>NC_072417.2:71240000-71865000 GCF_028858775.2 Pan troglodytes | reverse complement strand
GGAGGTTGCAGTGAGCCGAGATGGCGCCGTTGCACTCCAGCCTGGGCAACAAGAGTGAAACTCTGTCTCCAGGAAAAAAAAAAACAACATATATATATATGCATATATATACACACACACAGACATATAAAGATATATATACACATATATACACACACATATATACATACACGCACACATATATATACACATATATATACATATATAGTATAATTTCACATATATTTACAGTGGGCAAATTCAGAGAAACAAAGTAGATTAAAGATTATCAAGAGCTGGGGAGAGTGTAGAATGGGGAGTTTTTGTCTGGGGTGAAGAAGTTTTAGAAATTAGTGGTGATGACTGCACAACATTGCGAATGTAATTATTGCCATTTAAATGTATATTTATAAATGGTTAAAATGACAAATTTTATGTATAGCTATTTTACCATATTAAAAAAGTAAAGATAAAACCAAGAAACTATTAATTTTATATTTGTAATCAAACAGGCTCATAAACACCATCCTAGTCATGACCAAATAGTATTTTCATCTGACCATTTGAAAAACAGAATTTGTTCATATCACGTCAGGGTCACACACACACACACACAAAAAAAACAGAAAAAAGAAAAAAACACAGAATTTATTCTATATCTTATTTGAAATATTGTTTCAAAAAGTGGTTAAATGTGTGTTAGGCACTAAATGGATGGAAGGAAGGAAAGATGAAAAGCAGACAGGCTAGCCTATCACATCCACCTTACAGAGCTGCTAGAAGGATCAAATAAAATGATGTGTAAGTCTTTTTTTTTTTTCTTTTTGAGATGGAGTCTCGCTCTGTCACCCAGGCTGGAGTTCAGTGGCCTGATCTCAGCTCACTGCAACCTCTGCCTCCCAGGTTCAAGCGATTCTCCTGCCTCAGCCTCCCGAGTAGCTGGGACTACAGGCATGTGCCACCACGTCCAGCTAATTTTTGTAGTTTTAGTAGAGATGGGGTTTCATTATATTGACCAGGCTGGTGCTGAACTCCTGACCTCAGGTGATCCGCCCACCTCGGCCTCCCAAAGTGCTGAGATTACAGGCGTGAGTCACTGTGCCTGGCCAAAGTGTTTCATAAATAATAAAGAACTATATAAATATGTTTTAAGTTGCATATCCCGAAAATTGAAGCTAAAAATACAATTTATTTTTCCTAAGAAAAAATACTTCTGAGCTGATTTGTCAAACTAACCACAAGATGAAACCTGGATGCAATCATTGGTTTGCAGAAGGTGAGACTTTAACCAATTTATGGGCATAGCATTAGGTGGCAAGCCTATATAAAGTGTGGGACATAGGTGTACCATCATATCCTCAGTTAAAACCAAGTAACAAAAAATGCTAAGGCGCCTCAGCGCAGTAGCTCATGCCTGTAATCCTAGCACTTCGGGAGGTCAAGACGGGCGGATCATGTGAGATCAGGAGTTTGAGAACAGCCTGGCCAACATGGTGAAACCCTGTCTCTACTACAAATAGAAAAATCAGCCGGTCATGGTGGTGTGTGCCTGTAGTTCCAGCTACTCAGGAGGCTGAGGCAGGAGAATCACCTGAACCCAGGAGGCAGAGGTTTCAGTGAGCCGAGATGGTGCCACTGCACTCCGGACCAGGTGACAGAGCAAGAAAAGCGAAACTCCATCTCAAAAAAAAAAAAAAAAAAGAGCTGGGCATGGTCGTGAATGCCTGTAGTCCCAGCAACTCAGGAGGCTGTGGCATGAGAATCGCGTGAACCCCGGAGGTGGAGGTTGCAGTGAGCTGAGACTGTACCACTGCACTCCAGCCTGGGCAACAGAGCAAGACTCTGTCTCAAAATAAACAAATAAATAAAATAAAGTACAGTGTTATGGTACTTTATAAAAAGAGATTCTGGAGGCCAGGCCAAATGGCTCACATCTGTAATCCCAGCACTCTGGAAGGTTGAGGCAGGAGGATCACTTGAGCCCAAGAGTTTGAGACCAGACCGGGCAATATCGTGAGACTGTCTCTACATAATAAAAATAAATTAGGCGTGGTGGCGCATGCCTGTACTTCCAGCTACTAAGGAGTCTGAAGTGGAAAGATCATCACTTGAGCCTGGGAGGTCAAGGCTGCAGTGAGCAGTGATCGTGCCACTGCATTGCAGTCTGGGTGACAGAGTAAGACCCTGTCTCAAAAAAAAAAAAAAAAAAAGAGATCCTACATTATTTTATCTATCTCATCTGATGCTTGGTAACACTGATATTTATCACTTATAACACCCTCCTCCTCTGGATTTTATGATTTGAGAAGACAGAATATAAAATGATGGGTATTTGTTAAAATGATGGCATCAATTACAATAAAATGTGCTTTGAGGTCCACAAAAGATAGTCACAATTAGTCATTCTATGTTAGAGAAGTGATTTGAAGTTAGTCTTGGTTTATAGCCTCTGTACTGGCATAATTGTTAGCAGTGCCTGCTTTCACTCTCAAGTCCTGGTAAATGATGGCTATTCTATATAATCAATTGCAGAAAATAATAATTACACTAAAGTAATTTTATAAATTTACTGTTTAGTCTGGGATAGGAAGTAACACCTATCACTAAAATTTGGAAAATATTGCTGCTACAATATTTAATATTCAATTATTTAAATAATTTTGCAGTCATAAAAAAGAACAAGACCATGTCTTTTGCAGGAACACGGATGGAGCTAGAGGCTATTATTCTTAGCAAACTAATGCAAGAACAGAAAACCAAGTACCGCATGTCTCCCACCCATAAGTGGGAGCTAAATGATGAGAACTTAAGAACACAAAAGAAAAAACAGGCCAGGCACGATGGGTCATGCCTGTAATCCCAGCACTTTGGGAGGCTGAGGCGGGTGGATCACGAGGTCAGGAGTTTGAGACCAGCCTGGACGTGATGAAACCCCATCTCTACTAAAAATACAAAAAATTAGCTGGGTGTGGTGGCGTGCACCTGTAATCCCAGCTACTCTGGAGGCTGAGGCGGGATAATCGCTTGAACCCGGGAGGTGGAGGTTGCAGTGAGCCAAGATCCTGCCACTGCACTCCAACCTGGGTGACAGAGCAAGCTTGCATTTCAAAAAAAAAAACAAAACAAAACAGACAAACACTGGTGTCTACTACCTAAGGGTGGAAGGTGGAGGAAGGAGAGAAGCAGAAAAGGTAACTATTGGGTACTGTGTTTAACTCCTGGGTGATGAAATAATCTGTACAATAAACCCGTGACATGAGTTTACCTATGTAACAAACCTTCACACGTACCCCTGAACCTAAAATAATAGTTTAAAAATAAATATATAAATATGGCTGGACGCGCAGGCTCACACCTGTTAATTCCAGCACTTTGGGAGGCAGAGGTGGGCGGGTCACTTGAGCCCCAGGAGTTCGCGACCACCCTAGCCAACATAGAGAAACCTGTCTCTACTAAAATTACAAACTATTAGCTTGGCACGGTGGTGCATGCCTGTAATCCCAGCTACTTGGGAGGCTGAGGCACAAGAATCGCCTGAACCCTGGAAGCAGAGGTTGTGGTGAGCCAAGATTGTGCCACTGCACTGCAGTCTGGGTGACAGAGCGAGATTCTGTCCCAAAATTAATTAATTTTTCCCCCACAGGGAACCAAAGTAAATTTTGAGAGTAAGTTGAAAAGTACTAAGAGCCAAGTGCGAAAATATTTTTAGGTGATTTTGAAACCATCGAGAATTGAAATCTTTAATTTATTTAAGCAAAGTTAAGATTATTCAAAGAAAAATGTCAACATAACAACTAGAATTCTAGAATGGATCATACCGTGTTTCAAAATATAGAAATGAGGCCAGGTGTGGTGGCTCACATCTGTAATCCCAGCACTTTGGGAAGACAAGGCAAGAGGATCGCCTGAGACCAGGAGTTTGAGACCAGCCCGGGCAACATAGTGAGACCTTGTCTCTACAAAAAAATCCAAAAATTAGCAGGGCATGGTAGTGCCTCCCTGTAGTCCCAGCTACTCAGGAGGCTGAAGTGAGAGGATTGCTTGAGCCCGGGAGGTCGAGGCTGCAGTGAGCTAAGATCATGCCACTGCACTCCAGCCTGGGTGACGGAGTGAGACCTTGTCTCAAAACAAAAACAAAAACGTAGCAATAAATGATTGTGAGCTTATCAACCTATTCTGGAAGACATATGTTCCAAACAATCTCTAGATGAGATAACAGCTCCAAAGTCCTCCCTTTAACATTATAAAATGTCATTAAAAGCTAAACAAATGGCTTAGATTTTAGGATTGAGGTCACTAAAATCAGTTTGGTCACCTAAAATTTGTATCTTACCTATAAAACTGAACAGAATAATATGCTGACTCATGGTGCTGGCTTCTCTTTTATAATTATAAAAGCGGGTAATTTTAAAGAATTATCAAATTTACATTTAAAAAGAACATGGCTGGGCACAGTGGCTCACGACTGTAATCCCAGCACTTTGGGAGGCAGGGGCAGGCAGATCACCTGAGGTCAGGAGTTCAAGACCAGCTTGGCCAACATGGTAAAACTCTGTCTCTACAAAAATACAAAAAATTAGCCAGGCACGATGGCAGGTGCCTGTAACCCCAGCTACTCGGGAGGCTGAGGCAGACGAATCGCTTGAACCTGGGAGGCGGAGGTTGCAGTGAGCAGAGATTGCGCCATTGCACTCCAGCCTGGACTACAGAGCGAGAATCCATCTCCAAAAAAAAAAAAAAAAAAACACAATAAGAATATGATATGTTTCTTCCTAAGATTTTATAGGCAACTGGGAAAGAAAGGGGTGAAAACAGTCTGAATGGTAAATTCAGACTGGCCACATGAGATCAGCTTTCCACATTTGTGAAATATAATAATCATCTCTACTGAATGTTACTGAAAATGAAAACAGGGTAAAATATAATTGCAGAATACTGCTTTAGAAAAACTTTCACAGAATCATATTTAGGTATTTTTCCCATTCACTTCATATAATCTGGATTCATTCATGCCATAGTGTGTTTATTTATACTTTAAAGTAACAAGTCCACTTGTACACATTGATTTCACAACATCAATAAATTTGTACACTTTGAGATTTGTTTCTGGGTTATAATTCTTCCTCTGGGTCTCGTGACCGTTTCCGGGTGCTCAAGGAACCTTCTGTTTGCCATGAACATGCAGAAGTAACAACAGTATCTCTAAATCCCTGAGGCTGAAAGATTAAAAATATATATACAAATATGCTTTAAGAACATTTGAAGACTGATCTTAGAAATATTTTTAAGTAACTAATAAGAAAGCTACTTTATTCTAGGGCCAGGCGCAGTGGCTCACACCTATAATCCCAGCACTTTGGGAGGCTGAGGTGGGCAGATCACGAGGTCAGGAGTTCAAGACCAGCCTAGCCAACATGGTGACCCCTATCTCTACCAAAAATATAAAAATTAGCTGGGCATGGTGGCACACACCTCTAGTCCCAGCTACTCTGGAGGCTGAGGCAGGAGAATTGCTTGAACCTGGGAGGCGGAGGTTGCAGTGAGCCGAGATCGTGCCACTGCACTCTAGCCTGGGCGAAATAGCGAGACTTCGTCTCAAAAAAAAAGAAAGTTCTTGAGATAGAAATTTATCAACCACTGTGAATGAAGAGGATAAACCTCATGGATACGTGCCTAAGCCCGGGCTATATTAAGAGTATTTTATATATACTTATTTATACCCTTGCATACACACACACAGAAATAACATTGCATTATAAAAATGTTCTCTAAAGGTCAATCCTAACAAACTTTACGATAGCTTTGTTAGAAGTAAAAGGAAATAACCTAAGTCTTAGGTACTTTACAGATTTATTTTCATAATTAAATACTCTAAAGTTTTCCAACTATGATATTTCTCTCTCTTTTTTTTTCCCCCAACTAGGATATTTCAAGTACACCTGGGTAGTGCAAAGACTAAGTGGATAATTCAGTTTCAGAATCTCTATTTCTGTTTTTGTCCTTATAAAAATGAGATAAAGCCGGGCTTGGTGGCTCACGCCTGTAATCCCAGAATTTTGGAAGGCTGAGAAGGGCGGATCACTTGAGGTCAGGAGTTTGAGACTAGTCTGGCCAACATGGTGAAACCCCATCTCTACTAAAAACACAAAAATTAGCCAGGCGTGGTAGCACACGCCTATAATCCCAGCTACTAGGGAGGCTGAGGCAGGAGAATTGCTTAAACCAGTAGGGCGGAGGCTGCAGTGAGCCAAGATTGCACCGCTGCACTCCAGCCTGGGCGACGCAGAGACTCCATCTCAAAAAAAAAGAGATGCCAAAAATATATTTGGCTCAACACTATTGATAAATATGCATATTTCAGCCAAAAAATGTGTGTTCTATGATGTAAATTCACAGAAGAATTAACATCTTAAAGTGGGCTATATTTGGTGCTACAATAGATCTATAATACCTACAGACCAAAATAAGTAATGTTAGTATTTTTTCTTTTCTGGAAATCTTCAACAACTTTCACTTTAAAGATTTTTAATATCCTGACATTACATATGGCATGGAACACACTACCCCAAAATAAGTATTTCCTCTGTTCTTAAGAATAAATTTCAGTCCATTTGTGACTACAATATTCCGTATATACTACTATTTTGGGGACAATGTTCTAAGCATCAAAAGCTGTCCTCAAATATGCTTGCTGCCTACAGAAGTTAAGAGAAGCAAGTTGTAAATTCTCTCTTTAGATAATTACCGCCCATCAATATCAAAATCCCACTCTAATCAAATAATACTGACTTTGATTTGAAACAGTACTGTGCATTCCTTCTGGCTGGGTGACTTGTACAATGTTGCCAACCTGCTTAAAGAAAAAGAATAAATACATACAAACACATGAACTTAATTAATTAAAAGTTCAGATGACCAAACTCATTATTTAAATGTATAGGTTTATTATATTAATAATTCTATTTTTTCTCTAAGAACACAAAAAGGAGAGAAATATTAAAAATACACCCTTCAAATTACCCGTATGTATATAACAGAGTTTATATGAAATTTTAAAGCAACCTAAAAGTCCAATGACTGATTCAAATAAATTATTTTACATATGATGAGATATTACTTATGCTAAAAACTAAAGGTGGAAGAAAATATTCAATGAGATAGGAAAGTATTAATAATATACTAAATAATAGTTATACTGTATTATCCCATATTTATAAGTATGTATACGCACATCTAAAAGAATTGATAGAAGACTACAATCAAGAAGTTAATAGCTGTTATCACAAGGTAAAGGTTGCTTGCTTATATTTTCCAAACTGTCTGCAGTAATCATGTTTTTTTAATTATTGCTGAAGAATTATGATAATTTCTTATACTACAAATGAGAAACACTTACTCATATTACACCCAATAAAAATAGCTAGGAAGACATTGTTTTAAAAGGATACACCCAGGCATGGTGGCTCATGTCTGTAATCCCAGCTCTTTAGGAGGGCAAGGCATGAGGATCACTTGAGACCAGGAGTTTGAAGCCATCCTGGGCAACATAGTGAGACCCCCATCTCTACAAAAATAATAATATAAAATGATTATGTCCCAAAAATAAGTCATGACAGAACAAGATCTGCTTAGGTGGGATTTTATTATGTCTTATACAATTAATATAAAACTGAAAGCTAAAAGTAGCTGAGAAATAAAATTCTAAGCTCTTATTAACTATATTCAAGTACTGTAACAGCAACAAATATAAACAAAAACCTTTAAGACTGCTTTTTGGCTGGGCGCAGTGGCTCACGCCTGCAATCCCAGCACTTTGGGAGGCCAAGGCAGGCAGATCACCTGAGGTCGGGAGTTTGAGACCAGCCTGACCAACATGGAGAAACCCCATCTCTACTAAAAATACAAAATTAGCCGGGTGTGGTGGCGCATGCCTGTAATCCCAGCTACTCGGGAGGCTGAGGCAGGAGAATCGCTTGAACCTGCGAGGCAGAGGTTGCGGTGAGCTGAGATCATGCCATTGCACTCCAGCCTGGGCAAAAAGAGTGAAACTCCATCTCAAAAAAAAAAAAAAAAAAAAAAACTGCTTTTAAGAATTACTTTAAAACTGATACACTGTAACTTATTCACAATAGCCAGAAGGTGGAAGCAACCCAAGTGTGCATCCACAGATGAATAAACAAAATGTGGTATGTACATACAATGGAATATGCAGACTTAAGGAAGAAAATTCTGACACATGCTACAACATAAATGAGCCTTGAAGACATTATACTAAGTGAAATAAGCCAGTCACATCAGAACAAGTATTATATGATTCCAATTATATGGGGTTGCTAGAGGAGTAAAATTCAGAGACAGAAGGTAGAATGGTGATTGTCAGGGGCTGGGGGTAAAAAAGAATGAGTTAGCATTTAATGGGTACAGAGTTTCAGTATGGGAAGATGAAAAAGGTCTGAAAATGGATGATGATGGCTGCACAATATGAATGTACCTAATGCCAGTGAACTATATGTAAACATAAAATGGTAAATTTTATGTTATATACATGTTTTAGCACAATGTAATGAAACTGATATAAAAAATACAGATTCTAACCTAGAGGAAAATAAGATTCTCAGAGTTATAAGGGTCATTTACTTACACAAAATAGAATGATTTGTTTTCAAAGACAATTCAAAAAGGACATTTTGGCTATGATCTGTTACTCTCTTAATTTTGAAATTGCCCCTCTTCTCAGACACAATTCAAAAGAAAAACACAGACCAAAATACAGCAGAATCCAAAATGTTCTATACTCCGTAATTGCAACTTTAAACATAAATAAAATAATTGCTAAGTAATATGTAATACAAGAATAGCTATGTTGAGGCTGGGCGCGGTGGCTCACGCCTGTAATCCCAGCACTTTGGGAGGCTGAGGCAGGCAGATCACGAGGTCAGGAGTTCAAGACCAGCCTGGCCAACACGGTGAAACCCCCATCTCTACTAAAGATACAAAAAAAAAAAAAAAAAAAAAATTAGCTGGGCGTGGTGGCACGCACCTATAATCCCAGCTACTGAGGAGGCTGAGGTAGGAGAATCGCTTGAACTGGGGAGGTGGAGGTTGCAGTGAGCCAAGATCATGCCTCTGCACTCCAGCCTGGGCGACAGGGCGAGACTCCATCTCAAAAACAAAACCAAACAAAACAAAAAAATCATCCTCAAATTTCTAGGTAAAAATACCACTTTTATGCATCATGTCTCTTTAGAGATCTTTTAAAATGAAAACTAAACCAAAGAATCACTTGGCTCATGGCCCCAGCTGAGATGTAGCTTAACATATGGCTGAACTACATAGTTTGGGTCAGGAAGAAATAAGACAGAAGCACAATTTGTGCTCTAAAACTGAGCACACATATGAAACACTGTGTGGGGGTGTTGATTTATTACTCCACTCTACCACCAGATCGTCTTGGCAAAGAGTAGTGTAATTCTGAATAATCTTGGCCTCATATAACCATGAATATGCAAATTGGAGGAAAACTCACATAATATAAGGACATAGACAAAAGTATTTCTTTTAATAACTGTTGGAATATTATTCCATCATTAGTCTAAGGGTAAAAATCAGGTGTTACTGGTAAAGGACAGGGGCTGGGGCATGAGACAGCACACCTAAGTTCAATGCCCGATATAATTTGGCTATTCAAGATTTTTAGTTTCTGGACGGGTGCTGTGGCTCACGCCTATAATCCCAGTACTTTAGGAGGCCGAGGTAGGTGGACTGACTGAGTTTAGGAGTTCGAGGCCAGCCTGGGCAACACGGCAAAACCCCATCTCTACAAAAATTACAAAAATTAGCTGGGTGTGGTGGTACACGCCTGTGGTCCCAGCTACTTGGGAGGCTGAGGTGGGAGGACTGCTTGAGCCCAGGAGGTTGAGGTTGCAGTGAGCTGAGATTGCACCACTGCACTCTAGCCTGGGCAACAGAGTGAGATCCTGTCTCAAAAAAAAAAAAAAAAAAAAAAGATTTTTAGTCTTCCTCTCCAAATGAAAAATGTTCATTTTTATAACTATTTTTCCCTGATATGAATTTCTATTTCCATCCTTTTAAAATAACCTAAAATTTAAAAAGCATAAAGCATACAAAATTTCATGCAACTTTTTTTTTTTTTTTGAGACAGAGTCTTACTCTGCTGCCCAGGCTGGAGTGCAGTGGTGCAATCTTGGCTCACTGCAACCTCTGCCTCCTGGGTTCAAGTGATTCTCCTACCTCAGCCTCCTGAGTAGTTGGGATTACAGGTGCCCGCCACCATGCCTGGCTAGTTTTTTTGTATTTTTAGTAGAGACACAGTTTCCCCATATTGGCCAGGCTGGTCTAGAACTCCCAACCTCAGGTGATCCACCTGCCTTGGCCTCCCAAAGTGCTGGGATTACAGGTGTCAGCCACTGCGCCCGGCCTCAAGTAACTTTTTTTTTTTTTTAATATCTTAGAGATGGGGTCCCATTTTGCGGCCCAGCCTGAAGTATAATAGCTCAATCATAGCTCACTGCCACCCTGACTTCCAGGGCTCAAGTGATTTTCCCAACTCTGGCCTCCCAAACAGCTAGAACTATAGGTGTGCACCACCACACCCGGTTAATTTTTTATTATCTATAGAGGTGGTGTCTTGCCATTTCGGCCAGGCTGTTCTCCAACTTCTGGGCTCAAGCTCATGCAACTTTAACAACTTAAAGATGTCAGGTTTCAAATGATAAAGAACAAAACTACTTTAATGCTATTAAATGAGGTCAATTTATTTTGATTACATAAAGTATGTACATTATTTATCATATATCCACAGCCCGAAAAAAAAAAGTTTGAAGAAAAAAGATTTTACCTAAAAAAAGGAGTAAGCTACATATTCAGATTGGCTGGCAATCAACACAATACTACAATTACCTTCTAGAAACAGTTATTATAGAAGAAAAGAAATGAACTCCATAAAGTCAGCTATGTCCGAGTGCGGTGGCTCATGCCTGTAATCCCAGCACTTTGAGAGGCTGAGGTGGGCAGGTCACCTGAGATCAGGAGTTCAAGACCAGCCTGGCCAACATAGTGAAATCCCATCTCTACTAAAAATACAAAATTAGCAAGGTGTGGTGGCAGGCGCCTACAATCCCAGCTACTCGGCAGGCTGAGACAAGAGAATCACTTGACCCCTGGAGGTGGAGGTTGAAGTGAGCCAAGATCTCGCCATTGCACCCCAGCCTGGGCAAAAAGAGCGAAACTCCCTCTAAAAAAAAAAAAAAAAGTTTATAAGGCCGGGTGCGGTGGCTCATGCCTGTAATCCCAGCACTTTGGGAGGCCGAGGCGGGTGGATCACGAGGTCAGAAGATCGAGACCATCCTGGCTAACACGGTGAAACCCCGTCTCTACTAAAAATACAAAAAATTAGCTGGGCGTGGTGGCAGGCGCCTGTAGTACCAGCTACTCGGGAGGCTGAGGCAGGAGAATGGCGTGAACCTGGGAGGCAGAGCTTGCAGTGAGCCGAGATCGCGCCACTGCACTCCAGCCTGGGCGACAGAGCGAGACTCCGTCTCAAAAAAAATAAAAAAGTTTATAAAGTCAGCTATAAAATGTAGATAATACTATTTTCAGTCTACAGCCATACCACCCTGAATGTGCCCGATCTCATCTGGTAACACTATTTCAAAGATTTACGTGGAAAATAACATGAAATTATATATATACACACACATATACATACGTCTATGTATATACATCTATACATATACGTATATACATCTATACGTAAACATATATACATACACGTATATACATATATACATCTATACGTATACACATATATACATATGTATATACATCTATACGTATACACATATATACATATGTATATACATCTATACGTATACACGTATATACATATACAATCTATACATATACACATTATACATACACGTATATATGTATACATATATACATACAGTGCTTTGCACAATAAAGGACAGTTAAGAAATATTCAATAAATAGTAGCTATTATTTACTACTTATTCAGTTAACCTTTCTGGGCCTTGGTTTTCTTTTAATAATAATAGGTATACATTCTGCAAATAATTATTGAAAAGATTATCTGAAATGTTATATTTAAAGTGCCTAGTAAAATACCTAGCACAAGCAAGCACTCACTAAGAGTATGAAAAATAAATAAAATAAAAATAAGAATTAAAAAAATGATCTTATGAGATGTAGAAAAAATATTATAGAACAGCAGATTTCCCCCAATCTATCTATATTCAGTGTTGGTGTTGTACATCATTTTCTTGTTTTTTTTTTTTTTTTTTTTTGCAGGGGGTGGACGGAGTCTCACTCTGTAACCAGGCTGGAGGGCAGTGGCACAATCTTGGCTCACTGCAACCTCCGCCTCCTGGGTTCAAGTGATTCTCCTGCCTCAGCCTCCTGAGTAGCTGGGACTAAAGGTGTGTGCCATCATGCCCAGCTAATTTTTTATTTTTAGTAGAGATGGGGTTTCACCATGTTGGCCAGGATGGTCTTGATCTCTTGACCCCATGATCCACCTACCTCAGCCTCCCAAAGTGATGAGATTACAGGTGTGAGCCACTGCATCCGGCCATGTACTTTAGTTTCTAATTTCTTGGGAAGGATTTGTAAGAAGGTGAATTCATACAATGGTTAACTCATGGTAAGCGTGATTTTCTGATCTCTTGGGTAACTTATCAATGCTAACTTCTAGAACTTGACGAAGAAGGCAAACTTTTCCTCCTGTTGAGTTCATAAAAAGATGAAATATCTTGCTCTGTTCCTATTATTTTTCTTCTTAAATGCATTTTATTAGTAAATATTTAATTATAGTCTGAAGAAGACTACTGTATACTAACTCAGGCGTAATTCCTATGAAAAAATAAATGATGGAATGTGCTTTACAGAATAACCTAAAACTGGGAAAGTATAAGCAATATGTTCAAAAGACAGCTGGAGAACTGCTGCCAAATCTTTACAATAAGGTTTGGTGCCGAGAAAATAACTCCTTTTGTGACTCTAGTATACAGCAACTTACTTACAAAACGAGGAGGAACTATCTTAAATTGTGATCATAGAAAAAAAATTAGGGGGAGGATTTACCAGTCATACTGGTTTAGAGTAAAAAATGTGTTTAAATTAGGGGGAGACAGTCAATAGTAAAGCACTATGTATTGTGGGGGAAAAAAAACATTACCTGAGCTCTTCGCAAATACCATTTTTAAAGAAGACCCAAACTGCACGATCAGTTGCAAAAGATATATACAGAAGTGTAATCATTCTGTTATGAGCTTCAGGTCCGTAAAACCTAACTTGGTCAGGCAGGATTTTTTTCAGTTTGTAGAACAACAAAGAAATATAGATTAAAAAATAGACATTTTCACTGGCTAGGCCCAATATGTATTTAAGTGACCTTTTATTCCATCTTTGCCCACATGCCATTTTAATTTCTCCCTTTATTAGAGCATTTCCAAACCAAGACCTCTAGGTTATACCAATTAATCACAAAGCGGAGAGGCTAGCATAAATCTGACATTTTCTAGAAGTGTAGAAAAGACTTCACAGCTTTCAATGGTCTATTTTCAAGAAAATAAAAGCTGGTTTGTTCACTTGCTCAGCAGCTTTAAAATCAAATACAAAGATTTCATGCTGCCGTACTTTTAAAGAACAATACTTGTGAAATGCAGGTAAGTAACTAGATAATAAAAGCTGGACAGCAAAATACAAAATAAAAAAAAACAGACACAATTTCATACAAGAAATATACTAAGCAAATAAGAGAAACCATCGTATGTTCCAAATAAATTAATTTTAAAGGTAACCTCAACAATTTTCCTTTTGTCCTGATTTTATTCTTTTTTTTTCAATCTCTTCCAGGAACACAGAGTACTCACCTCCTTCTACATGGCTAATAAATTATTTCGAAGAGCTTTAGAAAATGGCATTCCTTGGCCACCTACTCATTTCAGGTGCATGCGCCCCATCATTTAAATATTCCAGAGAATTTCCTATGTAGCTAAATATGCAGTAATAACAACACATTTCTATGTTTGCTCTAGGTGATATCAGACAAGGCAACAAAAGTGTCACTTCATGGGTCACTGTATATCTCATCCACAGGACTAGCTCTAAGAAACCTGTAAGTGTTCATTCAGTATAATTAACCCAATATTCGGAGTTATTAACTTGTTTCTGTACTGACCTTTGCTTTCGGTCCCAATGAAAGATTAGCCGTATTGTAGCAGCATGTCCCCAACTTTCCCCTGAGAGTAAAAAACATAATAACTGCATATGGCCTTACTGACTTGGTTATACATTTCTCAGAATGCCTCTGATCAAATATAATCTTACTTTATTAATTTAACATAACAAAAGTACACTTGCTTTCAAAAAACCTGGAAAATGAGTAATATCCTGAGATTACAAGGTTTTTACCTATCTAGGGAAATACTGCAAATCATTATTCTCTATTTGCTTTTAGAAAACTTTATTGTCTGAGTCCATATATGTGTCAATTTTCCATATCATTAAGCCTAACGTATTTCTGACCTCCAGAAGAAAAGTAAAAACTCTGGTAGAATATTCTTTTTTTTTTTTGACATCAACAGAATATATAATTAAGTTGTGGCATATTCATGTCATCGAAATGAACTACAGTGTCACACATCAACATGGATGAATCAAAAAATAATAATGAGCAAAAGTTGTCAGTCATATACAGTATAATTCTATTTATATAAAGGCTATAAATAAGCAACTATGAGGGATACACAGACAGTAAAATCTATAAAAGCTAGGTGACAATTACACAAAATTCGGGATAGTGGTTGCCTCTTGGGGGGAGAGCATACGAGGCTCCTGGGGGGGTAGTAATGTTCCATTTGTCAGTCTGAGCAATGGGCACCTGGACATTTATTATTGTTCTTCTAAATATACATTTTCATTTGTATATTCTATTTCACATTAAAAAGAAAAAAGACCAAAAAAAAAAGCATTAAGTGTAACTCAAGATTTAAGCAATAGTGCTTGGGAGTATTATCATATCATGCAGACACAGTGCAAGGAAATGAAAAGGTGGATATAATTTGTGAGGTAGAGATGATGGGCTCAGGTTTGGACAAACTGAGTTCCTGAAACACAAGACTTTTATTATTAGTCATATTAGGTGTGAAACTGGCCTGAGATCACCAATTTGTTTTATGCTGGATTTGGAGGGCAAAGAGGGCAGTTGAACTCAGCAATTTATGTGTCCAGCACTGAAAATCTTCATGGTAAACAATTACTGATAGGTTATATGTTAGGTTACTTTTCAGTCCCACTCAGCTCAAAGGGTTTGTCATTACCCTACTGATTTGCAATTCTAAGTCTTCTGCCTGTTGCATTCTGATGATCCATTTCTACGCAAGACATATAATCTAAAGCTGAGACACAGCAATAGAAGACCAAAGAACAGACACAGCAACAAAGTTTGCATGAGGCAAATCAGGAGGGTAGGAATGAGATTTTGATGTGCATCCTGGCCAAATTCCAGAACTAGCAAAGAGAGGGCCAGTTCCTAATTCCAATCAAAGCAAATTCAGCCATCTTATTTTCATACAGAAGTGGTCTACGTTGATTTTTAAATCTCTTTAAGGGATTAGGGAGCCTCTGAAATATAAAGGAAACTAAACTGATAGTAATGTAAAATGAGCAGTGACCTATCATACCAGCAAACACTGTCAAAAACAGAAAGCTAATGGTGGGATTGGAGTCTAGAACACAGGAGTTATGTTTATCCAGTGCTGCACTACACAACAGGGCAGTCACTTGCCACATGTGCAATTTAAATTTAAGTAAAATTCAATTAAACATTCCATTCCACAGCTGCATTAGCCACATTTTAAATGCCTCAATAGCCACATGTAGCAAGGGCTACTGTACTGAAGAGCACAGACATAGAACACTTCTACCATAACTGACCATTCTATTGAACAATATCCTAGCAATATCCAAGGTAAAGGGCGTTCTGCTAGTAAAGCAAGGAGGGCATCAGAATTATCACAACTTAAGCATAATATTCCTGAGGGCATCCATTTCCATTTATTTGCTTCTCTGCTTACCAACTCTGAACCCCTGCTTTCCCAACTTTCTGGTATCTGGGAAGAAAATAAACTGACTAGAAAACATAAACTTCATTCTGCTTGACAACTGTAATTCTCACTAAATTTATAAATTTGCTTTCTGATTTATCATAGTGTGCTGAGGGCATGAGTTTGAGAAAGGCTGAGTTTGATTACCCCTGAGTGGATCCAAACATTAGGAAGCTCTTGCTTAAGTGGGTGATAGAAAATGACAAAAACAGCTGGAAGAAACATGACAGACTATTACACTCCCTTCCCTAACCTTCCTCCTTTTCATCCTGCTCACCTGGGCCAGGTTAGAATCCGTCCTTTGTACAGTACCCTGTACTTTCTATTGTAACCTTTACTACATTATCTGTTTATAGAATGATCTATGCCATTAGTTGAAAACTAGTCAAGGGCAGATACATTTTTTTTTTTTTTTGAGACAGAGTTTCACTCTTGTTGCCCAGGCTGGAGTGCAATGGCGCGACCGTGGCTTACTGCAACCTCTGCCCCCCAGGTTCAAGCGATTCTCCTGCCTCAGCCTCCCAAGTAGCTGGGATTACAGGAATGTGCCACCATGCCGATCTAATTTTGTATTTTTAGTAGAGATGGGGTTTCTCCATGTTGGTCAGGCTGCTCTCAAACTCCCGACCTCAGGTGATCCACCCGCCTCAGCCTCCCAAAGTGCTGAGGTTACAGGCATGAGCCACTGTACCTGGCCAAAACTCTGGTAGAATATTCTTTAAGATTTTAGTGGAAATAAATCTTGAAGCACTACATTCTAACAAAACCACGATATTCACTGTAGTGTGATTTGTATTTAAGTGGATTCACCCTTCCTTCTCCCTAACACTGTGAACTCCCTGGGGGCATGAATCTTTGACACAACAGTTGCCAGACAGTAGATACGCAATTTTTTGAGAGAGTCTTACTCTGTCCCCCAGGCTGGAGTGCAGATGCACGATCCCAGCTCACTGCAGCCTGCGCCTCCCAAGTTCAAGCAATTCTCACTCCTCAGCCTCCCAAGTAGGTGGGATTACAAGTGTGTGCCACCATGCCTGGCTAATTTTTTGTATTTTTAGTAGAGATGGGGTTTCACCGTATTGGCCATGCTGGTCTTGAACTCCTGGCCTCAAGTGATCCGCCTCGGCCTCCCAAGGTGTTGGGATTACAGGTGTGGGACACTGTGTCTGGCCACTCAATAAATGTTAAATAACTAAAAGGAACAATCAGTATCTAACGGTACTGTGCTTAGTGCTAAGATTAACAGTGAACAAGACAAATACAGTCTGCTTTCATGAAGCGTATAGTACTCAATGAGAATCAAATGAAAGAGATAAGAAAAACTGTGATAAACTAAAATGTTTATCTGATTAATTACCCACCTAATGCAGGAACAAGCAAGGCCTGATTTCTATCAATCTTTGTTGTCATCTGATTGGTTAAAATTACCTACAAAAACAAAATGTAAGAAAATTAGGTGAGTCTCTTTAAAAATTATCAAGTAGACCAGTCTGGCCAAGATTGTGAAACCCCATCTCTACTAAAAATACAAAAATTAACCGGACATGGTGGCATGCACCTGTAATCCCAGCTACTCCAGAGGCTGAGGCAGGAGAATCATTTGAACCTGGGGCAGGCAGAGGTTGCAGTGAGCCAAGAGCGTGCCACTTCACTCCAGCCTGGACAAAAGAGCAAAACTCTCATTAAATAAATAAATAAATAATCAAGTAAACAGTCTTGTGATTTTATTTTTTATTTTATTTTTATTTTTTGAGACAGAGTCTCGCTCAGTCACCCAGGCTGGAGTGCAGTGGCACAATCTCTGCCCACCGCAAGCTCTGCCTCCTGGGTTCACACCATTCTCCTGCCTCAGCCTCCCAAGTAGCTGGGACTACAGGCGCCCACCACCACACCCAGCTAATTTTTTTGTATTTTTTCAGTAGAGACGGGGTTTCACCGTGTTAGTCAGGATGGTCGCGATCTCCTGACCTCGTGATCTGCCTGCCTCGGCCTCCCAAAGTGCTGGTATTACAGGTGTGAGCCACCGCGCCCAGCCTGTGATTTTAGTAATATGAAATTAATCTACCTATTACAGCCAGCCATTTAAGTAATACAAATTTTTCTGATAAAAAAATTTAAATCCCAGCACTTTGGGAGGCCAAGACGGGCGAATCACAAGGTCAGGAGATCGAGACCATCCTGGCTAACAGGGTGAGCGGATCACGAGGTCAGGAGATCGAGACCATCCTGGCTAACACGGTGAAACCCTGTCTCCACTAAAAATATAAAAAATCAGCTGGGCGTGGTGGCGGGCGCCTGTAGTCCCAGTTGCTCAGGAGGCTGAGACAGGAGAATGGCGTGAACCCGGGGAGCAGAGCCTGCAGTGAGCTGAGATAGCGCTACTGCACTCCAGCCTGGGCAACAGAGTGAGACTCCATCTCAAAAAAAAAAAAAAAATTTAAAAATCCACCCATAAAAAGATGTAGTTATCTGAAAATATGATTCTACTGATCATAAAGTATTTTATTTTCATACTTTAGAGATGGGGTCTTGCTATGTTGCCCAGGTGGTCCTTGAAGTCCTAGACTCACATGATCCTCCCACCTCAGCCTCTTGAACAGCTGGGACTAGAGGTGTTTGCCACATCTAGCTCATAAAACTTTTTTTTTTAAGAGACAGGGTCTTGCTATGTTGCCCAGGCTGATCTTGAACTCCTGGGCTCACACAATCCTCCTGCCTCAGCCTCCCAAAATGCTGGGATTACAGGCATAAGCCACTGTACCTGACCTACAAAAAACTTTTAAAAAAATTAGCTGGGCATGGTGGTGCACAACTGTAGTCCCAGCTACTCAGGAGGCTGAGGTAGGAGAATTGGTTGAGCCCAGGAGGTTGAGGCAGCAGTGAGCCATGATTCTGTCACCGTACTCCAGCCTGATGACCAAGCAAGACCTTGTCTCAAAAAAGAAAGACTGAGTCTCGCTCTGTTGCCCAGGCTGGAGTGCAATGGCGCGATCTCGGCTCACTGCAATCTCCGCCTCCTGGGTTCAAGCTATTCTCCTGCCTCAGCCTCCCAAGTAGCTAGGATTACAGGTGCCTGCCACCATCCCTGGCTAATTTTTTGCATTTTTAGTAAAGACGGGGTTTTACCATGTTGGCCAGCCTGGTCTCGAACTCCTGACCTCAAGTGATCCACCCACCTCGGCCTCCCAAAGGGCCGGGATTATAAGCATGTGTCACTGTGCCTGGCCTGAGTCCATGTTCTTTATCACTATCGCCTCCCTAGAATATTTTTATTGAAAGGAATATGAAATCCTTAACAAATACCTCAATGTTTATACTTTTAGGAAGGAAGCAAATATAGTATTACTGTTTATAATTTTATAGGAAAAAAAGAAACTGAGGCAACAAATTATGAGAAGAGACTTAAAACTCATAAAGAAGGTACAATATAAGTAGATGAACTAGGAAAAAAAAAATCCTAGTAGTCAGGTCAAATGACTCCAAATTATGATTATGCTACTCAGCTAGTAACAGCCACAGGTGTTGCTTTGCAACTCACAGATGGCCCTCAAGGTTTCATATTGCTAATTCTCTTTGTATAAATACTGACCTACAAAAAAGGTTCCAGGTTTTGAAAGACAGTAATTTTAAATAAAGCAGGGAAAACAAAAGTGTTTAAGGCTGACTTAACACAGAAGTCAGATCTGTTATCTTTCCATCCCCAAATCTCCAGAAATGGTTACTTTATATACTCTTCTAATACATATCTTCCCTCCAGAAAAAAAGAGTTAATATTGCAAACTAAAACTGATAATGAAATTCCATGAAAAGCAGTAAGAAAAAGGTGTCTACTCTGAAAATGAGTTTTTTATGTAAGAAAACCGAGAAACAGCCCAGGCGCGGTGGCTCATGCCTATAATCCCAGCACTTTGGGAGGCCGAGGCAGGTAGATCACCTGAGGTCAGGAGTTCGAGACCAGCCAGGCCAACATGGCGATACCCCATCTCTACCAAAATTACAAAAAATTAGCCGAACGTTGGGGCAGGCACCTGTAACCCCAGCTACTCGGGAGGCTGAGACAGGAGAATCACTGAAATCCAGGAGGCAGAGGTTGCAGTGAGCCAATATTGCACCATTGTGCTCCAGCCTGGGCAACAGGAGCAAGACTCCAACTCAAAAAAAAAGAAAAAGAAAACTGCAAAAGAAAAAAGGTTGTTTGGCTGTTCCCACTGCAGTGGTAACACCCTAAAATTTCTGTTTCACCGCAAAGGAGAAATCTGTGATCCATCTAGATCTCAATTAGATACCAAGTGGATGACATGATTTTCTTCTAGCTCCCCTCCCCTTACATGCCACAGGGCATTCTCCATTTGTTACCTCTCATCGGGCACCTTAGAAAAAGCTAAGCAGGAATTTAAATTGGCAGCTTTTCTTTCTTTTTCTTTTTTTCTTTGAGACAAGGTCTCACTCTGTTGCTCAGGCTGGAGTGCAATGGCATGATCTTGGCTCACTGCAACCTCCGCCTCCTGGGTTCAAGCAATTCCCCTGCCTCAGCCTCATGAGTAGCTGGGATTACAGGTGTGAGCCACCATGCCTGGTTAAGCTTGTATTTTTAGTAAAGACGGGGTTTCTCCATGTTGGTCAGGCTGGTCTCGAACTCCTGACCTCAGGTGATCTCCACCTCGGCCTCCCAAAGTGCTAGGATTACAGGCATGAGCCACCACACCCGGCCGGCAGCTTTTCTTAAGAATAGTTTTTAGAAATGGGGTCTCACTCTGTCACCCAGGCTGGGGGGCAATGACACAATCATAGCTTACTGCAGCCTTGAAGTTGTGGACTCAAACAATCTTCCTGCCTTAGCTTCCCCAGTAGCTAGAACTATAGTTCAAGCACAAGTTCTACTAGCTAGAACTATAGGCATGCCTAACTAATTTTTAAATTATTTGTAGAAACAGGGTTTTGCTATGTTGCCCAGACTAACTTCGAACTCCTGGCCTCAAGTGATCCTCCCACCTTGGCCTCCCAAAGTGCTGGGATTATAGGCATGAGCCACTGTGCCTGGCCCAGGTGTAGCTTTTAAAAGTTAAATTAGCCAGGTGCGGTGGCTCACGACTGTAATCCCAGCACTTTGGGAGGCCAAGGCGGGCGGATCATGAGGTCAGAGCGAGACCATCCTGGGTAACACGGTGAAACCTCGTCTCTACTAAAAATACACAAAAAATTAGCCGGGTGTGGTGGTGTGTGCCTGTAGTCCCAGCTACTCAGGAGGCTGAGGCAGGAGAATGGTGTGAACCCAGGAGGCAGAGGCAGGAGAATGGTGTGAACCCGGGAGGCAGAGCTTGCAGTGAGCCAAGATCGCGCCACTGCACTCCAGCCTGGGTGACAGAGCGAGACTCCATCTTAAAAAAAAAAAAAAAAAAAAAAAAAGTTACATTAGAAGCCAGGCGTGGTGGCTTGTGCCGGTAATCCCAGTACTTTGGGAGGCAGAGGTGGGAGGATCACAAGGTCAGGATATCAAAGCCATCCTGCCTAACATGGTGAAACCCTGTCTCGACTAAAAATACAAAAAAATAGCTGGGCATGGTGGCATGCGCCTGTAGTCCCAGCTACTAGGGAGGCTGAGGGAGGAGAATGGCATGAACCCGGGAGGAGGAGGTTGCAGTGAGCCAAGATCGCGCCACTGCACTCCAGCCTGGGCGACAGAGTGAGACTCCATCTCAAAAAAAATAAATAAAAAAGTTAAATTAAAATCATAAATTCAGTAGCTCAGTAGTATTAGCTATATTTCAAGTGCTGAACAGTCATGCAGCTACTGTACTAGACTGTACATTTTCATCTTTCCATCAGATCTACTGGACAGTGCTGGTTTAGAGAGAGTACTTAGTTTACGCACTACGTATCTTTAGGAAAATATAAATCAAACTACTGATTTACCAGGTATTCAACATGCCAAAATTAGAATTTCCATTATTAGCAAATATTTATATAGCAATTATATTACTTTTGCAAAACGATTGGCCTCCATGATACAACTGAAAATTAGTATGTGATTATGCCAAGCTTCTAAAGAATAAGTGCTTTTTTTTTTTTTTTTCGAGACAGAGTCTTGCTCTGTTGCTCAGGCTGGAGGGCAGTGGCATGACCTCGGCTCACTGCAACCTCCGCCTCCTGGGTTCAAGAGAGTTTCCTGCCTCAGCCTCCCAAGTAGCTAGGATTACAGGTGTCACCCACCACGCTTGGCTAAATTTTGTATTTTTAGTAAAGACAGAGTTTCACCATGTTGGCCAGGCTGGTCTCGAACTCCTGACCTCAGGTGATCCACCCAGCTTGGCCTCCCAAAGCGCTGGGATTACAGGCGTGAGCCACCATGCCAGGTCAAAAGTTTAAAACAGTAAAGTAACAATCACTTGAAATTATGAACTTCAGAGCTTTAAAAATATTTCTGCCATGCAATGTCCTTCAACCAATGAACAGATAAACAAAATGTGGTATATCCATAAAATGCAAAATTAGTCATTAAAAAGATACTGATGGGTGCTAAAATACAGATAAACCTTGAAAACATCATGCTAAGTGAAAGAAGTCAGACATAAAAGGCCACATACTGTATGATCTGCTTATATAAAATGTCCAGAAAAGACAAATTAACAGAAACAGAAAGCACACTAGTGGTTGTGAGGGACTGGGGGAGGGTAGAATAGAGAATGACAGCTAATGAAAAGGGTTTTTTTTTTTTTTTTTTTTTTCGAGACAGAGTTTCGCTCTTGTTGCCCAGGCTGGAGTGCAATGGCGCGGTCCTGGCTTGCTGCAACCTCCGCCTCCTTGGTTCAAGCAATTCTCCTGCCTCAGCCTCCTGAGTAGCTGGGATTACAGGCACCTGCCACCACAACTGGCTAATTTTTTTGTATTTTTAGTAGAGATGGGGTTTCACCATGTTGGTCAGGCTGGTTGTGAACTCCTGACCTCAGGTGATCCACCCACCTCGGCCTCCCAAAGTGTTGGAATTACAGGGGTGAGCTATTGCACCCAGCTGAAAAGAGGTTTTTTGGGTTTTTTTGTTTTTTTTTTTTTAATAATCTGGAACTGTGTGTTTCCCAGAACCAGAATTACTTTCTCCATAAGGTACAAAGTTATAGTTGACCGCAAGAAAAATTTGCATGAGATTTGAAACGTGACACTGAAGGAGCAGACATTTTAAATATTCTGAAATTCACTGTGAGGTTGGGGTTTCTTTTTTGGGATGACGGAAATATTCTAAAATTATACAGTGGTGATGTTTACAAAACTCTGTGGATACACTGAAAATCACTGAATTGTGCACACTGCAAGGATGAATGATATATGTCATTAAGGCTGTTTAAAAAATTATGCCAATAATCCAAAAAACATATTTTTAAAGGACTTTCTCTATATCAATTTGGCAAAGATTTAAAAGACTGGTACCTAGCTGGGCGTGGTGGCTCACGCCTATAATCCCAGCACTTTGGGAGGCTGAGGCGGGTGGATCACGAGGTCAGGAGATCGAGACCATCCTGGCTAACACAGTGAAAACCATCTCTACTAAAAATATAAAAAATTAGCCGGGCATGGTGGCACGCGCCTGTAGTTCCAGCTACTCGGGAGGCTGAGGCAGGAGAATCTCTTGAACCCAGGAGGCACAGGTTGCAGTGAGCCAAGATCACGCCACGGCACTCCAACCTGGGTGACAGAGCGAGACTCCGTCTTAAAGATATAAATAAATAAATAAAAGACTGGTACCCAAAGTTGGTAAAGATATGGGAAAGCAAGAGTTCCCATTCATTGCTGTAGAGACATACTTTGGAGCATAGTTTCTGAGGGTAATTTTATAACATAAAACAAAATGTTCAAAAATCGATTCCTTTGGCTTAATATTTTCACTTTAAGAAATTTATTCTAGACTAGCTGTGGTGGCTCACACCTGTAATCCCAGCACTTTGGGAGGCCGAGGAGGGTGGATCACTTGAGGCCAGGAGTTTGAGACCAGCCTGGCCAACATGGTGAAACCCCATCTCTACTAAAAATACAAAAATTAGCCAGGTGTGGTGGTGCACGCCTGTAATCCCAGCTATTCGGGAGACTGTGGAATGAGAAGCTCTGGAACCTGGGAGGTGGAGGCTGCAGTGAGCCAAGAGTGTGACACTGTACTCCAACCTGGGTGAGAGAGGAAGACTCTATCTAAAACAGAAAAAAAAAAAAAAGAGAGAGAGACCATCCATAAGGAGGTGGTTAAAAAAACTACGCTACAGGCTGGGCACAGTGGCTCATGCCTATGGAAGGCTGAAGCAGATGGATCCCTTAAGCCCAGGAGTTCAAGAACAGCCTAGGCAACATAGTGAGACCTCAGCTCTACAAAAAACTTATTTATTTATTTATTTTGGAGCTAGAGTCTCACTGTGTCTCCCAGGCTGGAGTGCAATAGTGTGATCTTGGCTTACTGCAACCTCCACCTCCCGAGTTCAAGTGATTCTCCTGCCTCAGCCTCCCAAGTAGCTAGGACTACAGGTGAGCACCAACACACCTGGCTAATTTTTGTATTATTAGTAGAGACAAGGTTTCACCATGTTGGCAAGGCTGGTCTTGAACTCCTGACCTCAAGTGATCTGCTTGCCCTGGCCTCCCATAGTGGTGGGTTATAGGTGTGAGCCACCGTGCCCAGCCTCTACAAAAAATTTAAAAATTGGCTGGGTGTGGTGGTGTGTGCCTGTGGTCTCAGTTACTCAAGAGGCTGAGGTGAAAGGATTGCTTAAGCCCAGGAGATTGAGGCTACAGTGAACCAAGATCATGCCACTGCACTCTAGCCTGGATGACAGAGCGAGACCCTGTCTCATAAAAAAGAAAACCCAAAAACAAATACAAATACAATAAAAACCTATGCTACAGTCATACAGCAAAATACTATGCAGCTGTTAGTGTAAAGCAGACTTATAAGTAGTGTACATGGAAAAAAAAAAAGTAGTGTACATGGAAAGATGTTCACAATATATTAAGTGAAAAACAGAAAACTGCTTTGCATAATAGCATGTATAATATGACCTCATTTTCATTTCTTTTTGTGTTTTTGAAGACAGGGTCTTGCTCTGCTGCCTAGGCTGGAGTGCAGTGGTGCGATCTCAGCTCACTGCAACCTTTGCCTCCCAGCCTCAAGCAATCCTCCCACCTCAGCTGCTTAAGTAGCTAGAACTATAGGTGCGTGCCACTATGCTTGGCTAAGATTTTTTTAAAAATTTGTAGCGATGAAGTCTCACTATATTTCCCAGGCTGGTCTCAAACTCAGGGGCTCAAGTGATCCTCCCACCTTGGCCTCCCAAAGTGCTGGGATTACAGGCGTGAGCCACTGTGGTAGCATGACCTCATTTTCTTTTTTTTTGAGACGGAGTCTTGCTCTGTCGCCCAGGCTGGAGTGCAGTGGCGTATCTCAGCTCACTGCAAGCTCCGCCTCCCGGGTTCATGCCATTCTCCTGCCTCAGCCTCCCGAGTAGCTGAAATTACAGGCGCCCGCCATCAAGCTTAGCTACTTTTTTCTATTTTTAGTAGAGATGGGGTTTCACCGTGTTAGCCAGGATGGTCTCGATCTCCTGACCTCGTGATCTGCCTGCCTTGGCCTCCCAAAGTGCTGGGATTACAGGCGTGAGCCACCACACCTGGCCTATGACCTCATTTTCTAAAACGTAAGTTTGTATATGCATGAAGTCTGCAAAAATATTTACACCAGACAACAATATTTACACAATCTCTGAGTAATGAATAATCGCTTCCTACATTTTTTATTGTTTAGAACTTTTTTTTTTTTTTTACAAAAAGCATACATAACTTAAAATTTCTTTTTTTTTTTTTTGAGATGGAGTGTTGCTCTCTCGCCCAGGATGGAGTGCAGTGGCGCGATCTTGGCTCACTGCAACCTCCGCCTTCTGGGTTCAAATGATTCCCCTGCCTCAGCCTCCTGAGTAGCTGGGATTACAGGCATGCCACCACGCCTGACTACTTTTTGTATTTTTAGTAGAGATGGGGTTTCACCATGTTGGTCAGGCTGGTCTTGAACTCCTGACCTCATGATCCGCCCACCTCAGTCTCCCAAAGTGCTGGCATTACAGATGTGAGCCGCCGTGCCCGGCCAATTATTCTTATTTTATGTATTTTTTTTTTAGAGATGGGGTCAAGCTTTGTTGTTCAGGCTGGTCTCAAACTCCTGGCTTCAGGCGGTCCTCCCACTTTGGCCTTCCAAAAGTGCTGGGATTACAGGTGTGAGTTACCACATCTGGCCTTAAAATTATAAAATACATTATCAAAAGCCACACATGTTATATATATGTTAATTGGGAAAAAAAACCTTCAAGCAAAGAAATTATAAAGTAAGAGAGGGAAAGTGTGTCCCTAACCCTACAAAATCCCATCCTTTGAAGAAGCCAAGTCCGGGCACAGTGGCTTATGCATGTAATCCTAGTACTTTAGGAGGCTGAGGCTGGCAGATGATCGCTTGAGCCCAGCCTCCGCCTTCTGACCAGCTGGGCAACATGGTGAAACCCCATCTCTACAAAAAAAAAGAACAAAAATTAGCCGGGCATGGTGGCATGTGCCTGTAGTCTCAGCTACTAGGGAGGCTGAGGTGGCAGGATCACTTGAGCCCGAGATGTCGAGGCTGCGGCGAGCCCTGATTGTACCACTGCACTTCAGTAAGATTCTGTCTCCAAAAAAATAAAAAAGAAGTAGCCACTGTTAATGTTTTGGTCCTTTCAGATCTTTCTCTTCTTATATACAAATATAAATGCATACATATAATTGTAAGTTTTCTCTAAACTGAGGTAACATTAAATATATTTTATATACAACTTAAATTTCTTCACTCAATAACATATATGTATATATCTTCTTCCATGTTAGGACGTTTATATTTACATCACTCTTCTTAAACACTACCTACTATTTGATGTTATTGTTTGGATTGCTTTTTTAGTCGGAAAAGGTGAAGCTATTTCTGTTAAAAACATAAGGAACTATGCAACCTATTAGTCTTGAGTGCCCCCTACTGGAGGCTCTTCACTGATATTAACAAAAGGCTAAATTACAATTAATTTAAGCAAAAAGTAATTCAAACACAGGGCACTATGCTTTTCAGCATATGGCAAAAAAAATTGGAAATTCAAAGAAAAAAGTATGCTTTAAAATGACTTTACTGAGGAAGTTCTTTATTTACTTATGATGTATTACAGGTATGTGCTAAGGTCTCTCTAATTAAGGTAAAGACAAAGAAATCAAGTTAAGCAGTTTGACCTTACATCTTACTCCCAGACAAATGTGTGTATTTGTGTCAGTGGTGGGATGTGGATTCAGGGTGGGAAGTAATGGCAAACAAGCAGTTAAAGAGGAGTGAGGTAAAACTTTAAAAAAAAAAATCTCTTCCCTTCTGAGCCGATATTTACTTCTCTCCTCACATTTCAAATCTTCAAGAGTTATTTAGCTCTACCTCAAAGCATCTAGGTTGTTTACACCGGTTATGTTTCAATCCATCTGAATCTGTGATTACATACCACATAATAATCAAAGACTCAAAGGAGAAGAAAACCAGGGATGTTGGAAGAGTTAACCTGAAAAACATCCAAAGTATATTTAAACAAAGAAGACACTGCAATTAACAAAGGTGGCATTTCTTTATCAAACAAAGTCCTTTTTTTTTTTTCCCTTGAGACGGAGTCTTGCTGCTGCCCAGGCTGGAGTGTGATGGCGCGTTCTCCACCCACTGTAACCTCTGCCTCCTGGGTTCAAGTGATTCTCCTACCTCAGCCTCCCGAGTAGGTGGGATTACAGGGGCATGCCACCACACCGGGCTAATTTTTGGCTTTTTTTTTTTTTTTTTTTTTTAGTAGAGACAGGGTTTCACCATGTTGGCGAGGGTGGTCTCAAACTCCTGACCTCATGATCCACCTGCCTCGGCCTCCCAAAGTGCTGGGATTACAGGCATGAGCTACCGCGCTCAACCACAAAGTCCATTAATTATGCTTGTTATTTTCCAGGAAAACTGACACTTATGACCAGAATTTTTTAATGGAAACCAACCAAACATAACTTTACTCAAAACTGCATGTCTATATTATTTGTCAGGCAAACGCTATTTTGACATTTCTAGACATTAACATTTTATACAGTCTTGACATTGTTATAAAACTCTCTTCACTAGTTAATACTTACAGCTAATCTGTGATTATTTGCAAGGCTGATCATTTGCTGGGCTAGGCCATTTAATAACCGAGTACGAAGAGACAGGTCATCTAGGTCATGACGAAATGGAAAAGCAATACCATCCACTATCACTAGTCGAACCTAAATACAGAAAAGATAATGATATTAGATTTGTTACGAAAAATAAAATAATAATAATAAAAATGCTCTCTCTCTCCAAGAGAGCAGGGACCTTCTCTCTTATTTACTATATTCTTCTGTCTTATTTACTATATCATCCTCAATGCCTGGAACAGTAACTAGCATATAGGAAAGGAGGTGTCAATTAATACTTGCTAAACGAAGAAACAAATACTCTAAATAAAACAACTTACTTAGACATTGCTTCATAAAAGCCTCTTCTTTAATCCAACCCTTACTAGATAGAAAAAAACACAGCATTGGAAAAACCATAGTCCATTACAGGAAAAAACCTTAAAATCCAGGGCTTTATTTCCAACTGTCTAAAGAATGGCTTTCTTTTGGAAAGTTACAAAGCTGTTCAGCCAGTGCTTTCTGCAATAATCACTAAAAGTTAAAACGGACTCTGCTTTGATAATTTCTCAACTTTAAAAAAGTAATTCAAAGGCTGGGCGCGGTGGCTCACACCTGTAATCCCAGCACTTTGGGAGGCCGAGGCAGGTGGATCACGAGGTCAGCAGTTCAAGACCAGCCTGGCCAAGATGGTGAAACCCCGTCTCTGCTAAAACTACAAAAATTAGCCAGGCACAGTGGCAGGCACCTGTAATCCCAGGTACTCAGGAGGCTGAGGCAGGAGAATCTCTTGAACCCTGGTGGCAGAGGTTGCGCCACTGTACTCCAGCCTGGGCAACAGAGTGAGACTTTGTCTCAAAAAAAAAAAAAAAAAAGTAATTCAAAAAGAAAAAGGAATAATTATAATTTTCTTATAACTTGCCACTGTACACAGTCTTTACTGATAAAAAGCACATTTAAAGTCTTTGTAAAACATTCTGAAAAGGCTTAAAGAAAAAGTCTTGGTAAAACAACACATTTGTCAATTAAATATACCAATTTTACCTTCCGGGTTCCTTTTATGTTTCCTAAAAAAAAAAAAAACAAACAAAAAACAAAAAAACCTTCAGGCTGGGCACAGTGGCTCACATCTGTAATCCCAGCACTTTGGGAGGCCGAAGCAGGTGGATCACGAGGTCAGGAGTTTGAGACCAGCCTGGCCAACGTGGTGAAACCCTGCCATGCACTCCAGCCTGGGGGACAGAGCAAAACCCTTTCAAAAGAAAGCCCCCCCCAAAGCAAAAAATAAACAGTGAGGTTAAAAGAATAAACCAATATATAAACCTTAAGATCCCCAAATCAAAAAGAATCTGGAAACTAACCCAAATGTAAACAAACAAGACTCCAATGCTATGTTTTTTTCTATCTAGTAAGGGTTGGATTAAACAAGAGGCTTTTATGAAGCAATGCCTAAGTAAGTTGTTTTATTTAGAGTATTTGTTTCTTCATTTAGCAAGTATTAATTGACACCTCCTTTCCTATATGCTATTTACTGTTCCAGGCATTGGGGATGATATAGTAAATAAGAGAGAATAATATAGTAAATAAGAGAGAAGGTCCCTGCTCTCTTGGAGGTTATGTTTTAGTGGAGTAAGGGACCATTAATATGCAAACAAACACACAAATAAGGTAATTTCCGATAATTATAAGAAAACTGGTTGAAGTGATGAAGAACAGTTGAACACTAATAAAAAGCACAAAAATGCAAAAAAAAAGTGGCATTATAAACACTGTGAAAAGGACACTTGTTTACAGTAGAGAGCTGAAATAAAAAGGCAGAACATGACCTTGTTCAACGTCAGCTGGGAATATGTGCACAGGTTGATTCGATTTTTCATGACTCCACACATGACCACTGCTGTGTCCCCCCAATATTCGTAAATTGAAGCCCTATCTCCCAGAGTGACTGTATTTGGAGAGAGGGCCTCTAAGGTAGTAATTAACGTAAAATTAGGTCATGAGAATGACATCCTGATTTGAGAGGATTAGTGTCCTTGAAGAAAAGACACCAAAGAGCTCACTCTTCCTCCTTCCTCCCCATGAGGACACAGCAAGAAGGTGGCCATCTACATGCCAGGGAGAGAGCTCTCACCAGAGACCAATCAGCCAGAACCTTATCTTGAGCTTCTAGTCTCCAGAACTGTAAGAAAATAAAATTTCTGTTGTTCAAGCCACTCAGACTATAGTATTTTTGTTATGGCAGCCTGAGGTGACCACAACAAATTTTAGTATCAAGAAATGAGGTATGGTGGGTTAGGTAGTGAGAGAAGCAAGGTACTACTATAACAAATACCTAAAATGTGGAAGTGATTTTGAAATTGGGTAATAATCAAAGGCTGGAACAGTTTTGAGGCACATACTGAAAATATGGACATTAAGGGCAATTCTGGTGAGGCTTTTTTTTTTTTTTTTCAGATGGAGTCTCGCTCTGTTGCCCAGGCTGGAGTGCAGTGGTGCGTTCTTGGCTCACTGCAACCTCCACCTCCCTGGTTCAAGCAATTCTCCCGCCTCAGCCTCCCTAGTAGCTGGGATTAACAGGCACACACCACCACACCCAGCTAATTTTTTTGTATTTTTAGTAGAGACGGGGTTTCACCATGTTGGCCAGACTGGTCTTGAACTCCTGACCTCAGGCAATCTGCCCACCTCAGCCTCCCAAAGTGCTGGGATTACAGGTGTGAGCCACCATGCCCGGCTATTCTGGTGAGGATTTATACAGAAATGAGGAACAAGTTACTGGAAACTGAAGGAAAGCTGGTGCTTAGTATAAAGTGGCAAAGAACTTGGCTGTGTTCTAGTATTTTATGGAAGGTAAAACTTGTGAGAAATGAAATTGGCTATTTATCTCAGGAGATTTCTAAGCAAAGTGTAGAGGAAGTGGCTTGGTTTCTCCTAGACCACTTATAGTAAAAATGAAAGAGGAGACAGATGAATTGAAGAAGGAATTGTTCAGGAAGAAGGAACCGGAACTTAGAGATGTAGAAAATTCTCAGCCTATCCATATTGCTAAAAATAAGAAAGCTTGCTCTAGAGAGACCAAAGGTACGGTTGAACAATGACTCTATAAATAGATTATCCATGATGTTAATCAGCCATCTCAGCAGAAGCCAGTGATAGATAAGGGATTATAACAGCAGAAACACTGCTAGTTTGAAGTAAAGAGGACAGAGTAAGTGGGAAAGAATGAAGGAAGGCTGTTGGACTTCCTTGATTCCACAAGAGAAAACCATGAGCTACTTGACTGTGAATGTGCCCTATTCCTCAAGAAAAGGAAAGAATGATGCCAAAGGGGATCACAGATCCTCAGAGCTGTCACTCTTACCATAAGCCCAGGGGGCAATGCTACGTCGTCCTTGGTTTCAGAGGGTGGGGCCCTTGCAGAGAGAGGAAGGGGCAGGGCCACCCCACAGAGCAGTAGGGTGATTCTGCTACTGCAGTGGGCCTGGAAGGCAGAGCATCAAAGCAAAGGATCATTCTTTTTTTAATTATTATTATTTTTTTGAGATGGAGTCTCACTCTGTCACTCAGGCTGGAGTGCAGTGGCATGATCTCATGTCACTGCAACCTCTTCTGCCTCAGCCTCCCTAGTAGCTGGGACTACAGGCACGCACCACCATGCCCGGCTAATTTTTGTATTTTTAGCAGAGACAGGGTTTCACCATATTGGCCAGGGTGGTCTCAAACTCCTGACTTCGTGATCCGCCTGCCTCAGCCTCCCAAAGTGCTGGGATTACAGGCATGAGCCACCGTGCCTGGCCAGCAAAGGATTATTCTTGAGCCTTATGGTCCAATGAAATTTGCCTTGCTAGGCACCCATAATCCTTTTGGGAATGTTCATCCTATGCATTTCCTACTATTGTATTTTGAAAGCATATAACTTGCCTGATTTCAAACGTTCACAGCTGGAAGGGAATTTCACTTCAGGATGAATTATAACTTGAGTCTCACCAATCTCTGATTTAGATAATATTTAGATGAGGCCTGGGACTTTTAGAGTTGATGATGGAACCAGTTAAGACCTTTGGGGCTGTGTGGATGGAATGGATACAAGAAAAACATGAATTTGGCGGGCAGGTAGGGGGTAGGGGGGCAAGGGGCCAGGGGCAAACTTCTGGGAACTCAATTGTGTCCCCTTAAAATTCGTATGTTGAATCCCTAAACCCCAATGTGAATGTATGTGGAGAAAGGACTTCTAAGGAAGTAATCAAATAAGTTCATAAAGATGGGACCCTAATCTAAGATGATTAGCGTCCTTGTAAGAAGAAATATTAGGGGTCAGGCACGGTGGCTCACGCCTGTAATCCCAGCACTTTGGGAGGCCGAGGTGGGCGGATCACAAGATCAGGAGATCGAGAACATCTTGGCCAACAGGGGGAAACCCTGTCTCTACTAAAAATACAAAAATTAGCCAGGCGTGGTGGCATGCGCCTGTAGTCCCAGCTACTCTGGAGGCTGAGGCAGAAGAATCGCTTGAATCCGGGAGGTGGAGGTTGTAGTGAGCTGAGATCACGCCATTGCACTCCAGCCTGGGTGACAAAAGCGAAACTCCACCCCCCCAAAAAAAAAAGAAAAAAAAAAGAAGAAACACCAGGGAATTCACTCTCTCCTTCTTTTCCTCCCTATCATATGAGGACACAGAGAAAAGATGGCTGTCTGCAAGCCAGGAAGAAAGCCCTCGCCAGAAACTGAATCAGCTAGAACTTTGATCTTGAACTTTTAGGCTCCAGAACTCTAAGAAAATTAATTTCTATTGTATTTATTTATTTAATTTTTATTTATGAATTTTGAGACAGAGTCTCTCTCTGTCGCCCAGGCTGGAGTGCAGTGGCACGATCTCAGCACACTGCAACCTCTGCTTCGCAGGTTCAAGCGATTCTCCTGTCTCAGCCTCCCAAGTAGCTGGGATCACAGGTGCATGCCAACACACCAGGCTAATTTTTGTATTTTTAGGTAGAGACGGGGTTTTGCCACGTTAGTCAGGCTGGGCAACAGAGCAAGATTCTGTCTCAAAAAAAAATTAATTAATTAAAATAAATAAATAAAATAACAAAGAGATGGCATTTTCCATGCAGAATCTTGGCAAAAATATTCAAAAGGTCAGGATCATGGGTAATAGGCATTCTCATATATTGTCAGTAAGAGTAGAAATTGGTGCAGTCTTTCTGAAGGACGATTTATGTTCAAGAAAAAATTATTCTAACACTTCTTAAAACAGTAAGGAGACTGTATTCAAGACTATTCTAATAGGGGTATCACAATAGGGGAGAGAGACTGGGTTCAAATCAGAATACAAGGACAACTGGGGATTCACAACCAAGAGCAAGGTGAAGGGGTCAGTGGATGAACAATTACTAACAGTGAGACATCAAGGGTAGGGAAATTCTTGCTAAACTGACCGAACAGGATTCTTACTAATGGCAGGCCAGCCAGGTGAGCAGCCTGGCCAACATGCAAAACCCTGTTTCTACCAAAAATACAAAAAAAAAAAAAAATTAGCCAGGCGTTGTGGCGCATGCCTGTAGTCCCAGCTACTTGGGAGGCTGAGGCAGGAGAATTGCCTTAACCCAGGAAGCAGAGGTTGCAGTGAACCAAGATCACGCCAATGCACTCCAGCCTGGGCGACAGAGCCAGACTCCATCAAATTAAAAAATAAAAAATAAATAAATAAAGGCAAGCCAAGGATTTAAATATCAAAGGTGGGGAATGAGGAACGTGATCAGGTATCAAAGGTGCTCAGACTATCAAATGTGAGAGAATCTCTCTGAACTGACAGCAGGATTCTTTGCTAAGACTGGACTGGGAAGGCCAAAGACAGGATGGGGCCAAGTTCAGTCAAGGAGAATCTTTGTCACTGATAATGTTTACCAAAATTAAAGGGCCAGGCACAGTGGCTCATGCCTATAATCCCAGCACTCTGGGAGGCTGAGGTGGGAGAATCGCTTAACCCCAGGAGTTGACTCCATTTCTACCAAAAAAAAAAAAAAAAAAAGGTGATACATGATGGCAGGGTAGCTCAATGTAGCCTTGAACTGCTGGGCTCAAGCAATCCTTCCACCTCAGGCCTGCTCCACCCAGCCCTTGGTAGCTGAGACTACAGCTACACCACACATGGCTAATTTTTTTTTGGTGGGGACAATGTCTTACTATGTTGCCCAGGCTGGTTTTGAACTACTGGGCTCAAATGATCCTCCCACCATGGCCTCCCCAAGTGCTGGGATTACAAGTATGAGCCACTGCACCTGGCCAATAGTGATCACCTTTGGGGAGAAGCACTAGAAAACAGTAGCACAAGGAAGTTTTTATTTTTCATTTCATACCTTTCTATACAATGTGGTTTGATAGGAGCTATTCCACTATTACTGGAAATGAAACTTCTATATTATTTCAATTTCTTACTCTGAGCATAAACTATATATACATATACATACACAAAACAAATATAAATATAAATTAATTGTAGGTCAAGGAAGGAAGAGATTTTCTCAATGGGCTTTGACTTTGATTTTATGCTACTGTACTGGTTATTTTTTCATGCTTATCAAACACCTCAAAAAATACTTGGTTAGTTACATTTCAGTAGTCTGACTCATACCTTTGAGTGTTCTGAAAGGAAATCTGGAAGAAGATAAACTTGTGCCAGTAACTCTGTGTAGTCACGACAGCGAAAATAATAAATATGAGAAAGAATATTATCAAGAGTGAAATCCTCCAAAGCTTTTTGGTGTTCTGAAACAACAAAACAATCTTAATTAGTTTTACCTGTTTGGATGTACTGGCAATTGTACAAAAACAATGCTTTTTAATAACAAAATGTTCTCCTTTGGATAACAAAATTCTTTAACTGAAAGATGACAAATTATAGCAAAATTACTATAAACAGTTCATAATTCCTGATCTTTTAATTAAAGTTCTAGGGTACATGTGCACAACGTGGTTACATATGTATACATGTGCCATTTTGGTGTGCTGCACCCATTAACTCGTCATTTATATTAGGTATATCTCCTAATGCTATCCGTCGCCGCCCCCCACCTGATGTCTCTCTTAATCTGTTCAGAGATAAGGTCTCACTCTGACACCCAGGCTGGAGCACAGTGGCACAATCATAGCTCGCTGCAACCTCGAATTCCTAGGCTCAAGGGATCCTCCCGCCCCAGCCTCCCAAAGCACTGGGATTACAGGCATAAACCATTGTGCCCAGCCACTTGATTTTTTTTTTTTTTTTTAGATAAAGTCTCACTCTGTCACCCAGGCTGGAGTGCAATGATGCGATCTCGGCACACTGCAATCTCTGCCTCCTGGGCTCAAGCGATTGTCCTGCCTCAGCCTCTTGAGTAGCTGGGATTACAGTCACTCGCCACCATGCCCAGCTAATTTTTGTATTTTTAGTAGAGACGGGGTTTCACCTTGTTGGCCAGGCTGGTCTTGAACTCCTGACCTCAAGTGATCTGCTCGCCTCAGCTTCCCAAATTCACGCCTGGGATTACAGGCATGAACCACCACACCCGACCTGATCTATTATTTTCACATTTTTCCACTGTTTCCTTACATATTAGGCTATGTAAAATTATTTATAAACATATACAACTAGTGTTTTAATGCCTGCCTTTTCATATTTCTAGTCACTGGCTTCATTGAACAGAAGTAACATAATGGAAGTTTCTCTTTCTTGCTTTTTTCTATAGGACTACAAATTAAGAGTTAACGGCAGCCTGGGAAACATGGAAAACCCCATCTCTGCAAAAAATACAGAAATTAGTCAGGTGTGGTGGTGTGCAACTCTGGTCGTAGCTACTCAGGAGGTTAAGGTGAGAGGATTGCTTGAGCCTGGGAGGTCAAGGCTGCAGTAAGCTATGATAGCAGCACTGTACTCCAACCTGGGTGACAGAATGAAAACTCTGTCTCAGGAAAAAAAACAAAAAACAAAAAACACAGTTAGAAAAAATGTTCAAATGAAGCATTTTTTCTCTTGAATGCTATAGTATAATTTGATATTTAACTGGCAACAATTATATAAAATCTTTCTTAGATTGGATGTTTAAAACAAACAGTTTGAGGCTGGGCGTGGTGGCTCACACTTGTAATCACAGCACTTTGGGAAGCTGGGTGGATCACTAGGTCAGGAGTTCAAGACCAGCCTGGCCAACATGGTGAAACACATCTCTACTAAAAATATAAAGATTAGCTTGGTGTGGTGGTGCATGCCTGTAATCCCAGGTACTCGGGAGGCTGAGGCAGGAGACTGGCTTGAACCCGGGAGACGGAGGTTGTAGTGAGCTGAGATCCCGCCACTGCACTCCAGCCTGGGCGACAGAGCAAGACTGTGTCTCAGAAAAAAAAAAAAAAAGTTTGATTTTGCACATATTTCAGAGAGAAACCAATCAGTTACTGCATTTTTTCTTTTTCATTTTTTTGAGACGGAGTCTTGCTCTGTCCCCCAGGCTGGAGTGCAGTGCCGTGATCTCAGCTCACTGCAAGCTCTGCCTCCTGGGTTCATGCCATTCTCCTGCCTCAGCCTCCCCAGCAGCCAGGACTACAGGTGCCCGCCACCACGCCAGGCTAATTTTTTGTATTTTTAGTAGAGACGGGGTTTCACCATGTTAGCAAGGATGGTCTCGATCTCCTGACCTCGTGATCTGCCTGCCTCGGCCTCCTGAAGTGCTGGGATTACAGGCGTGAGCCACCACACCCGGCCAGTTACTGCATTTTAAAATGTACTTAGCCAGGCGTGGTGGCTCACGCCTGTAATTCTAACACTTTAGGAGGCCAAGGCACGTAGATCTCTTGAGCCCATAAGTTCAAGACCAGCCTGGGCAACATGGTGAAACTCCGTCTCTACAAAAAATGCAAAAAAAATTAGCTGGGCATGGTAGTGCCCACCTGTAGCCCCAGCTACTTGGGGGGCTGAAGTGAGAGGATCACCTGAGCCCAGGGAGGTCAAGGCTGCAGTGAATTGTGATCATGCCACTGCAATCCGGCCTGGATGACAAAGTGAGACCCTGTTTCACAAAAAGTAAAATATTAAAAATAAATAAAATGTACTTAAATATTAACACAAGAAGCTATATTTTAAAATAGAAAACATTTCCTATTGCAAATAGACACTTAGCAGAGTCAAATTTTCACCAAAACAATGACAATTTAATCTCATATCAATCATTTAAAAACTTTAGGCCAGGTGTGGTGGCTCACGCCTGTAATCCCAGCGCTTTGGGAGGCTGAGGTGGGCAGATCATGAGGTCAGGAGATCGAGACCATCCTGGCTAACACGGTGAAACCCCATCTCTACTAAAAATACAAAGTCAGCCAGGCGTGGTGGCGGGCGCCTGTAGTCCCAGCTACTCGGGAGGCTGAGGCAGGAGAATGGCGTGAACCCAGGAGGCAGAGCTTGCAGTGAGCCCAGATCGCACCACTGCACTCCAGCCTGGATGACGGACTGAGACCCCATCTTAAAAAATAAATTAATTAAAATAAAAATAAAAACTTTATATCCTAGTGCTACACCTACTCTAGTTACAGTAAGGTTTTAAGACACTATTACAAACACACATTGTGAAATAGGTAGCTTTAAGGTATAAGGGAAGAAAAACTCCTTTTCCTGCCACCCTCTTAGGTTTCTTGGCTGGAGCCCTGTAAATCGGACTGACAAAAGATGGATTAACAAGAGAAAAAGTTTATTAATTGTGCATAGTGCATGTAACAACACAGGGGAGTCCAGAGATTAGTAACTCAAAAGTTTGGTTAGATTTGGAGCTGGGCACAGGTGTTCACACTCATAATCCCAGCACTTAGGGAAGCCGACGTAGGAGGATCACTTGAGGTCAGAAGTTTGAGACCAGTCTGGCCAACATGATGAAACTCTGTCTCTACTAAAAATACAAAAATTAGCCAGGTATGGTGGCACGTGCCTGTATTCGCAGCTCCCAGCTACTCAGGAGGCTGAGTCAGGAGAATCGCTTGAACCTGGGAGGTGAAGGTTGCAGTAAGCCAAGATTGCGCCACTGCACTCCAGCCTAGGCGGTAGAGCCAGATTCTGTCTCAAAAAAAAAAGATTTGAGCTTATCATCCCGAAGGTACAATAAATTTTTAGAGAAGTAACAAGACAAAGGAAAAGGACCCTGAGTCTCTAAAGGCAGCAAATATTGAAACTAACTGGAGATAAAAGATAGCTAGTAAAATTTGTTATGTACGCTGATAACGGTCTAAAGTTGTCTGTGGTGATTAACTTTTGTCTTCCTGTAAGAGAGGGAAGATGGAACTCTTCTGTGCATTTATGTCCTGTTTTTAGGAAGGGCAGACAGATTTATCTGTTTCTTTTCAATTGCCTTCAGCTCAAAATAATCTTTATGCCAAAGTGGCATATTTCAGGGTGGCATATTCTGCTAGGGTCCAAAGGGCTTTCAGTAAGCATGCTGGTCATCAGCGAAATGGGACACTTAGTACCTCCATGAAAAAAAAAATCCAGCTGACTACACTCATTTAAAGGAAATATACTCATTTAAAGGAAATCTTATGAAAAGCATTTTTTTTAAAACTTCTATTGGAAAGAATAAAGACCGCACATCCAAAAAATAAAAACAAAGAAAAAGAAAACAATAGGCCGGGCGCTGTAGCTCACGCCTGTAATCCCAGCACTTTGGGGGCCGAGGCGGGCAGATCACAAGGTCAGGAGTTCGAGACCAGCCTGGCCAGCATGGTGAAACTCCATCTCTGCTAAAAAAACAAAAAATTAGCCGGGCATTGTGGCACATGCCCGTAGTCCCAGCTACTCAGGAGGCTGAGGCAGGAGAATTGCTTGAACCCAGCAGGCAGAGGTTGCAGTGAGCTGAGATCGTGCCACTGCACTCCAGCCTGGGTGACAGAGTGCAACTCCATCTTAAAATAAATAAATAAATAAGAAAACAGTCAATCCATAAGCCATTTAATTTATAAGTAATTTAAAGGATAAGAACTTGAATATAAATTTCCTTTTTTTTTTTGAGAAGGAGTTTCACTTTTGTCGCCCAGAATGGAGTGCAGTGGCACGATCTCGGCTCACTGCAACCTCCGCCTCCTGGGTTCAAGCGATTCTCCTGCCTCATCCTCCTGAGTAGCTGGGATTACAGGTACCTGCCACCATGCTCGGCTAATTTTTTGTATTTTTAGTACAGACGGGGTTTCGCCATGGCTCCTGACTTCAGATGATCCGCCCGCCTCGGCCTCCCAAAGTGCTGGGTTTACAGGAATGAGACACTGCACCCGGCCTATAAATTATCTTTCAAAAAACTGTTTAAGGCTGGGCGTGGTGGCTCACGCCTATAATCCCAGCACTTTGGGAGGCCGAGGTGGGCGGATCACCTGAGGTCAGGAGTTCAAGAGCTGACTTGCCTATATGGTGAAACCCCCTCTCTACAAAAAATACAAAAATTAGCTGGGTGTGGCCGGGTGCGGTGGCTCATGCCTGTAATCCCACCACTTTGGGAGGCCAAGGCAGGCAGATCATGAGGTCAGGAGATCGAGACCATCCTGGCTAACATAGTGAAACCCTGTCTCTACTAAAAATACAAAAAAAATTAGCTGGGCATGGTGGTGGGCGCCTGTAGTCCCAGCTACTTGGGAGGCTAAGGCAGGAGAATGGCGTGAACCCAGGAGGCAGAGCTTGCAGTGAGCTGAGATTGTGCCATTACACTCTAGCCTGGGCGACAGTGAGACCCTGTCTCAAAAAAAAAAAAAAAAAAAAAAATTAGCTGGGCATGGTGACACATGCCTATAATTCCAGCTACTCAGGAGGCTAAGGCAGGAGAATTGCTTGAACCTGGGAGGCAGAGGCTGCAGTGAGCCGAGATCGCGCCACTGTACTCTAGCCTGGGCCACAGAGCAAGACTCTCTCAAAAAAGAAAAAAAAAATTGGCCGGGCGCGGTGGCTCACGCCCGTAATCCCAGCACTTTGGGAGGCTGAGGCGGGAGGATCACCTGAGGTCAGGAGTTTGAGACCAGCCTGATCAACATAGAGAAACCCTGTCTGTACTAAAAATACAAAATTAGCTGGGCGTGGTGGCACATGCCTGTAATTCCAGCTACTCGGGAGGCTGAGGCAGGAGAATCCCTTGAACCCAGGAGGTGGAAGGTGCAGTGAGCCAAGATTGTGCCACTGCACTCCAGCCTGGGCAGCAAAAGCGAAACTTTGTCTCAAAAAAAAAAAAAAAAAATCGTTTTACAGTCACTTTATTTTCACATAACAAGCACCAAAACAACACCTCCCAAACACTTTAACAATTAGTGCAGTTATGAAATCAGCTATATAATCAAAGCCCCCAAGTCAATCTGCTTAACAATCCAAAGATTTCAGACGTGGTTTTTTTTTTTTTAAGAGACAGAGTAGTCTCACTCTGTTGCCTAGGCTGGAGTGCAGTGGCGTAATCTGGGCTCACTGCAATCTCCAACTCCTGAGTTCAAGTGATTCTCCTGCCTCAGCCTCCTTAGTAGCTGAGATTACAGGCATGTGCCATCACACCTGGCTAATTTTGGTATTTTCAGTACAGATAGGGTTTCATCATGTTGGCCAGGCTGGTCTTGAACTCCTGACCTCGTGATCCACCCGCCTTGGCCTCCCAAAGGGCTGGGATTACAGGCATGAGCACTGCATCCGGCCTCAGACGTGGTTTTCAAAGCTACCTTTGGTTTTTGGAAAACCAATATGGAAGTCCTTATACATTGGAAAGCATTTAACAACAGTTGCTTATATTAAGGTGTCCGGCACCGTTAACTTACACCTGATAAGATGGAGTATGATGACTGAAATACATACATAGGTTTTGTCCCAAAGCTCCTACAGGAAGAAGTGAGGGCCATAAAAGGGGAAGAAAAAAAAGCCAGTCCAGGCTGTGGCATTTCTCATTTTGTAACAGTAGTAAAAGAGTTTAACACTAGTTAACTGTCCAGTAATTAGGCTTCACATTCCAAATGGAGTGTTGCTGAGGTCTCAGATGGGCACAAATGCAAATTACTTTTATTAATACAGAAAAAAAGAAGATCATTTACTAACTTACCCTCTCCCTTGTGTTTTTCTGCTATAAGCTGAAGGTGCTCAATGCAGGCAGTAGCAAGGTCTACCACTCTATCAACCATAAAACTTCCCTCTGTATCAATAAAAACTGCTTCACCTGCCACTCCTCCAAAACATTCTGGTATCTGCACATCTACTGCCAACTGCATACTGTCAACAGAAAGATGACAAACAACCAAATCATGATGATGATCTAAGGTAGTGTTTTTGAACTCCAGATAATGACAAGTTAGGTATCACTAAAGTTTTATAAATGTAAATATACTCCCCAAGGCAACAGAAACGTCTAACTCTTCATGACTCCAGATATAATGTGAACCAATCGACTATATGTAAATCAACTGGATTCGGGGAGGGCATGCCTATAAAACCAAGATTAAGGATATTTTATTTTATTTTATTTATGTTTTGAGACGGAGTCTCGCTCTGTCGCCCAGGCTGGAGTGCAGTGACGTGATCCAAGCTCACTGCAAGCTCCGCCTCCCAGGTTTACGCCATTCTCCTGCCTCAGCTGCCCGAGTAGCTAGGACTACAAGCGCCCGCCACCACGCCCGGCTAATTCTTTGTATTTTTTAGTAGAAACGGGGTTTCACCGTGTTAGCCAGGATGGTCTCGATCTCCTGACCTCATGATCCGCCTGCCTTGGCCTCCCAAAGTGCTGGGATTACAAGCGTCAGCCACTGCGCCCAGCCAATTAAGAATATTTTAATCATTTCCAGGCCTCTCAAAATGGAGCCCCTTATTATACATAAATCTACCTTTTTTTTTTTTTTCTTTTGAGACAGAGTCTTGCTCTGTCACCCAAGCTGGAGTGCAGTGGCATGATCTTGGCTCACTGCAACCTCCACCTCCCAAGTTCAAGCGATTCTCCTGCCTCAGCCTCCCGAGGAGCTGAGACTATAGGCGTGAACCACCATGCCTGGCTAATTTTTTTATTTTTAGTAGAGATAGGGTTTCGCCATGTTGACCAGGCTGGTCTTGAACTCCTGATCTCAGGTGATCCACCCGCCTCAGCCTCCCAAAGTGCTGGGATTACAGGCGTGAGCCACCATCCCCGGCCTCTTTTTTTTTTTTGAGATAGGGTCTCACTCTGCTGCCCAGTGATGTGATTAAGGCTCACTGCAGTTTTGACCTCCCTGGCTCAAGCGATCCTCCTGCCTCAGCCTCCCAAGTAGCTAGGACCACAGGCATGTGCCACCACACTCAGCTAATTTTCCATTTTTAGTAGAGACGAGGTCTCACTATGTTGCCCAGGCAGGCCTCAAACTCCTGGGCTCAAGCAATCCTCCTGCCTCGGCCTCCCAAAGTGCTGGGATTATAGGCATGAGCCACTAGCCCTAGCCATAAATCTACTTTCAAACATCTGACTTTCAAATATAGTCTCAGGAATGAATAAAGCAGAAACTTCCTGTTTAACCTTATGACTGCAGTACAATTTGCAAAAGAAACACTTTTTCACATCAGAATAATTGCATACATTTATCAAGAAGGGATAATGAAGTAACACAAATAGTAAGCTAATTTTTAATGCACATACACACTTAAAATTAAGAGCACATATATATCTTACTTGGTTTCCTGACGATAGTATAAAATACTACTTTCATAATATGTTATTAAACCCACCCTTAAAAGGAGAACACTTTATTTTACCATAATTGTGTTTTTCCAACACCTGGTGCACCACAAATTTCTGTTGTTTTCATTAAGGGCACTCCACCCCCAAGAATATCATCTAGTGCTGAACAGAAGGTGATTATGAAGCCCTGGGTATGCTCCTGCTCAAGAAGTTCCAGTGCTGTACACTTCTTGCGTGACTCAGATGTACCAGCATATCTTGGTTTATTTGTGAGACATTCTCTTCTGATAATTTGCAGAGTTTCTAAGGCTTCTGCTTTAGATATCCCAACTTCTGAAAGTAAAATAAGAAAAAAAGAACCCTAATTTTAGAGATTTAAAAGTGTAACATGATAATCGATTGTCTTTATTAATTTGTAGACAACAGTGATGCTAGGAGTGGAGAAACATAAAAATGCAACATTCTATCAACCATTTAATTTTTCAGTTTGGCCGGACACAGTGGCTCATGCCTAAAATCCCAGTACTTTGGGAGGCTGAGGCAGCCAGATCACCTGAGGTCAGGAGTTGAAGACCAGCCTGGCCAACATGGTGAAACTCCATCTCTACTAAAAATACAAAAATTAGCCGGGCATGGTGGCACGCGTTATAATTCCAGCTACTTGGGAGGCTGAGGCAGGACAATCACTTGAACCTGCACCACTGCACTCCAGCCTGGATCGCACCACTGCATTCCAGCCTGGATGACAGTGCGAGACTCTGTCTCAAAAAAAAAAAAAAAAAAAAAAAAAAAAAAAAATTCAGCTTAATAAAGGTATTTGTTTTCTTAGTCATCACATAAAGAATTACCTATTACCTCAGAAACAATTCAACTAAAGCATTTCTGAGTACCTACAAGTGTCTCAGGAAGCAGAAATAAAAATGTACTCACTATTACCATATTTTTACTATCCCTTTTGGTCTTATGAAGCCATAATTATCTCGCTCTCATAAGGTATACAAATTATTTTTCAGATGAGAATGAAAATAGATGTTTTAACTGCTTAAAACAAGGTACAACTTTAAGAAGCACATATGCATGTATTATTTATAATAAAAACTTTTCATGGAAATAACTGATGTAAAAAATTCATGTATCACTCCAAACTAATGAGAACAATTATTCAAGGCACCAGCATTTTAAAGAATACATTTATGCTTCCTCGACTACACAATTTCACCCATCTGACAGTGTGGCCTGAGAAAAGAAAATGGCAATTACAAAACAAGCTGGTGAAGAAATAATGGTGAGGATGACATCACTTATCAGTTTGATATATCAGTGCTTGATCTGATAAGAATATGAGCCATAAATATGGGGCTAATAAAAGACAATGGTGATGACAGCATTTAGGAAATGAAAATCCTATCAAGAGCCTGAATGCTGGAATTAGATTGCCTGGGTTTGTAAATCCTGGCACCACTTACTGCGTGACTTTGGGCAAATTACTTCACTTTTTCTTTTTTGCTCAGATTTTTTTCGTCTATAAAATGGGAATGAGACGATACATGTAAAAAGCTTGGTAGAGTATCAAGACCATCTAAAGTAGTCAATAGTTGTTAGTGATCATTATTATTCAGGGTCTCACATTTCTTCTTTGAAAAGAACTTGTTGAAGAAAAAAGAGCCCATCAAATTTTGGGGGACACAGTCTGCGCGCGGTATGACTTAAACAGTTAAGGCTGGGTCCACGAGACTTATTCTTTAGAGGCGAATTGAAACCTCTGTATTTTCCATCAGTAAGGGCAGTAACTTAAAATTCTGTTCCATCTTCTTCAGTGAATAGTACAGGTCCAGACATGTCATAGAGTAATGTGCACAACAAGTGACCACCGCCAGCCTCATATTTGTATGTCTCAGGATGCAGTAGTTCCCATCTGCAATGCTCTGGAATATGAGGTTTTGGGTGTTTCAGTTAATTACGTAAGAGGAGAATATTCTTTCTACTGCTTCCTCAAGATTCCGGGGATTCTACTCCCTTTCTCATTCTTAGTGTCTCTAGTCCTACACAAAATCCTGCATTTCTGAAATTTAACCCTTACCCCTTGGATCTTGGAACAGCAAAAATTAGACAACCAATTCTGACTCCAGTATTTCCTAACCCAGTTAGCATGAAAAGTTACCTAAGCTCCCCAAGATATCAGTTCTCTCATCCATATACTGAATATAATAATCTACGTAAGCGGGTTGAGGGTTAAATGAGACAATCCTCAAAGCATTCAGCAGGCATTGCCAGAGGAAAAGCAATTAGTAAATGTTTTCACGACCACAGTTCTCCTAACCATTCAGACAACTTGTAAGTGGAGTCGAGGAGCTCTTTCACGCTGTAAACATGGACGTGGGAGGAAGCAGAATCTAACGGAGACTGGGCTGAAGGCCGAGGCGAGAGAACGAAGACTGAGGCGGCGCTGACGGCGGCCGGTGTGCCTCAGTGTAGGGGCAACCCCCCTACACCTCAGCTTGCCATCAGGAGTCATTACCTTTGCTAAGCTCGGAGGGTTTCACCTCTAGGAGTTCCTCAGCCGTCTGGAACCCCGCAGACACCAGCTTCACCCGCACCGCCGGAGACAGCGGGAAACTCACCAAATCCCGCTGCATTTCAAAGCGGAACGTCTTCCCGCGCACTCGCGCAGGCTCAGCTGCTAACCCCTGAGCAGCCAAACTCCGCACGCCCTCGCTGGGGCGTGCGGCGTGACGTCAGACGTAAAGCGGAAGGGGCCGGCTCTGCGGCCTGGCCGCACGGGGCTCCGGGCCTTGCAGCTTTGCGCAGTCTTGTAAATTTTCACACTTATGCACCATTCCGTTTTGATTCCCCAAAATCCCATTTAGAGATTCCTCATCAAATGTACACCCTGACTGTAAAACGATGGACGGAGACCATAGGACGGAGAGCCAGGCCCAGTGGGTTCTCCACGCCACATTTCCTTGCCTCCACCGTGGCCTGTTAGGTGAAGCCTCAGAGTCATTAATAGGAATGATCTCGAGTGGGAGTAGTGAGCGTAACGAGCACACACTAGCCAGTTACCATTATTTTGGTGTGAAAAGCTCAGGGAACAATCATTAGAATTAATCTGCGTGCTCTTTGTAGAGTTGCAGTCTCTTGGCTCTTCCCGCTGACCGTCCCCCTTTTCTGACCCCCCCCCCCCCACCCCAACCACCACATTGCTTTTCCCGCCCTCGCGAGGGATTGTGGGCCAGCCCCCAACGGCCGCTGGGAGGGATCAGTCCGCATTCCCCGCACCCACCCACGTCTTCCCGGGAGTCGTATCCCGAGCATGGAGGTTACTGAGACCGTTATTTCTTCATGGCCTGCCTAGCTTAAGCAGTAGCTGGAAAAGTAAGCAACTAATGTCCCCATTAGTGTGTCTGGGCTCCTGGGGTCCTGAGAGGGAGGGGCTGGGCTACACAAGAGCTCCTTTTGTGGTACAGACTTGGGAAGGGGTGTTCAAGCAGTGGTAGTGACCCCCTCTAAATTACAGAACTTCGGGGAGGAAGACAAGCAGTTTAGAAGGTGGTTTATGAGTTCCTTCCTTGCCTAGGTGAGTGTAACTTATTTAGCAGGGGGTAACTTATTCCCTACCTATTGGCGATTTTTTTTTTTTTTTTTTGAGACGGAGCCTCACTGTGTTGCCCATGATGGAGTGCAGTGGCACGATGTCGGCTCACTGCAACCTTCGCCTCCCGGGTTCAAGTGAGTCTCCTGCCTCAGCCTCTTGAGTACCTGGGATTACAGGCGCACGCCACCATGCCCGGCTAATTTTTGTATTATTATTAGAGAAGGGGTTTCACCATATTGGCCAGGCTGGTCTCGAACTCCTGACCTCGTGATCCGCCTGCCTCGGCCTCCCAAAATGCTGGGAGTACAGGCGTGAGCCACCGCGCCCGGCCCTGTTGGCAATGATTCTTAGTCTTGACTTTTCTTCCCAGCTTAGAAGAACTTTCTAAATATTGCAAATCAGAGCCCTCTACATACTTAGATCTAAAAAAGGAAACAACGTATGTTGAGCACTTTAGCAAATCCCACACATTTCAAATGGCCATAGCCATGCCAAAAGGAAGATAAGGACATGGAAGCTCAGCATATAGTTTAATATCAATTCTGATAAAAGAAAAAAAGCTGGCCGGGCGCAGTGGCTCGTGCCTGTAATCCCAGCACTTTGGGAGGTCGAGGCAGGTGGATCTTTTTGAGCTCATGAGTTTGAGACCAGCCTCGACAACATGGCGAAACACTGTCTGTACCAAAAGTACGAAAAATTAGCCGGGCATGGTGGCATGCACCGGTCGTCCCAGCTACTCAGAAGTCTGTGGTGGGAGGATCCCTTCAGCCTGGGAGTGAGCTATGATCATGCCACTGCACTCCAGCTTGGGTGACAGAGTGAAACCCTGTCTCAAACAAACAAAACACCTCAGCACAGTTTTCTTAAAGCCAAGATTCAAACCTAGCATCCTTTTTACTACCCCGAGCTATTAAGATTTTGAGTCCCTACTGGCGAGGAGAATACGAGAAGCATTTATACCCCATTTGGTAGGTCAGAGAAAGTCTTGTAGGACTGGCCAAAATGTGGTTGGCCACTCAACCCATTGCTTAACTTCTAATATGGTCTATATTTGAGCACTCAGTGGACGCATAAATACTATCCTCAGGGAGAATTCATGCTTATGCTTATAAAGCACCCAGATTCTTGGGTGAAGAAAAAACATGGTATTACCACATTCAACAATAAGTCTTCAGTTAGTTTGGTCAAACTCAGTGGAATCGGTCATGTTTAGAATTTCTTTCGTTGACAGTGGAAAGTTCAAAACTACTTTGGCCTGGCACAGTGGCTTAAGCCTGGAATCCAAGCACTTTGGGAGGCCAAAGAGGGCACATCGCTTGATCTCAGGAGTTTGAGACCAGCCTGGGCAACAGGGCAAAACCCCATCTCTACAAAAAATACAAAAATTAGCCAGCATGGTGGTACATGCCTCTAGTCCCAGCTACTTGGGAGGCTGAGGTGGGAGAACTAATTGAGCCCGGGAGGTTGAGATTGCAGTGAGCTGAGATTGCGTAACTCCACTCCAATCTGGGCGACAGAGCGAGACTCCATCTCAAAAACAAAACAAAGCAAAATAAAAAAACAAAAAAAACCCCCACTCAACTCTATCTATAGCTGTATAATTTAAGTGCTATTAATATCTTCTGCAGATCACAAGGTCAGGAGATCGAGACCATCCTGGCTAACATGGTGAAACCCCGTCTCTACTAAAAATACAAAAAATTAGCTGGGTGCGGTGGTGGGCGCCTGTAGTCCCAGCTACTCGGGAGGCTGAGGCAGGAGAATTGCATGAACCCAGGAGGCGGAGCTTGCAGTGAGCCTAGATCACGCCACCACATTCCAGCCTGGGCGACAGAGCGAGACTCCGTCTCAGAAAAAAAAAAAAAAATCTTCTGGCCCTTGCCTATAATAATTATTTTCATCATCATTCTTAAGATGTCTTTAATGCAATTTGCTCTGTAGTCATGCTTTCAAACTGGGATCCAGGTTTTTGAAGCCACGCACTAGGAACTAAACAAAGCTATGGGATAAATATGGAAGGTGCACCTTCTTGTGTAATCACTTTTCTCAAAAAAAATCTTTCAGGGAGGGAAGAGTTAAATGATTTACCTCAGTCATTTGAAATGGTTTATATTAAGCAGACATTACATCTGTGTAGTGTGGATAAATCATTAAAATTTTTGAAAAAGAAAATAAACTTTAATAAAACATGGGGTAGGCCGGGCACGGTGGCTCACTCCTGTAATCCTAGCACTTTGGGAGGCCGAGGCGGGTGGATCATGAGGTCAAGAGATCAAGACCATCCTGGCCAACATGATGAAACCCTGTCTCTACTAAAAACACAAAAATTAGCTGGGCGTGTTGATGTGTGCCTATAGTCCCAGCTACTTAGGAGGCTGAGGCAGGAGAATAGCTTGAACCCGGGAGGCAGAGGTTGCAGTGAGTGAGATCAGGCCACTGCACTCCAGCCTGGAAACAGAGAGAGACTCCCTCTAAAAATAAATAAATTAGCCGAGCGTGGTGTCTCACGCCTGTTTCACAGCACTTTGGGAGGCCGAGGTGGGCGGATCATGAGATCAGGAGATAGACTATCCTGGCTAACATGGTGAAACCCCATCTCTACTAAAAATACAAAAAATTAGCCGGGTGTGGTGGCAGGCACCTGTAGTCCCAGCTACTTGGGAGGCTGAGGCAGGAGAATGGTGTGAACCCGGGAGGCAGAGCTTGCAGTGAGCCAAGATCATGCCACTGCACTCCAGCCTCTGTGACAGAGCGAGACTCCATCTCAAAAATATATATATATATATATATATAGAAATAAAAACAAAATGTGGGGGTAAAATGCAAATATAAAAATAAAATTTAAGAGAAAAGTATGAGGTCAGAGACACATCAGGCTTAAACTGGATACTTCAGTAATCTCCCAAACCCCCCCTGGGAATATGTTTTGGTTTTTCTTGCAACTTGAGGTTACTTCATGAAAAAATTTGAGAGACATTGCTATGGGCAAACCAGCATGGGCTGCGGAGTCACACAGATTTGGATTTGTATCACATGTCTGGAAGTTACCAACTATGTGACCTTCAGCAAGTTACTCAGTCTCCTCACCTGCAAGTAGAAGATAATATCTCCTGGGGTTTTGGTCAAGATTAAATTAACACATATACAGTACTTATCACACAAAAAAGTACGTAATAAATCTGAGTCTGTTTCTCAGTTTTTACAGCATTCTAATGCACATATTCAGTTGGAATAAATCCTTATAGAATACCTAGCTCAGCAGAATGCTAATGCTGAGACGTTTTTTAAAAATGTTTACAATTAGGCCAGACACTGTGGCTCACACCTGTAATCCCATCACTTTAGGAGGCTGAGGCTGGCAGATCACTTGAGGTCAGGAGTTCAAGACCAGCCTGGGCGATGTGGTAAAACCCCGTCTCTACTAAAAATACAAAATTAACTGGGGGTGGTGGAGGGTACCTGTAGTCCCAGCTATTTGGAAGGCTGAGGCAGGAGAATTGCTGGAACATGGGAGGCAGAGATTGCAGTGAGCCGATATTATGACACTGTACTCCAGCCTGGGCGACAAGAGGAAAACTCAGTCTCAAAAACAAAACAAAACAAAAAAAGTCTACAATTGTAAAAGTGCCAAAGTAGAGTACTTTTATATATTTTATTTTCTTTGACTTGATCCACAGTAATCCTATGACTGGGGTCTCCATTCAGGATTAGCACTCTGAAGACTAGATCACTAAAACAAGATTAAATATTTATTAAATGCTAGTTATGTGCCAGATGACAGGGTAAACAAGATAGATTCTCTGCCCTCATGGAGCTTATAATCTATCAGGATCTTTATTGAGTATTTCTGACATGTTGCATTTCTGACTTGTGTAGCTATCTTGATGTAATTCTAAGGGTAGGAAGGACCTATTGCTGTTAATGTCTATAGTTAACCTGTCAGAGTATTCCAATAACGAGACATTTTCAGGTTGACTAGGCTGTTTCTGGAGATGTAGGAGAGGAATAATATGAAATTTTTGTTATAGCTGGGGAGAAGTTTATTTTTTTTTTTAGCCTAAGAACATAGAACTTTAAAAAATGGTGACCACGGCCGGGTGCAGTGGCTCACGCCTGTAATCCCAGCATTTTGGGAGGCTTAAGTGGGTGGATCACTTGAGATGGGTTCAAGACCAGCCTGGCCAACGTGGTGAAACCCTGTCTCTATTAAAAATACAAAACTTAGGCAGGTGTGGGTAGAGCACCCGATTCTGTTGCTGATCAGGGCACCACTATGTAACCCGCACGGACCTATGGGCTGAACAAAGGAGGGCAAATGCGGGAATAAAAGACAAGAGACAAAAGAGTATATTTGGAAGAACGGGTCAGGGGGTACCTTGCCTCTAGTGGACAAGGGCCCTGAGCTTTACACAGCCTTCTGTATTTATTAGGTAAAAGAGATAGTGAGAAGGGAGGTGGGAGAAGGGGTCAGCTGCTCAGTCCAGAGTAGGCTTGCAAGACCGCATTCTGTAGATGTCGCAGTGGATAACCTCAGTGCCAGGGAGTGATTGCCTCCAGCAAATCTTCTGCCGGCAGGAGCAGTCGTGAGTTTGCTCACATCCTGCATTCATGATTAACAGTTTGGTGTTTGATCATAGAGCCTCCAGTGGAATGCTGAGTTGGTCACATCCCATGGGCCTTCAGCTCCCTACAGGTGTGGTGGTGGGCGTCTGTAATCCCAGCTACTCGGGAGACTGAGGCAGGAGAATCTCCTGAACCCCAGAGATGGAGGTTGCTGTGAGCTGAGATCCCTCCCCTGCGCTCTAGGGTGGGTGACTGAGCAAGACTGCATCTCAAAAAAAAAAAAAAAAAAGGTGACCTTTCATGTTCAAGTGGGTTTGGGAATAGGAGAAAGAAGTCAATGTTGTTCAGACTGAGGAGAAAAACCTCTGAATAAAGGTATAGCTTTAGAGGTGGTTATGATAAAGCTTCTTTAAGGCCTCAGACATATATACTAGCAGTATCAATTTTACAGGACCTTATACATAATAGAAGCCCAATATGTATTTGTTGTCCACGACTCTTTGAAACATTCTCTTACTTGGCTTTTTTAATGCCACACTTCTGATTTCCTTTCTACATATTTGGCTTTTCTGTTTGCTTTGCAAGCACATCCTCCATAACCTGGGCATGGCAGTGACTCTCAAATTTGTATTTCTAGCCCTGACCCTCTGCCCTCCAGATGCAAATATCTAATTGCCTACTGGACAATTCAAAGTCTCCTCCAACTCAGCCTAACTCATTACTTTCACCCCATTCCCAGAACCTTGCCCTCTTCCTGCATTTCCTGCCTCCATGAACCACATATCCATCCTTCCATTTGCATAAGCCATAAACCTAGAATCATCCTTGACACCTCCTTCCCTTTCACTCTGCATGATCATATCTCACTGCAACCTTGAACTCCTGGGCTCAAGAAAGAGATCCTTCTGCCTTTGCCTCCTAAGAAGCTGAGACTAACAGGCACATGCCACCGTGCCTAGCTAATTTTTAAAATTTTTTGTAAAGACAAGGTGTTGCCCAGACTGGTTTTGAACTCCTGGTCACAAGGACTCCTCGGCCTCCCAAAGTTCTGGGATTACAGGTGCGAGCCACCATGATCCTCCTGGCATGATCTTTTTACAGTACATTTCAGTTATGTCACTCCTTATTTTGATCTTTTTTTGTTTGTTTGTTTGTGAGACAGAGTCTCGCCCTGTCGCCCAGGCTGGAGTGCGGTGGTGTGATCTCGGCTCACTGCAACCTCCACCTCCCACGTTCAGGCGATTGTCCTGCCTCAACCTCCTGAGTAGCTGGGATTACAGGTGCACACCACCACACCCAGCTAATTTTTGTATTTTTTTAGTAGAGATGGTGTTTCACCATGTTGGCCAGGCTGATCTTGAACTCCTGACCTCAGGTGATCCACCCACCTCAGCCTCCCAAACTGCTGGGATTACAGGCATGAGGCACCGCACCTCGCCTTATTTTGCTCTTAGGATAAAGACCAAATTTCCTAATAAGGCTTAAAAAAAGCTTGCATGTTTTGGCCCCTGTTTTTCCTCTTTACCTTCTTCCTTTTCCTCTTTCCCATTTGCTTCCTATACTCCTGCTACTTTGGCCTTTTCTTAGTTCCTTGTGTGTGCTAGGCCTCATCCCTCAACAGTGTTTGCATATGTCTATAATATTACCTCTCCCTCCTTCACCTAATTAACTACTATTTATCTGTCAAATCTGACATTCTTTTTTTTTTTTTGACACCGAGTGTTGCTCTGCTGCCCAGGCTGGAGTGCGGTGGTGTGATCTTGGCTCACTGCAACCTCCACCTCCCACGTTCAAGCGATTGTCCTGCCTCAGCCTCCTGAGTAGCTGGGATTACAGGTGCACACCACCACACCCAGCTAATTTTTGTATTTTTTTAGTAGAGACGGTGTTTCACCATGTTGGCCAGGCTGATCTTGAACTCCTGACCTCAGGTGATCCACCCACCTCAGCCTCCCAAACTGCTGGGATTACAGGCATGAGACACCGCACCTCGCCTTATTTTGCTCTTAGGATAAAGACCAAATTTCCTAATAAGGCTTAAAAAAAGCTTGCATGTTTTGGCCCCTGTTTTTCCTCTTTACCTTCTTCCTTTTCTTCTCTCCCATTTGCTTCCTATACTCCTGCTACTTTGGCCTTTTCTTAGTTCCTTGTGTGTGCTAGGCCTCATCCCTCAACAGTGTTTGCATATGTCTATAATATTACCTCTCCCTCCTTCACCTAATTAACTACTATTTATCTGTCAAATCTGACATTCTTTTTTTTTTTTGACACCAAGTCTTGCTCTGCTGCCCAGGCTGGAGTGCGGTGGTGTGATCTTGGCTCACTGCAACCTCCACCTCCCAAGTTCAAGCGATTCTCCTGCCTCAGCCTCCCAAGTAGCTGGGATTACAGGTGCCCGCTACCACGCCTGGCTAATTTTTGTATTTTTAGTAGAGACATGGTTTTGCTGTGTTGGCTAGTCTGGTCTTGAACTCCTGACCTCAAGTGATCCACCCACCTTGGCCTCCCAATGTGCTTCAAAACAGGTCCTTCAAAACTAGGCCAAATCTAATGTATTCAATTTTTGTATTCTGACTTAACATGTTTAGAAGGTCTATAAAAATTATAAATGGATTTTTCATTCGTATTATTTCTACATATGGTTTAGATCTACATTTGAATCTTTTTTAATTTTTAATTTTATTTTCTAACCACCCATTCCTTCAACATTTGAATATTTATATGATTTTTTGGGGGACTGAGTTTTGCTCTGTCACCTAGGCATGATTTCTGCTTGCTGCAACCTCTGTCTTGAGGGTTCAAGCAATTCTTATGCCACAGCCTCTTGAGTAGCTGAGATTACAGGTGTGAGACACCACGCCCAGCTAATTTTTGTATTTTTTAGTGGAGACAGGGTTTTGCCATATTGACCAGGCTGATCTCGAACTCCTGACCTCAGGTGATCTGCCCACCTCTGCCTCCCTATTAATCTATATGAGTTTTTAAAAAATAAATGGTAGGAGGAAGAAAGCTTTTTATTTATTTATTTATTTATTTATTTATTTATTTGAGACAGGGTCTCACTCTGTCGCCCAGGCTGGAGTGCAGTGGCACGATCTTCTCACTGCCACCACTGCCTCCCTGGTTCAAGTGATTCTCCTGCCTCAGCCTCCAGAGTAGCTGGGAACAGGCACGTGTCACCATGCCCGGCTAATATGGAAGCAATTTTTTTTTTTTTTGAGACGGAGTTTCGCTCTTGTTGCCCAGGCTGGAGTGCAATGGTGTGATCTCAGCTCACTCCAACCTCCGCCTCCCGTATTCAAGCGATTCTCCTGTATCAGCCTCCCAGATAGCTGGGATTACAGGCACCCACCACCATGCCTCACTAATTTTTGTATTTTTAGTAGAGATGGGGTTTCATCATATTGGTCAGGCTGGTCTCATGCTCCTGACCTCAGGTGATCCACCCTCCAAGGCCTCCCAAAGTGCTGGGATTATAGGCTCACGTGAGTCACCATGCCGGGCGGAAGCATTTTTTTTTCTTTCCAGTTGTGACCTAATTTTCTGAGCAGTCTTTGAAATAATCAGTTCCTTCCCCATCTATATGAAATGTTACCTTTATCGTATACTTTTATATATGTAGGTCCTATCGCTCTGTAGCCAGGCTGGAGTGCAGTGGCACCATCTCGGCTCACTGCAACCTCCATCTCTCGGGTTCAAGCAGTTCTTCTGCCTCAGCCTCCCGAGTAGCTGGGATGACAGGGATGCACCACCACGCCCAGCTAATTTTTGTATTTTTAGTAGAGATGGGGTTTCATCATGTTGGCCAGGATAGTCTTGATATCTTGACCTTGTGATCCGCCCGCCTCAGCCTCCCAAAGTGCTGGGATTACAGGCGGGAACCACTCCACCTGACCAAGTCTCTCTTTTTTTTTTTTTGAGCTGGAGTCTTGCTCTGTCGCCCAGGCTGGAGTGCAGTGGCGCAGTCTCAGCTCACTGCAGCCCCCGCCTTCCGGGTTCAAGCAATTCTCCTGCCTCAGCCTCCCGAGTAGCTGGGATTACGGGCGTGAGCCACTATGCCTGGCTAATTTTTGTATTTTTAGTAGAGACAGGTTTTCCCCATGTTGACCAGGCTGGTCTCGAACTCCTGACCTCAGGTTATCCGCCTGCCTCAGCCTCCCAAACTGCTGGGATTACAGGCATAAACCACCGCGCCTGGCCAATTGTGTGTCTTTTTAAATAATCTACTAGATTCAGTTTATAAAGATTTTATATGTTTACTTATGTTAGTATTTAACAAACATATATTTCCTCTTTTTTTGGGGCGGGGGATGGAGTCTTGCTTTGTCACTCAGGCTGGAGTGCAGTGGTGTGATCTCAGCTCACTGCAACCTCCGCCTCCCAGGTTCGAGCAATTCTCCTGCCTCAGCCTCCGGAGTAGCTGGGATTACAGACACGTGCCACCATGCCCAGCTAATTTTTGTATCTTTAGTAGAGATGGGGTTTTGCTATGTTGCCCAGGCTGGTCTTGAACTCTTGACCTCAAGTGATCCACCCGCCTCAGCCTCCCAAACTGCTGGGATTACAGGCGTGAGCCACCGTGCTCAGCCTTTCCTCATTTTTGTCTTTTTTTTTTTTTTTTTTTGAGACAGACTCTCGCACTGTCGCCCAGGCTGGAGTGCAATGGCGCGATCTCGACACATTGCAACCTTGGCCTCTCAAAGTGCTGGGATTGTAGGTGTTAGCCACCGCATCCAGCTCCTCATTTTTTTCTAATCAAAGAAATGAGGCTCTTCTCAAAGGATATTAAGGTATGCAGGACCTCTGTGAGGATTATAACAGTAACATTTTTCTTAACTTGCTTAGAGTTACAAGGCAGTGGAGGACAGACATCTTTTTGCCTAAGGCTGACTCCCTTGAACAGATATTTTGATAACTAGGCCAATAGCAATGAAATTTTTGTGAAACATTGAAACTGGGACTTGTGAGGATTCATGAGCCACTTAAGACTCTGTAGGCTGGGCAGCCGGGCATGGTGGCTCACGCCTATAATCCCAGCACTTTGGGAAGCTGAGGTGGGCCTGTAAATTATCAACATTTTGTTTTGTGAAATAAAACACACTTTGAAATCTGGTTGGAGGAGTGGTCGCGGTGGCTCACACCTGTAATCCCAGTACTTTGGGAGGTTGAGGCAGGTGGATCATTTGGGGTCAGGAGTTCGAGACCAGCCTCGCCAACATGGCAAAAACCCGTCTCTACTAAAAATACAAAAACTAGCCGGGCATGGTGGCATGTGCTTGTAATTCCAGCTACTCAGGAGGCTGAGGCAGGAGAACCGCTTGAACCCGGGAGGCAGATGTTGCAGTGAGCTGAGATGGCACCACTGCACTCTAGCCTGGACGACAGAGTAAGACTCTGTCGCAAAAAAAAAAAAAAAAAAAAAGAAAGACTCTGTGGCCTGGGCATGGTGGTTCCATGCCTCTAATCCCAACTGTCTGGGAGGCGGAGACGGGTCAATTGCTTGAGCCCAGGAGTTTGAGCCCAGCCTGGGCAACATGGTGAAACTCCCTCTCTACAAAAAATACAAAAATTAGCCAGACATGGTAGTGTGTGCCTGTAGTCCCAGCTACTCAGGAGGCTCACTTGACCCCTGGGGGTCAAGGCTGCAGTGAGCTGTGATGGTGCCACTGCACTCTAGCCTGAAGAAGGCACTGCTAGTCACAAATCTTCTGAAACTGGCATTTTGGTTGTAAGAATTGTTTGGTGGTAATGGCAGTATAGTTCACATACATTGCCTTTTCCCTTACATGAGTTGTTCCACCAGATTTCTTTTTTCTTTTCTTTTTTTTGTTTTTTTGTTTGAGACAAGAGTTTCCTGCTGTCACCCAGGATGGAGTGCAATGGCATGATCTTAGCTCACTGCAACCTCTGCCTTTCAGGTTCAAGCGATTCTCCTTCATCAGCCTCCTGGGTAGCTGGGATTACAGATGCACACCACCAGATATTTTTGTATTTTTAGTAGAGACAAGGTTTCACCATGTTTGCCAGGCTGGTCTTGAACTCCTGACCTCAAATGATCCACCTGCCTCGGCCTCCCACAGTACTGGGATTACAGGTGTGAGCCACTGCGACCAGCCCTCCAACCAGATTTCAAAGTGTGTTTTATTTCACAAAACAAAATGTTGACAATTTATAGAGCATACATATACATATGTATGTATGTATATATATATTACATAATACTTCTTTGAAAAGGAAAGTATATAAAAATAAAACTGATAGACTGTCAGAACATCAGACTTGAGAACAAGTGTCTGGTTGCATCACAGAATCCCCTACCTCCTTGTCCCAATATTCTTTTTCTCCCCATCTAAGACACCTCTATGTTCTCAGTTGTTGCTTGTTTAGCAAGATTTTTATTTTCATTTTTATTTATTTATCATTAGAGATGGAGTTTCGATCTTGTTGCTCAGGCTGGAGTGCAATGGCACGGTCTCGGCTCACTGCAGCCTGGGTTCAGGCGATTCTCCTGTCTCAGCCTCCCGAGTACCCAGGTGCCCACCAGCATGCCCGGCTAATTTATTTTTAGTAGAGAGGGTTTCGCCATGTTGGCCAGGCTGGTCTTGAACTCCTGACCTCAGGTGATCCACCCACCTCAGCCTCCCAAAGTGCTGGGATTACAGGTGTGAGCCACTGCACCTGGCCCAAGATTTTTAAAACAGCATTATTTCTTCCTTTTGTAAAGATGGAAAACTGTGAGCTTGAAGTCAGTGACAAGGAAAAAAAAGTTATAAACTCTGGCTAATTTATTTTGGCAGAGGAGAAGATACCAGAAGAGTCCTTCTGTAAAATAAAAGATGTGGGATATTAGGGTGGTTCTAGTGTGATCTTGGAAAGACAATTGAAGAACCCTGTTAACTCTGAAACTCCAATTCTAATTTGTTTTTTTGGTTTTTGTGGGGTTTTTTTGAGACAGAGTCTTGCTCTGTCGCCCAGGCTAGAGTGCAGCGGCGTGATCTCAGCTCATTGCAACCTCCATCTCCGAGGTTCAAGAGGTTCTCCTGCCTCTTGAGTAGCTGGAATTACAGGTGCCTGCCACCATGCCCAGCTGATTTTTGTATTTTTATTAGAGATAGGGTTTTACCATGTTGGCCAGGCTGGTCTCGAATTCCTGACCTCAAGTGATCTGCCCGCATTGGCCTCCCAAAGGGCTGGGATTACAGGCAGGAGTCACAGCGTCCGGCCTGCTTCATTCAAAATTAGAATTAGCATTTGTGCAATTGATCTTTCAAGTAAGATTGATCATTTGCTGCATGTTTGAAAGACAGCATTTTGTATGTAAGCATGACACTTTGGACTGGTAGGTAACCTATACAGAGATTGGATTTTCAGATATGTAGACTGGATTTTCAGAAATAATTTTACCAAATTTCATGTTTTCAAACTTATTCAGGTTACGTGTATAGCAGCTTGTTTAACTGCGCAAGAAAGCCGTGCGCGCCTGTTTTTGCAGCTGCTGGGGAAGACTGAAACAGGAAGATCCCCTGAGGCCAGAAGTTCGATAACTACTGTACCCCAGCCTGGGCAACAAAGCAAGACTTTTGGGGGAAAAAAAAAGAAAAAAGACACCATAGTGGCATCATTAGTGCCAAACCCTTAAAGGCAGGAGCTAGTTTACGTTATTTACCTTTTAATCTGTAGAGCATTTTTAAGTTTTATTTCAGTCGTGTCACCAAGCACACTAGGAAAGGACATACTGAATGAGATCATCCAAAGGGGTGTGGAGTATGTAGATAAGCGCAGTGACTGCTGGCTATTTGCACCCTAGGCTTATATTTCTTAAGATTTTGAATAGCCAGATATTAAAAATACAGGTGCTGGGTTATTGTAGTTTGGAAAATATCTTTATTCCAGAAATTAGGGGGTCTAAAGAGCACATGAGAAAAATGATCCTATATTTAGAGTGGTTTGAATCTAAGGGTGAACTGTCAGGCAGCGCTGGGGACTCATACTTATAACCGGCAAGGGAAGTAACATGATCATTAAAGGTGGATTTTTCAGGGTGAGGTTTGTCTCTTGCATTGCGGATGTGCTGACTCCTGCGGTTTTCTGCAAATGTGGGAAACTTAATTGCATAATTTGTGGTAGTGGGGACTATGTTGGTGCTTTCCCCTGATCTGGCTTGTTTATAAAAGGCGTACGTTGTATCTTTGCTTCGTAGGTTTTCCTGTGTTATATTGCAACCTCCTGTTTTGGAATAGCCAGAGATTGATGTCTTCTAATGGTCATTTTTTTCTTCACACACGCTTTTGGCCTCACACCCCTCGTGGTTGGTGTTGTCATTGAGTACTACAGTGATTTGCCATTACAATCAGAAGTACGCAGTTGAATACCTTTGGCGGCTCTAAGGGAGTGTTGCCTTCACATTTTCCTTGTTTGTAGCCCTTTCCTTTTCAAAGCTAACAATTTAGCATCTTCTGACTTTTCTTCTGTCTTTATATCTTTTTGTGGACCTCCAGAGTCCTTCTGTTTTTTTTCTTTTCTTGGAGACGGCGTTTCGCTCTTGTAGCCCAGGCTGGAGTACAATGGCCCAATCTCAGCTCACAGCAACCTCAGCCTCAAGGGTTCAAGGGATTCTCCTGCCTCAGCCTCTTGAGTAGCTGGGATTACGGCACACACCACCACGCCTTGCTAATGTTTGTATTTTTAATAGAGACGGAGTTTCACCATGTTGGCCAGGCTGGTCTCGCACTCCTAACCTCAGGTGATTTACCTGCCTCGGCCTCCCAAAGTGCTGGGATTACAGGTGTGAGCCACGGCGCCTGGCTCCAGTGTCCTTCTCTTTTATTATTATCATTATTATTATTATTATTATACTTTAAGTTCTAGGGTACATGTGCACAACGTGCAGGTTTGTTACATATGTATACATGTGCCATGTTGGTTTGCTGCACCCATTAACTCGTCATTTACATTAGGTATGTCTCCTAATGCTATCCCTCCCCGTTTCCCCCATCCCATGACAGACCCTGGTGTATAATGTTCCCCACCCTGTGTTCAAGTGTTCTCATTGTTCAATTCCCGCCTATGAGTGAGAACATACGGTGTTTGGTTTTCTGTCCTTGCAAAGTTTGCTCAGAATGATGGTTTCCAGCTTCATCCATGTCCCTACAAAGGACATGAACTCATCCTTTTTTATGGCTGCATAGTATTCCGTGGTGTATATGTGCCACGTTTTCTTAATCCAGTCTATCATTGATGGACATTTGGGTTGGTTCCAAGTCTTTGCTATTGTGAATAGTGCTGCAATAAGCATACACGTGCATGTGTCTTTATAGTAGCATGATTTATAATCCTTTGGGTATATACCCAGTAATGGGATTGCTGGATCAAATGGTATTTCTAGTTCTAGATCCTTGAGGAATCGCCACACTGTCTTCCAGTGTCCTTCCCTTAAGGACCATATCTGCTCACTGCAACCTCTGCCTACCAGGTTCAAGCAATTCTCCTGCCTCAGCCTCCCGAATAGCTGGGCTTACAGGCACCCGCCACCATGCCAGGCTAATTTTTGTATTTTTAGTAGAGATGGGGTTTCACCATATTGGCCAGGCTGGTCTTGAACTCCTGACCTCGTGATCTGCCTGCCTTGGCCTCCCAAAGTGTTGGGATTACAGGCGTGAGCCACCGTGCCCAGCCATTTCTGGCTCTTAAACTTTGGAAAAGTCTTTATCTTGTAAGTAGCAGGCTAGAACTTGTGCAAGAAGAGTGACCCTATGTGAAGAGTGTTTTGAATCTGAGGGTAAGATGTCAGGCAACAACCATGCCTTCCACTTACCCGGCAGGGAAGATACCCTGACCACAAAGGTGGTTTTCCCAGGGCAAGGTTCACTCATTGCATTCTGTGTTTGCTGGCCCCTGTGATTTCCCCAAATGTGGGATACTCAACTGCATAATTTGTGGTAGTGGGCGACTGTGTTCACACTTTCCCCTGTGTTATTCTTTGTCAAATGGGAAGTAGCCAATGTGATTGTCTGTGGCCGTGTTTGGCTTCTCCTTGCTTGTTTCTTGTGAACTGTGTCTTTAAATTTCCATGGAAGTGAGAAGCTGTACTACTATTTAGTTTGTGATAGTAACAGGCTTCCTTGGTGTTTTTTCTTGGCTGTGTTCCCTTAATCCAGCATAAACTTTGTACACAATGAGTACCACATATATGTTGGCTGAGTCAAATGAACTGGAAATCAAACTCAGGAAGGATTTCCTTTAAGCATTTTTATTTTTAGAGACAGGGTCTTGCTCTTGTCTCCCAGACTGGAGTACAGTGGTGCTCAATCATGGCTCAAAGCAGCCTTGACCTCCTGGACTCAGTCCTTCTGCCTCAGCCTTCCAAGTAGCTGTACAGGCATGTGCCACCATGGCTGGCTAATTTTTTTTTTTTTTTTTTTTTTTGAGACGGAGTTTCCCTCTTGTTGCCCAGGCTGGAGTGCAATGGTTTGATCTCGGCTCCCAGCACCCTCCACCTCCTGAGTTCAAGTGATTCTCCTGCCTCAGCCTTCTGAGTAGCTGGGATTACAGGCACCCGCCACAACACCTGGCTACTTTTTTGTATTTTTTAGTAGAGACGGGGTTTCGCCATGTTGGCCAGACTGGCCTCAGGTGATCTGCCTGCCTCGTCCTCCCGAAGTACTGGGATTACAGGCGTGAGCCACCCCACCTGGTCAGCTGGCTAATTTTAAAAGAACTTTTTGTAGCATAGGGTCTCGCTATGTTGCCCAGGCTGGTCTCGAACTCTTGGCGTCGAGTGATCCTCCCACCTCGGCCTCTCAAGGTGCTGGGATTACAAAAATGAGTACCATACCTGGCCCCTAAAGGATTTTAACCCGCTCTTAACAATGACTATAGAATTGAAATTCATTCATTGCATTCTAAAATGACTACTTTGAATGATCACCTTTAGGTTCTGACACAGTAGTTTGTTGGTTTTGTTTTGTTTTGTTTTCTTTTGTTTGAGATGGAGTTTCACTCTTATTGCTCAGTCTGGAGTGCAATGGCATGATCTTGGCTCACTGCAACCTCTGCCTCCCAGGTTCAAGTGATTCTCTTGCCTCAGCCTCCCGAGTAGCTGAGATTACAGACGCCTGCCACCACGCCTGGGTTTTTTTGTGTTTTTTTTTTTGTTTTTTTGGTTTTTTTTGAGATGGATTTTCTCTCTTGTTGCCCAAGCTGGAGTGCAATGCTGTGATCTTGGCTTACTGCAACCTCTGCCCCCCGGGTTCAAGTGATTCTCCTGCCTCAACCTCCTGAGTAGCTGGGATTACAGGCACCTGCCACCACGCCTGGCTAATTTTCATATTTTTAGTAGAGATGGGGTTTCACCATTTTGGCCAGGCTGGGCTTGAACTCCTGACCTCAGGTGATCTGCCTGCGTCAGCCTTCCAAAGTGCTGGGATCACAGGCGTGAGCAACTGCACCTGGCCGACTAATTTTTATGTTTTAGTAGAGACAGGGTTTCACCATGTTGGTCAGGCTGGTCTCGAACTCGTGACTTCAGGTGATCCATTAACCTCAGCCTCCCAACGTGCTGGGATATACATGTGTGAGTCACGGCACCTGGCCCATAGTAGTTTTAAAAAGGGAAAAGCTTACATACTACTATGATATATCAATTTAAAAATGCAAAAAGTCCAGACTCAGTGGCTCGTGTTTGTAATCACCGTACCTTTGGAGGCCCAGGCGACAGAACAAGAACCTGTCTCTAAAAATTAAAAACATGTTTAAAGGAAATCCTTTTGGAAATGCTTCCTGAGTTTGATTTCCAGTTCATTCAATTCAGCCAATATATAATGGGGTACTTATTGTAGACAAAGCTTATTCTGGGTGAGGGGAATGCAGATACCCTTGGAACATAGTCCTTGTCATAATCAGGAGTCTGTCTGGGGAAGGGAGATGGGGAAACCATCTGTTAATATTATACCATACAATTCACCCATTTAAAAGATAGTTTGATTTTTAGAAAGAGCCAGAGATTGTCTGGAGACTTTTTTATGTGAACATAACCCCAATATTGTATTGTCTTCATTATAAAACAAAAGATGACACTTAGAACTGGATATCATTTGGCCCTTTCTCTTCTCATCTCCTCTCACTTCAAAATGCTTACATCTCTTAATACCCAGCATTCTCTTTGTTCTGCAGTTGGGCTCAACACACTCAAGGCTTGGCACAATCTTCTTTGTAGTTTTAGCTTTTTTCGGGAAAATCAACTAGTTTGCCCACCCATAGCCAGATACTTGTCATTTTGATTCTAGCAATCATAGTGAGGGTGAAGTGGTATTTCATGGTGATTTTGATTTGCATTACCCTGATGGCTAAGAATATTGAACATATTTTCGTGTGCTTATTGGCTATTTGCATCTTTTTTTTTTTTTTTTTTTTTTTTTTGGAGATGGTTTCCCTGTGTCATCCAGGCTGGAGTGCAATGGCACAATGTCAGCTCACTGCAACTTCCACCTCCCAGGCTCAAGTGATTCTCATGCCTCAGCCTCCCAAGAAGCTGGGGTTATAGGCATGTGCTACCATGCCCAGCTAATTTTTGTGTTTTTTGTAGAGATGGGGTTTCGTCATGTTGGCCAGGCTGGTCTCAAACTCCTGGCTTCAAGTGATGCACCCCCCCTCAGCCTCCCACAGTGCTGGGATTACAGGTGTGAGCCACCGTGCCCGGCCTACCTGCCTTTTTTTTTTTTTTTTCCAAAGGCCTCATCGAAGATAAATCTTTTTTTTTTTTAACCACTTTATTGAAGGATAATTGACATACTATACTTGTGCTTTTGATGTCATATGTAAGAAATCATTCCCTAATTGGAGGTCAGGAAGATTTACATCTATGTTTTCTTCTTAGTGTTTCTGTTTGTTTTTTGAGATGGAGTCTCACTCTGTCACCCAGGCTGGAGTGCAGGGGCACGATCTCGGCTCACTGCAACCTCCGTCTCCCAGGTTCAAGCGATTCTTGTGCCTCTCCGTCTCGAGTAGCTGGGATTACAGGCCTGAGCCACCATGCTCAGCTAATTTTTGTATTTTTAGTAGAGACGGGGTTTCGCCACGTTGGCCAGGCTGGTTGTGAACTCCTGACCTCAAGTGATCTGTCCACCTTGGCCTCCTGTAGTGCTAGGATTACAGGCGTGAGCCACTGCGCCTGGCCGGACTTTCATCATAAATAAGTTATTCTCACTCCTGTGAAAAGGATGTGGGTTCAATAGGATTAGTTTGTGGTTCTCAATTCTGTCAAATCAAGGGTTTCCTTTTTTTTTTGAGACAGAGTCTTGCTCTGTCGCCCAGGCTGGAGTGCAGTGGTGCGATCTCGGCTCACTGCAACCTCCACCTCCCTGGTTCAAGCAATTCCCCTGCCTTAGCCTCCCGAATAGCTGGGATTATAGGCGCATGCCACCACACCCAGCTAAATTTTTTGTAGTTTTAGTAGAGATGGGGTTTCACCATGTTGGCCAGACTGGTCTTGAACTCCTGATCTCAGGCAATCCGCCCGCCTTGGCCTCCCAAAGTGCCAGGATTACAGGCGGGAGACACCGCGCCCGGCCCAGGGTTTCCTTTTATAAGAACTAGTAACATTCCATTTACTACCTTGAAGATGTTCATAGAAAATATAAACTACATATAGTTACCGCGCAGATAATATGTCCTAACTATAATATGAAGGAGAGAAGCCACGTGGGGTGGCTCACGTCTATAATCCCAGGACTTTGGGAGGGTGGGAGGATCGCCTGAGCCAAGAAGTTTGAGACCAAGCTGGGCAACATGGCTTAACCCCAACTGTAGAAAAACAAAAAAAAAAGATTGAAAAAATTAGCTGGGCATGGTGGTGCATGCCTGTGGTCCCAGCTACTCGGGAGGGTGAGGTGGGAGGATCACCTGAGCCCAAGAGGTTGAGGATGCAGTGAGCTGAAATTGCGTGACTGCATTCCAACCAGCCTGGGTTACAGAACAAGACCCTGTCTCAAAAACAAAACAATACAAATATAAAGGAGAGAGAAAAATAAGTTACAATACAATTATTTATTTATTTATTTATTTATTTATTTATTTATTTTTGAGATGGAGTCTCACTCTGTCGTGTAGGCTGGAGTGCAGTGGCGTGATCTCGGCTCACTGCAACCTTTGCCTCCTGGGTTCAACCGATTTTCCTGCCTCAGCCTCCTGAGTAGCTGGGACTACAGGTGTGCACCACCACGCCTGGCTGATTTTTTATATTTGTTATTTTTTTTTTTATGGTTTCGCCATATTGGCCAGGCTGGTCTTGAACTCCTGACCTTATAATCCACCCGCCTCGGCCTTCCAAAGTGCTGGGAACACAGGCATAAGCCACCGCGCCCTGCCCTACAATACAATATTTTAATATGTAAAGGCTTGGCATGACTACCCAGGGAAACAAAAACATCCCCTCAGAGTTTCAAAATTTCCCTTTGGGAGTGGCTCCACTGTCATGGAGAACCACTCAATTGTAAGAAATTTTTTTTTAAAAAAGTATGTATAAAAGGAATGCTGGCTGAGCGTGGTGGCTCATGCCTGTAATCCCAGCACTTTGGGAGTTCGAGGCTAGCAGATCACTTGAGGTCAGGAGTTCAAGACCAGCCTGGCCAACATGGAGAAACCCCATCTCTACTAAAAATACAAAAATTAGTCAGGCATGGTGGCACGCATCTGTAATCCCAGCTACTCAGGAGGCTGAAGCAGGAGAATCGCTTGAACCCAGGAGGCAAAGGTTGCAGTAAGCCGAGATCACACCATTGCACTCCAGCCCGGGTGACAGAGCGAGACTCCATCTCAAAACAAACAAAGAAAAAAAGGAATGCCGACTGGGTGTGGTGGCTCACACTTGTAATCCCAGCACTTTGGGTGGCCAAGGAGTTCGAGGCCAGCCTGGCCAACATGGTGAAACCCCGTCTCTACTAAAAATACAAAAAATAAAAAAACATTAGCTGGGCCTGGTGGTGCGTGCCTATAATCCCAGCTACTCGGGAGGCTGAGGCAAGAGAATCATTTGAACCTGGGAGGCAGAGGTTGCAGCAAGCTGAGATTGCACCTCTGCACTGCAGCCTGGGTGATAGAGCAAGACTCTGTCTCAAAAAAAGGAATGCCAAGTAGCAGTGAGGATGTAGTTGCAGTTTGCATAAATTTGGAGTATTTGGAGTAAGAGTGCTGAAAGATTCTGCAACTTTCTTTCTCCAGCAGTGCTGGGGAAATGGGAGTAGAGGAGATGACTGTTGATTGGCTCTAGGACCAGTTAGAGCAGGGGATTCCAACCCCCCAGAAGGAGCATGGTACCAGTTGGTGGCCTGTTAGGAACTAGGCCGCACAGCAGGAGGTGATGTCATTACTGCCTGAGCACCGCCTCCTGTTAGATCAGCAGCCACATTAGATTCTCATAGGAGCGTGAAACCTATTGTGAATTGAGCATGCCAGGGATCTAGGTTGCACACTCCTTATGAGAATCTAACTAATGCCTGATGAGCTGAGGTGGAACAGTTTCATCCTGAAACCATTCCCACCCACCCCCTATTATCCGTGGAGAAATGGAAAATTGTCTTCCATGAAACTGGTCCCTGGTGCCAAAAAGTTTGGGAACCTCTAAGATAGAGGAAATACGCTGTGCTGCAGCATGAAGTAGGTGAGAGACGGGGCTAGGGGCCTAGTGAGTGAAATGGCGTGGAAAGTCTAAAGGATTAGATGAATTGAGGGATGAGCTTCTCTGGCAGTGAGTAGACCTGAGGTCCAGGGATGGCTTTTGTAAGCTCAAAACATGTAAAATGTTGAGAAAATAGAACAAGAAAACGAGTTTTTAAAATATATTTCTGATCTAGCAAAAAGAGAAATCCACAGAGACCCAGAGAAAGAAACAAATCCAGAAAGGAAAGGCAGGGATGGACCCTGTCTGTTTCCTAAGGACATTGGCCATCCTTAGAAGCTCTGGGGCTGGCTTTTAATGGACCACAGGCAGGAGACAAAGCTTGGGGCCTGAGCTGGGTGGGAGGTCTGACTAGAGAGTCCCTCCTCATTCTATAAAGCTGCGACCCCAGGAGAAGAACACTCTCAGTTCTGAGGAATGCCCCCTCCCCAAGAGAAAGATGTTAGAGATATGTGCTGGTCTCAGCCTCAGCCTGAGAATGGGAAGGGGCAGAGAAATCTTTACCACTATCTCACATTCACAGTCCCTCAAAATGGGCCAGAATTCATACTGCTATGTGTATATATTAGGGGATGGCACAAAAAGTTACTTTAGCCTGGCTTGGTAATGTCTCCCAGCACCAGGCACAAACAAAAGAAACCCTCTCTAGTCTATTCATTTCTCAAAATGAAACTACAATAATTGAAATAATAATCTTAGTGAATGGGTTAAGCAGCAGACACTGCCAAAGACAGAATTAGTGAAGACAGATCTGAAAAATTACCCAGGATGTAGCTCAAAGAAATATAGAGATGGGAAAATGCAAGAAAGTTTCAAAGAGACAGAGAATAGAATGAGAGGGGTCAAGATAAATGCAATGAGAGTTCCAGAAGGTGGAGTGGAAGCAATATTTGGACATGTAATGGTAATCAGTGTCCCAATTGTATATATTTATTGTGTACACGTTGTTTTGAAGTATTATACATTGTGGAATGGCTACAGGGAGCTAATTAATATATGCATTACTGTATGTACTTCTATCATTTTATTGTGGTAAAGATGCTTAACATATGCTTTCAGGAATTTTCAAGAGTATATTAAGTATAGTCACTTTTTTTTTTTTTTTTTTTTTGAGAGGGAGTCTCACTCTGTCGCCCAGGCTAGAGTGTAGTGGCGCAATCTTGACTCACTGCAACCTCCACCTCCCGGGTTCAAGCAATTATCCTGCCTCAGCCTCTCAAGTAGCTGGGATTACAGGTGCCTGCCACCACACCCAGCTAATTTTTGTATTTTTAGTAGAGATGGGTTTCTCCATATTGGCCAGGCTGGTCTCAAACACCTGACCTCAAGTGATCTACCCACTTCAGCCTCCCAAAGTGCTGGGATTACAAGCGTGAGCCACAGCTCCTGGCTGAATTTAGTTTCTTGGTCCCTGATCCTTATTCTTACCTTCCCAAAGCTGTTTGTTGTTTTTTTTTTTAATCTTCCCAAAGTTTATTTAGGCTTCTCACACTCCTTTTCTATCACATTTCTTAGCTTTCTAATCATTACACACACACATCCTATAGATAGATGGATAGATAGGCAGAAATCTCCATGCCAGGTACTTTGCTAGCCTGAGACTCCAGCAGTGACAGATGAAAACTCTCAGGTCCTTCGACAGTCTGTAGTCTAGCCCAGGAAACTGACTGATAATCACACAGTGGAATAATGAATGGACTGAAGATAAGGACTAAAAGAGAAATTAAAGGACTCTTACTATGATAACAGAGGGAGCTCAGCGTGGGAAGAGAAGTTAGATTTGTCAGGAGAGGCAGGGTAAAAACATTTTAAGCAAGGGGAACTACACAGGCAAAGGCTCTGAGGCTGGAAAGAGGCTGCGGCTGTAGCTGTGGCTGCCACGGCGGTATGGTGGACAGTACAGGCAGGCTGGAAAAGCTATGGAGCCAGCCCATGCAGAGCCTCAAGGAGCGTGGGATGGAGTTGGGGCTTTATCCAGAGGGCAGTAAGGAGTATTGAAGGGCTTTGGGCAAGGGAGTAACATTAGATTAGAGCAGCACCAATGCTCCTTCCTGACATTTTGTTAACATGTATTCACATGAGGGTGCTTCTTGCTAAACCTCAATGAAGTCTCAAGCTGTTGCTGGCTTTTTTTTTTTTTTTTTTTTTGAGACGGAGTCTCTCTCTGTTGCCCAGTCTAGAGTGCAGTGGCATGATCTCAGCTCCCTGCAACCTCTGCCTCCCAGGTTCAAGTGATTCACCTGCCTCAGCCTCCCGAGTAGCTGGGATTACAGGCATGCGCCACCACACCTGGCTAATTTTTGTATTTTTAGTAGACATGGGGTTTCACCATTTTGGTCAGGCTGGTTTCGAACTCCTGACCTCAAATGATCCACTTAATCTCGGCCTCCGAAAGTGTCAGGATTACAGGCGTGAGCCACCACGCCCAGCAGCTGGCTTGTTACATTCTTTAGCCATCGTCTGGTGACTTTCAGCAAATATGACAAACTCCTCTCCACACCCCCTCCTGTTTTTTTTGTTTGTTTGTTTTTGAGACAGAGTGTCGCTCTTTCGCCCAGGCTGGAGTGCAGTGGCATGATCTCGGCTCACTGCAACCTCTGCCTCCTGGGTTCAAGCCATTCTTCTGCCTCAGCCTCCTGAGTAGCTGGAATTAGAGGCGTGTACCACCATACCTGGCTAATTTTTGTATTTTTAGTAGAGATGGGGTTTCACCATGTTGGCCAGGCTGGTCTTGAACTCCTGACCTCAGGTGATCTGCCCATCTCAGCCTTCCAAAGTGCTGGGATTATAGGCATGAGCCACTGCGCCTGGCATTGTCTCCCCCTTTTTTACACAATACAGATGTATCCCTAATCCTCCATTCATACAGTGTTGATAATTGCCAGGTTCCATTTTTTATGCCTACCTAGAACAGTGGTTCTCAGCCTTTTTTTCTAATTTGATATATACCCGAAACGAATGACACTCACTTGCCAGAAAGTCTCCACCCTACAGCTTCTCAAACTGTGTGATGTAATATATTGACCCCCCAGTCCTCAGGGCCTTTGGGTAGGATGTTAGGGTGGGTGACTAGAGCCCTTGGGCCAGTTACCTCGCATAGCAGTTCACCTAGGATGCCACATGCTTTCTGGGTGATCCAGATTATTTTCTGTAGATGTCACCCTTGTCTGTGTGTGCATAAAAATAAAAAAAAGAAGTCCTCTGGGGATGACTACGTGGATTTTAATTCCTTCTCTACCACTTGGGCACATTTCAGCCTCCCTTGGCCTCAGTTTTCTCATATGCAAAATGGAGATATTGTGTACTCTGTAGAATTGTTGAGTGGATTAAATGAGTTAAGGTGTGTGAAGTTCTTCTCCCTGTGCTGGGAGCACCCTGAGCCTTCAGTGGGCATTGGCTAAGATGATTCAGTAGACAGTCATGACTGGACCCAGGCTCCAGTTACTTCCTCCACATTTGCAGGGGTTTATAGTTACTGCAGCTCCTCCAGGCACATCAGTAGAAGAGGCTTTGGTAGCTGGGAGAGGTGCACTTTTTTGCTGTAAGGATGACTTTGTTTAGGACCATCAGGATAGGTATAGAGACCGCTGCAATGGGGTCTTGTAGTGGAGGAGAAAGACTGGGCACAAGTCCAAAGTACAGCATGGGCAAATGGGAATTTGTAGCCAAGGAGCAGTGTGGAGGTCAGTGGTTAGAAAATTACCAAGAGGAAACATCAGGGGTAAGAGGAATTCTGGCTAAACTGATCTAACAGGATTCTTGCTGAAGACAGGCTGGGGTGATCAGATATCACCTGGGGGGTGGTGCAGGATGAGGAACCTGATCAGATTTGGAGAATTTGGGTTTCAGCTAAATTGACTTAGCAGGGTTCCTTTACTAAAACTGGATTTTACAAGAACATGCACAGACTGGCCTATGAGAAGGTTCAGAAGCCTGAATAAGGTTTGGCCAAGCAAACAAGAAAAGAATCTTTTTTTTTTTTTTAGCCAGAGTCTCACTCTGTCGCCCAGGCTGGAGTGCGGTGGCATGATCACGGCTCATTGCCTCACTGCAACCTTCGCCTCCCGGGTTCAAGCAGTTCTCCTGCCTCAGCCTCCCAAGTAGCTGGGATTACAGGCACTTGCCACCACGCCCGGCTAATTTTTGTATTTTTAGTAGAGACAGGGTTTCAGCATGTTGGCCAGGCTGGTCTCGAACTCCTGACCTCAGGTGATTCGCCCACCTCAGCCTCCCAAAGTGTTGGGATTACAGGCGTGAGCCACTGCACCCGGCCAGCAAAGAATCTTTGTCATGCCTCAGGTTCTTTATCCATGAAATGGGGATGATTCCATTTCCTACCTCAACGTTGTGAGGATTAACCATAAAGTCCAGATGCATGGTAAACAGTAGATGTTAGCTGTTAGTATTTCTTGGTTTGCTTTAGGGTTTTTATTGGGTTGCCTGACTCACATGTTATAATTATGCTTTAAGGTTTAAGCTGTTCGTTAATGTATTTGTTTTAGTCTTCACAAAAACTCCTCCAAGGACAGTAATGCAGGTTTTACAAACTGAGGAACAAGTTGAGGCCATAAGCTCATCGAAAGTCTTGCATTGTGAACACTATATTGCAGTCCAGATCTTGGATTCCAAAACCCTCCACTCTGCAGTACAGCCTGCTAGCATGCCCTGTTCCCCTTCTTGGAATAAGAGGAAATGATGCCGGGGTGGTGCACAGCGTGGGTATCCCGTGACTAAAAGTTCATTCACATCTGTTAGCTCAAGGAAACTCTCCATACAGGGAGATCCGAAGGCCTTAGGCTACGCCAAAAGTAGTGAGGTGGTGCGTTTTTGTCAGGAAAATGGCCTGACAGACGTCACTTGCGCTGACGCGAGCAGGAGAAGGAACTGCTGGTTGGAAGCGGGCCCAGATGAGAACGCAGTTGCGCTCTCTGACCAGCCAGGCCTATGCATGACGTCACGCCGGGAGGTGGAGTATGTAGATTAAAGACTGCATTTTGGAAACGCGTTCCTTGGAAGGATTTGCACAACTCTGTCACCAACACCAAGATATAGTAAAAAAATCTGTTTATTTTGTTCACTATATGTGGATAAAGTCCAATTAGAGTCATTTCAGGAGTTACCCGCACTTGCAATGATGTGGGCGGCACTGGGGATTGCTGGGGTCACGCAAGTACCTCATAATTACCTGTCAGGAGAAATACTGTGGTTATGGAGGTGGTTTTTCCCTGTGTGTGGTTTATTCGTTGCACTTTGTGCTGATCCCTACGATTTCCCCAGATGTGGGCAACTACAGTGTATAATTTGTGGTAGCGGGAGACTGCGTTCGTACTTGCTGCTGGTTGTGGTAGTTGAAATGCAAGTTCTGTTAGTTGTGTATTAGCTTTTGCTTTTTTTTTTTTTTTTTTGCCGTGGAAGGTTTGTTTCACTTTGTTTAGCTAGGCTGGAGTGCAGTGGCATCCGAATTCATGCGCTCAGCTTTCTTTGGTTGTTTTAGGTTTTGCCTTATTTATTTTTTTGGGACACAGTCTTGCTCTATTTTCCAGGCTGGAGTGCAGTGGAGCAATCTCGGCTCACCGCAGCCTCCACCTCCCGAGTTCGAGCTATTCTCGTGTCTCAGCTTCCCTAGAAACTGGGATTACATTACAGGCATGCACCACCATGCCTGGCTAATTTTTGCATTTTTAGTAGAGATGGGGTCTTACCATGTTGGCAAGGCTGGTCTCGAACTCTTGTCCTCAAGTGATCCACACCTTCAGCCTCCTAAAATGCTGGAATTACAGGCGTGAGCCATGGCACCCAATTTTTTTTTTTTTTTTTTTTTGAGACGGAGTCTCGCCGTCTCCCAGGCTGGAGTTGAGTGGCACAATCTCGGCTCACTGCAACCTCCGCCTCCTAGGTTGAAGCGATTCTCCTGCCTCAGCCTCCTGAGTAGAGCTGGGAATACAGGCACCCGCCACCACGCTTGGCTAGTTTTTTGTATTTTTAGTAGAGACGAGTTTTCACCACGTTGGTCAGGCCGGTCTTGAACTCCTGACCTCATGTGATCCACCCTCCTCGGCCTCCCAAAGTGCTGGGATTATAGGCGTGAGCCACCGCGCCCAGCCTTATTTTTTTTTTTCATTGTTTCTTTTGGTTCTTAAGAATGCTTTGGGGTTGCAGGGTTGTTACCGTTGCTTACTGTTTAAAGCTGTACCTTGCTATCATTTAATGCTTAGGAACTTTAGTGAGGTAAACGCAATGAGTTGTGGGTTTTTTTGTTTTTTGTTTTTTATGAGACAGAGTCTCACCCTGTTGCCCAGGCTGGAGTGCAGTGGCGCGATCTCGGCTCACTGCAACCTCCGCCTCCCAGGTTCAAGCAATTCTCATGCCTCAGCCTCAGAGTAGCTGGACTACAGCCACGCATGACCACAATAAGCTAACTGTATTTTTAGTAGAGGCAGGGTTTAGGCAAGTTGGTTAGGCTGATCTTCAACTGCTGGCCTCAAGCCATCCTGCCTCAGCCTCCCAAAGTGCTGGGATTTCAGGCATGAGTCATTGCACCCAGGCAAAACATGATAATAAAGTTAATTTCATGTGGGCCGGGCCTGATGACTCATGCTTGTAATCCCAGTACTTTGGGAGGCTGAGGCAGGAGGATGGCTTGAGACCAGGAGCTCAAGACCAGACTGGGCAGCATAGCGAGACCCTATCTCTATAAATATAAAATAATAAAAATAATAATATAGCTACTAAAAATGTTCAACTGAATGTGTCGAATGTTGCCCACACCATATTCCACTGGACAAGCAGTGCTCTAACTTAATCTGTTTCCTTATTTTAAAGTTTCCAGAGAGCCTTGCTGTATTACTTCCACAAACTTACATGCCTGCTCTTCCTGGAATGCACTTCCCTGCCCTGCCCTTCTTCATCTACCTGGAAAACTTATACTTCAGCCCTTCCAAACTGCCTGGGATCCACTCAGTGCCACTGAACCCAGGGTGGCCTTATCTGTTACGTACCACAGGCACACTGCCTAGGGGCACTTCTTTTAAAAATCAGAAGAAAAAAAGAATTTTTAGGTGGAAGAAAATGTCATATATAATAATATATTCATCTTTTAATCAATGCAGTCATAAGATAGCATTTTAAACATATATTTTAATGGAAATGTATATATTTTAACAGAGGAGGCAGGCACACAAAGGCAAAAGTATGGGCCCTTCAAAATCGTAATGTGGCCCTGCTGAACTTTTTATAGGTCTGGCAAGTCTGTTTTCCCTACAGACTATGATCTTATTTATTGCAGGCAGACTCGGTCTCTGCATTATTCCTCTTAGTATCCCCAGTGGCTAGGCCAGCGGACTGGACCTTGAACATTTAAGTGGCTGTCAGTAAATGAGAAGTATGTGCTACATGTAAGTAATGACTTGAGAACAGGTGTTTTTCATCATTAGCAGCAAAGAAATTCAAGAATATGAATGGCAAAAATACTGGAGTAGATAATGTGGTCATCAGAAATGGAGTTCTCCCAGCATAGGAAAAAGGGTCTGTTAGTACCTGTGATATCAGAGCCATGGGGGGGCACAAATAATCATAGAGGCCTCAGAGCTGTGGTCAGCCTGGCATTCATGGATACCATTGAAAGCCAAAGTATTACTTTCCTCATGTGAAATCAAACCTTCTGGAATAAAATTAGGAAGGTAGTTCAATAATGAGATTATATAGTATAACCGAGGTGGGCTGGGTCACACTTTGTGGATGAAGGTAATCCAGCAATTGTCCTAAATCAGCAATTGTACTAAATAGTGTGGAGTTGGGTTTTTGCTGTTGTTTTTTTGTTGTTGCTGGGGGAGCGGTTAAGACAGGGTCTCACTCTCACTAGGCTGGAGTGCAGTGGCACAACACAGCCTCCACCTTCCCAAACTCAGGTGATATCAGCACCTCGGCCTCCCAAAGTGATGGGATTGCAGGCATGAGCCACTGCCCCTGGCCTAAATAGAGTTAGTATGGTTTTTATTGCAGAGCTTTGTGGCTGAGAAATGCAGCTTCAGGGCCAGTGTGTTTCAGGAGTGAATGGATTTGGCTCCCCACAACTCAGGGTGTTGAGTAAGACATTTAGTGGCCTGGCACATTGGCTCATGCCTGTAATCCCAGCACTTCGGGAGGTCGAGGCAGGCAGATCACCTGAGGTCAGGAGTTCGAGACCAGCCTGGCCAACATGGTGAAACCCCATCTCTACCAAAAACACAAAAAATTAGCCAGGTGTGGTGGTGCATCCCTGTAGTCCCAGTTACTCAGGAAGCTGAGGCAGGAGAATTGCTTGAACCCAAGAGATGGAGGTTGCCGTGAGCCAAGATCATGTCACTACACTCTAGCCTGGGTGACAGAGTGAGACTCTGTCTTAAAAAAAAAAAAAAAATTTAGATTCAGTTACATTGGCATTAATGACTTTTTTTTTTTTTTTTTGAGACGGAGTTTTGCTCTTGTTGCCCAGGCTGGAGTGCAGTGGTGTGATCTTGGCTTACTGCAACCTCCGCCTCCCACGTTCAAGCAATTCTCCTGCCTCAGCCTCCCAAGTAGCTGGGATTACAGGCACGCACCGCCACAACCGGCTAATTTTGTATTTTTAGTAGAGACAGGGTTTCTCCATGTTAGTCAGGATGGTCTTGAACTCCCGACCTCAGGTGATCCATCTGCCTTGGCTTCCAAAAGTGCTGGGATTACAGGTGTGAGCCACCATGCCTGGCCAACATTAATGACTTTTTTTTTTTTTTTTTTTTTGAGACGGAGTCTCCCTCTGTCGCCCAGGCTGGAGTGCAGTGGTGCCATCTCGGCTCACTGCAACCTCCGCCTCCCGGGTTCACACCGTTCTCCTGCCTCAGCCTCTCCGAGTAGCTGGGACTACAGGTGCCCACCACCACGCCCGGCTAATTTTTTTGTGCTTTTAGTAGAGACAGGGTTTCACCATGGTCTCGATCTCCTGACCTTGTGATCCACCCGTCTCAGCCTCCCAAAGTGCTGGGATTACAAGCGTGAGCCACCGCGCCCGGTCACATTAATGACATTTTAACAGTCACAACTGCTTTGTGAACTTATGTAACAAAACTCAGCTTTTAAAAATTATTGAGTATATATGTCACTCTCATATTTCTGAGCATCAACCTTTCCTTCCTTGACTCCCATGAGGCAAAGCGATGGTTGGAAATTCAGAGATGAGGTGAGACTCACAAACTGAGGGGCACGTCTTAGGACAGCACACCTGAGGTGGCAGGAACAGCCATGATCTGAGATTAATAGGTATGCCTGTTGCTGCCCTTCCCCACACGTAAGGGAACTCTCCAAATAACATTCTGTACGGAGGGGCTGTGTTTCTCCATCTCAACTTATTTGGGGTCTTTGATTTAGTCATAATTTGGTCATGTAGTTGGTTTGGTTTGATTCTGTGTGTGTGTGTGTGTGATATGTGTGCTATATATCTGTACACACATAATATGTATTATGTACAAGCAATTCTGCCTCAGCCTCCTGAGTAGCTGGGATTACAGGCACCCGCCACCACGCCCAGCTAATTTTTTGTATTTCTAGTAGAGATGGGGTTTCACCGTGTTAGCCAGGATGGTCTCGGTCTCCTGACCTCCTAGTCCGCCCACCTCGGCCTCCCAAAGTGGGGGATTACAGGAGTGAGCCACCGCGCCTGGCCACTCAGTAATTTTTGAAAACTGAGTTTTAGGCCAGGCGTGGTGGCTCACGCCTGTAATCCCAGTACTTTTTACATCATACATACACAGATATAGACATACAGGAACACTCGGTTTGTTACCAAATCCGGGCCTGATGCTACTTCCCTGTGTGGCAGGAACTGCAGATACTTGAATCTTGGTAAAGTCACTTTGGGGGTCCCAAAGTACAGGGGGCAGCAGTCGAGGGGCAGAATAGCCTGGGTTGGGGGTAGCTGCATTTTTACATGCATTCTCTTATTCAGTCCTCATAGAAATCTTGTGAGCCAGGAAGGCAGTATTATTCCCACTTTACAATTTTAGGAAACGGAAACAGAGAGACAAAGTTTGACGAAGACCCAGAGTGGAGCAGCGATTCAGACCCGGCACAACTGACTCCGTTGCCTTCCCCTATGCCGCCCCCAACGCCACCGCCTCCCTGACTGCCCTGCCGTGCAGCGCCCGATTCAGACTGGTTGTTAGAAATCTACGCCAGAATCTTTACGTGTGTCCAGAAAGGAAAGGAATCAACATTTTGCATCAGCCTTCCCAAGATGGCAGCTGCTGAAGACGAGTTCCTGCCGCCGCCGCGGCTCCCCGAGCTGTTCGATTCCAGCAAACAGCTTCTGGACGAAGTCGAAGGAGCGACTGAACCCACCGGTTCCCGAATAGTCCAGGAAAAGGTGTTCAAGGGCCTCGACCTCCTTGAGAAGGTTGCCAAAATGTTATCGCAGCTTGACTTGTTCAGCCGAAATGAAGATTTGGAGGAGATTACTTCCACCGACCTGAAGTACCTGATGGTGCCAGCGTTTCAAGGAGCCCTCACCATGAAACAAGTCAACCCCAGTAAGCGTCTAGATCATTTGCAGCAGGCTCGCGAACACTTTATAAAATACTTAACTCAGTGCCATTACTATCGTGTGGCCGAGTTTGAGCTGCCCCAAACCAAGACCAACTCAGCTGAAAATCACGGTGCTATTACCTCCACGGCTTATCCTAGCCTCGTTGCTATGGCATCTCAAAGACAGGCTAAAATAGAGCGATACAAGCAGAAGAAGGTGTTGGAGCATAAGTTGTCTACAATGAAATCTGCTGTGGAAAGTGGTCAAGCAGATGATGAGCGTGTTCGTGAATATTATCTTATTCACCTTCAGAGGTGGATTGATATCAGCTTAGAAGAGATTGAGAGCATTGATCAGGAAATAAAGATCCTGGGAGAGAAAGACTCTTCAAGAGAGGCATCCACTTCTAACTCATGTCACCAGAAGAGGCCTCCAGTGAAACCCTTCATTCTCACTCGGAACATGGCGCAAGCCAAAGTATTTGGCGCTGGCTATCCAAGTCTGGCTTCCATGACAGTGAGTGACTGGTATGATCAACATCAGAAACATGGAGTGTTACCAGATCAGGGAATAGCCAAGGCAATACCAAAAGAATTCAGAAAAGCCACTCAGCAACAGGAAGATCAAGAAAAGGAGGAAGAGGATGATGAACAAACACTCCAAAGAGCTCGAGAGTGGGATGACTGGAAGGACACCCACCCTAGGGGCTACGGCAACCGACAGAACATGGGCTAATCTTCCCACAACACCGCAGGACTGTAGGGTGCACACCTTCCCCGCCAAGGAAAACCATGCAGCGTTCCCCTCCCTGGGCTCCCCTACAGCTGTGTAAAACGAAGGCAAAGATGCTTAATGTTGCTTTGAGTTCAATAAAGTGTTAAATTATTATTATTATTTTTTTTTTTTTTTTTGAGATGGAGTTTTTTACTTGTCGCCCAGGTTAGAGTGCAATGGCGCGATCTCGGCTCACTGCAACCTCCACCTCCTGGATTCAAGCGATTCTCCTGCCTCAGCCTCCCGAGTAGCTGGGATTACAGGCGCCCGCCACCACGCCCAGCTAATATTTTGTATTTTGAGATGAGGTTTCACCATATTGGTCAGGCTGGTCTTGAGCTCCTGACCTCAGGTGATCCACCCGCCTTGGCCTCCCAAAGTGCTGGGATTACAGACGTGAGCCACCGCGCCTGGCCTAAAGTGTTAAATTATTAAGCGTGTATTTGTACCCTAGATGATGTGAGCCATCAATCTAGTTTTGGCATCATCATCCTCATCCTGGTGTGTTCCCATTTCTTAAGTGGAATGAAAAGAGCACTGAGGGCCAGGCGCGGTGGCTTATGTCTGTAATCCCAGCACTTTGGGAGGCCGAGGTGGGCGGATCACCTGAGGTCAGGAGTTCAAGACCAGCCTGACCACCATGGTGAAACCCCATCTTTACTAAAACTACAAAAATTAGCCAGGTGTGGTGGCAGGCGCTTGTAATCCCAGCTACTCGGGAGGCTGAGGCAGAAGAATTGCTTGAACCTGGGAGGCGGAGGTTGCAGTAAGCCGAGATCACGCCATTGAAAAGCACTGAGAAATAGGTTTGGATAATTAATGGCTGTATGAATTCTCTGAAAAAATAACAAAAGTTACTTCTATTATATGAGCCTGTGCAGAAAAAAGAAAAAAAATTTCTTATCACACAATGCGATTTCTTTTGAATCCTTGGGAGCGGCAGCTAGAGCGAACCGATCCGCAAGGGAGTTCAGTCAGAACGTACAGAAGCAGGTGGTGACGTTACTATAAGAGGCGGGCATATGTAGATAGGGGCGCAGTGATTGCCGGTTCTAGTGCGTTCTTCGCGCGGAGAAATTTTCTAGCGAATACCAAAGAAGGTGTAGTCTGAGATGTGACATACGAAGAAGCGGTAGTTTCGAAGCGATGCCTAAAAACAACTCATAATACAATTTGCCATGAGTATGTTGTGTGTTGAGGACGATGGTAAGGTATTAGCAATAGTAACTACATCATGTTTTCGTGGTAGGAGAGAGAGACGCTGTTGGTCCTGATGAAGTGGTTTTTCTCGGGGGAGGGTTTTTACTTTGTGTTTGGGATGGGTTTGCTCCTGCGATTTCCCCAAATGTGAGAAAACTCGGCTGCATAACTTGTGGTAGTGGGGGACTGCTTTTGCGCTTTCCTGTGATTGAACTAGTTTAAAAGACGGCTTGTGTGTGGTTGCGTGTGTTTATTTTCAGAGTTGCTGTAGTGGCGCGCGTTTGGTTTTGGAGTTGTGGTTATGGCCTTACGTCTTCTTATCTTAGGTTACGTCTGTTTTAATTAGATGCTTGCTAAGTATTTTATACCGTTTCTAGGAAGGGTGGAAAAATAAGCCAGACTGGTGTGGTGGTACGCACCTGTGCTAGCTACTCGGGAGACTGAGGTGGGAAAATCATTTGATCCCAGATGGAGACTTAATGAGCCAATATTGTGCCACTGCACTCCTGTCTGAGCGATAGAGACCCTATCTCAATGAAGAAAAGTAAAAAAAAAAAAAATTCCTGGGTCTTCAGGTGAGAAGTTAAGTACCTCATTCCTTGTAGTTCAGTTTTTCTGTGCAGATAAATTTACCAGTTTGCTATGTTAGCCTTTTGTTCTGGTGGGATGAATTGCTGAGGGTGGCTAAAGCCTGTAAACCCAGCACTTTGGGAGGCCGAGGTGGGTGGATCACTTGAAGTCAGGAGTTTGAGACCAGCCTGGCCAACATGATGAAACCCTATCTCTACTAAAATACAAAAAATTAGCCAGGCATGGTGGCGCACATCTGTAATCCCAGCTACTTTGGAGGCTGAAGCAGGAGAATCGCTTGAACCCAGGAGGCAGAGGTTGCAGTGAGCCGAGATCACACCACTGTACTCCAGCCCGGGTGACAGAGTGAGACTGTCTCAAAAAAAAAAAAAAAAAAAAAGCCGGTGCACAGGTGGTACACACTGGTACAGGTGGTGCATGCCTGTAATCCCAGCTACTTGGGAGGCTGAGGCATGAGAATAGTGTAACCACCCAAGGGGTTCACCTTGCCTGCTGCCTAGACAGAGCCAATTCATCAAGACAGGGGAATTGCAATAGAGAAAGAGTAATTCACGCAGAGCCAGCTGTGCAGGAGACCGGAGTTTTATTGTTACTCAAATCAGTCTCGTGGAGCATTCGAGGAACTGAGTTTTTAAGGATAACTTGGTGAGTAAAGGGAAGCCAGTGAGCCAGGAGTGCTAATTGGTCAGGGAAGAAATCATAGGGAGTCAAAGCTGTCTTCTTGTGCTGAGTCAGTTCCTGGGTGGGGACCACAAGATCAGATGAGCCAGTTTATTGATCTGGGTGGTGCCAGCTGATCTATCAAGTGCAAGGTCTGCAAAATATATCAAGCACTGATCTTAGGAGCAGTTTAGGAAGGGTCAGAATCTTGTAGCATCCAGCTGCATGACTCCTAAACCATAATTTCTAATCTTGTGGCTAATGTTAGTCCTACAAAGGCAATCTAGTCCCCAGACAAGAAGAAAGTCTGCTTTGGGAAAAGGCTGTTACCATCTTTGTTTAAACTATAAACTAAGTTTCTCCCAAAGTTAGTTCAGCCTACACCCGGGAATGAACAAGGACAGCTTGGAAGTTAGAAGCAAGATGGAGTAAGTTAAGTTAGATCTTTCACTGTCTCAGTCATAATTTTGCAAAGGCTGTTTCAATTGCTTGAACCCCGGAGGCAGAGGCTGCAGTGAGCCGAGATTCCACAACTGCACTCTAACTTGGGTGACAGAGCAAGACTCTGTCTCAAAAAAAAAAAAAAAAAAAAAAAAAGCATTTCCCGTATTGCCCAGACAAAATTATAATATACACATGACAAAGACACAAACACCAGTTATTCCCCTCAATATCTGAGTTTTAACCTGGCAAAACAGACAAGAGGTTCCCTCTGAGTGAGGCCTGTTGAGCTTCTGCTAGTGATTCCTTCAGGATTCCACCCCCCGACACACAGACAAGACAAGAACAGGCACAAGCCCTCACAAATCAGAATTCTAAAACCAGATTTGGGCCCAGCGTGGTGGCTCATGCCTGTAATTCTAGCACTTTGGGAGGCTGAGGTAGGAGGATCACTTGAGCCCAGGAGTTCGAGATCAGCCTGGGCAACATAGTGAGACCTCATCTCTATTTTTTAAAAATAATAATAAATAAATAAAAATAAAACCAGATTTGGCCAGCATGGTGGCTCACACCTATAATCCCAGAACTTTGGGAGCCTGAGGCAGGAGGATTGTTTGAGTCCAGGAGTTGAAGACCAGCCTGGGCAATGTAGCAAGATCCCACCTCTAAAAACATTAAAATAAATAAATAAAACCCAATTTTCTTTTTCTTTCTTTCTTTCTTTTTTTTTTTTTTTTTTGTGAGATGGGAGTTTTGCTCAGTCACCCAGGCTGGAGTGCAATGGCATGATCTCGGCTCACTGCAACCTCCACCTCCCAGGTTCAAGTGATTCTTGTGCCTCAGCCTCTTGAGTAGCTGGGACTACAGGTGCTTGCCACCACGCCTGGCCAATTTTTTTCTTTTTTTTTTTTTTTTTGAGACAGAGTCCCTGTGTTGTCTAGGCTGGAGCGCAGTGGTGCGATCTTGGCTCACTGCAACCTCTGCCTCCCAGGTTCAAGTGATTCTCCTGCCTCAGCCTCCTGAGTAGCTGGGATTACAGGTGCCCACCACCACGCGTGGCTAATTTTTGTAGTTTTAGTAGAGATGGGGTTTCACCATGTTGGTCAGGCTGGTCTCGAACTCCGGACCTCATGATCCACCCGCCTCACCCTCCCAAATTGTTGGGATTACAGGCATGAGCCACTGTGCCCAGCCTTTTGGTTTTTGTTTTGTTTTGTTTTTTTGAGACAGAGTCTTGCTCTGTTGCCCAGGCTGGAGTGCAGTGGCATGATCTCGGCTCACTGCAACCTCCACCTCCCAGGTTCAAGCAGTTGTCCTGTCTCAGCCTCCTGAGTAGCTGGGACTACAGGCGCCCGCCACCACATCCGGCTAATTTTTGTATTTTTAGTACAGATGGGGGTTTCACCGTATCAGTCAAGCTGGTCTTGAACTCCTGACCTCAGGTGATCCACCCGCCTTGGCCTCCCAAAGTGTTGGGATTACAGGTGTAAGCCACTGTGCCCGGCTGCCCAGCTAATTTTCGTACTTTTTGTAGAGACAGCATTTCGCCGTGTTGCCCAGGCTGGTCTCAAACTCGTGACCTCAGATGATCCACCCACTTCGGCCTCTCAAAGTGCTAGGATTACAGGTGTGAGCCATCGCGCCCAACCAAAACCAGGTTTCTGAACTGAGACCCAAAGGGCCCAGGAGTACTTCCCCAAAACAGTGCCCTTTAACAGGACCCTCAAAGAGTTTACAGGGCCTCTGAGGAGGCCAACAGATCAGGAGAAGGGAAAGGGAATATGGATTATGCTTGGGAATAATCATCAGAGACATCTTCCGGAATCAGAAACCATTTCTCTGCTGCAAGCCAGCTTATGTGCCTAAGGTTGGCAATGCCCCTGCCTACAAGGGAGGTGCCAGACATGGCCCCTGGCTTAAAGGAGGGCTTGTCTCGGGGTGCCGAAATGTCAGGGTTCTGACATTCTGTTCCAGGACAGAATGAGGTCCAGCTTTTTGTTCTCACAGTCCAATAATGAGATCCAGACTGGGAAAGAAGGGAGTTTATTGGCCAGGTGCGGTGGCTCACTTCTGTAATCCCAGCCCTTTGGGAGGCCGAGGCAGGCGGATCACCTGAGGTCAGGAGTTTGAGACCAGCTTGGCCAACATTGTGAAACCCCATCTCTACTAAAAATACAAACATTAGTCGCCGGGTGCAGTGGCTTATGCCTGTAATCCCAGCACTTTGGGAGGCAGAGGCGGGTGCATCATGAGGTCAAGAGATCGAGACCATCCTGGCCAACATGGTGAGAACCCATCTTTACTAAAAATGCAAAAATTAGCTGGGCATTGTGGTGCGTGCCTGTAGGCCTAGCTACTCGGGAGGCTGAGGCAGGAGAATCGCTTGAACCCGGGAGGCAGAGGTTGTGGTGAGCTGAGATTGCGCCCCTGCACTCCAGCCCAGCCTGGTGACAGAGTGAGATTCCTCAAAAACAAAAAAAAGAAAAAATTAGCTGGATGTGGTGGCAGGCGCCTGTAATCCCAGCTACCCAGGAAGCTGAGGCAGGAGAATGGCTGCACTTCAGCCATTCTCACCACTGCACTTCAGCCTGGGCAACAGAGCAAGACTCTGTCTCAGGAAAAAAAAAAAAAAAGAAGGGAGTTTATTTCTGCAGCTGGTTACAGGGAGAAGGTTGGAGTAACTCAGCAGACCAACTAAAAAAGTTAAAAGTTTTGGCCAGGCGTGGTGACTCACGCCTATAATCCCAGCACATTTCGGGGTGCCGAAATGTCAGGGTGTTCCAGGACAGAATGAGGTCCAGCTTCTTGTTCTCACAGTCCAATAATGAGATCCAGACTGGGAAAGAAGGGAGTTTATTGGCCAGGTGCGGTGGCTCACTTCTGTAATCCCAGCACTTTGGGAGGCCAAGGTGGGCAGATCACCTGAGGTCAGAAGTTTGAGACCACCCTGGCCAACATGGTGAAACTCCAACTCTATTAAAAATACAAAAATTAGCTGGTAATGATGGTGGGCACCTGTAATCCCAACTACTTGGGAGCCTGAGGTCTGAGAATCGTTTGAACCCAGGAGGTGGAGATTGCAGTGAGCTGAGATCATGCCACTACACTGCAGCCTGGGCAACAAAGCAAGACTCTGTCTCCAAAAAAAAAAAAAAAAAGTTACAAGTTGTTTGTTTTTTTTTTCCAAAGCTTCTATACATTCAAGGTCCATGCCTATAAGCGGGAGTGCACCTACAAGGTGGAGTGTTTCATTCAATCTATATCTAATCTTTAACTAGGATCTAGGGTCTGGAAAGCTTTCTCTAGAGTCTTGGAAAGTTTCTTAAGTGGTCCTTGGTACAAGGTGTATGTGTAGAAATGCTATTATTATTTGATCAGACTTTAGGGCCTGAGAAAGGCCAGGTGGTGTCTTAATGGGTTTGTTTTCGCATTCCAGCCCTTGTAGTACTCAGGCACCAGTTTCTCCAGTTCTTTTTATTTTTTATTTTTGAGATGGAGTCTTGCTCTGTCGCCCAGGCTGGAGTGCAGTGGTGCAATCTCAGCTCACTGCAAGCTCCACCTCCCGGGTTCACGCCATTCTCCCGCCTCAGTCTCCCGAGTAGCTGGGACTACAGGCGCCCGCCACCATGCCCGGCTAATTTTTTGTATTTTTAGTAGAGATGGGGTTTCACTATTCACAGGATGGTCTCAATCTCCTGACCTTGTGATCCGCCCGCCTCGGCCTCCCAAAGTGCTGGGATTACAGGCATGAGCCACCGTGCCCAGCCCAGTTTCTCCAATTCTTTAATGTTTAACATATGCATTCATCAAAATTATAGTAAAGGGTTAGTGGAACCAGATTGTTCTGGCTGCTGATGGAAACCTGGACTGCCACAAAGGGGGCACTGAGCCATGGTTAAATGCCCACAAGGGGCATCTTTCCATAGGATCACTGCTAAATTGTAATCCCACGTGGCAAGTCAGTATAGTGAGACACTGGGTTGCAGCAGAGAAAGAGGTTTAATCATAGGGCTGCAGAACAAGGAGATGGAAAGAGACCTCAAACATCTCCCAAACACATCCTTTTATAAGGAACCCACTCCTGCCATAACGACCTACTTCCTTTATAATGACAATAGCACTAATCCATTCATGAGAGTGGTGCCCCCGTGACCTAAACACATCTTAAAGGTTCTACCTCCCAACACCTCCATATTGGGGATCGAGTTTTTAACATATGAATTTTGGGGGACACATTCAAACCATAGCAGTAGGTACACCACAGACACTTGATTGTAAGAATGATGGTCAGGTGTGGCTGCCACATTTGGAAAGTTAAAATTTCTCTGCATAGTTCTTATGCACAGTAACAGCTAACAACTACAGTGAACTTGTTTGGTGCCAGATACTATGCTAAGCACTGTACACAAATTAGCTCCTTTGAAACTCTCAGACCAGGCGCCATGGCTCACGCCTGTAATCCCAGCACTTTGGGAGGCTGAGGCAGGCGGATCACAAGGGCAAGAGATCAAGACCATTCTGTCCAACATGGTGAAACCTCGTCTCTACTAAAAATACAAAAAATTAGCTGGGCATGGTGGTGTGCGCCTGTAGTCCCAACTACTCAGGAGGCTGAGGCAGGAGGATCGCTTGAACCCAGGAGGCAGAGGTTGCAGTGAGCTGAGATCGCGCCACTGCACTCCAGCCTGATGACAGAGTAAGACTCCGTCACATACACAAAAAAAGAAACTCTCAGCAACCCTCTGCTTATTATTATCCCCATGTTACAGATGAAGAAATTGAGGCCTATCAATGTTAAATAATTTCTCCAAGGTCACACAGGGAGGTGACAGAGCCAAGACAGTTTCAGAGTCTGAACTGTGAACCTAAACCACTATGTTATACTATCTAGCTTTACATAATGACTGCATTTGTGTTCTAACCTTTCAAAGTCAATACTCTCCAAGTTATCTTAATGACACAATAAACGTGTATTTAGAATTTTACTTCCTAGAAGTCCTCACTTTTTCAGTCCTGGGAATTAGTGACAAATATTGTATTAGTCTGTTCTTGTGCTGCTAATAAAGACATGCTGGAGACTTGGTAATTTATAAAGGAAAGAGGTGTAATTGACTCATAGTTCTGCAGTGCTGGGGAGGCCTCAGGAAACTTAAAATCATGGCAGATGGGAAGCAAACACGTCCTTCTTCACATGATGGCAGGAAGGAGAAGTACTGAGCAAAAGAAAGAAAAGCCCCTTATAAAACCATCAGATCTCATGAGAATTCACTCACTGGTCACAAGAACAGCATGAGGGTAACCGCCACCATGATTAAATTACCTCCCACTAGGTCCCTCCCATGACGTTGTGGGGATTATGGGAACTACAATTCAAGGTGAGATTTGGGTAGGGACATGGAGCCAAACCATATCAAATATATTCAAATATATATATTTTTTACTTGTCTCTTCTCACCATTCTATATTCAACAGTATATTCAAGTTCTTTAATTTCAGCAATAACACTGAGGAAAAACATTAATCTCATAGAGTTTCAATAATTATTCCCCTAATCTTCATTATTAATGAAGGTGGCTGGACAGGTTTCTAAATGTAAAAGAATTAAGTTGTTTCCTTGCATTTCTGGTTCAGTTAAAATAAGCATATTGCTCTCTTTTGGAACAGGATGTCTCGGGCTGTTCGTCTTCCAGTCCCCTGTCCTGTTCAACTTGGTACCTTAAGAAATGACTCCCTGGAAGCTCAGCTTCATGAGTATGTCAAACAAGGGAACTATGTGAAAGTGAAGAAAATTCTTAAGAAAGGTAAGCACCATGTTGAGATGGCAGATGCACCTTGGTACACATTTCTGAATAGCGTTCAGAGGAAAAGGAATGTCATAAAGGTATGAATGAGTCCTTGGGGAAATCCAGAAATTAAATGTAGAAATTAGATGTTCTCTAGCAGTGCAGTCAAGAGAGGTGTTAAATCCTCATTTTGAGGATGTTTTGTTTTGTTTTGTGTTGGGGAACCACAAGCGCATCCAACTGCTACTGCTAGGCTCCTATGGTTTCTCTGAAGTCACCCACCTTTGATTCTGCCTGATTTCTTTCCTTGAAATCTGCTCCATCCATTAAGTTCTCTGACACCCGTGGTTGACTAAGGAGGCCAGTGTTCACAGCTTATTTCCTTATTTCCACTTGGTGCCTTTTTTCCGGGGTTTTCTAGCTGAAGGATACAGGCAGACATGGCTCAATGGCTGAAGCAGTCTTCAAAACAACCAACAAACATGTATGTGAATTTGGTCTGAGAAAACAAACCAAAGAACCAACAAACAAAAACCCATATACAAACAACCTTTTCTGGTGTTTGGCTCCTGTTTTTTTTTTTTTTTTTTTTTTTTTTTGGAGACAGAGTCTCACTCTGTTGCCAAATGCAGTGCAGTAGCATGATCACAGCTCACTGCAGCCTCAACCTCCAAGGGCTCAGGTGATTCTCCTGCCTCAGCTTCCCAAATAACTGGGACTATAGGCGTAAGCCACCATGCCTGGCTAATTTATGTGTTTTTTGTTTGTTTTTTGTAGAGATGCTTTCGCCATGTTGCTCAGGCTGGTCTAGAACTTCTGGGCTCAAGTGATCTGCCCACCTCAGCCTCTCAAAGTGCTAGGATTACAGGAGTGAACCCAGACCTGCTATTTTCAGTGTGAGCAGAGGTCCTGCTTGATCCCCTGTCTCTTTTCTTAGTATTGAAGGGGAGGCTTCTGAAACTTTTCTTTGCTGATTTGTGGAATAGTCAGGGTGACCTGGTTTTTCTCCACTTGCTTCAATAGCATTCCTGAAGACGTCCAGAAAGGTAACCCCAATTTTCCACCTATCCCACTGAATAGTTCTCTCATAAAGTTCTCATGGCTGGCACAGTGGATCCCACCTATCTGTAAACCCAGCACTTTGGGAGGCTGAGGCAAGAGAATTGCTTGAAGCCAGGAGTTCAAGACCAGTCTGAGACCAGCCTGGGCAACACTGTGAGACCCTGTCTCTACAAAAAATAAAAAATAAAAAAATCACTAGTTGGCACTACACGCATGGTAGCGCATGCCTATAGTCCACCACACCAGGAGGCTGAGGTGAGATCCCATCTCAACAGCAAAAAAATAAGTTATCAAACCTTTCCATGTACTACCCCTAGGGTCCATAGGTGAAGTAGCTCACACTGAGCTCAATCATTTATGTGAAAGGTCCTGGGTTTTTTTTTCCCCTCAAAATTTTGCATTTTACTCCATAACATATCCACATATGTTTTAAAATAAAACGTTGTAAAACTCTGCTTCTTGGGCCAGGCATGGTGACTCACACCTGTAATCCCAGCACTTTGGGAGACCAAGGAGGGTGGATCACCTGAGGTCAGGAGTTCGAGACCAGCCTGGCCAACATGGTGAAACCCCGTCTCTACTAAAAATAATTAGCCGGGTGTGGTGGCAGGCGCCTGTAATCCCAGACACTTGGGAGGCTGAGGCAGGAGAATCGCTTGAACTCAGGAGGCAGAGGTTGCAGTGAGCCTAGATCACACCATTGCACTCCAGCCTGGGCAACAAAAGTGAGACTCTGTCTCAGAAAAACAAAAACAAAAACAGAAATAAAACTCTGGGCTGGGCGCAGTGGCACACGCCTGTAATCCCAGCACTTTGGGATGCCGAGGAGGGTGGATCACCTGAGGTCAGGAGTTCGAGACCAGCCTGGCCAACATAGTGAAACCCCATTTCTACTAAAAATACAAAAATTAGCCAGGCATGGTGGTGGGCACCTGTAGTCCCAGCTACTGGGGAGGCTGAGGCAGGAGAATCACTTGAACCTGGGGAGGTGGAGGTTGCGGTGAGCTGAGATCGCGCCACTGCACTCCAGCCTGGGGGATAGAGTGAGACTACTCTGCCTAAAAAATAAATAAATAAAAAATAAATAAAACTCTGTTTCTCACAGTGAATGGTGTGGATAGACAGTCACTAGAAGTCATAGCATACCTATATTGAACATCACTTTTTTTTAGTGAACATCAGAGTATTATGACATTTGTTATCTCCTAGACATCTGCTGAATATTCTGCATCTTCAAATGCTTGATATTCAGTTAGAGTAAGGGATGGGGTTAACATGTGTACCTGGATATAGAACAGGACTTCATCTGTGTCTGGGAATTCTATCTGAAGCCTCAGAGTGCAGAATAAGGGGCGATAAGTTCTCCCACAGTCTAATAGAGGGCTTGTTAGGAGATCATTTAAATGATCCTTAGATTCTTTAAAAAGTATTCACAGGGCCAGGTGTGATGACTCATGCCTGTAATCCCAGCACTTTGGGAGGCTGAGGTGGGTGGATCACCTGAGGTCAGGAGTTTGAGACCAGCCTGGCCAACATGGTGAAACCCAGTCTCTACTAAAAATATAAAAATTAGCTGGGCGTGGTGGTGGGTGCCTGTAATCTCAGCTACTTGGGAGGCTGAGGCAGGAGAATTGCTTGAACCTGGGAGGCAGAGGTTGCCGTGAGCCGAGATTGCGCCATTGCACTCCAGCCTGAGCAACAAGAGCAAAACTCCATCTCAAAGAAAAAAAAAAAAAGAGGCCGGGCGTGGTGGCTCACGCCTGTAATCCCAGCACTTTGGGAGGCCGAGGCGAGCGGATCACGAGGTCAGGAGATTGAGACCACGGTGAAACCCCATCTCTACTAAAAAAACAAAAAATTAGCTGGGCGCAGTGGCGGGTGCCTGTAGTCCCAGCTACTTGGGAGGCTGAGGCAGGAGAATGGCATGAACCCGGGAGGCGGAGCTTGCAGTGAGCCGAGATCGCGCCACTGCACTCCAGCCTGGGCGACAGAGCGAGACTCTGTCTCAAAAAAAAAAAAAAAAAGAAAAGAAAAAGAAAAAAAGAAATTCACAGGATTAGAAGGCTGTGGCTTTCCCCGTCCTTGCCAGTCTCAAGACAAGAGGCCCTTCAGGCAAACCTCAGAGAGAACTGTGGTGCTTGCAGGCAAGAGAGATGAGACCTGAGTCCCAGCCTGCTGTACAGTTGAAATATGTCAGCCTACCCCAAGCTGCCACCAAAGTGACACACCAAGAAGCTGCAGTGTTCCCTGGAGTTGAGGAGGCAAGAAGACTGCTATCTGTCTCCTACTTGGAGCAGTCCTTGATGGGTGGGTGAGCATAGGAGGCTAACAGTAATTAGTCACACTTGCACCAGTTGGTGAGCGTAGGAGGCTAGCAGTAATTAGTCACACTTGCACAAGTAGACTCCACAGTGGGTAGCTGAGCCATCTAAGGGGATTCTACCTGTGAAGGAAGAAAGGATCCCAACCAGAGAGGCTGCAGGTAGGGCTTTAGAGGGAGGGAGCTGAGTGGTGGGCAAGAAGTCAGCAGAAGAGAGCACTGGCCTGTGTGGGGTTCTGCACAGTGTGGTGGAGGCACTTGAAGGACCCACTAGCACCTTCCACAAAAGGACAGGCTTTAGGATAAAGCCAGAAGCTACACGGGGCATCAGCTGAGTATGAAGGCCATTGCCTCTTTTTGTCTTATTGGTTCTCCCCCTTGCCTCAGCTCTGGAGTTGCCACAAACAGCGTTGAGATCAGAGGAAGAGTGGAGAAGCAAGGAGGAGAATTAACAGAGCATTGCTGCGTCCTGCAGTGCGGAGGAGGGAAGAAATTGGAATCGGCCTGGGTACGGTGGCTCACGCGTGTAATCCCAGCACTTTGGGAGGCCTAGGTGGGTGGATCACTTGAGCTCAGGAGTTTGAGAACAGCCTGGCCAACATGGTGAAACCCCGTCTCTACTAAAAGTACAAAAATTAGCTGGACTTGGTGGCACATGCCTGTAGTCCCAGCTACTTGGGAGGCTGAGGCAGGAGGAGAATTGCTTGAACTTCGGAGGTGGAAGTTGCAGTGAGCCAAGGTTGCACCACTGCACTCTAGCCTGGGCGACAGAGGAAGACTCTGTCTCAAAAAACAAAAAACAAAAAGAAAGAAAGAAATTGGAATTTGTTGAAAGATTGAGATTTTGATTTTGGTGGAACAAATTTTTTTTTTTTTTTTTTTGCCTGACCTCAAGCACACTCTTGGTTGGCTCTTCCTTCCCCTCCTTGATAGGCATCTCAGGCAGAATCCATTTTTTTTTTCTTTGAGACGGAGTCTCGCTCAGTCGCCCAGGCTGGAGTGCAGTGACGCGATCTCAGCTCACTGCAAGCTCCGCCTCCCGGGTTCACGCCATTCTCCTGCCTCAGCCTCCCGAGTAGCTGGGACTACAGGCGCCCGCCACTACACCCAGCTAATTTTTTTGTATTTTTAGTAGAGATGGGGTTTCACCGTGTTAGCCAGCATGGTCTCGATCTCCTGACCTCGTGATCTGCCCACCTCGGCCTCCCAAAGTGCTGGGATTACAGGGATTACAGGAGTGAGCCACCGCGCTGGGCTGCAGAATCCATTTTTTCTGTCACTTTAATTATGCCGTTCCAGGCTGGGCGTGGTGGCTCAAGTCTGTAATCCCAGCACTTTGGGAGGCAGAGGTGGGTGGATTACCTGAGGTCAGGAGTTCCAGACCATCCTGGCCAACATGGTGAAACCCCGTCTCTACTTAAAACATAAAATAGGCGTGGTGGCGTATACCTGTAATCCCAGCTACTCGGGAGGCTGAGGGAGGAGAATCGCTTGAACTCTGGAGGTGGAGGATGCAGTGAGCCGAAATGGTGCCATCGCACTCCAGCCTGGGAAACAAGAGCGAAACTCTGTCTAAAAAAAAAAAAAAAAAAAAAAGAGTGTGCTTGAGGGGAAAATTGTCTCCTGATTGTATCCTACTCAGTTTAGCTCATTCCGAAAACCGATTGTTACAGATTATGACTGTACCCTTTGGGACCATAATCTAACAGAAGAAACAGACATAAGTTGGGAGCTGAAGTGTACTGAGAAGGGCAGGAAGTGAAGTCAGCACACAAGATTCATCTGAGCCTCCTTGTCTATGGGGTAATCAAGAGAAACTTCTCAGAAGAAGTGTTGCTTAGGCCAGGACCTCAAGGAAGAAGAGGAGTTGACCAAGCCGGGTGCCATGGCACACACCTGTAGTCCTAGCTACTTGCAGACTGAGGTGGGAGAATCACTTGACCCCAGGAGTCCAACCTGGGCAACATAGTGAGATTCCATCTCTGAAAAAAATGAAAAGAAAAAGAAAAGGAGTTGATGAGGCAGGAGTTGTGCTCTGAGGATGGAGAGGAGCTAGAAAAGAAAAGGGTCTGGTTGACATGAGTTGACGGGAAAACCAGTGGGGTGGAGAGAGATGTGAGATGAAACTGGCAAGGGAGGCCTGGGCTGGACCAGTCAGAGCCTTGTGGGCTATTGGAAGGATTTTGGTTCGATGTAAAAACTCCCATTTTATATTGTTTTGTGTTTTACCCTCTGTTTTTTGTTTCTTCTCTTTCCTGCCTTCTTTTGTGTTAATGAAATATGTTTTAGAATTCCATTTTAACTTATAATAGCGATTGGCTTTTAAGCTATACCTCTTTACATTGTTTTTTCAGTGGTTGCTCTAGTTATTTCAATACAGTTGACACTGCTTATCTGTGGGTTCCACATTTGTGGATTCAACCAACCAAGCATCAAAAATATTAGGAAAAAGGAAACAATTAAAAAATAACACTACAATAAAAAATACAAACAAAAATGAAGACTAACAACTATTAACATAGTATTTACATTGTACTAGATATTATAAATAATCTAGAGATGATTTAAAATATACAGGAAGATTAGATGGGTAGGTAGGTGGATACATAGATAGATTATATGCAAATACTATGTTATTTTATATAAGGGACTTGAGCATCTTTGGATTTTACTGGTATGGGAGGGTCCTGAAACCAGTTCCCCGTGGGTACCGAGGGATGACTGTCTATATCTTTAACTTTTAACAGTTTACTTACAGTTAATGATGTACCACTTCACATAAAAGATGCAACCTTATAGGTTCATTTCTCCCCTTCTCTTATCCTTTATATTATAGAAGCCATAGGCTGGGCGGGGTGGCTCATGCCTGTAATCCCAGCACTTTGGGAGGCTGAGGCGGGCGGATCACGAGGTCAGGAGATCAAGATCATCCCGGCTAACATGGTGAAACCCTGTCTCTACTAAAAATACAAAAAATTAGTCGGGCGCGGTGGCGGGCCCCTATAGTCCCAGCTACTCGGGAGGCCGAGGCAGGAGAATGGCGTGAACCCGGGAGGTGGAGCTTGCAGTGAGCCGAGATCGCGCCACTGCACTCCAGCCTGGGCAACAGAGTGAGACTCCGTCTCAAAAAAAAAAAATTATAGAAGCCATAATATATCTATGAGTTATGAATCCTACAATATAATTTTATAATTTTGTTATAAAGACTAATATAGGCTGGGCACGGTGGCTCACGCCTGTAATCCCAGCAGTTTGGGAGGTCAAGGTGGGTGGATCACTTGAGGTCAGGAGTTGGAGACCATCTTGGTCAACATGGTGAAATCTCGTCTCTACTAAAAATACAAAAAAATTAGCTGGATATGGTGGCGTGGGCCTGTAGTCCTAGCTACTCTGGAGGCTGAGGCAAGAGAATCACTTGAACCTGGGAGGCGGAGGTTGCAGTGAGCTGAGATCACGCCACTGCACTCCAGCCTGGGTGACAGAGCGAGACTCCATCTCAAAAAAAAAAAAAAAGTTAAGAAAAAAAAAAAGAATACAACTCAAGAACAGCCAAGGCTAGGCGCAGTGGCTCACGCCTGTAATCCTAGCACTTTGGGAGGCCGATGTGGGTGGATCACCTGAGGTCAGGAGTTCAAGACCAGCCTGGCCAACATGGTTAAACCCTGTCTCTACTAAAAATTCAAACATTAGCCAGGCGTGGTGGCGGGCGCCTATAATCCCATAATCCCAGCTACTTGGGAGGCTGAGGCAGGAGAATCGCTTGAACCAGGGGGGGCGGAGGTTGCAGTGAGCCGAGATCTTGCCACTCTAGCCTGGGCAAAAGAGCGAAACTCCGTCAGAAAAAAAAAAAAAAGCCAGGTGCGGTGGCTTACACCTATAATCCCAGCACTTTGAGAGGCCGAGGTGGGTGGATCACTTGAGGTCAGGAGTTCAAGACCAGGTTGACAGCTTGACCAACATGGTGAAACCCCATCTCTACAAAAATACAAAAACTAGCTAGGCGTGGTGGCATGCGCCTGTAATCCCAGCTACTTGGGAGGCCCAGGTGGAAGAAGTGCTTGAACCTGGAAGGCTGATTTTGCAGTGAGCCGAGATCGTGCCATTGCACTCCAGCCTGGGTGACAGAGCGAGACTCCGTCTCAAAAAAACAAAAACAAAAACAGCCAAAAGTAAGAGATACCCAGGGTTTTATGTAGGTGTAGGGGGAGGGGCTTCCATTCCTTCTGGTGGCATTCCACCCTCCCAGTTCTTCAGTGTGTTCACCATCCCAGAAGCTGTCCAAACCCTATTTATGGATTTTTATGGAGGTCTCATTATGTAGGCATGATTGATTAAATCATTGGTCATTGGTGATTAAACTCAATCTCTAGCCCCTCTCCTCTCCCTAGAGGTTAATGGTAGGGTAAGGTATTAAAGGGCCCAAACCTCTATCATAGCTTGGTCTTTTTGGTAACCTACCTCCATCATGTAACACAGGTGTGAATAGATTTGCATTTTCAAATGGCTGCTCTGGCTGCAGGAGGCTATGAGGTATTTGGGTGGGGGGGAGAAAACAGTAAGATGACTTAGGCTTCATTTTTTTTTTTTTTTTTTTTGAGACAGAGTCTTGCTCTGTTGCCCAGGCTGGTGGAGTGAAGTGGTGCAATCTCGGCTCACTGCAACCTCCACCTCCTGGGTTCAAGCGATTCTCCTGCCTCAGCCTCCCTATTAGCTGGGTTTACAGTCGTGCATCACCACACCTGGCTAATTTTTGTGTTTTTTTAGTAGAAATGGGGTTTCACCAGTTTGGCCAGGCTGGTCTCAAACTCCTGACCTCAGGGGATCTGCCTGCCTCGGCCTCCCAAAGTGCTGGGATTACAGTTGTAAGCCACTATGCCCGGCCCTAGGTTACTTTTTTTTTCATTTTTGAGACAGGGTCTCACTATGTTGCCCCAGACTGGACTTGAACTCCTGGGCTTAAGTGGTCCTCTCGCATAGATGGGAGGACAGACTCACATGCCACTGCAGCTATAAGCTAGGTTTTTGTTTTGAGCAACGTGGTTGAAAGTGATATTATTCCCTAAAAGAGAAATACGTTTGGGAGGAAGCTGATCTAAGTCAGCTTGGGTAGGCTGTATTTGAGATATCTGTGATTCACCTAAATGCAATGTCAAGTAGAAGCTGGATATCTGAGCCAGAAGCTCAGAGGAGTGATCTGGACTGCACAGACATATTTTGAAACCAAGGATAGGCAAGAAAAGACCAGGAATCCTGCTGACAGGTACCTCACTGTCTTAACATACAGGCCAGCTTTATTGGGGGAGGAGTAGAATAAGAAGGAAGGGAAAACCAGGTTGTTCCCAACAGGTCAATAGCAGGGCTTGAGGGAAGGAACAATACATTCATGAATTCATCATTCATTCAGTTAGTCAGCATTTACTGGGCATCTACTGTGCCAGGCAATGTGCTGGAGATACAGAGATAAATAAGACATGTTTCTGCTTTTAAAGAGCTCACAGTTTAGTAAGGGGAAGTAAATGTATTTGGAACAGAGTGAGCTATGTAGAGGCCCATACAAGGATGATTAGGGACACAAAACTCATAGTGGTCAGTGTTATTTATGGAGGTCAAGGAAGGCTTCAAGAAGAGGTGACATGAACTAAGTGAGAATGTACTGGAGTGATGGTCACACCCATGTGAAGTTGGAGAAACTGCTCAGAGGAGGCCAAGGGATGGATGGTGAGAGGTTTCCAGAAAGATTGGAGGACTAGAGAATGGAAGACAGATATAGAAGGGCCCAGACCAGAGATAGGACCCTTGGATGAAAGTGACCAGAAAGTACTTTATAAATTCAAAATATACTAGGTGGGAGGCTGAGGCAGGAGAATCACTTGAACCCGGGAGGCAGAAGTTGCAGTGAGCCCAGATCGTGCCATTACATTCCAGCCTGGTCAACAAGAGCAAAACTCCATAAAAAAAAATAAATAAATAAAATAAAATGTATATATATATGGAACTGCTCTGAACCCAAAAGATATGTCCCAGACCTGGCCAGATTGCCCCAACACTGTCCCTTTTTCTGAAAAAAATTAAGTACGGAGCATTTGGCTGTCTCTAAAGAGAGCTGTCTGTGAGGAGATTCTATTAGGAGAGGCGGTTGAATAAGACTGACGGCTAAGCATCTTTACAACCTGATGATCACATTTGTGATGCTGCTATAATGCAATTAAAAGTGTGGTTGATTAGAACACTGTGCCATGTGAATGTCCATGTGACCCTGTGCTTCCTGGTAGGAAATTTACAGCAGGAAGTTAAGTGACTAAAACAATTGCACATCATCATATCTGAGATGTGTTAATTGAGGTGAAATTGGTGCTAACTTTTCCTAGAAGTAAATGGGTAGGCTTCCTCAGGGATTTAGAAGCCAGGAAGATGAGTCATTCAGACTGAACTTTGAGAGATGATGTATTTAATGCTTCATTAGAGAAATGAATTGATTGGAGACTAGACTTCTGAAGAAGACCCCTTCAGCTTACCAGAAAGAACAGGGACTTGATTTAGTGCCAGACAGGCTTAGGTTCCAACTGTGGTTCCTTCAGCAGTGTGACAGATGCTATACCCAGCATCTATGAAAGGAGAAATAATCAACTATTCTCCTTCAGTTGTTTAAAGGATTAAATGAGATAATGGATTAAAACATCTATCACTTGGCTGGGCGCAGTGGCTCACGCCTGTAATCCCAGCACTTTGGGAGGAGGCCGAGGCAGGCAGATCACAAGGTCAGGAGATAGAGACCAGGTTGGCCAACATGGAGAAACCCTGTCTCTACTAAAAATACAAAAATTAGCTGAGTGTGGTGGTGCATACCTATAATCCCAGCTGTTAGGGAGGCCGAGGCAGGAGAATCACTTGAACCTGAACCTGGGAGTGGGAGGTTGCAGTAAGCAGAGATCAAGCTGCTGCACTCCAGTCTGGAGAGAATGAGACTCCATCTCAAATAATAAGAATAATAATAATAAAAGAGAAAGAAAGAAAAGAATGGCTACTCCATAGGCACAGCAGCCTGGTTGGCTACTTTTTTTTGTTTTGTTTTGTTTTGTTTTGTTTTGAGATAAGAGTCTTGTTGCCCAGGCTGGAGTGCAGTGGCCAATATCGGCTCATCGCAACCTCTTCCTCCCAGGTTCAAGTGATTCTCCTGCCTCAGCCTCCTGAGTAGCTGGGATTACAGGCATGTGCCACCACGCCCAGCTAATTTTGTATTTTTAGTAGAGACGGGGTTTCTCCATATTGGTCAGGCTGATCTCAAACTCCCCACCTCAGGTGATCCTCCAGCCTCGGCCTCCCAAAGTGCTAGGATTATAGGCGCGAGCTACCGCTCTCAGCCACCTGATTGGCTACTTTTTAATCATTCAAGTCTTGGCTTAAATAACCTTTGAGTGGTTAGGGAAACCCTCTCCTTCCCTAACCTCTCAAATCTAAAGTAACCACTGATGGGCAGGGTATGGTGGCTCATGCCTATAATCCCAGCACTTTGGGAGGTTGAGGCTGGTGGATCAGTTGAGCTGAGAAGGTCGAGACAAGCCTGGGCAACGCGGTGAAAACTTGTCTCTACAAAAAGCAAAAAAATTATCCAGACTTGGTGGCTTGCACCTGTAGCCCCAGCTACTCGAGAGGCTGAGGTGGGAGGATGGCTTGATCCCAGGAGGCAGAGGTTGCATTGAGCTGAGATTGCACCACTGTACTGCAGCCTGGGTGTCAGAGCAAGACCGTCTCAATAAATAAGTAAATAAATAGCCACCACGTCTCTCTGTTTCAACAATGTTATAATTCTCTACATGCCTCATTATTTATCATTCACACACACACACACACACACACACTAGAAGGTAAGCTCTGCGTGTGAGTAGGAGCCTTTATTTACTTTATTCTGTTGCTATATGCCCAATTCCTAGAAATAGTGCTTAGCACGTAGAAAAACTGGATAGTGGTTAAGATAATAAGCTCTGGCACCTGACCTACCAGCTCTGTTTCAAAACTGTGTGACCTTAGGCAAGTTACCTAATCTTTCTGTGTGTCAGTTTATCCATCTATAAAGCTGGGATGATTACTAATAGTACTTATCTCATGTGACGCTGGGAACATGGCAAGACCTCAGTAAATAGTAGCTAATACTATTTTTTTTGGGGGGGGGGGGACAGAGTCTCGCTGTGTCACCCAGCCTGGAGTGGCTCAGTCTGGGCTCACTGCAACCTCAGTCTCCTGGGTTCAAGTGTTTCTCGTGCCTCAGCCTCCCTAGTAGCTGGGACTACAGGCAAGTGCCATCACACCTGGCTAATTGTATTTTTAGTAGAGACAGGGTTTCACCATGTTGGCCAGGCTGGTCTCAAACTCCTGACCTCAGGTGATCCACCCACCTTGGCCTACCAAAGTGCTGGGATTACAGGACTGAGCCACCGTGATTGGCCAGTAGCTATTACCATTATGTATACCAGCATTCAAATATTTGTTCAGGGAAGAAATGACGTCAAATTCACCAAACATCTTTATCTTAAAAATTTAAGAAGTGTGAACTGGTAGTGCAAACATGTGGCATAAGAACCAGAGTTCTTTTTCTTAAATGCTGGGTCTCAGTCACTCTGTTCCCTTTCCTGCCACGGTCATGGTGACCTGACCCTAGCGTTTGAAAGTCAAACCCTTAGGATAGTTGTGAGCAACTGCTGAGATTAATCAATTACCGGATCCAGCCTGATTCTAGCAGAGTCAAAGGCCCACCCTTTCCTTAAACTGTCTGGGACCAGGCACCTTTACCAGAACCGTGGAGCCTAGCTGCGGGTTGTGACTAGCCGTCATTCAGTATTGTGTTATTTATTTATTTTATTTTATTTTATTTTTTATTATTATTTTTTTTTTTGAGACGGAGTCTCGCTCTGTCACCAGGCTGGAGTGCAGTGGCGCAATCTCGGCTCACTGCAACCTCGGCTTCCCAGGTTCAAGCAAGTCTCCTGCCTCAGCCTCCCGAGTAGCTGGGATTACAGGCGCGTGCCACCGTGCCCAGCTAATTTTTCTATTTTTAGTAGAGACGGGGTTTCACCATGTTGGTCAGGCTGGTCTCGATCTCGTGACCTCGTGATCCACCCGCCTCGGCCTCCCAAAGTGCTGGGATTACAGGCGTGAGCCACCGCGCCCGGCCACAATATTTATTTTATTTATTTATTTATTTATTTATTTATTTATTTATTTATTGAGACGGAGTCTCGCTCTGTTGCCCAGGCTGGAGTGTAGTGGCGTGATCTCGGCTCACTGCAAGCTCCGCCTCCCGGGTTCACGCCATTCTCCTGCCTCAGCCTTCCAAGTAACTGGGACTACAGGCGCCTGTCACCGCGCCCTCTAATTTTTTTGTATTTTTAGTAGAGACGAGGTTTCACCGTATTAGCCAGGATGGTCTCTATCTCCTGACCTTGTGATCCGCCCGCCTCGGCCTCCCAAAGTGCTGGGATTACAGATGTGAGCCATCGTGCCTGGCAGTGTTGTTATTTAAACCTGGCCGTTTAGATTTTTATGATTAAACAATTTTTTAAAATTACATTTCCACTTAAAACGTTAAATGCGTTGTTAAGTGATAGTATTCGAAATGATTGTATGAGAAGCTGGGTTTTTTTTCCCCCTAGTGGAACCGAAATGGGGAAACCTATAATAACTCGCCATCAGGTAAAAGTGTACGGCCGCAATAGACCCAGCAGAGGCGGCCAACAGACGGTTAAGACTATACTTTCAGGGATCATTTCTATAGCTTGCCACTAGAGAAGCTTTTCTGGACGTGTAGAGCACCGGCAACTGCGAGGAGACGCAGTGTTCTCTCCTGAGCCTGAAACCAGCAAGTTGGTGTTGCTTTGCTGCAGCTGCTGTTTGCCATTGATGGATGATTCTTCCCTTCCTCTGGGAGAGCAAGCGGGAGAGGACGCAATCTGAGTGCTTTCTCTTGTTCTTCGGCTGAATGGAAGAGGAAGCTGCTTCACGCAGTTCTCATTTCTAGTATTTCTGCGCTTATGTTAATTATTGCTTTACGCGTCTTATTTTCTTTTTTCTTTTTTTTTCTTCTTCTTTTCTTGAGATGGAGTCTTTCTTTGTCGTCCAGACCGGAATGCACTGGCCCCATCTCGCCTCACTGCAATCACCACTTCCCAGGTTCAAGTGATTTTCCTGCCTCAGCTTCCCGAGTAGCTGGGATTACAGGTGCCGCCACCAAGCTCCGTTAGTTTCTGTACTTTTAGTAGAGTCAGGGTTTCACCAAGTTGGTCAGGGTGGTCACGAATTCCTGATCTCAAGTGTTCCACCCGCCTTAGCCTCCGAAAGTGCTGGGATGACAGGCGTGAGGCACCGCGCACAGCCAATTTTGTGTTTAATAAGGTGATTTGGTTGTCAAATAGCAGCCTGCGTTTTGGTGTTGGGGATAGGATTTATGCAGTGTTGCTCTCCACCTAATGTCAACACCTATCTGACCTATTTTTCAAGCATTTGGCGTGTTCTGCGTTTTGAGCAATGGGAGTTGGAGCCTACATTCTGAGTTAACTTAGGAAAGCAGTTAGAAGTGGTTTTAAATGTGCTTTTAATATTTTCTTGCCAGGTACAGTGACTCACACCTGTAATCCCATCACTTTAGGAGGCGGAGGTGGGAGGATCGCTTGAGGCCAGGAGTTTGAGACCAGCCTGGGCAATATAGCCAGACCCTATCTCTACAAAAAAATTGTAAAAGTAGGCCAGTGTGGTGGCGACTGCCTGTAGTCCCAGCTACTGAAGAGGCTTCAGTGGGAGGATGGCTTGAGCTCCTGGGAGTTCAAGGCTGCAGTGAGCCTTGATGGCACCACTGCTCTGCAGCCTGGGCAACAGAAATGAGACCCTCCCTGAAAAAAAAAAGTTTTCTTAATCACTTAAAGATGTTTTTCCCCTTCAGTACCATACTTATTTCTTTTGTTTCTTTAGTAAAATGCAATTTAAAATTAACCTTTTGGTGTTCTGGTTTTCATTTTCATTTTCTTTTCTTTTTTTTTGAAATGGAGTCTCAGTCTGTCACCCAGGCTGGAGTGCAGTGGCACGATCTCAGCTCACTGCAACCTCCACCTCCTGGGTTAAAGTGATTCTTGACTGGGCGTGGTGGCTCATACCTATAATCCCAGCACTTTGGGAGGCCGAGGCAGGTGGATCACCTGAGTTCAGGAGTTTGAGACCAGCCTGGACAACATGGTGAAACCCCATCTGTACCCAAAATACAAAAATTAGCTGGGCATGGTGGCACACACCCATAATTCCAGCTACTCGGGAGGCTCAGGCAGGAGAATTTCTTGAACCCAGGAGGCAGAGGTTGCATTGAGCAAAGATAGTGCCAAAGCACTCCAGCCTGGGCGACAGCGAGACTCCGTCTCAAAAAAAAAAAAAAAAAAAAAAGGTGATTCTCCTGCCTCAGCCTCCCAAGTAGCTGGGACTACAGATGCACGCCAGAAGCCTGGCTAATTTTTGGTATTTTTAGCAGAGATGGGGTTTTGCCATTTTGTCCAGGCTGGTCTTAAACTGACCTCAGGTGATCCTGACCTCAGGTGATCCACCAGCCTTGGCCTCCCAAAGTGCTGGGATTACAGGCATGAGCCACCGTACCTGCTCTCTTTTTCTTTTTTCTCACTTTCTTTCTTTCTTTCATGTATGTATGTATATATGTATTTTGACACAGGGTCTCTCTCTGTAGCCCAGGCTGGAGTGCAGTGGCGTGATCTCAGCTCACTGCAACCTCCGCCTCCTGGGTTCAAGAGATTTTCCTGCCTCAGCCTCCCAAGTAGCTGGGATTATAAGCGCCCACGACCATGCCTGGGTAATTTTTATATTTTTAGTAGAGGTGGGGTTTTGCCATGTTGGCCAGGCTGGTCTTGAACTCCTGGGCCCAAGTGATCCGCCCACCTCGACCTTCCAAACTGTTGAGATTACAGGCGTTAGCCACCATTGCTGGCCTCAATACAACACTTCTGACACAAAATGTGTGGGGGTTGTTTCCCCACATATGAGGCAGTTCTCCAGCAGACACTGTGCCTGGCCCTATTTTTTCATTTTCCTTTGTTTTGTTTTGTTTTGTTTTTTTCAGACAGGGTCTCCTGTCTTCCAGGGTGGAGTACAGTGGTTGCATTCTCGGCTTACTGCAGCTTTGCCCTTCTGGGCTCAAGAGATCCTCTTGGCTGGGCGTGGTGGCTCATGTCCGTAGTCTCAGCACTTTGGGAGGCCAAGGAGGGCAGATCACCTGAGGTCAGCAGTTCAAGACCAACCTGGCCAACATGGCAAAACACCATCTCTACTAAAAATACAAAAATTAGCTGGGCATGGTGGCACATGCTTGGAATCCCAGCTACTGGAGAGGCTGGGGAGCCAAGATCAGGCCACTGCACTCCAGCCTGGGTAACAGAGCGAGATTCCCTCTCAAAAAAAAAAAAAAAAAAGAGATCCTCTTGCCTTAGTCTCCTGGGTAGCTGGGACTATAGACATGTGCCACAACACCTGGCTATTTAAAAAATTTTTTTGTCACCCAGCCAGGCATGGTGGCTCACGCCTGTAATCCCAGCACTTTGGGAGGCCAAGGTGGGTGGATCACAAGGTCAGGAGATTGAGACCATCCTGGCTAACACGGTGAAACCCTATCTCTACTAAAAATACAAAAAATTAGCCGGGTGTGGCGGCAGGCACCTGTAGTCCCAGCTACTCGGGAGGCTGAGGCAGGAGAATGGCGTGAACCCAGGAGGTAGAGCTTGCAGTGAGCTGAGCTTGCACCACTGCAGTCCAGCCTGGGCGGCGACAGAGCAAGACTTCATCTCAAAAACAAACAAATAAACAAACAAAAAATTTGTCGCCCAACCTGGGCAACCCAGTGCCTTAAAAAAAAAAAAGAAAGTATGAGGTTCCTCCCATTTTCATTTATCCATCTGGGTTCATAATACTTAAGAAAACTCCAAAAGAAACATTTTCTCCTCAGGAAGTGCCTACACCAGTCTTCCATAGATGGCCCTTCCTTAAAGTTTTTTCTACTAAACATGTTTTTACTACAAAAGTAGTATTGTAGCAGGACAAGCCGCAGACAAAACCCCTCAGACACTGAGTTAAAGAAGGAAGGGCTTTATTTGGCCGGGAGTTTTGGCAAGACTCACGTCTCAAAAAACTGAGCTTCCTGAGTGAGCAATTCCTATCCCTTTTAAGGGCTTACAACTCTAAGGGGGTATGCATGAGAGGGTCGTGATCGATTGAGCAAGCAGGGGGTACGTGACTGGGGGCTGCATGCACTGGTAATCAGATCGGAACAGAACAGGACAGAGATTTTCACAATGCTTTTCCATACAGTGTCTGGAATCTATAGATAACATAACCGGTTAGGTTGAGGGTTGATCTTTAACCAGACCCAGGGCTTGGCGCTGGGCTGTCTGCCTGTGGATTTCATTTCTGCCTTTTAGTTTTTACTTTTTCTTTCTTTGGAGGCAGAAATTGGGCATAAGACAGTATGAGGGGTGGTGTCCTCCCTTAGTATGAGGTTACTTAATAGTGGAATCCACCAAAGAGATGTGTGTGTGTGTGTGTGTGTGTGTTTTGAGACGGAGTTTCGAGCCCAGGCTGGAGTGTAATGGCACGATCTCGGCTCACGGCAACATCCGCCTCCCGGGTTCAAGCGATTCTCCTGCCTCAGCCTCCCAAGTAGCTGGGATTACAGGTATGTGCCACCACGCCCGGCTAATTTTGTATTTTTAGTAGAGACGGGGTTTCTCTATGTTGGTCAGGCTAGTCTTGAACTCCTGACCTCAGGTGATCCTCCCGCCTTGGCCTCCCAAAGTGCTGCAATTACAGGCATGAGCCACCGCGCCCGGCCAACATGAGTAAGTTCTTTAGTGGTGACTTGTGAGATTTTGGTACACCCATCACCCAACCAGTATACACTGGCACCTAATTTGTAGTCTTTTATCTCTTGCCCACCTCCCACCCTTCCCCTCAACTCCCCAAGCAAGATCATTGTATCATTGTCATGCCTTTGCGTCCTCATAGCTTAGCTCCCACATATCAGTGAAAACATACAATGTTTGATTTTCCATTCCTGAGTTACTTCAATTAGAATAATAGTCTTGCTGGGTGCGGTGGCTCACGCCTGTAATCCCAGCACTTTGAGAGGCCGAGGTGGGCGGATCACGAGGTCAGGAGATCAAGACCATCCTGGCTAACACGGTGAAACCCCATCTCTACTAAATATAAAAAAAAAATTAGCAGGCGTGGTGGCAGGCGCCTGTAGTCCCAGCTACTCAGGAGGCTGAGGCAGGAGAATGGCGTGAACCTGGGAGGTGGAGCTTGCAGTGAGCCGAGATCACGCCACTGCACTCCAGCCTGGGCAACAGAGCAAGACTCCATCTCCCAAAAAAAAAAAAAAAAAAGAATAATAGTCTCCAGGCCGGTCGCAGTGGCTCATGCCTGTAATCCCAGTGCTTTGGGAGGCCGGGGCAGGAGGATCACCTGAGGTCAGGAGTTCAAGACCAGCCTGACCAACATGGAGAAACCCTGTCCCTACTAAAAATACAAAAAATTAGGCAGGCGTCGTGGCATATGCCTGTAATCCCAGCCACTCGGGAGGTTGAGGCAGGAGAACTGCTTGAACCTGGGAGGTGGAGGTTGTGGTAAGCCGAGATTGCACCACTGCACTCCAGCCTGGGTAACAAGAGCGAAACTCCGTCTCAGAAAAAAAAGAATTATAGTCTCCAATCTCATCCAGGTTGCTGCAAATGCCGTTAATTCATTTTTACGGGTGAGTAGTATTCCAATGTATAAATACACCACAGTTTCTTTATCCACTTGTTGATTGATGGGCATTTGGGTTTGTTCCACGATTTTGCAATTGCAAATTGTGCTATTTCTGCATTAAAATTTTTTTTTTAATTTATTGTAGTAGAGACAAGGTCTCACTGTGTTGCGCAGATTGGTCTTGAACTACTGGGCTCAAGCAAGTGTCCCGGGTTGGCCTCCCAAAGTGCTGGGATTATAAGTATGAGATACCACGTCCAGCCTATTTTTGCAGTTTTTAATCATCAGAAACAATGCTTTGATAAAATACCTTGTAATATATCTTTATAGGCCAGGCGCAGTGGCTCACACCTGTAATCCCAGCACTTCTGGGAGGCTGAGGCAGGTGGATCATGAGGTCAGGAGTTCGAGATCAGCCTGACCAACATAGTGAAACCCCATCTCTACTAAAAATACAAAAATTAGCCAGGTGTGGTGGTAGGCACCTGTAATCCCAGCCACTCAGGAGGCTGAGGCAGGAGAATTGCTTGAACCTGGGAGGCAGAGGTTGCAGTGAGCCGAGATCGCACCACTGCACTCCAGCCTGGGTGACAGAGCAAGACTCCATCTCAAAAGGAAAAAAAAAAAAAAAAAAGGCAGTAGGTTGTAAACCTATACTTCTTATGATTGGCTGTACATCAGGTGTTCCCACAACCCACTCCCCAGATTTGATTAATTTGCTAGAGTGGCTCATAGAACTCAGGGAAACACTTTACTTAGGTTTACCCATTTATTGTAAAGATATCACAAAATATACAGATGAGCAACTGAATGGAAGAGATGTCTAGGGCAAGGCATGTGGGAAAAAGCTTGTGATTCCATGCCCTCCCTGGCCCATCCTCCAGGAACCTCTCCATGTTCAGCTATTCAGAAGCTTCCCAACCCAGTCCTTTTGGGTTTTTATGGAAACTTCATTACGTAGGTATGGTAGATTAAATCACTAGCCATTGGTGATCAATTTAACCTTCAGCCCCTCTCCCCTCCCCAGAGGTTGGGGAGCAGGGCTAAGAGTCCCAACCCTCTCATCATGCTTTGGTCTTTCCAGTGACCAGCTGTCATCCTGATGCTTTCTGGGTGGCCCCAGCCACTAGCTACAGTCAGCATCAGCATACAAAAGATACTTATCATTCCAGAGGTTCAAAGAGTTTTAGAAGCTCTACGTCAGGGAACAGGCATGAAGACCAAATATATATTTCTTGTTTTTTTGTTGTTTTTTTGTTTTTGAGACAGTCTCGTTCTGTCACCCAGGCTGGAGTGCAATGGCACGCTCACTGCAATCTCTGCCTCCTGGGCTTCAAGCAATTCTCGTGGCTCAGCCTCCCAAGTAGCTGGGATTACAGGCGCCCACCATCATGCCCAACTAATTTTCGTATTTTTAGTAGAAACGGGGTTTCACTGTGTTCGCCAGACTGGTCTCGAACTGCTGACCTCAAGTGATTCACCTGCTTCTGCCTCCCAAAGTGCTGGGATTACAGGCGTGAGCCACCATGCCCAGCCCCAAATAAATCTCTTTTTTTTTTTTGAGACAGAGTCTCACTCTGTCGCCCAGGCTGGAGTGTAGTGGCGCGATCTCAGCTCACTGCAACCTCTGCCTCCCGAGTTCAAGAAATTCTCCTGCCTCAGCCTCCCAAGTAGCTGGGACTACAGGTACATGCCACCATGCCCCGCTAATTTGTGTAATTTTAGTAGAGACAGGGTTTCACCATATTGGTCAGGCTGGTCTCGAACTCCTGACCTTGGGTGCCTCCCAAAGTGCTGGGATGACAGGCATGAGCCACCACCCCCGGCCCCAAATACATATTTCACAATATCACAGAGACAGTGGTATAGTGCGTGGACTTTAGAACCAGACTGGTTTGTGACCTCTGGCAAATTGATCTCTCTCCATTTCTTCATCTACAAAACAGTGATAATAATAGTTTCTTCTTCTTGTACAGTTGTGAGGATTAAGTGAATTAAAAGAATAGTGCCTGGCACACATTATTGTTAATATCAGATATTACCTCCTAGGAGGCCCACAGGTTAGGTGACTGACCCATCTGGAGGCCCTGGGCTTATGAGGGTGGTATTAGGATGTCAACATTTGAATCCAGGTCTTTTAACCTTTTCGGTCAGTCTTTGTACCATGTCATAGCTGCCTCTGGTCACTTCTTGTGGGACTGTTTTTAGTTACCTTTGTAGCAGCCACAACATGGGTACAATGCTGGCCTAAAATAATTATTTGTTGAATGAATAAGTGTTATTTTTTATTAGGAAGTCTCCAAAGGGCATGTTTGCTTAAGTTGTAGGGACAGAGGTTTTCACCTATTTTTCTTTCCTGCCACCTGTATCCCCTCAAGATTTGTTGCTCTGTGCCTTCCCGTAAGTGGTTTCTGATCCTTAGAGAAGCCCTTGGGACGCGGTGGCTCACGCCTGTAATCCTAACACTTTGGGAGGCTGAGGTGGGTGGATCACCTGAGGTCGGGAGTTCAAGACCAGCCTGGGCAACATGGTGAAACCTGTCTCTACTAAAAATACAAAAATTAGCCAGGCGTAGTGGCAGCTGCCTGTGATCCCAGCTACTGGGGAGGCTGAGGCAGGAGAATCGCTTGAACCCGCTGGAGGTTATGGTGAGGCTGGAGGTTGTGGTGAGCCAAGATCGCACCACTGCACTCCAGCCTAGGTGACATAGACTCTGTCTCAAAAAAAAAAAAAAAAAAAAAAAAGAAGCCCTTGGTGGGCTGGGCACAGTGGCTCACGCCTGTAATCCCAGCACTTTTGGAGGCCGAGGCAGGTGGATCACTTGAGGTCAGGAGTTTGAGACCAGCCTGGCCAACATGGTGAAACCCTGTATCTATTAACAATACAAAAATTAGCTGGGCATGGTTGTGCGTGCCTGTAATCGCAGCTACTCAGGAGGCTGAGGCCGGAGAATCACTTGAACCTGGGAGGCAGAGGATGCAGTGGGCCAAGATCATGCCACTGTACTCCAGCATGGGCTACGGAGTGAGACTCTGTCTCAAAAAAAAAAAAAAAGAGAAGGCCTTGGAGGCCTTGGTTGATTTAATTTTTTGCCTCCTGAGCCCTGGGAGGGGCTTCCCTTGACTGTAATTTCTTCTTGTCAATAACTATAATTTCTTGTCAGCCTGCTTCCCTTGACTGTAATTTCTTCTTGTCAATAACTATAAATAGTTTGAGATTTGATAAATTAGACTGCTACATGTGTATGGATGAGATTCTTGGGGTCATAGATGAATGATGGTTTATTACTCATAGCAACAGCAGTAGCCAGAATATCAGCATTTTTTCCTTTTAACTTTTTTTTTTTTTGAGACAGAGTTTCGCTTTGTCAACCCGGGCTGGAGTGCAATGTTGAGATCTCAGCTCACTGCAACTTCCACCTTCCGGGTTCCAGCAGTTCTCCTCCCTCAGCCTCCTGAGTAGCTAGTATTACAGGCGCCCGCCACCACGCCTGGCTACTTTTTGTAGTTTTAGTAAAGGCGGAGTTTTACCATGTTGGCCAGGCTGGTCTTGAACTCCTGACCTCAGGTAATCCGCCTGCCTCGGCCTCCCAAAGTGCTGGGATTACAGGCGTGAGCCACCACGCCTGGCTGGAGACATTATTTTTATTATACTGGATGGTAAGCATGTATTCACTTTGCTGTGAATGTAGATACTATCTGCCTTCCAAACTTCATTATACAAATATCTTCAAAGAGGTGCCCTGAACAGGTTAGTGCCTTGCCCCCATGACATGCGTAACTCTGAGAGATCCATGCAGAATTGTCCTTTTACTGTTCTCTGCTGCTCTTCTCTACTCTTAGGCTGGCTTGTGTTGGGCAGATAAGTGAACAAGGCACTGAAGATAGGGGAGATACATTGGGCAGTTCCTACCTTCTAGTGTAGGAGAGACAGTCTGGTAGAGGACATAGACATACCACAAATATTTGTAACACAGCAAGTCCTGAGCAGTAAGACATGTGAACCCCTCTAGTACCGCTCTCACCATGAACACTGTTTCTTTTTCTTTCTTTCTTTGTTTTTTAATTTGAGACAGAGTCTCACTCTGTTGCCCAAGTTGGAGTGCAGTGGCACAATCTCAGCTCACTGCAACCTCTACCTCTCGGGTTCAAGCAAACCTCCTGCCTCGGCCTCCTGAGTAGCTGGCATTACAGGCATGTGCCACCAAGCCCGGCTAATTTTTGTATTTTTAGTAGAGACAGGGTTTCACCATGTTGGCCAAGCTGGTCTTGAACTCTTGGCCTCAAGTGATCCACCCACCTCAGCTTCCCAAAGTGCTGGGATTACAGGCGTGAGCCCCCACACCCAGCCCAATTTCTTCTTACTAGATGTCTCAGGCTTTGATACTGTTGACTGATCCTTCTTTTTGAAACTTTTAACCTTCCTTGTCACTGTGACCCATTTCTTCCAGGTTTTCCTCTAATCTCTGCCTACTTTTTGGCTTCTTTCCTTATTTGCTTTTTTTTTTTTTCGGAGACAGAGTCTTGCTCTGTCACCAGGCTGGAGTGCAGTGGCGTGATCTCGGCTCACTGCAACCTCTGCCTCCCGGGTTCAAGTGATTCTCCTGCCTCAGCCTCCTGAGTAGCTGGGACTACAGGCGTGTGCCACCATGCCCAGCTAATTTTTGTACTTTTTAGTAGAGACGATGTTTCACCATGTTGGCCAGGCAGGTCTCGATCTCCTGACCTTGTGATTCACCTGCCTTGGCCTCTCAAAGTGCTGGGATTACAGGCGTGAGCCACTGCGCCCGGCCCCCGGCTAATTTTTGTGTTTTTATAGTAGAGATGGGGTTTGTCCACATTGGCCAGGCTGGTCTCAAACTCCTGACCTCAAGTGATCTGCCCGGCCTCCCAAAGTGCTGGGATTACAGCCGTGAGCCACCATCCCCAGCCCTAGCTTGCCTCAAGATGGTAGTGGGCCTCAGGGTTCCAGCTTTAAGCCTCTGCTGTTTGGGTAGTATGTTTGACTTATTTTCCCCTATGGCTTACAATTGGCCATTGTTAATGTCCTTTATCTTCTGCAGTTCTGTTCACTGGACATCTTTACTTGGATTTATTCATTATAAGGTGCTTGGGATATTGTGGGTACACAAAGCCATTCATGTAGTCTGAAACTTAAAGTCTCATGCAGGTGGCAGGCATTAATCAAATGATCACATAGAAGAGGTGTTTGATCTGCTAAAGGAGGTCAGGGAAATATTTCCTGAGACAATGACATTTGGACCAATGTCTGAATGATGAAGATAAGTTGGGATTAGAGGTTGAGAGGAGAATCCCTGTCAGGGAGAACAGCCTGTCCAAAGGCCCTGTGGCAGAAAGGAGCATGGCAAGTATGAGGAACTGTAAGGCCAGAGTGTGGCTGGAGTGAGGGAGAATGAGACTTGAGAGATGGACTCGAGAGAGGGGCCAGACCATACAGGGCCTTTTAAGTGCGAGAAATACACTTACCTTTCCAAACCCAAAGAATGGGCTTAGAGGCACGAAGAACAGTGAAAGTGAGACTTTTAATAGGGGTCTTGCAAGATTGGGTGTCTGGTATAATTTATCTCCTAGCATCCAAGTCCCTCCCCCAGTTCCTCATTGGTCGAGTACTATGAGGTTACAATCTTTCCGGATGTCGCCTAAGTTTCATTATCCCCCTTATAAGGTTATATACCCTCTCCCCTTCCCTGCTTTAATTTTAGATTCCCAATAAAGAAACTTTCTTCCCTTTTATGGGCTGACCCCTCCTCTACATTCTGTTCGCTTATCGTGACCTAGGTGGGTGAGCTGTGCGGTTACGTTTGCAGGCTGGCTGCCAGTACTTAGATTTATTATGCCTTGAAAATGGACCATTTAAAGTATTTTCTCACATAAGTATGTAGAGTTTTGTCTGTACCTTAACAAATGGGAAGCTACTGAAGCTTAAACCAGGGGAATATGTTGTCCTGCTAGTTTAAACACAGCAATGGCCGGGTGTGATGGCTCACGCCTGCAATCCCAGCATTTTGGAAGGCTGAGGTGGGAAGATCGCTTGAGCCCAGGAGTTCAAGGCCACCCTGGGCAACAGTGCGAAAACCAGAAAAAAATAAACACAGCAATGCCATGTAGAATAAAAACTCCCTGGTTTTTGGGGAAGAAATCCAAAATATTTAAGTGTGTGGAATTTTGATCACAGTATAAAATATAATAGGGCGCGCTATGCAAATATCACAATCTTTGGCTTTGAATTATCGCTTTCCCTTCACTCTTTGGTTATTCTCGAAGGGCCTTCTTGCTTCGGATCATCGGTCCAAACCGGGCAGTTTCCCTGACGGTTTTTGGCGCTCCGGCGCGCTTTATAGTCGTCAGCTTTAGGCGTGGAGGAAAATGGGGCGGGGTTAGAAAGGAGCTCTGAGTGATTGCATGTTTTGCTACCATATGTTAATTACCGTGATTGCCTAAAGTATCTTCGAAATTTTGAGCTTATTTTAAATGCTTTTTCGAACTTTGGTAGTGGAAAGATCGTTTTTTGAAAAAACACATAGTAATATTTTCGAGAGGAAAATATGCTCACGAAATACTCACCATCAGCATAATATGTGTGAGTTTCTTTCGCATCTGGAAGGCACATAAACGGGCATTAAGACTATATTTTCAGCCATTATTTGTATAGTGTGTTATTAGAGGAGTATATCTGAACGTGTAGAACGCTGGTGAGCCACGAGAAGGAGATGTTTGTGTTTTCTCATGGGTGTAATAGCAGCATTTGGTCTTGCGTTATTCTAACTGCCGTTTGCTGTTGGTGACCGTTCTTCTCTAGAGAATGCAGTCTGAGTAGTTCTGGGTTTTTTTTTTTTCCAGGTGTTAATAGTGGTTGGTTTCCTCATGTTTTTGTTTTTTGAGTATAAGGTTATGCCAGATGTGTGTTTTGAGAGATGTGTTGTGTATATATGCATATATTTTAACTTAGGATTGTGCAGAGTGCTTTTTGTGTGTTTTGAGAGATGTGAGATATGTGCATTTTTATTTTTGAGCTGGTGTTTTTTTCTGTGGTCCTGGAGTGCAATGGCGCAATTTTGGCTCATTGCAGCCTCTGCCACTTAAGCAGTCCTCATGCTTCAGTTTCTCAAGTAGCTGGGACTATAGGTACGCAGCCAGCCCCGCTAGTTTTTGTATATTTAGTAGAGAGGAGATTTCGCCTTGTTGGCCAGGTTGGTCTCGAGCTCTTGGCCTCAAGTGATCTACCCGAGGAGATTTCGCCTTGTTGGCCAGGTTGGTCTCGAGCTCTTGGCCTCAAGTGATCTACCCGCCTCGGCTTCCCAAAGAGCTGGCATTACAGGCGTGAGCCACTGCGCCTCCAGGCTTGTGGGATTTCAATTTTTGTATTTCTTGGTGTTTTTTGGTCTTCTGGAGGACTAAATTTTTTTCTTGGTAGGTAAGGCATGTTTTCCTTTTTTATTTATTTTCCTGGTCATGTTACTACTTTGGCCTTTTTTTCAGTCCCTTTTAATTATTCACAGACTCATTGTTTGATAGTACTGGAAATTGGTCTGTTTTGTGTGTTTTGTTTTCCCTTGTCGAATTAGTCTTTACACTTTAGTAAGATCTTTTAGGTGAGGACTTGTATTCCAGTGAGCTCTTTTTATGTTATAGCCTTCCTCCCAACACACAGAGTATCTTTAGTCCCTCCCTCATCCTTTCCCATGATTGAGAACCATTTTAATCCATTTTATAATATGCCAGTGTGGTGAACTAAATGCTTCAATGCAACTTTCTGCAAATATTTTTGATGAATAAACGCTGAGTTTGCCTTCCAGTATATCTATGTGCTACTAATGAAGACCTTCTTTGTACTTTTTTTTAAAAAAAGCTCACAGCAATATATGAAAGTACACTATAAAAATATTTAATTCCCCCACCCCCTACCCAGTTCCTTCTCAGGAAATTTTCTGATATTTGCATTGATTCTGATATTTCCTTTGCAGGAATTTATGTTGATGCAGTTAACTCCTTGGGCCAAACAGCACTTTTTGTTGCGGCGTTATTGGGCCTTAGGAAATTCGTTGATGTTCTGGTGGATTATGGATCAGATCCAAATCAGTAAGTACAATAATATTGATGTCTAGAAAATAGGGGTTGTGCTGTTAAGATGAGTTTGTTTAGAAACTAATTAGAAAAACGTTTGGCCGGGTGCGGTGTCTCATACCTATAATCCCAGCACTTTGGGAGGCCAAGGCGGGCAGATCACGAGGTCAGGAGTTAGAGACTAGCCTGACCAACATGGTGAAACCCTGCCTCTAGTAAAAATACAAAAAATTAGCCGGGCGTGGTGGCGCATGCCTGTAATCCCAGCTACTTGGGAGGCTGAGACAGGAGAATCATTTGAACCCGGGAGGTGGAGGTTGCAGTGAGCCGAGATTGCGCCATTGTACCCCAGCCTGGGCAACAAGAGCGAGACTCAGTCTCAAAATAAAAAAAAAAAAGGGTGAATTTTGCCTGACTCTTATGGCTGTGGTTTAAAAGAATCAGAGTTTAGGCCGGGCATGGTGGCTCACGCCTGTAATCCCAGCACTTTGGGAGGCCGAGGTGGGAAGAGCAAAACTCCGTCAAAAAAAAAAAAAAAAAAAAAAAAAGGAAAAAAAAAACACGAAACACGAAAAGAATCGGAGTTTAATAGTTGGTCTAAATTTTATTTATTTATTTATTTATTTATTTCAGATGGAGTCTAGCTCTGTCGCCCAGGCTGGAGTGCAGTGGTGCGATCTCGGCTCACTGCAAGCTCCGCCTCCCGAGTTCACGCCATTCTCTTGCCTCAGCCTCCTGAGGAGCTGGGACTACAGGCACCTGCCACCACGCCGGGCTAATTTTTTGTATTTTTAGTAGAGACGGGGTTTCATGATGCTAGCCAGGATGGTCTCAGGATGGTCTCAATCTCCTGACCTCGTGATCTGCCCGCCTTGGCCTCCCAAAGTGCTGGGATTACAGGCGTGAGCCACCGTGCCCGGCCAATAGTTGGTCTAAATTTTAATATGAAACAGTAACACAGTGAATCAGTGACAGGTGAACATCTACTTTTTTTTTTTTTTTTTTTCCTGACACATGGTCTGCCTCTGTCGCCCAGGCTGGAGTGCAGTGGCAGGATCTTGGCTCACTGCAGCCTCTGCCACCCGGCTGCAAGCAATTCTCCTGCCTCAGCCTCCCTAGTAGCTGGGATTACAAGTGGGCACCACCAGGCCTGGCTAATTTTTTGTATTTTTAGTAGAGACAGGGTGTTGCCATGTTGGCCAGGCTGGTCTCGAACTCCTGGCCTCCATCCACCTTGGCCTCCCACAGTACTGGGATTACAGGTGTGAGCCACTGTACTTGGCCGAACATCTCTTTTTGTGAAGCACTTCGGCTTTTGCTAGGGCCTTCTCAAATATTAGCTTATTTGACACCTTCTTGACAGAGAAGGGAGAGTGGGTGGTGGATATTTTTCAGTTCCCATTAAACAGAACCAGAAACTGGGGTTTTGGGCACTTAAGTGATTCAAGCTGATTTTCACAGGAATGCTAGAATATGAACAATCATAAAAGTCTTTCCCATCTTACTTAAGGAGGCTCTGTTTAATGTACCTGCTTAAATTATTGATATTGGAAGCTTTTGTACTTTTTTTTTTTTTCTTGTGATGGAGTCTTGCTCTGTCACCCAGGCTGGAGTGCAGTGGCGCTACTACGGCTCACTGCAACCTCCGCCTCCCGTGTTCAAGTGATTCTTCTGCCTCAGCCTTCCAAGTAGCTGGGATTACAGGCACGTGCCACCACACCCAGCTAATTTTTGTAGTCTTTTTTTTTTTTTTTTTTTTTTTGAGACAGAGTCTCACTCTGTTGCCCAGGCTGGAGTGCAGTGGCGCAATCTCGGCTCATTGCAATCTGTGCCTCCGAGGTTCAAGTGATTCTCCTGCCTCAGTCTCCCTAGTAGCTGGGACTACAAGCGCGTGCCACCACACCAAGCTAATGTTTTATATTTTCAGTAGAGACGGGGTTTCACTGTGTTAGCTAGGATGGTCTCCATCTCCTGACCTCATGATCCGCCCGCCTTAGCCTCCCAAAGTGCTGGGATTACAGGCATGAGCCACTGCGCCCGGCCTAATTTTTGTATTCTTAGTAGAGGCAGGGTTTCACTATGTTGGTCAGGCTGGTCTCAAACTCTTGACCTCATGGTCCGCCCGCCTCAGTCTCCCAAAGTGCTGGGATTACAGATGTGAGCCACCGTGCCGAGCAGCTTTTGTATTTTATGTATGTGTGTTGTGGAGGGATTGGTTATAAAATTGCTTAGGGGAAGAAAACTTGGAAGCTTAGAAAAGCACAAAGAAAAAAGCCAATCAGTATGGAATTAAGTAACCAGAGGTAACTTAAAACAATGAACATTTTGTTGTGTTTCCTTCCAGAATTTTTCTAGACTCACACACGCTCTACTGGCTCTACCGTATTGTTTAATTTCAAAGCCCGGAGAGAAAGGGGTCAGCCAGATGCAGTAGCTCACACCTGTAATCCCAGCAATTTGGGAGGTGAGGTGGGAGGATTGCTCGAGCCCAGGAGTTTGAGACTAGCCTGGGCAACAGAGACCCTGTCTATACCCCCCCCAAAAAAAAAAAAAAAAAGGTGGCATGGGGGCTGGCTCACCTGATGTTTGCATATACCCATGTTGTAGGGAGGCCATATTGGGACAGTCTGCAGTTCTTCAGCAAAAATGCAACATTTTCTTTTTTCTTCAGTTTTTCCCACTTTTTTTTTTTTTTTTTTTGAGATAGAGTCTTGCTCTGTCACCCAGGCTGGAGTGCAGTGGCATGATCTTGGCTCACTGCAACCTCCGCCTCCCAGGTGCAAGCGATTCTCCTGCCTCATCCTCCCGAGTAGCTGGGATTACAGGTGCCCACCACCACAGCTGGCTAATTTTGTATTTTTAGTAGAGATGCGGTTTCACCTTGTTGGCCAGGCTGATCTCAAACTCCTGACCTCAGGTGATCCACCAGCCTCCGCCTTCCAAAGTGCTGAGATTACAGGCATGAGCCACCATGCCCGGCCATTTCCCACTTCTTTTAGTTACTGAAACAAGGTGTATAAACATCGCCTTGAGTGATATAGTCATGACCATCATCACTTTCATATTCTGTATGACAGTATAATTCTGTTCAGTAAACATAAACCATTTTTTAAAAGCCTGTATAAAAAAATACAGATAAAAATTGAAACATTTTATAGTCATCTGCATTTACAACTGCTTTGTCCAGGCTTAAAGCTGATTTCTTTAAAGATCAAACCATTCAAACCTTTAATTTTCAAGATCAGGGAATTGAGACTAGCCCATAATATGGTACATAGTATTAATGACACAGCTGAGATCAGGAAGGAGCCCAGCTTCTGAAGATCTCAGAGTTTAAAGAAGTTCCCTTTTTCAAGTGTCCAGGAAGGACACTTGTAATGCCAGGCAATGCCAGGAAGGAAGTGGAAAGGGACAAGAACAAGAGAGGATGGCAAACCCCTATGGCTTTGTATTTTCTGGTTGGGAACATTTTCATGTGACTTAAAAAATATCTGATGATTGGCTGCATAGAGGTACCAGGAAAAAAAGTTTTAAAAAAATTTTTATCTGATCAAGGTGAAGGGGAATTTCTGGGAGGAGGCTTTATTCCTTTTTTTGTTTTTGATGAAGTCTCACTCTGTTTTCCAGGTGGAGCGTAGTGGTGCGATCTTGGCTCACTGCAACCTCTGCTTCCTGGGTTCAAGCGATTCTCCTGCCTCACCCTCCCGAGTACCTGGGGCTACAGGCGCGTGCCACCACACCTGACTAATTTTTGTATTTTTAGTTTTGCCATGTTGTCCAGGCTGGTCTTGAATTCCTGACCTCAGGTGATCCATCTGCCTCAGCCTCTCAAAGTGCTGGGATTTTAGGTGTGAGCCACCACACCCAGCCAGGAGGCTTTTTTTTTTTTTTTTTTTTGAGATGGAGTCTCACCCTGTCGCCCAGGCTGGAGTGCAGTGGCACGGTCTTGGCTCACTGCAGCCTCTGCCTACAGGGTTCCAGCAATTCTCCTGCCTCAGCCTTCCAGGTAGCTGGGATTACAAGCACACGCCACTATGGCCGGCTAATTTTTGTTTGTATTTTTAGTAGAGACGGGGTTTCACCATGTTGGCTAAGCTGGTCTCGAACTCCTGACCTCAGATGATCCACCCGCCTCGGCCTCCCGATGTGCTAGGATTACAGGCATGAGCCACCGCACCCAGCCAGGAGGCTTTATTCCTATACGCTCAGTGGAAACGCTGTGATGGACTGGACCTATTGAAGTCACAAATCAGATGCTTACTGGACCAAGTAACTGGGTTTAGGTTTTCTCTGAGGAGGGTCAGGGATCTATTGCTGTTGGGCAGGAAAGGGGGGCAGGAAAGGGAGCCAGGAAAGCCAGATCTTCCGAATTTCCAAGAGCCGGAAATCCCAGTTTTTAATTTGAAATCTCCCAAATGTTGCCGGGCACAGTGGCTCACGCCTGTAATCCCAGCACTTTGGAAGTCCAGGGTGGGTGGATCATGAGGTCAGGAGATCGAGACCATCCTTGTCAACATGGTGAAACCCTGTCTCTACTAAAAATAAAAATAAATAAAAAAAAATTAGCCAGCCATGGTGGTGGGCACCTGTAGTCCAAGCTACTCAGGAGGCTCAGGCAGGAGAATATCTTCAACCCAGGAGGCGGAGGTTGCAGTGAGCCAAGATTGCGCCACTGCACTCCAGCCTGGGCGGCAGACAGAGACTCTCTCTCAAAATAAATAAACAAATAAATGAAAGCTCCCAAATGTTAAATATTGCCAAATATTTCAATTTTTTTGAACACTGTGTGTACCAAATAAAATAAACTTCTGAGTTGGCTAGGCAGAGACTCCAGTTTTTAGGCTTTACAATAAATAAATATGATAGTACACATTTTGTTACCAGGTGGACCTGGATTCTCTTGTAAGCTTAGCTGGGTATAAATCATTATTCCTTTCCTCCTTAGCATTCATGAGAAATGAGAAGTAATATCATCTGTCTCCTAACCCAGCTTTCTTACTGTTTGTGGGAGGAATGATTAGAAGATGGTAAGACAGGCTGGGCACAGTGGCTCATGCCTGTAATCCCAGCACTTTGGGGGGCTGAGGCGGGCAGATCACCTGAGGTCAGGAATTTGAGACCAGCCTGGCCAACGTGATGAAACTTCGTCTCTACTAAAAATACAAAAGTTACCTGAGCATGATGGCAGGTGCCTGTAATTCCAGCTACTCGGGAGGCTGAGGCAGGAGAATCTCTTGAACACTAGAGGCAGAGGTTGCAGTGAGCCGAGATTGCACCATTGTACTGCAGCCTGGGGGACAAGAGCGAGACTTCGTCTCAAAAAAAGAAAAAAAAAAACCCAAAAAACAAAAAAGAAGATGGTAAGACATTATACAAAGCTGTTTTTGCAGCAAGGAGGATATTGTGGTTCCCACGATGCAGTGTGCTGGACTGCTTCTCTGCCCAGCAGTGGGAGAGAGCCTACAGTGAGAACCAATGGGATCAGTGGTTCCTATATGCCTGTGTGCAGGCCAGCCTCATTAGTATCACCAGGGGAATTTGAAAAACAAAACCAAACCAAACCACATTCCTGGGTCCTGTGCTTGCAGATTTTGTTTCAGTCAGTGTAAGGTGTAGTCTGAGAATCTGTGCTTTTGACAGATATCCCAGTGGATTATTAACTAAATTATGATACACCCATTCATTGGCATACTATGTAGCTGTTAAAAAGAATGGAGATGGCTTGTAGTTTCTCACTTGATCTTAGCCAAAAGGCCAAGAAGCGATGGCTTGTAGTTTCTCATATGGAAATTTCTCCAAGATAGATTCTTAAATGAAAATATGAAGGCTGGGCGCGGTGGCTCACTCTTGTAATCCCAGCACTTTGGGAGGCTGAGGTGGGTAGATCACCTGAGGTCAGGAGTTTGAGACCAGCCTGGCCAACATGGTGAAACCCTGTCTCCACTAAAAATACAAAAATTAACTGGGCATGGGTGGTGGGCACCTATAATCCCAGCTACTCAGGAGGCTGAGGCAGAAGAACCACTTGAGCCTGGGAGGCGGAGGTTGCAGTGAGCCGAGATCACGCCATTGCACTCTAGCCTGGGTGACAAGAGCAAAACTCCGTCTCAAAAAAAAAAAAAAAGAAAGAAAGAAAGAAAAGAAAAGAAAATATGTAGATACAGAAGAGTTTGTATAGTGTATTCAGAGTCTCGCTCTGTCTCCCAGGCTGGAGTGCAGTGGCATGATCTCGGCTCACTGCAAGCTCTGCCTCCCGGGTTTTATGCCATTACGCCATTCTTAGCCTCAGCCTCCCGAGTAGCTGGGACTACAGGTATGCACCACCTACGCCCGGCTAATTTTTTTGTATTTTTAGTAGACACAGGGTTTCACCGCGTTAGCCAGGATGGCCTCGATCTCCTGACCTCGTGATCTGCCCGCCTCGGCCTCCCAAAGTGCTGGGATTACAGGCGTGAGCCACCACACCTGGCCTGTATAGTGTATTCTTATTTATACTTGTATATACATAGAACATTTCCAGAAGGATACAAAAACTTGTAATAGTACTTGCATCTTGGTAAGAGAACTGGGTGTCTGGAGTTGGATGACTTTTTTCTTATCTTCTCTTCATCATCCTTTTCTTTCTCCTCCTCCTCCTCCCCCTCCCCTTCCCTCCCCCTCCTCCTCTTCTTCTTCTTCTCCTTCTTCTCCTTCTTCATCTTCTCCTTCTTCTCCTCCTCCTCCTTCTTCTCCTTCTTTCTTCTTCTTTTTTTTTCCCTTCCTCCTCCTCCTATTTGTGTTTCTTTTTCAGTTAAAGAGAGAAAGTTCCCTGGTGATTCTGATGTGTAGCCAGGTTAGGAAACTAAGGCTATACATCATATCCTCACCATATCCTGGACACATTAAAGGCTGTCCCTTCATGCCTCAGACAGTTTACTGGCTTTGTTGAAATTTTTCTGAGGTGAAATTTTTCTGAGGTGTAGATCCTTGACTGCATTGCTGATGCCAAGGTTTTGTGCTCTACCACAGGATTTTTTTGGGGGGCTGTGGGGAGACATTCTGAAACGAGAGAGGTGGCGCCTTGTTAGGCTGTGCTTCACTAGCCTGATCCCAGGACACTGCAGGTGTGAAGACATTGTTTCTGGGCAGCCAATATCAGAGTGCTGGGGAAAGAAAATTGGATTTGGAACCAGATCTATGCCTGGGAATGAACCTCAGCTTTGCCGTTTTGTTTCCTCATCTGTAAATTGGGAAATGATACTTCCTTGAAGGGTTGAGTGAAGGAGGGAAAAAAAGGGATTGTGTGTGTGTGTGTGTGTGTGTGTACAGAAAGTTCCTGTGGGCACAGACAGGGGCCTCACAAATGATGTTGTTATATTCCTCGTCACCAACGTTGCCTTGTAGAATGGGAGCCCTGTGTTGCACGCTGAGCCCCGCTCCATGGAATGCAGGAGCATTGCCATGGACATCAATTGTACTCATCTCCCTCCCCAGCCGCTGCTTTGATGGGAGCACCCCTGTCCATGCAGCAGCATTTTCGGGCAATCAGTGGATCCTTAGCAAACTGCTGGATGCAGGAGGTGACCTGCGACTCCACGACGAGAGGGGTCAAAACCCGAAGACTTGGGCTTTGACAGCAGGAAAGGAGCGTAGCACCCAGGTAAGGGTGGGTCCCACTCTGTAGCCATGCCCACTAGAAGAGTACTGGGCTGAGAGTCAGGCTCCCAGTGGTCAGCACAGAGTGTACAGTGGCCTTAGTATTGGTACTGGAGTCTCAGGCTTGGATCGAAGCAAATTAGCCAGCTGCGAAACTTCCGGCAGGTCTAGTGAACCTTTCTACTCATCGTATTCGATGGGAAAGGCAAACAACTGTAATTTTGTCTGACCCATTTAACTAGCACTTACCATGACTCAGATGTTGTTTTAAATGTTTTTTATATATTAACTCAATCTTCACAACAACCTCTCAGGTAAGTACTATTATTGTCCTTATTGTACAGGTGGGGAAACTGAGGCCCACTGACATTAAGTAACTTTGCTTGGCAGGTGGGAATTTTTTTTTTTTTTGTGGGGGGGAAGGAGTCTTGCCCAGGCTGGAGTGCAGTGGCGCGAGCTCAGCTCACTGCAACCTCCGCCTCCTGGGTTCAAGCAATTCTCCTGCCTCAGCCTCCTGAGTAGCTCAGATTACAAGCATGCACCACCACACTCAGCTAACTTTTGTATTTTGAGTAAAGACGGGGTTTCTCCATGTTGGCCAGGCTGTTCTCGAACTCCTGACTCAGGTGATTCGCCCACCTTGGCCTCCCAAAGTGCTGGAATTACAGGCATGAGCCACTGCACCCAGCTGGTGTGATGTGTTTTAATGAAGACTAAATAACATAAATGTAAAACTCAAAGGGCAGGTACAGTGCCAGGCCCCTCTGTGTGCAGTCTCCTTTCTGGGGCTCCTGCTTATTAAAGCTGTTGGGCCTTGGACCAGCAAATTTTACTCGTCTTGGCCTTGGTTTCCTCATCTGTTGAAGGAGGGAGTTGGAGGAAATTGTTTCCCTAAAGCCTCTCCCTGAAAACATTCCATACCTCTACAAAATCACCTGGGCCCTTTCCTTTTGAGAGATTTTTCTGTTGGGGGCTCTCAGCTCCTCGGACCACTTATCTTCATACCCAAGCTTCCATTCCATTGAGAACTGGTGCGCCCGCACTGGGCATCTCTGCGATGTTTTGCAGATAGTGGAGTTCATGCAGCGCTGTGCCTCACACATGCAGGCCATCATCCAGGGCTTCTCTTACGACCTCCTGAAGAAGATAGACTCCCCGCAGCGGCTTGTCTACAGCCCGTCCTGGTGTGGGGGCCTCGTGCAGGGGTGAGTACTGCCTCGAGCAGAGTGGGATAGTCTCCATCACCCAGCCTTCCTTGTGGGAGCCCTGCAGCATGGGTTGCCTCAGCTCCTCCACATCAGTGCCCTCTGGCATCTGGCCCATCCAAAGGGGTGTGCTTGGAAAGAAAAGGCTTGGCCTTGATGAAGGAAGGCCAGAGGATCACCTTTCGCCCTCTCTCCCCTCTCCCTGAGAAGGTGTGAGAGGAATGAGTGTGGGCTCTGGTGGAAACCACCCTGTGGTTAGCAGAAGGAGAACATCTCAGGTCTGAGGAGCCCAGCAGAAAACCCTTACCCAGCAGGACACCTGGCTGGCTTTTTTGTCATCTCCTGAACCACAGAAAGAGTGTTCCTTTATTACTAAGGTTGCAAAAGACCACAAATGCTTAACTTACGGTTTCTTGGGCTATTTTCAGCTGATACGAGAGACTTGCTGCCAGCTGGATGGGCAGCCCCCTCTTCTCCCATCACAGCTGCAGGAGGTGGGCTCCATGCTTTTCTCCATGCTCGGGGTTAAGCTTGGAAGGGAGGAGTGTCATTTTAACTTCTCTGGGATTGGTTGACTTAGGGTTTGTATGTAGAGAATCCTTCCCATTTGGCTTTCCTCTGATGGCATCTCTTTCTGTAAGCAGGGTAGCTGGGCTCACCACACTTTTGCAGGCTTCCTTGTCCTGTCATTCATGCACTTTGAGTCCTGGCTTTCCTCTGATGATTGGATGCTGCTGGCTTCTCAGGCGAGATGAGTTCATGATTCCGTTAACTCCTAACGGCTGTGCTGCCTGCCACTCTGGCCAGTTTTGGCTCTTTGCTCAGCATCCAGAGTGACCTTTTAAAAATGGAAATCAGGTGGCTGGGTACAGTGGCTCACACCTGTAATCACTTTTGGAGGTTGAGGTGGGTGGATCACCTGAGGTCAGGAGTTCGAGACCAGCCTGGCCAACAGGGTGAAACCCCCATCTCTACTAAAAATACAAAAATTAGCCGGGTGTGGTGGCATGCACCTGTAATCCCAGCTACGCAGGAGGCTGAGGCAGGCGAATCACTTGAACCCAGGAGGCGGAGGTTGCAGTGAGCCGAGATCGCACCACTGCACTCCAGCCTGGGTGACAGAGCAACACACTGTCTCAAAAAAAAAAATATTAGCCGAGTGTGTTGGTGTGCTCCTCATAGTTCCAGCTACTCTGGAGGCTGAGGTGAGAGGATCACTTGAATCTGGGAGGTGGAGGTTGCAGCAAGCCAAGATCATGCAACTGCACTCCAAACTGGGTGACAGAGCGAGATCCTGTCTCAAAAAATAAAGTAATCAAATAAAACTAAAATAATGGAAATCAGGTTGTACCACTCTGCTAAAACTCCTTAAGGACCTTCCCCATGGCTATTAGGATAGGTTTAGAAATCCCTTATCCGGCCTTGGAGAGCCTGCCTCATCCAAGCCCTCCCCCTTCATCTCCTGCCTCTGCCCCTGGCGCTTGTATGGAGACCCCTCCTTCAGAGTTTAGAGAATTGTCATAGTTTGCAGTTATTTTATTTGTATATGTTCTTCTCCAGCTTTCCAATTAAATTGTGAATTCCAAGAGCTCAGGGGCTGTGTCTATCCTATTCATTGCTACTAACCCTTAGCTGCTTGGTGCATGGTAGGGCTCTGTACAAGGAGAGGAGGCTCATGAGTGAGCCTGAAAGGAAAACCCAAGTGTAAGTGTGGATGAGCTTTTACAATCTTAGTTACTCATCTAGATACAGCATTTAGTTTAGAATTAGAGGAAACATTCTTACGGGGTTAATGGAATGCTTACATGGAAATACACTCCTCTTCCCCCACCTTTTTTTTTTTTTTGAGACTGAGTCTTCTCTGTCGCCCAGGCAGGAGTCCGTGCAATCTCGGCTCACCACAACCTCTGTCTCCTGGGTTCAAGCAATTCCCCTGCCTCAGCCTCCTTAGTAGCTGGGATTACTATAAAATTAGCACACCTGGCAAATTTTATATTTTTAGTAGAGGTGGGGTTTCACCGTGGCCAGGCTAGTCTGGAATTCCTGACCTCAGGTGATCCGCCTGCCTCTGCCTCCTGAAATGCTGGGATTACAGGCGTGAGCCACCGTGCCCGCCCCCCCTCCTCTTAATGTAAAAAACCACACAAATTCTTGAAATTAGAGTTAGCCTCTAAGATTTGTGAGTGGTGCCATGTCAGATAAGATTCCTCACACGTGTGTTTGCACAGAGCTTGGACTGGGGAAAGAAGAAAAGCACTGAGTTGAGGACAGATGGCTGTAGATGACTAGAGTTAGTTTTTTTCTCCCCTTAACCCAGCCGAGTTTAGTTATATAGATGTGTGCTGAGAAATTTAGGTAAGAGAGCAGGAAATGTTGGTCTGAACTGCAGTTGTCCAGGTCACTGTTTGAGAACACTCGGCTCTTTTGCTTAGAAAGAACTCTCCCCTCCAAAGAGCCATGTACTGCCCAGAGGCCCCAGAGTGGAAGGCAGGAGGCCTCGTCACTGGTAACCCCCAGTTCCACTGCTGCTGGAGGCTGACACCCTCACTGTCAGCACAAGGTCTGTTCCCCTGGGCAAGAAACGGTCCACTGTCTCCTAGATCTTTTGAGGCCTAAGCACATAAGCCTTATTTTAAGAAGAGACTGATGATTTGGTGTTGAAAAGTGGCCTTTTTCTTATGGTCTGTTTACTCAAGTGAGAGTGACCATATAGCTGATTATCTGTTGGCTGTTTTGAGAGTGAAAGGGAAACTATCAATAATGGTGCTAAGATACCAGGTGTAAATTGGGATGCTCAGTTTATCTCAGTCTAAACTTCAGACTCTTCTCCTCAATAGCATAGCAGCTTAAAGCAGAGACGGGACAGCTTGGCACTGATGAGTTGCTGAGGAAATAGAAAAGAAGTAAAGCACTTACATCTGTTCTCTAATAGTGGCATGTGGGGCCTCACAGACCTGAGGTAGGGCTAGCCCTGAGTATGCACCGTCTCCCAGCTCCTTTGCCATTTGCCAAGAAAAGCAAAGTGCCTCTGGTGGCGGTAGGATCTTTTTTCCTTCAGTCTGAGCTGAAAGTACTCAACTGGCAAGCATTAACTGAGCACCTACTGCATGGCACCATGCCAGGTTCTGGGAGCCAAAGAAATACGAGGCATCACCCCTTCTTCCAAGACACCTTCAGTGAAGGGGGACCCTGATGCACAAGTGGTAGTTTGAGTGTGGAATGTGGGAAGAACAGTGGCTGGAATGAGCAACATCAGTGTCTGGTTACTGCTGCATTTTATGACCTCAGGCCAGCAAGTTTCCTTTTCCTGGGCTTCATTTTTTTGCCTATATAATGAAAAAACTGGACAAGATGTGCTTATGGTTATTTCCAACTCTGACCATCTGTATTTGTTATCTATTGCTGCATAATGAATCACCCCCCCCAAACTTAGCAGCCTCAAACAATAAAATTTTTATCTCACACAATTTCTGTGGGTCAGGAATCAGGGAATGGTTTAACTAGGTTGTTCTGGCTCAGAGTTTCTAATGAAGTTGCAGTTAAGATGTTAGTTAGGGCTGTATTCATCTGAAGGCTTGACTGAAGATGGACAATTCAGTTCCAAGATGGCTCGCTTACGTGGCTGGCAAATTGGTGCTGGGCATTGAGCCTCCCCCAGGGCTGCTTGAATGTCCTCATATCATGGCAGCTGGCAGAGCAAATGATCCAAGAGAGATCAGGGCCGACGCCTTGGTAGATTTAGCCTCAAAGTGAGAGACTATCACTGTTTTGCACTGTTAACAGTCAAAAATGAGTTAACAGGTCAGCCCCATGTGACCTGTGAGGGGCTACACAAGGTTATGCATACCGGTAAGTGAGAATCATAGAGGCCCTCTCAGAGGCTGGCTATTACATCATCTCTAGTTTTGTAACAGAAAGTCTAGCAGTAAAGACAAAATCAACTACACCTTCTGAAAACTTGGTTCAGCATTATTATTCTGGATATGAGTGGTTAATTCTGAGTTATTTTCCTCTTTTAAATATTTCTAGAAACCCTAATGGCTCTCCTAACCGACTGCTTAAAGCTGGAGTCATTTCTGCTCAAAATATCTACAGCTTTGGTTTTGGGAAGGTAAGAGGTTGCCACTGACAGCCAGTGTTTGCAGGACTAACTGGAGAATCATCGGGCCCCATCTCCCACCTTTGTCCAACTCCTGCCTCCTTATCCTCACCAAAGTGTTGTTCTTTTCTTTTTTGCCCCTATTGAGGGAAAGGTATCTCTTAGTGTTCCTGTCTTACTAACAAATTTGTGAAAACCCCAGATAATTCCCTTGGATGACCCTGGGCTACACTTGAGTTTAGAAAATGATCTTTTCATTAATTAATTTTTAGTTTTTAATTTTTAATTATTATTTTTTTGAGATAGAGTCTGGCTCTGTTGCCCAGGCTGGAGTGCAGTGGCGCGATCTTGGCTCACTGCTGCAACCTCTGCCTACTGGGTTCAAGCAATTCTGATCCTCAGCCTTCCAAGTAGCTGGGATCACAGGTGTGTGCCACCATGCCTGGTTACTTGTATTTTTAGTAGAGATGGGATTTCGCCATGTTGCCCAGGCTGGTCTCCATCTTCTGGACTCAATCGGTCCACCCGCCTTGACCTCTCATAGTGCTGGGATTACAGGCGTGAGCCAACTCGCCCAGCCCTACTCCCCATTCTGTTTGTTGTGTTGAGGCAGCCTGGTGTGGAGGGAGAGGAGGAATATCAGATTTGGCCGCACACAATCCTGGGTGCTGTGGGGGCCACAATGGGCTCTCAGTCCCAGCAATGGCAGTTGAGGCATCTGACTTCTTTCCATGAGCCTCAGTTTCTTCAGAGAAAAGAACAAAAGGGAAATAATAAAACCTTGAAAGGTTTTTAGAAAGATTAAAGATAATATAAAGAGTTGTGGTGAGGCCTGGTGGCTCACGCCTATAATCTTAGCACTTTGGGAGACCAAGGTGGGTGGATCACTTGAGCCCAGGACTTTGACACCAGCCAACATGGCAAAAGCCCGTCTCTATTAAAAAAAAAAAAAATTAGCCAGGTGTGGTGGTGCATGCTTGTAATCCCAGCTACTTGGGAGGGTGGAGTGGGAGGATCGCTTGAGCCTGGGAGGTCCAGGCTGCAGTGAGCCAAGATCATGTCATATGCTCCAGCCTGAGTGACAGTGATACCCTGTCTCAAAAAAAAAAAAAGGCCCAGTGCATAGGGGTATTCAGAAAGTTGATAAATAGCAGCTCTCATTCTTTTAGCTGGCTGATAAGATTCTGGATGTATTCTGCTTTTCCTCCCTTCTCCCCATAATTAGAGGCTATGCCTTGGTTTCAGTTTTATCTTACTGGGGCGACACAGATGGCCTATCTAGGATCTCTTCCGGTCATTGGAGAAAAGGAAGTGATTCAAGCTGATGATGAGCCCACCTTCTCTTTCTTCAGCGGCCCCTACATGGTCATGACCAAGTAAGCGGGGGCTGGCCAGTTTGAGGTCTGATTCAGTTTCAGGGGAAGAGTGGGCTGCATGTGACTTCCTTATGTGTGGGGAGTTTCTACTCAAACACAGGGAACACCTAAGAACATCTGTCTAAATCAGGGTTTCTCAGCCAGGACACTATTACCATTTTTGGCCAGATGATCCTTTGTTGTTGGGAGTAGTCCTGTGCATTGTAGAATGTTTAGAAGTCCCTGGTCTCTACCCACTAGTGCCAGTTGCAGTCCCTTACAGCCCCCACAGCTGTGACAACCAAACTGTCTTACAGACATCGCCATAGGTTTCTGGGGGAGAACCACTGCTCTGAAAGATTACTCATTACAATACTTTAATGTCTCTGCTCTCTGAAGAATTAGAGGCAGCTTGGTAGTGACTATCTTGCCTCTGATACAGGTCAAGGGTAATGAGGCCCCTATAGAAGCTGTTTTATTGCTGCTGCCTTTGCCCAAGTCTTCACCATCCTTCACCTGGGGTGGTCTCCTAACTGGCTTCCCATTCTCTGGACCACCCCTCCCCTACCCATTCCCCACATTGCCGGTAACATTGTGTTTTTGAATACAAACCTGATCAAGTCACTCTCTCCCTTGCATTCAGTGACTTCCCACCACCTATACCTAAGTTCTCCAGGGTGCTTTAGTACCTGAGGGTGGGTAGTGGGAGAGAGGACCCAGTAGTGCCCAGTGGGCATTGCAGGTTCTGTGTGGAGACCATTTCTCTGGTCCTTGCTTAGGAAAGCTTATTCATTGAAGGAGTAAGTGGCTGCTCACTCCTTTCTGCTGAAACTCTTTCCTGTCCTTGTAGCCTAGTGTGGAATGGGAGCAGGGTCACAGTGAAAGAGCTGAATCTCCCCACCCACCCACACTGCAGCAAGCTGCGGCTGGCCGACTTGTTAATTGCCGAGCAGGAACACAGCAGGTGAGAAGGAAGCCCAAGGCCCCTTATAGGTCCAGGTCTCTCTACAGACTCAGGTTCTGGGCTATTCAGCTCTGTGCCTGGGATAGGGAGCTCCAGCTGCTCTCAGTCTCAGCATTTCCTGACTGTTGAAATTGATTGACTTGACTTCGAAGGGCTGCCAGGAAAGAGGAAGAGAAGTTAACGAGTAGCCTGAGCAGTGGGGACAGTGGTGGTGAGGGGCTCTGTCAGCTGTCAGCCGCCCTGTAACCCATGTCTCTGAATGCTGCAGCCTCCATGCAGGCCCTTCTGATTCTCATGCTACAGTCCCTGAGTCCACCCACTTTGGGCCCTGTGCCCATCAGGACGGCATGTGGCTATCCTGTTTTCATAGAGCATGGCTTGCTTAAGATCCAGATGTCTGAGGACATGTCTGTGCCATTGAGGACAGGCTCATGGATCTCCAGACCTTAGGGTTCCTATGGCTCCAGAGTTAAATCCTTCTGCTCTTGCTAGGACAGGATCTTGATTCATTCAGCGGACCCAGAGTTAGGTCCTTCTGCTCTTGCTAGGACAGGATCTTGATTCATTCAGCGGACCCAGAGTTAGGTCCTTCTGCTCTTGCTAGGACAGGTTCTTGATTCATTCATTCAGTGGACCCAGGCTCATCGAGCTCTCTCCTAAGAAGGCTCCTCAACTTCTGCAGGAGGCATGTAGAGAGGCCACATTCTTCTTTTTGTGGAAGTCGGCTTGAAGGGACCAAAGGAAGCTGAAAGAAGGAGCCTGGGCAACATAGACTTTGACATGAGACTGAGTTGGGCATGCAACCTTAGGTGAATTCCTGACATATTTCTTCCTCTTTTTTTTGTGGGGAGGGTAGGATTGAGTCTCGCTCTGTTGCCCAGGCTGGAGTGCAGTGGCACCATCTAGGCTCACTGCAACGTCCACCTCCTGGGCTCAAGCGATTCCCAGGCCTCAGCCTCCTGAGTAGCTGGGACTACTGGCGTGCGCCACTACACCTGGGTAACTTTTGTATTTTCAGTAGAGACAGGGTTTCATCATCTTGGCCAGGCTGGCCTCAAACTCCTGATTTCAAGTGATCTGCCCACCTTGGCCTCCCAAAGTGCTGGGATTACAGACGTGAGCCACTGCACCAGGCCCTGACATTTCCTTGATGTTGGTCTCCTCATCTATAAAATGAGTATAATGATACATTTCTTGCAGGTGGTTGTTAGGATCCGAGACGATGTATGCAAAGAATACAGGAGCTCTTGGCCACATTGTCATTGTTGTCATTGATGGCTCTAAGCTCTCAAGGTCTCATCAGTTAGGGCCACAGATTCCAACAGAAACCCTCACCAACACCTCATCCTGTTTTCTTAGAAAACATTGTATACAAAAGGCCACGCCCAATGGCTCACGCCTGTAATCCCAGCACTTTGGGAGGCCAAGGCGGGTGGATCACCTGAGGTCAGGAATTCAAGACCAGCCTGGCCAACATGGTGAAACCCCATCTCTACTAGAAATACAAAAATTAGCTGCAAGTGGTGGTGGGCATCCGTAATCCCAGCTACTTGGAAGCCTGAGGCAGTAGAATCGCTTCAACCCAGGAGGCGGAGGTTGCAGTGAGCCAGCCGAGAGATCACCCCACTGCACTCCAGACTGGGCAATACAGTGAGACTCTGTGTCAAAAAAAAAGAAAAGAAAAGAAAACATCGTATACAAATGGTATTTGTTTAGAATGTGTTCAAAAGGCCTACGCTCATTTTTTCATCATATCCTCCTCTCACCTGCCTTATCTGAAGCTTCTTTTCTTTTGCAGCAAGCTGCGGCACCCCTACTTGCTACAGTTGATGGCTGTGTGTCTCTCCCAGGACCTAGAGAAAACCCGCCTTGTGTACGAGCGCATCACTATCGGCACATTGTTCAGTGTTCTTCATGAACGAGTAAACTGCTGTTTCTGTGGATTTTCCATTGCTGACCTCCCAGTTTCTTCCCTCCTCACCCTCTTGCCCCAGCTGTGGTGATCCCATTTCTGCATGCATGGAAGATAAATATCTTTATTCTTTTGCTTTATAGGGGCTGTATAACATGCTATTTAAGGCTGATAAGCACATGGTCAGAATTAGTACGGTTTTATTATTGTCAGTTCTGCTTTTTTTTTTTGAGACAGAGTCCCTCTGTTGCCTAGGCTGGAGTGCAGTGGCGCGATCTTGGCTCACTGCAACCTCAACCTCCTGGATTCAAGTGATTCTCCTGCCTCAGCCTCCCGAGTAGCTGGAACTACAGGCGCCTGCCACTATGCCTGGCTAATTTTTGTATTTTTAGTAAAGACGAGGTTTCACCATGTTGGCCAGGCTGTTCTCAAACTCCTGACCTCAGATGATCCACCCACCTTGGCCTCCCAGAGTGCTGGGATTGCAGGTGTGAGCCACTGCACCCGGCCTGTCCTGCTTTTTTTGAGACAGGGTCTTGCTCTATTGCCCAGGCTGGAGTACAGTAGTGAGATCATAGCTCACTGTAACCTCCAACTCCTGGGCTCAAATGATCCTCCTGCATCAGCCTCCAATGTAGCTGAGACTACAGGTGCATGCCACCATGCCCAGCTAATTTTTTTTTTTTTTTTTTTGAGACAGAGTCTCCTTCTGTCACCCAGGCTGGAGTACAGTGGCACGATCTCTGCTCACTGCAACTTCTGCCTCCCTGGTTCAAACGATTCTCATGCCTCAGCCTCACAAGTAGCTGGGATTACAGGCACCCCCCACCACACCCAGCTAATTTTTGTATTTTTAGTAGAGACGGGGTTTCACCATGTTGGCCAGGATCATCTCGAACTCCTGACCTCAGGCGATTCACCTGTCTCAGCCTCCTAAAGTGCTGGGATTTCAGGCTTGAGTCACTGCACCCAGCCCCCAGCCAGCTAATTTTTAAAATTTTAATAGAATCATGGTCCCACCATGTTACCCAGGCTGGTCTTGAACTCCTGGCTTCAAGTGATCCTCCTGCCTTAGCTTCCCAAACTGTTGGGATTATAGGTACGAGCCACTGCAGCCAGCCTAGTCCTGCTTCTTGATCAGACATCTAAGAGCACAATGGACCCAGAAAACACAGACACCTTTGACTAACTATAATCCAGCAGCCACTGGCTTTATTTTCCTACATTTTCATTTGTGCTCTCTCCCAGTTTTTTCTATAGAGGCCTGTATCACTCCCCTCTCACCTCTCAAATTTCCTTGGGGTTGGGAGACATCTTTCCTGGCTTGTATAGAGTCCTTGGAAAGGGTGCTTTGGCCTGAGATGTAGGTTTAGAGAGCTCTTGGAGTATTTAGGTTTTTTTCCTCCATGACTTTGTTCTAAATACTCTGGATAGAAGTAAGGAGACCCCAAGAAGGGCTCTTCCCCCAAATGGCTTGCCATTCCTTCTGCCTGAGGACCTCCTATTCTGTTTTTTTCTATTTTTCCCCCTTGAGTGAGGGTATTACCTTAAAGACCATTTCTCTGGGGGAGAGACCCATTAAGACTTTAGTCAGCCAGGTGCATTGATGTGAGTGAATTTCTGTCCCCTTAGGAGGCACTTTCTGTCTCATCTGACTGGGGTAGGACTGAATTGGTTATTTGCATTCTGCAGGGTCCTTTGAGCTTCCAGGTTCTCCCCAGCAGCTTGGGCTTGGACAGGGAGGCGACAGGGCAGGTTTACTGGTGGTATGGGGGGACCTCCCCTGTCAGTTTTCCCTAGGCCAATCCTGGATGCACATACCAGACTTTGAGAACTTTCTTTTCATTTTTTGTGGTATGAAGCAGCTCAGCTGAGGGAAAGGAATCCAGGTTTGGATCCAGGGTGCCTGAGTCATTGGGACGTCAGGCCATTCACTTAGCCTCACTGAGCTTTAGGTTCTCCATCTGTAAAATGGGGATCCTTGGTAACCATGAGGATCATATGGAAAGACTGGAAATCACAAAATGCTCTACAGTGTCAGGGCCCGAGTCCTTTTTTTTTTCTTGGCATTTTATTTCTTGCTTGCAGCGGTCCCAGTTCCCAGTGCTGCACATGGAGGTGATTGTGCACCTACTGCTCCAGATATCTGATGCCCTGAGATACCTGCATTTCCAGGGGTTTATCCACCGCTCCCTCAGCTCCTATGCTGTCCATATCATCTCCCCAGGTGAAGCGAGGCTGACCAACCTGGAGTACATGTTGGAAAGGTGGGCATAACATGGAGTGGGACTTTCTCCTGAAGTTGATCTCCCTTGGGGACCCTTCCTATAGAGACAGAATCTGATCTGGGTGGGACTCCTCATTGGTGAGATGAACCTGTTCATCAGTTGCTGAACCTGTCCCAAATGCCTTACCCTGTCTGCCAAGGCTAGAGGAATTTGGAGACATTTTAATAAACATTTAACAAGTAAGAGCTCGTATTAGCCAATGTGCATAAATGCTATAATTATCCACTCCAAAATTTTCAGCGGCTTTTTTTTTTTTTTGACGGAGTCTTGCCCTCTTGCCCAGGCTGGAATGCAGTGGCACAATCTCGGCTCACTGCAACCTCCGCCTCCTGGGTTCAAGCGATTCTCTTGCCTCAGTCTCCTGAGTAGCTGGGATTACAGGTGCTCACCACCATGCCTGGCTAATTTTTGTGTTTTTAGTAGAGATGCAGTTTCACCATGTTGGCCAGCTGGTCTCAAACTCCTGACCTCAGGTGATCCGCCCACTTTGGCCTCCCAAAGTGCTAGGATTACAGGTGTGATCCGCTGCGCCTGGCCCTTTGAGCAGCTTTTAACACAACAAGGTGTATTTCTCACTCACATTGCAATCCAGTCTGTGTTGGAGGCAGGGACAGTGTTCCCTGTCACTCCAATCTGTAGCTTCACCACCTTTCAGGCCTTGATCCCCCACTGCATTCTTTGCACTGCCAGTCAGCAAGCAAGAAAGAACATGGAGGGGACACAGTGGGGTTTGGGGCCAGTCTGAAATGGGTGTGTTACTGCCTCCCACATTGCAGTGGCCAGAGCCCAGTTACCTTCTACTGGAGGGAAGCTGAGCTGTGCCTTACCTGTGCATCCTGGAAGGAGAGAAGGTGATGGGTGCTGATGAGCCTAATGGTCTGTCACACCTCCTACATCTGGGCCAGGTACTGGCCTGGATAGATATGGAGGGCATTCTCTGCCCTCAAGGGGCTCAGCACAGTGAGAGAGGCAGTCAAAATTCAGGAGTTGGTAAGTGGGCTTTGTTTCCTGTTGGCAAGAGTCAAAGTCTTCCTGAGAGCCCCCAAGCTTTGAGAGGCAGAGGCTCTCCCCTGTGCTTCCTTACTGCCATCCACAGCTCTGAGCCTTTGGGCCAGTATTGGTTCTGCTCTTCTGTGAGGCCTCAGCCACTGGGCAGACCCCTTGCCTAGACCCACCTACTTCCTCTTACCCTTGTCTGCCACCTACCCATCACTGATGCTTTGTTTCTGGTCTCTCACCAGATCTTTGTTTGTCACATACTCTGTAACTTCTCTCAAAGATGAAAAGCTACATGAGGCAGGGATTTCTGTTTTATTTACTGCTATATCTCAAATGCCCAGAACAGGCCTTTGTGTATGTGCACTCAGCATATGTTTTTTGAACAAATGAAATAAAAAGGCTCTCACTTCCCCAGACCTGGAGTGCCTTTTGTCCCTCTGCATGGAGAGGAGGCAGAGGTCACGTTGTGCTTGGCCTTGTGGGCCCTGGTGAGGAGTCTGAATTTTATCTTAAGAACACTGGGATGCTGTGTTCTTAGGATAGGCATTTTTGAACAGTATAGGGTCATGGATGATTTGTAGGTTAAGATCCTTCCTCTAGGCCGGGCATGGTGGCTCATGCCTATAATTCCAGCACTTTAGGAAGCTGAGGCATGTGGATCACCTGAGGTTGGGAGTTCGAGACCAGCCTGACCAACATGGAGAAACCCCATCTCTACTAAAAATACAAAATTAGCCAGGCGTGGTGGCGCATGCCTGTAATCCCAGCACTTTGGGAGGCCGAGACGGGTGGATCATGAGGTCAGGAAATCGAGACCATCCTGGCTAACACGGTGAAACCCTGTCTCTACTAAAAATACAAAAAATTAGCCGGGCCTGGTGGCAGGCGCCTGTAGTCCCGGCTACTCGGGAGGCTGAGGCAGGAGAATGGCGTGAACCTGGGAGGTGGAGCTTGCAGTGAGCCAAGATCACGCCACTGCACTCCAGCCTGGGCGACAGAGCGAGACTCCGTCTCAAGAAAAAAAGCAGGGGAGCCGTTAGGGTATGACTGGAGCCATGGCACTTTTCTAGATGGGAACAGGCAGAGGCCAGATAACTGTCACTAGTTGAACTGCTCAGTTTCACATCTGGTCCATTTTTAATCTGAGTTAAAAGCTTTCAGGGTCTCCTTATTGCCTGCAAGATTAAGTCCAGACCCCTTTTCAGGGAGCAGAAGCCTCCCCAAGTGAGGCTCCACTTGTAGTGTCAATCTCCTAACTGCCCTGCTCCCTCCTGACCATTTGAAGGCACTTTTACTACACTGCTCTCTGCATCTGGAATACCTGGCACACGCCAATTTAGCCTTTTAAAGTCACTTCAGACACAGTCTCCCAACACTCTCTGTGAAGTCTATACTGATGCTCTCATACCCTGAGGCGCTTTGCATATTCCTCTTCTCACATGCGTCACGCAAATGTACCACAGTCATTTTTATACAAGTGTGTCTGCGCCACCAGATGGGGAGTTCATCACCAGCTCTGGGCCTGCCACTTATGGTAAGTGCTCAGTAAATATTTTTTATTTTTTTGAGACAAGATCTTGCTCTATCGCCCAGGCTGGAGTGCAGTGGCACGATCTCGGCTCACTGCAACCTCCCAGCGTCAAGCGATCTTCCTACCTCAGCTTCCTGAGTAGCTGGGACTACAGGCACATGCCACCACATCCAGCTAATTTTTTTTTTTTTTTTTTTTGAGATAGAGTCTCGCTCTGTTGCCCAGGCTGGAGTGCAGTGGCACGATCTCGGCTCACTACAAGCTCCGCCTCCTGGGTTCTCGCCATTCTCCTGCCTCAGCCTCCCAAGTAGCCAGGACTACAGGCACCCGCCACCATACCCGGCTAATTTTTTGTATTTTTAGTAGAGATGGGGTTTCACCATGTTGGCCAGGATGGTCTTGAACTCCTGACCTTGTGATCCACCCGCCTCAGCCTCCCAAAGTGCTGGGAATACAGGCGTGAGCCACTGCGCCCAGCCAATTTTTGTATTTTTTATAGAGATAAGGTCAAGCCATGTTGCCCAGGCTGGACTTGAACTCCTGGACTCATGCGATCTGCCCGACCTGGCCTCCCAAAGTGCTTGGATTACAAGTGTGAGCCACCACACCCAGCCTTCTTTTCTGTGGGTGGGGGACACAGGATCTCTCTCTTTTGCCCAGGCCATAGTACAGTGGCTCACTACAATCTCCATCTCCTGGGCTCAGGCAGTCCTCCTGCCTCGGCCTCCCAAAGTACTGGGATTACAGGCATGAGCCACTACGGCTGGCCGGTAAATGTTTCTTAAATGATTGGATGATCTAGTTGAAGGAAAAACTTAAAATGGTTCAGAGCAGGGTTGACCTCTCTGGCTATGTGTTCAGGAGCAGTGGAAGCTAAAGGGTGTGCACTTTTGTCAGTGATGGATCGCCATCTGCTATTGAGAGAAAGGTACCGCAGTTTCTTCTCCTTTTGCTCACCAATAGAAATGTGAATCCTAGCCCGAAATGGAGCTTTGGAGATGGCCCAGCCCAATGCTGTCCTTATATAGTTGAGGAAACTGAGGCACCCAGGGGTGAAGCAATGGTGTGAAGTTACCCAATTGATTGGTTAGAGACACAGATGGGGCTAAACCAGATAGTAGAGGATGTCTCCAGGATACAGGGGCAGGATGGATTGGAGGTTGACAGGAACACCAGCCATGAGACCATGAGACAGGGCCTAGTGGTGACCATGAAGCCAAAATGGGAGGGAATAAAGTGAAATGCATGGAGTTGCTGGGGTCAACAACTGGCCAAGTGAGGGGGTAGGAGGTAACCAAGGGTCTGTGAATGTCTAGGAATGACCTCAGGATGGAACTTCAGGTAGAAGTGTCAGAAATGTTAGTCAGCAAGCCGTTGCAGGTGTAACAACATACCCTTCTTTGAAAGCTGGTAACATGAGTTGATTATTCACCAACCCAAAATAGCCTTCAATCCCACATTTATTTTTGGTAACACTCTACTAGGGCATATCAGTTTGTTGAATGTCATTGTCAAGGATAGCATTCCATCTCTTGGTATAAAAGTGATAACAGCAGTTTCTCCTACCCTTCAGCTCCTTCCTTTTTTTTTTTTTTTTTTTTTTTTTTTTTTTTTTTTGAGACAGAGTCTTGCTCTGTAGCCCAGTCTGGAATGCAGTGGTGCGATCTCGGCTCACAGCAACCTCTGCCTCCCAGATTCAAGCAATTCTGCCTCAGCCTCCTGAGTAGCTGGGATTACAGGCACGTGCCACCATGCCCAGCTAATTTTTGTGTTTTTAGTAGAGATGGGGTTTCACCATGTTGGCCAGGCTGGTCTTGAATTCCTGACCTCAAGTGATCCACCCGTCTCGGCCTCCTAAAGTGCTGGGATTACAGGCATGAGCCACTGCTCCTGGCCCTTTTTTTTTTTTTAAGATGGAGTCTCGCTCTGTTACCCAGGCTGGAGTGCAGTGGCTCAGTCTTGGCGCACTGCAACCTCTGCCTCCCGGGTTCAATATATAATTATGTATTAAATTTGTATGCATATCCACACTGTTCACACTATACTAGGCCATAGGTGACTTTTCAGCAATATAACTAAAGTCAATACTAGCTTTTTCACCTTCATGACTTCATGAACTCACTGCCCTCTATCCAAAGATTTGCTGGAAGAAACTTTATTTAGGGAAGTTTGCTCAAAGTCTGAGAAGCCCATCTCATCGTCTAAAATCTATCCTTTTTCCAGACCAACAAAAAACTTGCTGTCACTTGCTTTTTAAAAACTTAATTCTTAATTATCAACTGCCAGTCATTAAGTCTTGACTGAATGCCTCCCATAATATTCATACTAATTCTTTACATGAAAGAGCGCTTTATGGCTCACCGAGTGTTTCTACATCCATGATCTCATTTGATTGTCATGACAGCTGTGGGCACAAGTCAGTGCTGAGTTTACCCTGAGGACTCTTGCTGGGCCAGAAGACATTTAGGATGCTCTGACTTAGCTCTTAAGGAGTCTGGTTGGGAAGAGTTATTTAAGCATATGAGTGAACCCTTGAGTGCTAAACTGAGAGGACACATTCCCAAAAGGGCAGGAGTTCAGAAAAGAAATAATCATGAGGAGTTGGGGAAGTCCCAGATGGCTTTGATAAAGCAGATGGAGGGGTTGAGAGGGCTCTTGAAAGAGTTTACGTTCATTTATTCAACAGCAAGCATCAAGGCCCTGGTGTAAGCCCAGAAGTACAGTGATATAAAAGCAGATGAGTTGCCTACTCTCATGGAGCTGACTCTCTAGAATGGAGGGGAGACAGATAAACTAAATGAACACAAATTCAGATAATAAGTGCTCTGAAACCAATAAAACAGGACTACTTTAGATTAGGCAGTCAGGGAGGGCCTCCTTGAGGAAGTGACTTTCAGACAAATAGTCACAAAAAGTAGCTAGTCATTCTAGGATCTGTGGGCAGGGCATGCCTGGCAGAAGCTGCCAGTGCAAAGACTTGAAGAACATGAGGTATGTTGGAGGAACTGAAAGAAGGCCCCTGTGACTTGAGTGGAGTGGGTGAGCAGTAGAGTTGCCAGATGAAGTGGTGGAGAGGGCCCGGGTGGAATAGTAAGGAATTGCAGGTATTGGAACAGCTCTGAAGCAGTGTGGACTAGCTCATTGTCTAGCTAGGTTTCCAGGAACTCAACGAGGTTGTCAGCCTTCAGAGGCAAAGTTTTCACAAATGTAGTATGTTGATTAAAAGACCCACGAGCCTGACCAACATGGCGAAACCTCGTCTACTAAAATACAAAAATTAGCCGGGCCTGGTGACACACACCTGTAATCCTAGCTACTTGGGAGGCTGAGGCAGGAGAATCGCTTGAACCCGGGAGGTGGCAGAGGTTGCAGTGAGCTGAGATCACGCTGCTGCTTTCCAGCCTGGGTGACAGGGCAAGACTCTGAATGAATGAAAGAAAGAATGAATGAATGAATGAATGAATAAATGAATAAAAGACCCTTTAAGGCATGAGCCCTGACTTGTGAGTTTCCTTCCGTAGCGAGGACAGAGGTGTACAGAGGGACCTGACTCGAGTGCCCCTTCCTACGCAGCTATACAACTGGGCCGCACCAGAAGTGATCTTACAGAAGACAGCCACAGTGAAATCAGACATCTACAGCTTTTGTATGATCATGCAGGAGATTTTAACAGGTAGATCAAGATCATTAATGGTTGACCAAAGTCCCTATTCTTAGGTTGCATTTTTCTCCCCCCACAGGAGTTACTGACTTTTATGAAAATAGAAGACTTATTAAAAAGAGACTTCTTGGCTGGGAGCAGTGGCTCACGCCTGTAATCCCAGCACTTTGGGAGGCTGAGGCGGGTGGATCACCTGAAGTCAGGAGTTCAAGACGAGCCTGGCCAAAATGGTGAAACCCTGTCTCTACTAAAATACAAAAATTAGCTGGGCGTGGTGGCACGTGCCTGTAGTCCCAGCTACTTGGGAGGCTGAGGCAGGAGAATCACTTGAACCTGGGAGGCAGAGGTTGCAGTGAGCTGAGATAGCGCCACTGCACTCCAGCCTGGGTGACAGAGTGAGACTCTGTCTCAAAAGAAAAAAAAAAAAAGACTCAGCAAAGCCCATCCATCTGCTTGTCAGTGATGATGCATTTAATCCAAACTAAAAAAATTTATTTTTATTTTTTATTTTTTTGAGACAGAGTCTTGCTCTGACACCCAGGCTGGAGTGCAGTGGCTCGATCTCGGTTTACTGCAACCTCTGCCTCCCGGGTCCAAGCGATTCTTCTGCCTCAGCCTCCCGAGTAGCTGGGACTACAGGTGCACACCACCACGCCCAACTAATTTTTGTATTTTTAGTAGAGACGGGGTTTCACCATATTGGCCAGGCTGGTCTCGATCGTTTGACCTTGTGATCCACCCACCTCGGCCTCCCGAAGTGCTGGGATTACAGGTGTGAGCCACCACGCCCGGCCGAAGCAAACTTTTTAACCTGAATATTGGTATCAGTACTTATGATCTATGTGTGGTATCCCTTGAGAACTTGTAAATTAGGGGGAAAGACTAGCCTCTGAGAAGTAAACTATGAAACACACCCTGTGTCCATTAGATGTATAAACAGTGTCACTTGAAAGAAATGGATGTACTTCCAAATCCACTGCTCTGATGTGGAGAAAGTAGTCACATATCTGAAGATGGAAGGAATCCTTCAAGAGAAAGACATACACACATACACACACACACACAGAGTAAAATCACATTAAGGGCTGCTTTTTTTTTTTTTGACAGAGTCTCACTCTGTTGCCCAGGCTGAAGTGCAGTGGCGGTATCTTGGCTCACTGCAACTTCTGCCTCCCGGGTTCAAGCGATTCTCCTGCCTCGGCCTCCCAGAGTAGCTGAGATTACATGTGCTCGCCACCACACCCAGCTAGTTTTTGTATTTTTAGTAGAGATGGGATTTCACTGTGTTGGCCAGGCTGGTTTCAACCTCTGACCTCAGGTGATCCACCCACCTCGGCCTCCCAAAGTGCTAGGATTACAGGCGTGAGCCACCACGCCCGGCCAAGGGCTGCTTTTTTATGGTGTTTGCAGTCCCAGAGGCAAAACGACAATATACATGAGATGAATATTGGGCTCCCCTGCCAGCGGGGAGCCCATGTGTACATGTTGCTGACACTATTGTTTCCTATCTCTGTGGCGGTGATCTCCCTGGTAAATGGGTAAAGTGGCTTCTCACTTATGAATTGGCCTTCCAGGTAGTTTTTTTTGTTTTTTTGTTTTCTGTTTTTGTTGCTAGGCTGGAGTGCAGTGGCGCAATCTCAGCTCACTACAACCTCTGCCTCCCGGGTTCAAGCGATTCTCCTGCCTTAGCCTCCTGAGTGGCTGGGATTGCAGGTGTGCGCCACCACACCTGGCTAATTTTTGTATTTTTAGTAGAGAGGGGATTTCACCATGTTGGCCAGGACGGTCTTGATCTCTTGACCTTGTGATCCACCTGCCTCGGCCTCCCAAAGTGCTGGGATTAGAGGTGTAAGCCACCACGCCCGGCCCCTCTGGGTAGTTTTTCTACAGAGAGAAATTAATATATAAGGAAATGAATTGTTTCTAAAGTACAGTGGATTAGAAAAAAAATAAAGAAGTTAAGTGACTTGCCTAAGGTTACCCAGCTTCATCTGATTTCTTGTCCCCCCACTCCACTCTCTGGTTTCCTAATTTACTCCTTTGTATGACTTTTTCCTTACAGATGACATACCCTGGAATGGCTTAGATGGCTCAGTTGTTAAAAAAGCCGTAGTCTTGGGGAATTATTTAGAAGCTGATGTCAGGCTTCCGAAACCTTACTATGATATTGTTAAGTCAGGCATCCACGTCAAGCAGAAAGACCGAACTATGAACCTTCAAGATATCCGGTATATTCTGAAGAATGACTTAAAGGCAAGCCCTGAAGTTGTTGGGAGTTTATTTCTGCTTACCTAACTCAGGAGAATAGGGAGTTAGAGACAAGATGAAGCTAGAGACCAAGTTGTAAGAAATTTTGGAAATCCTCATTTTATTACACCATTTCTGTGTTCTTGAGAATAGCCTAACTGCTTAACTTGGTGAAAGCAGCATGGAATTGAGGAGGGGAGCTAGGGAGGTTCAACACATATGCATAGTAGGGGCACATTGTAGGCACTTAGTGGAGATTCAGTGAATGGTAGCTATTATTATTGCTTTTAAGGTATTGGCAATAACAATAAACTAGTTAATTAGGACTAAAGTCAGTCTACCCAACAGGAATAAGAGGGAGTTTATCAGATACTTAGATGGTTTCTAAAGCACCAGTGACATTCAGGATGACTGAGACTATGTCCTTGACAATATTTCCTGTGTTACAGGATTTTACTGGAGCCCAGAGAACTCAACCAACCGAGAGCCCCAGAGTGCAGAGATACAGACTCCATCCCGATGTCAATGTCTATCTAGGACTGACTTCAGAACACCCCAGAGAGACCCCTGACATGGAAATCATAGAGCTAAAGGAAATGGGTATGGCCTTAATTCCCAGGTTGTGTTAGTTTGACACAAATGTGTTCTGAGAGTCACATGAGCTGCAACTAATTGACTCCTCTAAACTGTAGATGTAACTTGTTTGTTTTGTGAGATAAAGTCTAGCTCTATTGCCCAGACTGGAGTACAGTGGCATGATCTCAGCTCACTGCAACCTCCACTTCCTGGGTTCAAGTGATTCTCATGCCTCAGCCTCCTGAGTAGCTGGGATTACAGGCATGTGCCACCATGCTGGGCTAATTTTTTTTTTTTTTTTTTTTTTGAGACGGAATCTTGCTCTGTTGCCCAGGCTGGAGTGCAATGGTGGGGTCTCGGCTCATTGCAACCTCCGCCTCCCGGGTTCAAGCAATTCTCCTGCCTCAGCCTCCTGAGTAGCTGGGATGACAGGTGCACACCACCACGCCCGGCTAAATTTTGTATTTTTAGTAGAGACAGGGTTTCTCCATGTTGGCCAGGCTGGTCTCGAACTCCTGACCTCAGGTGATCTGCCTGCCTCGGCCTCCCAAAGTGCTAGGATTACAGATGTGAGCCACTGCGCCCGGCCTAATTTTTGTATTTTTAGTAGGGACGGGGTTTTGCCATATTGGCCAGGCTGGTCTTGAACTCCTGGCCTCAAGTGATCTGCTTGTCTTGGCCTCCCAAAGTGCTAGGATTACAAGCATGAGCCACTGTGCCTGGCCACTGTAGTTACAACTTATACTGGGAAAAGATGAATGCCTTAGGAAAAAAATCAAGATCCTTAAAATTATTAAGGTAAACTTTTGGGGCTCCATATATATACCTAGCGTGGATCTAGAACTAAGTCATAATAATTGAGTTTATTTCTAGCATGATTACTCTTAAGAATTTATCTAATTGTTTCACAAATAAAAACACTCATTATGGAGAATTTGGAATAGTTTAAAGAAGAAAATTACCATTTTTTTTTAAGAGACAGGATCTTACTCTGTTGCCCAGACTGGAGTATGAGGCACAATTATACCTTACTGCAGCCTCCAATTCCTGGGCTCAAGCCTCTCGAGTACACAGGACTACAGGTACATGCCACCATATCCTGCTAATTTTTTTTTAAGTTTTTTTTTTCTTTTTTTTTTTTTTTTGTGAGACATGGTTTTACTCTGTTTCTGAGGCTGGAGTGCAGTGGTGCAATCATAGCTCACTGCAGCCTCAATCTCCCAGGCTCAAGTAATCCTCCTGCCTTGGCCTCCCAAGTAGCTGAGACTACAGGTGTGTACTACCACACCTAGCTAATTCTTTTAATTTTTTTTTGTTGTTGTTGAGATGGAGTCTCGCTCTGTTGCCAGGCTGGAGTGCAGTGGCGCGATCTCGGCTCATTGCAACCTCCGCCTCCCTGGTTTAAGCAATTCTCCTGCCTCAGCCTCCCAAGTAGCTGGGATTACAGGCACGCACAACCATGCCCAGCTAATTTTTTGTATTTTTAGTAGAGACGGGGTTTCACCATGTTGGCCAGGATGGTCTCGATTTCCTGACCTCATGATCCACCCGCCTCGGCCTCCCAAAGTCCTGGGATTACAGGTGTGAGCCACTGCGCCCAGCCTTACTTTTTAAATTTTTAGTAGAGACAAGGTCTCACGATGTTGCCCAGGCTGGTCTTGAACTCCTGAACTCAAGCAATCCTCCCACCTGGTCCTCCCAAAGTGCTGGGATTGCAGGCATGAGCCACCACACCCGACCTAAAAAAGTTTTTTTTTTTAGAGATGAGGTCTCATTATGTTGCTCAGGTTGGTCTTGAACTCCTGGCCTCAAGCAGTCCTCCCACTTTAGCCTCCCAAAGCACTTGGATTACAGGTATAAGCCACTTTGCCCAACCAGTTTTACTACATTTTAGTACATTTGAAAACCTTAGAATTTAGAACTGGAAAGGACCTTGCAGTCATCAGGCTTAATGCCTTCATATTACAGATGAGAAAACTAAGATTCAGAGAGGTTGTAACCTGCTCAGGATCACAGAGAACTTGTTATAGAACTGGAACCCAGGCCTTCCAATTCCAGCCAAACGACCATTCACTCTGACTCTCCTTCAGCAGTGCTGGAGGCCTCCAGAGTGGCCCTGTAACCTCATTACTTTGACAGCTTCGTCCCATTCTCTGTAAGCTGTACACCTGTAAACCAGGGGTGGTGGGTGGTCAATCCTAGCATAATTTTTTTAGTTTTTTCATTACTCCCATAATGTAGTGGCTCCTTGGGTGGTATCTAGGCTACTTTTTTTTTTTTTTTTTTGAGACAGTTTCACTCTTTTTGCCCAGACTGGAGTGCAATGGCGCAATCTCGGTTTACTGCAACCTCTGTCTCCCAGGTTCAAGCGATTCTCCTGCCTCAGCCTCCCAAGTAGCTGAGACTACAGGCATGCACCACCATGCCTGGCTAATTTTTTGTATTTAGTAGAGATGGGGTTTCACCATGTTGGTCAGGCCATGGTGGTCACCATGTTGGTCACCATGTTGGTTCGAGACTACTCGAATTCCTGACCTCAAGTGATCCACCCGCCCTGGCCTCCCAAAGTGTTGGGATTACAGGCGTGAACCACCACGCCCGGCCCTAGGCTACTTTTATCAGATGCTCACCAAGAGCATAACTTTAACTGAGAAATAGTCAAACTCTTTTGTGTGAAAAGAAGGCTATGAATGTGGTCCTTAAGATTCAGGGGAGCTGGGCACGGTGGCTCACACCTGTAATCCCAGCACTTTGGGAGAGTGAGACGGGAGGATCACTTAAAGCCAGGAGTTTGAGAGCAACCTGGGCAACATAGCAAGACCCCATCTCTATAAAACAAAACAAAACAAGATTCAGGGGCCTATAATTTGCATGTCCTGACAGTTATGCATGTTTGGACACACAATAAAGCTTAGAATATTTCCTCCATGGCTAGACCCCTGCCCTGACAACAATTTCTGCCTCATTCCATGTCAAAATAGGAGCTTTCCCCTAGGGGACACATACTCCCTCACCCTTTGTGAGTATATCCAGTAGTCTTCCACAACTGGGAAGGGGGTGGGAAAATAAAAAACTTTTTTTTTTTTTTGACAGTCTTTGCCTCTTGAACAAGCCAAGGCTGCTTAGCTGCCAAATATGTTCATTTTAATGAGTTGCATTTTGCTGTTTTTTTCAATAGGCAGTCAACCTCATTCACCAAGGGTTCACTCTTTATTCACTGAGGGGACACTAGATCCTCAGGCCCCAGATCCATGTCTGATGGCCAGGGAGACTGCGAATCAAGATGCTCCTTGCCCTGCTCCATTTATGGCAGAAGAGGCCAGCAGCCCCAGCACAGGTCAGCCAAGCCTCTGCAGTTTCGAAATCAACGAGATCTACTCAGGCTGCTTGATTTTGGAAGATGACATAGAAGAGCCTCCAGGAGCTGCTTCATCTTTGGAGGCAGACGGACCTAACCAGGTAGATGAACTGAAATCCATGGAAGAAGAGCTGGATAAGATGGAGAGAGAGGCGTGTTGTTTTGGCAGTGAGGATGAGAGCTCTTCAAAAGCTGAGACAGAGTACTCTTTTGATGACTGGGACTGGCAAAACGGTTCACTCAGTTCACTCAGCCTTCCTGAGTCAACCAGAGAAGCCAAGAGCAATTTGAACAACATGTCCACGACTGAGGAGTATCTCATCAGTAAGTGTGTGCTGGATCTAAAGATTATGCAGACAATAATGCATGAGAATGATGATAGGCTGAGGAATATCGAGCAGATATTAGATGAAGTTGAGATGAAACAGAAGGAACAGGAAGAGCGCATGTCTTTATGGGCCACTTCAAGAGAGTTTACAAATGCCTACAAGTTACCTCTGGCCGTGGGCCCTCCATCTTTAAACTATATTCCTCCTGTCCTACAGCTTTCAGGGGGTCAGCAGCAAGACACCAGTGGCAACTACCCAACCCTACCAAGATTTCCAAGAATGGTAAGAGACTTTCAAGGGGGACATTTTGGCAAAAGATCCAGGAAAAGAAATGGTTGTGGCTGGAAACCTTTCACCCAAGTCTCCAAAGTAAACACTGGGGATCAGTCAGAGATGAGCCATCAGGTAACCTAAGTGGGAGGAAGGGGCATCCTAAGCAGGACCCCAGGGCAGGGTTTGACGTTGCCCCTAACCTATGTGGAGGGACTGACATATATATGCAACTGACTCATAGCAAGGTGCTCTTAGCTTTGGGAAATCAGTCCTCCATGGTGGAATTCCAACGTAGATACTCTCTGTCTCCCAGTTCAGACCCAACACACAGCCCATGTCCTTCTCTGTAAATTCGTATGTATCAAATTGAACCATATTAAATTGCTGTTTTATTAGTTAAAATGGTCAAGTATTGACAATTTTGCATGGCTCAACTTATTGAATAAAGTATCTTGGATAGGTATTAATCTCCATTCTAAGCTGCTATTCATTCATTCACTCATTCAACAAACAGCTATAGAGCCAGAGGCTATCTAGACTCTGGGTTTTTTCTTTTTTTTTTTTTTGAGACAGAGTTTCGCTCTTGTTGCCCAGGCTGGAGTGCAATGGCGCGATCTTGGCTCACCACAACCTCCACCTGTGGGGTTCAAGTGATTCTCCTGCCTCAGCCTCCCTAGCAGGTGGGATTACAGTCATGCGCCACCATGCCTGGCTAATTTTGTATTTTTAATAGAGATGGGGTTTCTTCATGTTGGTCACCGCTGGTCTCGAACTCCTGACCTCAGGTGATCTGCCCACCTCGGCCTCCCAGAGTGTTGGGATTACAGGCATGAGCCACCTTGCCTGGCCTAGACTCTGGGTTCTGATGATGAATAAGCCACAAACTCTGCCCATAAGTAGCTCAGATAACAGCTGGGGACTGAGGGACCTGGTGGATCAAAGAAAACCCCTCAGAGGAGGTGAGCAGACACCATGGGAGCTGGCTAGGAGGTATAGCTTGCAGAGAGGCTCCTCCGTGAGTTTCTTTAAGGACAGGGCCGACATCTGACTCCTCCTGTGTCCCAGCACCTAGCATGGTGACCAGTACATAGAAGGAACTCAATAAATGGTCAGTGAAGGAATGAGAGGATGAATGAATTAATGAATTTGAACAAGTTCACACTCAGAGAGCTGGCTGCCTCTTGAATTTTAGAATTTTAGAGTTGGAAGATCCCTTAGACATGGATTAGCCCTGTCAATTTACGGAGTGTGAAGCTCAAGCCCAGTGATATAAACTTCCTGAGGCCCAGTGATGTCAAGATGCGGGTGGGGTGGGAGAGGTCTGCCTCACTGGAGGGCGGATGTTATTACTGATATTATTTAGAATAGGTGGCCCATGGTGATAAAAAGCAGGCCAACTTTTACTGGGTTTTGTTACTGTTTTAAAATTCTCCGCTTAACAGTTATCCTCTTTTTTATTTTTTATTTTATTTTATTTATTTTGAGATAGGGTCTCACTCTGTTGCCCAGGCCGGAGTACAGTGGCACGATCTCTGCTCACTGCAAACTCTGCCTCCCAGGTTCAAGCGATTCTCCTGCCTCAGCTTCCCGAGTAGCTGGGACTACAGTCACGTGCCACCATGCCTGGCTAATTTTTTGTATTTTTAGTTTCACCATGTTGGCCCAGCTGGTCTTGAACTCCTGACCATAGGTGATCCACCTGCCTCAGCCTCCCAAAGTGCTAGGATTACAGGCGTGAGCCACCGTGCCTGGCCATATCACCCTTTTATTGCCTATACAGGGAAGATAGCTCTCCCTGCCACCCCTCAACTTGTTGTGCTACAACCAAGGGCCAAGTTGGTTAGGGGCAGTCTCCTGACTCCTGGTCTGTTGTTCTTTCATTGTACAATACTGAATCTTAGTGAGGCTTCAGTCCTCACTTAGAACATTTGGAAAAGCATTGGCATTTATTTTTGCTGGAGTGAAGTCGCACTGTCATGGCTCACTGCAGCCTCAATCTTCTGGACTCAAGCGATCCTCCCGCCTCAGACCCCTGAGTAGGTGGGACTACAGGCTGTACCAGCACACCTGGCTAATTTTGTGAATTGTAGAGATGGGGTCTCAGCACGCCCGGCTGGTATTTATTTCTTTATCTTTTTTTTTTTCCATAGAGGTGGGGTTTCACTATGTTGCCCAGGCTGCTCTCAAACTCTTGAGCTCAAGCAATCCACCCGCCTTGGCCTCCCAAAGTGTGGGATTACAGGCAAGAGCCACCATGCCCAGCTGTCATTTGTTTTTATATAAAGAGAAGACAAAGCCAGGTGCAGTGGTTTATACCTGTAATTCCAGCACTTTGGGAGGCCAAGGCAGGTTAATCGCTTGAGCCCAGGAGTTCGAGACCAGCCTGGGCAACATAACGAAACCCTGTTTCTACAAAAGATATCAAAATTAGCTGGGCATGGTGGCATGTGTCTGTAGTCCCAGCTACTTGGGAGGCTGAAGTGGGAGGATCACCTGAGCTCAGGAAGTTGAGATTACAGTGAGCTGAAATCATGTGACAGCACTCTAGCACAGGCAACAGAGTGAGACCCTGTCTCAAAAACAAACAAAAAAGGCACAAAGAATTTACTTATATCCTAATATTTCTGTTTCCATAGAAAATTAGAGTTTGCTAGAAAACTGTTAGAAATCACTTTTTAAAAAAAATTTTTAAAGACAGAATCTTGCTCTGTCACCCAGGGTGGAGTGCAGTGGCACCATCTCAGCTCACTGCAACCTCCGCCTCCCGGGTTCAAGCGATTCTTCTGCCTCAGCCTCCCGAGTAGCTGGGACTACAGGTGCGCACCACCATGCCCGGCTAAATTTTGTATTTTTAGTAGAGAGGGGGTTTTACCATATTGGCCAGGCTGGTCTCAAATTCCTGACCTTGTGATCCGCCCACCTTGGCCTCCCAAAGTGTTGGGATTACAGGTGTGAGCCACTGCGCCCGGCCTGAAATAACTTTTATATATTATATTTTGTTATCTATTGCTGCGTAGCAACAACAACAAAGCCCAAAACCTAATGGCTTAAAATAACAATAGTTTATTATTTCTCACAATTCTGTGGGTCAGGAATTTGACAGGTTCACCTGAGTGGATCTTCTGTTCCACATGGCCATTGGCTAGCATCACTCACTTGTTTGCAGTCACCTGGAGGTTGGACTGGGCAAGAAGGTCCAAGAAGCCTCTACTTACATGTCTGGTACCTTGAGCTCCTCCAGGTGGCCTCTCTTTGCACTTGACTTGTCATTCAATAAATAGTCTCACCCAAGCTTCTCTACAGCATAGCAGCTGACTTTGCAAGTGAAAGCTGAAACTACCAGACCTCTTAAAAGTTAGTCCTGGCCGGGCGCGGTGGCTCACGCCTGTAATCCCAGCACTTTGGGAGGCCGAGGCGGGCGGATCACGAGGTCAGGAGATCGAGACCATCCTGGCTAACACAGTGAAACCCCGTCTCTACTAAAAAAAATACAAAAAATTAGCCGGGCGTGGTAGCGGGCGCCTGTAGTCCCAGCTACTCGGGAGGCTGAGGCAGGAGAATGGCGTGAACCCGGGAGGCGGAGCTTGCAGTGAGCCGAGATTGCGCCACTGCACTCCAGCCTGGGCGACAGAGCGAGACTCCGTCTCAAAAAAAAAAAAAAAAAAAAAAAAAGTTAGTCCTGACCCTAGGATTGTATCACTTTCACTGCTTTGTGTTGATCGAAGAAATTCATGAGGCCAGCCCAGATTCACTGGGTGGGGAAATAGACTCTAGCTCCTTATAGGAGGCGTGGCAGGGTGGACAGGAGGGAATTGATGGCGGCCACTGCTGGAAACCATCTACTAGTACATAGGATATAAAACAATGATACCATATTTATTTTTTCCTTAAAAACGTCACCCTCTTTTTCTAGCATCAGGGAAAAAGCCATCTCCATCTAAATGCATTTTTCAGACAATTGAAGTTTATTTCTTTAATTTCTTAGTTCTTAAAATTTTAATTATATTGAATGAAAACGTTACAAACTTCATGATATTCTAAATATCTATTTTGATTATATTCTAAACATATTCTAACCTTTTCTTGGTGACAGTGGTATTTTTCTGAACACCTGTTATGGTGAAGCATCATGATATAGGGCTGTCTTAAGCTTCTGCTAAGGAGTGTTTGCCCATACAAAGGCCTCTGGATCTTATACTTCAGGGAGCATGTAGTAATTTTTTGTGCCTCCTTCTCACTTTTACACATCTTGCTCCCATCTCAAACTCCATATTTGTTGCCTTAATTTGCTGTAGGCTAGGAAATATAATTAACTAAGTTTGTTAAAATTATGTTAAAATTGGGATAAGTAGAGCTAATAGTCTCTTGAATAAAGAGCATAGACTTTCATTTGTTTTACTTTTGCTGTTTCCTAAGTATTGTAACCTTTATTGTATTCTGTTTTATTTTCATAGCATCCCCAGTGGTAGGTATTATCATTCTTATTTTATGGATAAGTACAAGGTCTTATTTTATGGATAAATACAAGATTCTCTTAGTGTCAGGGTGCGGTGTCTCACACCTGTAATCCCTGTACTTTGGGAGGTCAAGGAGGGTGGATCATTTGAGGTCAGGGGTTCGTGACCAGCCTGGCCAACATGGTGAAACCACGTCTCTACTAGAAATATAAAAAATTAGCTGAGTGGTAGTGGCGCGCACCTGTAATCCCAGCTACTTAGGAGGCTGAGTCACGAGAATCTCTTGAGCCTGGGAAGCAGAGGTTGCAGTGAGCCGAGACCAGGCTACTGCACTCCAGTCTGGGCAACAGAGTGAGGCCCTGTCTCAAAAAAAAAAAAAGAAAAAGATTATCTTATGTTAGTCTGAATAACACTTAGACTAGAACCCAAGGGCCTTTACTCCTGCCACAAAGATCTGCTGTCTTCATATTCATATAGGAGGAGGAAAATGCTCAGGAAAGTGGATTTTTTTTTTATTTCTATCTTGTCTGCTTATTCTCCACTTGTATCCTGTCTGGGCTAGGTTCCTGGAGACCAACATTTCTGGGTAAAGACCTCCAGATAAGCTGGGCACAGTGGCTCACGCCTGTAATCCCAGCATTTTGGGAGGCCGAGGTGGGTGGATCACAAAGTCAAGATATCGAGACCATCCTGGCCAACATGGTGAAACCCTGTCTCTACTAACAATACAAAAATTAGCTGGGTGTGGTGGTGTGCGCCTGTAGTCCCAGCTACTCAGGAGGCTGAGGCAGGAGAATCTCTTGAACCTGAGAGGCGGAGGTTGCAGTGAGCCAGGATCTTGCCACTGCACTCCAGCCTGGTGACAGAGCCAGGATCCGTCTCAAAATAAAAACAAAACAAAAAAAGACCTCCAGATAAGAGATGGGTTAGCAGATAGGAAACATGCAAAGGAAAATCCTGGTAGGTCTGGTTATTTCTATACATTTAACAAGAATGGCTTTGAAAATAGTGTGACAGTGAAGAGAATGGGAATTCTCTCATCAAAGCCCTGAAACAAGTTTATTGCTTTTTAAGCTGCCGACTCTTTGTGACCCTGGAAAACAGAACACAGATGAACAATTTCAGTGCACTCAAGGAGCCAAGGACAGTTTGGAAACAAGCAGGATCCAAAATACCAGTAGGTGGGTCAACATTTTGTTGTTCTTAATGTCACTATGCCTTTAGACTTCTGTGTGTCTCTGAGGCCACTCAGTGATCTTCTTATGTCTAGTGACAAAAGGACTGTGAGTGATGAAGAAGAGTAATGCAGATTGGCAGGTTCTCTCACTGAGTGAGTAGGAAGAGCAGTGTCATGGGAACTTGAGGAGACATCAAAGCCCAAGTGGCTGGCAGGTTAATCAGACAGAACTCATCAGTTGTTAGAAGCAAAGCATCTTGCCTTTCCACAACTGCCCAGATAGTTTTTCTTATAAAAACAAACACCAGGTATTCCATTTACCAGTGCTCCAGAAACTAAACTAATTGGAAACCAGGGTTGTTTAAAGTAAGTGTCACTGACTCCGGAGAGAGAGTTGAACAACGTCACTATGACCCTGGGGTGTGTGATTTCCAGCCAGACGAATGAAATGAATTGACTTTAGCATAAATTACTGGAAGAAGAGTGTGTGTATGTTTGTATATATATTCATACACATATATGTATATATAATATATTCATACACATATGTGTATATATAATATGTTCATACACATATATGTATATATAATATATTCATATACATATATGTATATATAATATATTCATACACATATATGTATATATAATATATTCATACATATATGTATATGTATTCATGCACACATAGGTATATATGTATTCATGCACATATATGCATATACACATATATTCGTGCATGTGTATACATACATACATATATTCATACATACACACACACATGCTGAGTTTTAAAGAACTTAAGTAAAACAGGCCGAGTGTGGTGGCTCACACCTGTAATCCCAGCACTTTGGGAGGCCGATGTGGGCAGATCACTTGAGGTCAGGAGTTCGAGAGCAGCCTGGCCAACATGGTGAAACCCCGTCTCTACTAAAAATACATAAATTAGCCGGGCGTGGTGGCGGGCACTTGTAATCCCAGCTACTCGGGAGGTGGAAGCTCAATAATAGCTTGAACAGCTGGGTGCGGTGGCTCACACCTGTAATCCCAGCGCTTTGGGAGGCCAAGGCAGGCAGATCACGAGGTCAGGAGATCGAGACCATCCTGGCTAACATCGTGACACCCCGTCTCTACTAAAAATACAAAAAATTAGCCGGGCGTGGTGGTGGGCGCCTATAGTCCCAGCTACTCGGGAGGCTGAGGCAGGAAAATGGCGTGAACCCAGGAAGCAGATCTTGCAGTGAGAGGAGATCGCGCCACTGCACTCTAGCCTGGGCGACAGAGCAAGACTCCGTCTCAAAAAAAAAAAAAGAATCACTTGAATCCAGGAGGCAGAAGTTGCAGTGAGCTGAGATGGCACCACTGCACTCCAGCCTTGGCAACAGAGTGAGATTCTGACTAAAAAAAAAAAAACTAAATAAATAAAGAACGAACTTAAGTAAAACAAATTTATTTGGTGTGTGGGAATTTTTTTTTAATTTTTAAAAAATTTATTAAAAATTTTTTTGGTTTAAATTTAGTTAGGTATTATAAGTAAGGGAATTACTAAAAGGGCAATAATTTTTTTTTCTTTCTTTTTTTTTTTTGAGACGGAGTTTCACTCTTGTTGCCCAGGCTAGATAGAGTGCAGTGGCGTGATCTCGACTCACTGCAACCTCCGCCTCCCGGGTTCAAGCGATCCTCCTGTCTCAGCCTCCTGAGTAGCTGGGATTACAGGTGCCCACCACCATGCCCAGCTAATTTTTTGTATTTTTAGTAGAGATGGGGTTTCACCATGTTGGCCAGGCTGGTCTTGAACTCCTGACCTCAGGTGATCCACCCACCTCAGCCTCCCAAAGTACTGGGATTATAGGTGTAAGTCACCACGCCCAGCCAATATATGTTTTTCATGACAGACTAGTATATCAGTTTTAGTTTAGTTTTTTTTTTTTCCTATGGATAAATGGTAGCACTAATCCACAACTTTGAAGTCAGTTCTCCTGGAAAAAAAAAACTTTTTATTCCTCCCCCTAGTGGTGATTGAGACTAATGACGAGTTTGCTGTTTGTTTCGTATTGGCAAATATGTACGTAAGGGAGAATGAAGGAAAATGTCCAGACATTTTATTTATTTATTTTTTATATTTTTGAAATGGAGTTTCGCCCTTGTTCCCCAGGCTGGAGTGCAATGGCGCGATATTGGCTCACTGCAACCTCCACCTCCCAGGTTCAAGCGATTCTCCTGCCTCATCCTCCCAAGTAGCTGGGATTACAGACATGCACCACCAAGCCTGGTTAATTTTGTATTTTTTAGTAGAGACGGAGTTTCTCCATGTTGGTCAGGCTGGTCTCAAACTCCTGACCTCAGGTGATCCACCCACCTTGGCCTCCCAAAGTTGGGATTACAGGCGTGAGCCACCACGCCCAGCCAGACATTTTAGATCAGTGGATTTTATTCCTATGAAGGGAATAATGAAAAACTACCTAGCTGGCATCAGAGTGTTTGGCACTCACACCACTGATAGAAGCAAATGGGATGACATAGCCATTAGATGACAAAGAAAAACCCATAGTTGTTATGGCCTCCCCTGCTCGGCACCCTCTTCCCTCAGAAGTACAAAGAACAGACCAAAAAAAAGTTTGACATTTTTCCACCTGTTCCTCTAGTCTTTTTGTGTGCTTAAAAAAAAAAAAAGTGACAATTATGATATGTGTAAGCAATTTTATATCCTGATTTTTCACTTTACATTAGAATGTAAACATTACTCTATGTTATTAAAAAAAAAAAACCCTGTAAACTTATTTTGAAATTGTTGGGCTGGGCAAGGTGGCTCCCACCTGTAATCCCAGCACTTTCGGAAGCCAAGACAGGCAGATCACTTGAGCCCAGGAATTGGAGACTACCCTGGGAAACATGGCAAAACACCATCTCTACAAAAAATTAGCCAGGCATGGTGGTGTGCGGCTGTAGACCCACACCCTCTCCTACTTGGGAGGCTGAGGTGGGAGGATCACCTGATCCTGGGGAGGTCAAGGCTGCAGTGCCATGATTATGCCACTGCATTCCAGTTTGGGCGACAGAATAAGACCCTGTCTCAAACAACAACAACAACAACAAAAATAGTTGGATTTCACCTATTGTTGAATTTTAGGTTGCTTCATTCTTTATTCTGTTATGAATAGGGACACAGTTACTTGTAAATAATGCTTTGTTTTTGCATTTTGGATTATTTCCTCAGGATAGATTCTCAGAAGCAGAATTACTTGGTCAAAGGGTTTGAAGATTTTAAGGATTCTTTTCCCCTCCTTTTTAAGACAGGGTCTCGCTCTGTCGCCCAGGCTTCCTTGCAGTGGCGCAATCTCAGTTCATGGTTTTTTTTGTTTTTTTTTTTTTGACACAGAGTCTTGCTATGTCACCAGGCTGGAGTGCAGTGGCGCAAACTCGGCTCACTGCAACCTCCGCCTCCTGGGTTCAAGCGATTCTCCTGTCTCAGCCTCCTGAGTAGCTGGGATTACAGGCGTGCACCACCACGCCCGGCTAATTTTTGTATTTTTAGTAGAGACAAGATTTCACCATGTTGTCCAGGATGGTCTCCATCTCTTGACTTCGTGATCTGCCCGCCATGGCCTCCCAAAGTGCTGGGATTACAGGCGTGAGCCACCACGCCTGGCCAGTCTCAGTTCACTTTATGGGGCCAATGTGTGAGGGTCGCTTGAAGTCTGGGAGTTTGAGACCACCCTGGGCAACAAACATTGTGTGACTTCATCCCTACCAAAAATACAAAAACTAGCTGGCTGTGGTGGCAGGTGCCTGTGGTCCCAGCTACTTGGGAGGCTGAGGTGGGAGGATTGCTGGAGCCTGGGAAGTTGAGCCTGCAGTAATCTGTGATTGTGCCACTGTACTCCAGCCTAGTGACAGAGTCAGACCCTATCTCCAAAAAAATTTTATTTTTTTAAAAAGGAAGCTGATCAGATCTACCCTCTCTGATTCAGCAGTCTCTCTGCTTTCTGGTCCAGCTGGAGAGTAGGGCATTCTAGATAACAGGGAATTAATATCTGTGCCACAGAGCACACACTTTTTTTTTTTTTTTTTTTTTGAGACGGAGTCTCGCACTGTTGCCCAAGCTGGAGCGCGGTGGATCTTGGCTCACTGCAACCTCTGCCTCCCGGGTTCAAGAGATTCTCCTGCCTCAGCCTCCCAAGTAGCTGGGATTACAGGCGCCCGCCACCATGCCCAGCTAATTTTTTGTATTTTTAGGAGAGACGGGGTTTCACCATGTTGGCCAGGCTGGTCTTGAACTCCTGACCTCGTGATTCACCTGCCCCAGTCTCCCAAAGTGCTGGGATTACAGGCGTGAACCACTGCACCCAGCCTACACTTTTTTTTCTTTGGAAATAGAGTCTCACTCTGTCACCCAGGCTGGAGTGCAGTGGTGTGATCTCAGCTCACTGCAACCTCCGCCTCCCGGGTTCAAGCAATTCTCATGCCTCAGCCACCTGAGTAGTTGGTATTACAGGCATGCACCACCATGCCCAGCTAATTTTTTGTTTTTTTAGTATAGAGTTTTCACCATGTTGGCCAGGCTCACCTCAACTCCTGGCCTCCGCCTGCCCTGGCCTCCCAAAGTGCTGGGATTACAGGCGTGAGCTACCGTGCCCAGCCAGTTCATGCGTTTTTGAAAAGTTAATTGAATAGATGATAAAATGTACATGTTCATGAGATATTTATAAACTTTATTTGTTTATTTTTTTTCTGGAGACAGAGTTTCACTATGTTGTACAAGCTGGCCTTGACCTCCTGAGCTCAAGTAATCCTCCTGCCTTAGCCTCCCAAGTAGCTGAGACTACAGACCTGAGCCACCATCCTGGCTAGTTATGGGATATTTAGAGGGAAAAAAGAGATGCCCTTATGTTGCAAATGAGGAAGACTTGGCCTAGAGAGATTGATGTTTGCCAAAGTCAGATAGTAACCTAGTGATAGGTCAGGGTCTAGAATTCAGTGGGACTAGATTGAAGGTCTCTGAATGTTCTTCAGAATCTCTGATGCCTTAAGACTGTTTTTACAAATGTTAGGCCGGGCATGGTGGCTCACACCTGTAATCCTAGCACTATGGGAGGCCCAGGTGGGTGGATCACTCAAGATAAGGAGTTCAAGACCAGCCTGGGCAACATAATTTTCTACTAAAAATACAAAAACTAGCCGGGCATGGTGGCGTGCATGTGTAATCTCAGCTACTTGGGAAGCTGAGGCATGAGAATTGCTTGAACCCAGGAGGCGGAGGTTGCAGTGAGCTGAGGTCGTACCACTGCACTCCTGGGTGACAGACTGAGACTCTGTCTCAACAACTACAAATGTTATTGTGCTGTCACTGATATGAAGGTGGGCCTGTTACCAGAGAATTCTGATGGACGGGCAGGAGCAGAACCCTCACCTGAACCATCACCTGTGATTTGTGGCATTTGCAGGGGAGGCTCTGCAACAGCCCAGGGATTGTGTCTTGTGAAACTGCGCTTCAACTGCGGGTTTCTTCTACCTCTGAAAATCTCCCAAGAGCAATTTTATAATCATGAAATCTAAACTTAGAAACTAAAAATACTCTTAGAGATCTTATAGCTCAGTCCTTTCATTTCTTAGCCAGGGAAGACCTAGAGAGTCCACTGCCCAAGCCAAAGCCACACAGTTTAATAGTGCACTCTTCACTCTGTCAAGCCACCGGCAGGGACCTTCTGCATCACCCAACTGTCACTGGGACTCTACCAGGTAAGGATCCTTGTGGGCTGGAAACTGGTGGTGGAGCGGGGGTGGGGGTAGGTTCTGGCACCCTCTGCTGGTGCAAAGGGGTCAGTGCAACTCTAGGAATGGCTTAGGGAGTAGGGAACAGGTCCTCTGGATGGGCTGGTGGGCTTTTGGTTCTGTCAAGAACTTGAGCAAACTGATGTGTTTGTGTCCACCCCGCTCCCCCTACCTCCAAAAAACCCATGCAATTCAGGATGAGTGTGGAACCTGTTTCTTCTGAAATCTATAATGCAGAGTCCAGAAATAAAGATGACGGAAAGGTACACTTAAAATGGAAAAGTGAGTATAAAGTCATGGGTTTTATTAGACAAAATGAAATTTAAAGTATATTTCTAATGTGGTTGATATTTCTAAGTACACAACCTGTGTTGCACATTTAGAACCATAGCAATGTCCTTCTGAATTTTTTTCTTTTATTATATTTCATTTTAAAAGCAGGGCCCTTCTGACTACAGACTTCAGAAGGGAAATGCTTTTTTTTTTAATTTCTAGACTTTATAGGAAATATTTCTAATATATAAATGTATATTGTATAAGAAATGTAACAAAACAGTGCACAATACAATAAGTCCTCACCTTATTCTGTTAATAGGAAATGACAATGACTTTAAGCAAACTACGACTTTAAGCAAAACGATGTATAACAAAACCAATTTTACCATGGGCTAATTGATGTAAGCAAGAGTTAAGTTCCTATAGCATATTTCTGGTCACAAATACATCACCATACTTCTAAATAAAGACCAAGACACTTCTAATATTAAACATTGAAATAAATGTGAGCTATGTACACATTTAAGAGAGATTAATAAAAACAAGTAAGATAAGTAATTACCTGTTTATTCTAGTTCAGGGTCACAGGTGGCTGGAACCTATCCTGGCAACTCAGAGTACAAGGAGGGAACCAGCCCTAGACAGACACCATTCCATTGCAGAGTGTACTCACACACTCCCACTCACACAGACTGGGGCAACTTCAACATACTAATTCACCTAACGTGCACATATTTAGGATGTGGGAGGAAACCGGACTACCTGGAAAAAACCCATGCAGATATGGGAAGAATATGCAAGTGCCACACAGACAGTGGCCCCAGCTGGGAATTGATTGGTTTTTTTTTTCTCATCAGAGTTACAATGAAACAATGTTGAATAAAATGACATTATTTGAGGAACTGCTACATAGATATTTACTATATAACATTATAAAAGTGGAGAGTATGCAGTGTCACTCTCATATCCTGTGGGCATTATTCTTTGTATCAGTTTTCTCTTACAGGCTTAAAGGATATAATGTCTATTTTTAATACTAGTCGTAAGTGACATTAGCAGAAGTGTTCGACAACATTTGAAATGAAAACATGCATATATGTATGCACTCCAAAAATATGAGCTCAGTGTAGTCTGGAAAGACTAGACAAACTCAAATAGAATACTTTCTATTATTACACACTAAGAACTATAGATGTCATTTTTCCTGTTAAAACTTCACAGGAAGAGGGTCTATCTGTAAGTTGTTTGCTGCCTTTCACCCTGGAAGTCAGCAACAAGGGCTGTTGTTTGGGATAACTGACTGAAATTCCCTTCTCTCTCTCTCTCATCAATTCTCCCCTGACCTCCCATTCAAGCCAAACAGGGCAAGCTAAGGATGATGCAACTGTAAAAAGGCAATTGTTACACTATGAGTTATGATAGTATTATGTATTTCTTTTAGATGAAAGCCTGTGTTTCCAATGTTTACAGTGATGTTTTAAATGCTGCTTTCTCTTGTGCACAGTGGAGGTGAAAGAAATGGCAAAGAAAGCAGCTACTGGACAGCTCACAGTACCTCCTTGGCATCCTCAGAGTAGTCTGACTTTAGAGAGCGAGGCTGAAAATGAGCCCGACGCCCTGCTGCCACCCCCCATTAGGAGCCCAGAAAACACAGATTGGCAGCGAGTTATTGAGTATCATAGGGAAAATGATGAGCCCAGAGGAAATGGCAAGTTTGACAAGACGGGCAACTATGACTGTGACAGTGACCAGCATGGCAGACAGCCCAGGCCTGGAAGCTTCACCAGTAAGTTCACTTGCGGGAATCAGGATAGGTGAACTCAATCAAGTATCAGTCGGGCGAGGTGGCTCAGCCTGTAATTCCAGCACTTTGGGAGGTGAGGTGAGCGGATCACCTGAGCCCAGGAATTTGGGACCAGCCTGGTCAGCATGATGAAACCTGGTCTCTACAAAAAAAAAAAAAAAACAAAAAAAACAAAACATTAGCTGGGCGTGGTGGCACACGCCTGTAGTTCCAGGTACCCAGGAGGCTGAGGTGGGAGGATCACTTGGACCTGAGAGGTGGAGGTTGCAGTGAGCTGTGATCATGAAACTGCACTCCAGCTTGGGTGACAGTGAGACCCTGTCTCAAAATAAAAATAAAAGTAAAAAAAAGTTATCAGCTCTCAAAAAAGTAAACTTTCCAGCATATTTTTTTTGGTTTGGTCCTCTCTCCTTTCCTACTTTTCTGGAAACCTTGAATTCCAGGGGAAGACAGTATAGCCCTATATCTCATTGCATCTCCCACAGGCAAACAGATCCAGACACTGATCAGTTTTTATATTACTGAAACAGGTCCCTTTGTCCAAAGGAAGTAAAATAATCAAATACTGACCCTGGTTTTGGCGAGGAATCGATCCTTCTTTACCTGGGGATAGAGGTAGGCCATCACTGCCTACTGCCCATGTCTCTGCATTGTATTCTAAGCTGAAAATAAATTCTCCCAGAATTTATTTAGAGTGTATTCTAAGCTGGCATTAAATTTTTCCAGAGAGTCTATGCTGGAGGAACCTAGAGACACATGACATTTATTGTCATCGGTTTATAGATTTACAGGTTAAAAAAAATGAAGGCCGTATATTTTCAGTTGATAATTTGCTTATAATCAGGGCATGGATATTGTTTCACAGTTGTTTATAAGTTAAAGAAAGATACATCTAAACTTGTCATTTGTCTTAGGCAGAAAATCTATTGGCTTGGGTATTATTTGTATTTAGAATCTGTTTCTTGTCAAGCATCACTCTCGAATGGGTGGGCAGATGATCCAGGGCTGCATTTTGGGGTCAGGCTAAACTAACAGTCTCTACTCTCTGGACTGAACCTAACGTATGGGACATGGCCACTCTTGGCAGAATATGTATACATCTCTTCTTTCATGCCACCTTTATCCTCTTCCATGTTGTCTGAATATCACTGAATGACTTTGGCCCTGACTGTGTTACAATCATTAGGTATCAGGCACCCATCTCCCAGACAAAAGGAGCAACCAGAGCATAGTGAAGCCTTTCAAGCAAGTTCTGACACATTGGTGGCTGTAGAGAAATCTTACAGTGTAAGTAATACTGCCTGGAAAGCCAAGTTGAACCCAAGGATCTAATAAGATAGATCTGAGTTATTGTTATGTGTTATGACACCAAAATAATAGCTATAGTAGTTCTTTTTGGCTGGAGCATGTGCCTTCATGTCACTGACATGAATAAAATAATCTTTCCTCCTGTCTGATACTTTTTAAAAAGTCAGTTCAACTCAATGAATTGTGTATCCTGGAGATTGGGAGAGTACAGAAAAGTGTAAGATTCAGCTTTGGCACATGAGTTTCTGGCATAGTTGGGTAAACAAAACTAGGGCAAAGCTCCTTCCCCAGCAGGTGACTGAGGTCAGTTAGGAGTAGGAAAAGCAAGGGCAGGGTTGCTATGAGAGTATCTTCACCTGGAATATCCTCTAAGGGCCAAACTCAGCACCCAGCTCAGTGGAAGTGATGTGTTTGTGCCTGACAACTGCACCTCAGCAGGATCTATATGCGTTTCCACTGCAGTTACAGCCTTGCTTCAGGGCTTTAACACACTCTAGGCCATAGCGCAGCCAGACTAAGAAACCAAAATTTTTTTATTGTCATTGACATGGGATTGCAATCATTTAAAGAATATAGACAGCAATTGGAATGATACAATATATGAATACAATAGTGATAAAATGTAAGGTCTTTTGACCTATTGTATTTAATCATGGCATACGAACCATTCATAAGATCAACTTATTCTTTCTCTGACTTGAGGGCTGGAAGAACAGTCATATTAACCATACTAGCTGAGCTGGAGAAGCAGGCCTAGGCAGGAAAGTGGGGAATGTCTGCCGGAGGCCAGGACTCAAATTCAGTTTGATGAGAGGTAAAGAGGAGCAGCTGTTAAGTGCACAGGAAGGGAAGTGTGTGGCAAAAAGCAATGTCCGAGGAAATTAGTCACAAAATCTCTGCCAAGAGACCACTGAAGGTTGGGTGTAGTGGCTCACACCCATAATTCCAGTACATTGGGAGGCTGAAGCTGGAGGATCGCTTAAAGCCAGGAGTTCAAGACCAGGCTGGGCACCATAGTATGACCCTGCCTACAAAAAAATGTAAAAATCAGCTGAGTGCAGTGGCTCACTCCTGTAATCCCAGCCCTTTGGGAGGCCAAGGTGGGCAGATTGCTTGAGTCCAGGAGTTTGAGACCAGCCTTGGCAACATGGCAAGACCCCATCTCTACAAAAGATACAAAAGTTAGCTGGATATGGTGCATGCCTGTAGTCCCAGCTACTTGGGAGGCTGAAGTGGGAGGATCACCTGAGTCTGGGGAGGTTGAGGCTGCAGTGAGCCATGATCAGGCCACTGCACTCCAGCCTGGGGGACAGAGTGAGACCCTGTCTAAAAAAAAATAAATAAAAATTAGCCAGGCATGATAGTGTGCACCTGTAGTCTCAGCTACTCGGGAGGCTGAGGCAGGAGGATCGCTTGAGCCCAGCAGTTCAAGGCTGCAGTGAGCTGTCATTGCGCCACCGTACTCTAGCCTGGGTGGACTGAATGAGACCCTGTCTCAAAAAAAAAAAAAAAAAAAGACTGAAGTGAGCCATTTGTTTGGCCACATGGTAATCAGGTCCTGAATATTGTGAAATAAGCAGGAAAAAAGGGGTGGAGCAGAGATGCTAAAGAAATAAATTTGCAGGCCGGTCGTGGTGGCTCACACCTATAATCCCAGCACTTTGGGAGGCCGAGGTGGGAGGATCACTTGAGATCAGGAGTTTGAGACCAGCCATGCCAACATGGTGAAACCCCATCTCTACTAAAAATACAAAAAGTAGACAGGCGTGGTGGCACACACCTGTGATCCCAGCTACTTGGGAAGCTGAGGCAGGAGAATCACTGGGACCCCAGAGGCAGAGGCTGCAGTGAGCCGAGATCATGCCACTGCACTCCAGCCTGGGTGACAGAGGAAGACTCTGTCTCAAAAAAAAAAAAAAAAGAAATTTGCAGACCGGGCGTGGTGGCTCATGTCTGTAATCCCAGCACTTTGGGAGGCAGAGGCAGGCAGATCACGAAGTCAGGAGTTCAAGACCAGTTTGGCCAACATAGTGAAACCCCTCTCTACTAAAAATACAAAAATTAGCTGGGCATGGTGGCACATGCCTATAGTCCCAGCTACTCAGGAGGCTGAGGCAGGAGAATCACTTGAACCTGGGAGGTGGAGGTTGCAGTGAGCCAAGATCGCACCTCTGCACTCCAGTCTGAGTGACAGAGAGAGACTCTGTCTCAGAAAAATAAATAAGTAAATATAAATTTGCTGCATTTTACTATTTTATTTTTATTACTGAGACTACATTGCTGTTTTTAAAATGCTTCTTCATTTGCCTTTAACCTGTAATACTCAAGGGACTCACAGGTTCTGAGTAGCCGCAGCCTCCTCATCTGTAAGATGATGCCAACACATGGGCTATGTCTCTGCCTGTGAGGGATTAGTGTGTTTAAATTCAGTCCTCAACTTGAGTTGACTAGGGCCTTTCTCCTTATTTAGAATATTAGAATAGGACGGTCACCTCATCTCCACCCATTCTGCAGATGATGATGCTGAGGCTCAGGATTAGCATTCCTTCATGCTATTCCAGGCAGTTAACAGCTGCTTTTCCCCACCAGGAAGGGAAGGCAGAGGCACATGCACAAAGAGGTAGGGAGAGTCAGCTCAGTGTCACACTGACTGCTGGGTAGTGTTAGATAACCCCGTTGTTAACACTGCATCCAACTATAAAGGGATTTCGTTACAATGAACAGCAACTTAAAAGTGATTTCCTACATTATTAATAGCATCAGTCCATGCAATCAACTTGTTCACCAGAGTCTTCTGAGGATATAACAGATGAATTTTTAACTCCAGACGATGAATATTTTTACTCCTCGACTGCTCAAGAAAACTTAGCTCTAGAGGTAAAAAACGCAGTTCAGGGTAAAGTACCTTTTCACCTTTCTCCATTGCCTTATTTCTTTTATTGAGAAAAATAGCTTACATATCAAAGTATGTAATGTCTACCAGGGTTTTTTATACCTTTTTTGGTGTCAGGAGTGTGATATGAACCCATGCATTCATACGTGTTTTGAAAAACATCTGAAAATTTTTTTATTTTTGAGGATGGGAAGTCATGTGCAGTTTCTCCCAAAATTGTGGTTACTGCATTTATACAGCACTTTGTACTTTTTTCCAAAACATTTTTTTTTTTAATTTTTGAGATAGAGTCTCGCTCTGTCACCCAGGCTGGAGTGCAGTGGTGTGATCTCGGCTCACCGCATCCTCTGCCTCCCGGGTTCAAGCGATTCTCCTGCCTCAGCCTCCTGAGTAGCTGGAATTACAGGCGTGTGCCATCACACCCAGCTAATTTTTGTATTTTTAGTAGAGATGGGGTTTCACCATGTTGGTCGGGCTGGTGTCAAACTCCTGAACTCGTGATCCGCCCGCCTCGGCCTCCCAAAATGCTGGGATTACAGGCGTGAGCCACCATGCCTGGCTCAAAATGTTTTTATTCATGCTACCTAATTCATACTTCCTAATGGGAAAGGACAAGGCTATCATTCCTCTCTCTGAGGAAGACTGGTGTTCTGCAGATGTACGGAATTAATTAACTCCAGCCTGCCAAGTTTTAGTGATGGGAGAGCCAGGATTGAGGCAAGGGTTCAGCAACAAATATGAGACTGTCCAATATACCAGGTTTTCTTGGGAATCTGCCTAGCTTTTACAAGAACCTGCTGTACAGAGTATTTTCATTTGTAAAATGAATTTTGATGAATTCTCTTATTTACTTATTTTCCACCCTACCTCCCTGCTAACCTGGCACCTTTTTGGGATCTTTTACCTATATGAAAGGGAGGATTGTGTCAATCACAGTATTTGACTGATAAGAATTCTAGGATGCATCAAAGATGTAATTTCAGGCCAGGCGCGGTAGCTCACGCCTGTAATCCCAGCACTTGGGGAGGCCGAGGTGGGTGGATCGTGAGGTCAGAAGTTCAAGACCAGCCTGGCCAAGATGGTGAAACCTCGTCTCTACTAAAAATACAAAAATTAACCGGGCGCAGTGGCAGGTGCCTGTATTCCCAGCTACTCGGGAGGCTGAGGCAGGAGAATCGCTTGAACCTGGGGGACAGAGGGTGCAGTGAGCTGAGATCGTGCCACTGCACTCCAGCCTGGGCGACAGAATGAGACTCCGTCTCAAAAAATATATATATATAATTTCAGCTAGGTGTGGTGGCTCATGTCTATAATCACAACACTTTAGGAGGCTGAGGCGGGAGGATTGCTTGAGCTCAGGAGTTTGAGAACAGCTTGAGCAACATAGCAAGACCTTGTTTGAAAAAAAGGAAATGAAACATTACTAGTCCCCAAAAGACCCCTTGTGATCCCATCCAGTCACTGCCTCTTCCAAAAGGAACCATTGTTCTGACTTCTTACCTCGTAGAGTAGTTTTGCAGACTGGGCCAGCTTTTAAGCCTTCTTTAGCTCTTCTGATAAAGCTCCCAAGAACCAAAATATCTTTGTTGGAAGATTGGGTTGAATAGGGATAGTGATATAAAGAGGCGGAGTCACATAATTCCTCTTCACAATGAGAGGTGAGGGAGGACTTACTGAGGAGAGGACATATGATACAAATAAGTACTTAATGTCTAGGAAGCAAGTTTGTGCTTTTTCTATAAAGATGCAGGGATCTTATGAAGATTTTCAAGATTTAAGAACATCAAGAAATTATTGACCTTTTAATATGTCTGCCTCCAGTGAACCTCCTTTCTTTGCTTTTCTTTTGTTCTTTTTTAGACCTCGAGTCCCATAGAAGAGGACTTTGAAGGAATACAAGGTGCATTTGCCCAACCTCAAGTCTCTGGTAATAAGCCCTTAGGGAAGATTCCTTGAGAATCACTTCCCTTCAATTTCTTCTGTTGGATCACAGATGTTTAGAGCTGGGGGGATCCTGAGGGACAGCCTCGTCCAAACCTTTCATTATATGGTTGAGAAAACCAAGGTTCAATGATTTCTCCTCAATAGAACAAATCCCTTCCTCCTCACCAACCTTATAACATCCACGTGTTGTATTATTTATACCTCCCCTTGCATTTTTATAGCAAATATTGTTGTAGTCACTGCTTTTTCCCCCTTTGGTCTCTCAAGCTTTCAGGCTCCTTGGTGTGCCACATAGCAAGTGCAGTTATCTTTGCTAAGCTGACCTGGGGGATATGCCCAAGCTACATAGCTAGTTATTAACATAACAAAATTAGAACTAGGTTTCCATGTATTTCTTCTCTCCAGAAGGCAGTGTCACCAGCATTTTCCTTTGCTTGCTTAGCATCTTAGCAAAGAGTTAGTAACAGTTAACAATGCAGATTCAACTTAACATCTACCACTTGGGAGGCCTTGGGTTCTATATAACTTAGCAGGGGCTTTCTATTAGATGAGAAGGTAGCCTTGGATCAGTAGCCAGGGATGTGGCACCAGACAGATATAAGTTAACTGTTGGCTTTGTTACATTTTTAAAATTGTGTACTCTTGTTCTTTTAAAGTATGTACTCATCTATTTTAAAACTAGAGTTATCCACCTACCAACCTGTGTAGCTATCCATGGTCATGTCTCAACCGTCTAAACCCAAACAGCGTGGTGTTATGAACTTACTCCCTTCTTCCACTGCATACTCCAGCTTCCAACTGTAACCTTGTGAAGGCCCCTGCCAGAGTTGGGAGCATTTTAAGAAGCTGTAAGCTTTTAGATCAACTTTTACTTAAAGTCTCAGCATAATATGTATTAAAAGTCTCCAGAGCCTTGGGCCACCCATGTCTTCCTGCAGAGCCTCTTTTTTGGACCTGCCTTGTATGTGGCCACTTAACTTGTATGTGGAGGTGAGTTGAGTGAGATGGAAAAGTTTAGGGCAGACAGGTCAGATAACCAGAGCTAGTTTAATACAGACATCTGAAGTATGTGAAAAAGTCTCTGATTTCTACTCCATTCACTTCTTTCTGCCCCTCTCTGCCCCCTTTTCCTTCTAGTGTTCTGATGTATATCCCCTTCCACATGAGAGGACACAACAGGGGTACAGGATGCAGCATGCTAGGTTCCAAGACCCATTCTGCCACTGACTTTTTCTGCATAACCTTCAGCAAGTCACTTCACCCCAGGGCCCTACTTTCCCCTGGTATAAAGTAAAGGAGAGGGTCGGACTCTAAAGTCTCTAAGCTCTAAATGTTGCTTCTTAGGAATTAGTTTATGCTTTCTGGATATTTATCATTTTAAAAGGGTCAGGAAGAGGAACCCCCAATGTCTCTCCACTGGTGGGGTTTCAGAGCTCCTTGGTAGCTGTGAAAGGTGGCATTGTTCTGATGGGCATTCTTAGTGTCTACCAGACCACCTGGATCTAAGGAATGGGATGGGGGTGGGGGGGTCATAGGCATTTGGAAACAGGGCTGGATGCTCCATCTGCCCCCTTCTTTATTAACTAGGACAGTACAGTGGTGGGAAGGAAAATGGATACTGGCCCTGCCTGCCTGGAGCAAAGCATCTTACTGAGAATTGGGGAGGAGTAACTTCAGATAACTTGATGCCAAGAAGAACAGAAGACAGTTGAATTAGCTCCTCAGTACTCAAGACCCCACGCCCACGCCCACGCCTAGTGTTTGATGGCCAAGTGGCATAGTTAGAGTTCGGGGCTGTTTAGTTAACAAACAGTTCTTGTTTTCAACGCCCCCTGGCGTCTGTTGACAGGAACCGGGTCAGTTTGCCTTCTTAAAAAGACAAAACAACATTTGTCTCCAGAAATAACTGTGGTTATAACTGAAAGGCCAGTAAATAGCTTGATTGTATTCTGAGTGTCAGAATATAGTTCTGTGCTCTGAGCAAGGAAAATAAACTTTCAGAGCAAAAACCTCTTCTACAGCACTCAATCCAAACCCAATTAGGGCAGCACTTTGTTTATCCAGATTATTTCTAATTCTGGACCAGACCAAGGGACATTCTAGGGAATGGTGATAATAATTTGGGTTGACAAAGGTTCAGTAAAAAAAAAATATATATATATATATATTTTTTTTTTTAACTTTATTCTTTCAGGTGAGGAAAAGTTCCAAATGAGAAAAATTCTTGGAAAGAATGCTGAGATTTTGCCCAGGTCTCAATTTCAACCTGTACGAAGGTATGGGCTATTATTATCTTATGCAGTTTCAAACTCATAGATGCAATGTTAAATGGTGATAATGCTCCGTGTTTATATATTGCTTGTCTTCAGATGTATTAGCTACTATCTTATAAAAGTTAGCTTTGGGCAGCTTAGCTGTGTTAGGACTTGTGCAGTTGAATTTGAGGGATTGAGTCATCACCTTTACTTAGATCTGACTCTGACTTTCTGTTCATGTGACCTTGTCAAGGTTCTCAACCCCTCTATTCTATTTTCCCATCTGTGAAGCAGGGATAAGAATCCTTACTGAGAATGTTGACAATAGGAACTTAAAGTAATAATATAACTCCTGGGCATTTATCCCAGAGAGATGAAAATTTACATTTACACAGAAATACATACTGGAACGTTTATAACAAATTTATCCATAATACCTCCAAACTGGAAACCCAGATGTCCTTCACCAAGTAAATGATTAAACAGACTTTGGTACATCCATACCATTGAGTGCTACTCAGCAGTAAAAAGAAATAAACTATTGATACATGCAACAACTTGGCTAAATTTCCAGAGAATTATGCTGAGTAGGAAAAGCAATCCCAAAAAGTTATTTACTGTGTGATTCCATTAATATAACATTCTTGAAATGACAAAATTATAAAAATAAAGAACAGATGAGTGGTTGCCAGGGGTTAAGGAAGGGGTGGGGAAAGGAGGGAAGCAGGCATAGCTGTAAACCAGAAATATCTTTGTGGTAGTAGAAATGTTCTGTATCTTGACTGTATCAATGTCAATATCCTGGTTGTGATACTGTCCTATAGATTTGCAAGATGTTACCACTGGGATAAAGTGGGTAAAGTGTATTTTCTTTTTCTTGAGATAGAATTTCACTCTTGTTGTGTGATCTCAGCTCACTGCAGTGGCGTGATCTCAGCTCACTGCAGTGGCGTGATCTCAGCTCACTGCAACCTCCACCTCCCGGGTTCAAGTGATTCTCCTGCCCCAGCCTCCCAAGTAGCGGAATTATAGGCATGTGCCACTACACCTGGCTAATTTTGTATTTTTAGTAGAGATGGGGTTTCACCATGTTGGCCAGGTTGATCTCGAACTCTTGACCTCAGGTGATCCACCTGCCTCGGCCTCCCAAAGTGCTGGGATTACAGGCGTGAGCCACCGCATTCAGCCGGTAAAGTGTATTTCTTACAATTGCATGTGAATCTACAATTATCTCAAAAGAAAAGTTTAAAAAATTCATAATTGTTATAACGTATCTGGCACAATAACATTCAATTTATTTTATTCTCTCTGGGCCTCAGTTTCCTTAATTATAATTATTGTAGCTAGTATTTCCTAAATATCTAGCATATGCCAGGCACTCTGTTTCATTGTCTGATTTAATCCACATAACAACCCTGTGAGGCACATACCATTGCCTCCATTTGCCAGTAAAGAAAGCAAAGTTCAGAGAGTTTAAATATTTTTTTCTAAGGTCACTCAGCTAGTCAGTCAGGATAGACTAGATTATGCTATATATAGTAAACAACTCCCAAATTTTAGTGGTTTAAAACAACAAGTTTCTTCTTTGCTCCTGCTTCATGTCCATGGCTCATGGGTTGGCCAGGAATGTTCTGTGCTATATTGCCTTCTATCAGACTTAGGCTGAGGGAGGCCCCATTTTTGTGCTTCCTTGATTGCTAAGGCAGGAAAAATGGAACACGGTGAGTTGTGCACTGGCTGTTAAAGTTTCTGCCCAGAAGTGACTCATCACTTTCACTCATATTTTATTGGTTAAAACAAGTTCTGTGGTCATTTATGTAAACCAAGAGGGCCAAAAAGTCCTGTTGTATTATTTAGAAGAAGAAACAAACATTTTTGGTAACAGAATTAATAAAGTCACAACTCAACCCCAAATCCATGATCTTTCATTTATATCACTGGTCTCAGAGGATTTTTGCAAGGATTAAAAATGTGAAGGACAGGCACGGTGGCTCACACCTGTAATCCCAGCACTTTGGGAGGCCGAGGCAGGCAGATCACCTGAGGTCAGGAGTTTGAGATCAGCCTGACCAACATGGAGAAACCCCGTCTCTACTAAAATTACAGAAAATTAGCCGGGCGTGGTGGCGCATGCCTGTAATGCCAGCTACTTGGGAGGCTGAGGCAGGAGAATCACTTGAACCCAGGAGGCGAAGGTTGCGGTGAGCTGAGATCGCGCCATTGCACTCCAGCCTGGGCAACAAGAGTGAGACTCCATCTCAAAAAAAAAAAAAAAAAAAAAGTGAAAACATGGAAGGATTTAGCATGGGATCTGCCTTATAGTTAATGTTCAGTGAGTACTGACATTGAATCTTAAATATTGGTTAAAGTAGAAACAGGTCAAGTTTGTCTTCACTATTCTGGCCATTTTTTGGTACAAGCCTCTCTGGCCTCTCCTGGTACACTATGCCAGGAAGCTTCTTACAGGTGCTGAGGCCTCATGGCTGTGCCCCTTTGCTCCAATATCTTACCTCCCAGCAAAGTTCCTGTGCTCTGTTGATTTTCTCATGAATTTGTTCACAGTCGTATAGAGTCTTTAACTGATTTCAGAGCTGACCCTTAGAGAGTATTTATTCAATCTCTGGAGAGAAAATTGAGGCCCAGACATGTCAGAGAACTCGCAGCTAGTAGTACAGCCAGAACCAGAACTCACACTTTTTTTTTTTTTTTTTTTTTTGGAGACGGAGTCTCATTCTTGCTGCCCAGGCTGGAGTGCAATGGCGCGATCTCAGCTCACTGCAACCTCCGCCTCCCGGGTTCAAGCAATTCCTGTCTCAGCCTCCCGAGTAGCTGGAACTACAGTCGCGTGCTACCAAGCCCAGCTAATTTTTGTATTTCTAGTAGAGACGGGGTTTCACCATGTTGGCCAGGATGGTCTCGATCTGTTGACCTCGTGACCCACCCGCTTTGGCCTCCCAAAGTGCTGGGATTACAGACGTGAGCCAACGTGCCTGGCACAGAACTCACACTTTCTACTCCTGAGCTTAGTGCCCTTTCCTCTGCGTCTCACACTGGGCTGATCAACTGGTTCCTTGTAGCAAGTAGTTAGTGTACTTTGTTCACAGAGGGGATTTATGTAATTTTCTTACTTTCTTTCTCACAGTACTGAAGATGAACAAGAAGAGACATCAAAGGAGTCACCAAAGGAACTGAAAGAGAAAGACATGTATGATCACCAAAGAGAATGCCTAGGGATGCTTGTGTAAAGTCTTGGTTTTAAGGGAATAGTATATTCTTGTTTGTAAGGATCTTTCCATTTTTACGTGTAGACTTAATGTGAGTATGCTGCTTCTTTCACCAAAAAGTTGTTATCAAATTGGTGATGTGATTTATAACTAATAGCAGCTTACACTCAAGGAAATATAGTGATGATAATAATAATCATAATAATAATAAGTTTATGCTTAAGGTAGATTAAATCTGTTTTCCACATAAATATCCTGGAAATATGGAATATTTCATCTATGGAAATAGTTTATTTTTAGCTGCTGATATGTTTAAAGTTACAGTATCTAGCAAAGAAAGTCTCTATGGTGCCAGGTGTGGTGGCTCATGCCTGTAATCCCAGCACTTTGGGAGGCTGAGGTGGGCGGATCACCTGAGATCAGGAGTTCGTGACCAGCCTGGCCAACATGGTAAAATCCCATCTCTACTAAAAATACTAAAATTAGCCAGGCATGGTGGCACACGCTTGTAGTCCCAGCTACCCAGGAGGCTGAGGCAGGAGAATCACTTGAACCCGGGAGGCGGAGGTTGCAGTGAGCCGAGATCATGCCATTGCACTCCATCCTGGGTGACAAGAGCAAAACTCCGTCCCCCCCGCCAAAAAAAAGTCTCTTTGGTATAAAGTTACAATCTCTTTTAAATATGTTCTCTAATATTCTCTTTAAGATACCTAAGATGTTCTAAGATATTCTCTAATTCTGGCCTATTGCCACATACAAATTTTGTTAAGATTATACTTAAAAAGTACCTCTCAGGAATATATTGTTTGATTTTTCTAGTCATCTTCTCATCGTTACCGTGTGCTCTTAATTCTTTAGATCATTGACGGATATTCAAGACCTGTCTAGTATTTCCTATGAACCAGACAGCTCTTTTAAGGAAGCTTCATGCAAAACACCCAAAATAAACCATGCACCTACCAGTGTCAGCACTCCACTCAGCCCAGGTAATCACAGGGAAGCGAAGTGTTTGGGGAGGACTTACAGCCCCAGCCCATTGTCTCTGGGAAGCCAAGCCGTGGTATCAGAGCTGGTGGCTGTGTTGTCATAGTGCAAAGGTTTTTCCTTAGGGCCAAAACTGGGTAATCCCATTGTAGGCCAGGGGGCGGGGTGATGGTGGTGGTGATTATTGGGCAGCCATTAGGAGGTTTTGGTTAGAACTACAGTGGTAAAGCCATGCAAATGCTACATCTCCTCTAAGCACTACTGAATTTAGTACAAAAACATTGAGCTTTGTAGAGTTTGCAACTTAAAACAGTACCTTGTGCTTAAACTTTATATAGTTCTTAAGTCCTGCAACCATATGCAACCAGCATCAAATATCCTCTCTTTAGTGGCCTTACTTCCAATATATTTGTGGTTTAAAAAATCACCGTTTATTTTATTTTGGTAAAGTTTAGAGGCCAAGTTTAGAGACTATTATTTTTTATACCATGAGGAGCTGTGTCTCAGATCAATGATTGTTTCAGTAATTTTTTTTTTTTTTTTTTTTAAAGACAGAGTCTCACTCTGTTGCCCAGGCCGGAGTGCAGTGGCGCAATCTCGGCTCACTGCAAGCTCCGCCTCCCGGGTTCATGCCATTCTCCTGCCTCAGCCTCCCGAGTAGCTGGGACTACAGGCGCCCGCCACCACGCCCAGCTAATGTTTTGTATTTTTAGTAGAGACAGGGTTTCACCGTGTTAGCCAGGATGGTCTTGATCTCCTGACCTCATGATCCACCCACCTCGGCCTCCCAAAGTGCTGGGATTACAGGCGTGAGCCACCGTACCCGGCCTTATTTCAGTTATTAACAATTTGGAAAATCCTTAGTATAGGTATGGGTTTGTGGGTTTGGATGTTTTCTTTTGTTTGTTTGTTTGTTTGTTTTTTTTAATAATGTAAAAGATTCATTTCTGCACATCATATTGGGGCAGAAAAAACAAAAACAAAGGGAAAAAGGAAAAAAGAGAAATAATATAAAGGATTCAGACAGTAACCTTCCGCTTTTCTCCAACAGGGTCCGTTTCTTCAGCTGCCAGTCAGTATAAAGACTGCCTTGAAAGTATCACATTTCAGGTTAAGACAGAGTTTGCCTCTTGCTGGAACAGTCAAGAATTTATTCAAACTTTGTCTGATGACTTTATAAGTGTCCGAGAGAGAGCAAAGAAACTGGATTCTCTCCTTACTTCCTCTGAAACTCCCCCTTCAAGACTGACTGGTCTTGTAAGTATATCAATTCCACGTTACAAACTCATGGAGTCAGCCCAAAGGGCCCAGTGACCCAAACTGCCAAGATTTCTCCAAATTCATTAAGAAAGCAAGAAATAAGCTGGGTCCTCTCCTGGCTTCCCTGGGACTCCTCTCTTGAGTCTATATTATGGGAGGCTTAAGTTTTGCTTCCTCCTTAAAGCCTTCCCTGGTTACTTCCCTGAGAGTTTTGATCGATCTCTACTGTTCTCTGAACTCCTGAACTAATAACCTGCAGGAAAAACACTTAACCGTATACTGCCTTCTTCTCCTCCTCTTCTTCTACTTCTTCCTCCTTTTTTTTTCTTTTCCTCTCCCTTTCTCATATGTGTACCCTAGTCAGGAAAACTACAAGTTCTGGCCAGGCACAGTGGCTCAAGCCTATAATCCCAGCACTTTGGGAGACCGAGGCGGGCAGATCACTTGATTTCAGGAGTTTGAGACCAGCCTGGGCAGCATGACGAAACCCCATCTCTACAAAAGATACAGAAAATTAGCTGGGATATGGTGCCATGTGCCTGTAGTTTCAGCTACACGGGAGGCTGAGGTGGGAGGGATTACCTGAGCCCAGGAGGTTGAGGTTGCAGTGAACTGTGATTGCACCACTACACTCCAGCCTGGGTGACAGAGTGAGACCCTGTCTCCAAAAAAAAAAAAAAGAAAAGAAAAGAAAAGTACAAGTTCCTTTATGAAAAGTTGATTGTCAACTTTTTTGGTATTTGGCTCAAAAAAGGTCTCACTTTGAAGGTAGGGAGATGACAAGGAATTTTATGTGTTCATTTAACCGTTAATTGGGCAGATTCTAAGTGCCAAGCACCATGTCAGGCCCTCTTCAAGGCATCCAAGTGTGAATAAGAAAGACATGATCCCTGCCTCAAAGGAGCTCACTGTCTAGTGAGAAAGACAGGCCTGATGTAACACAGCGGTAAGTACTGAGTGCTGAGGAGGCAGTCAGGGAATAAGGCTTCCCAGGCCAGATGCAGTGGCTTATGCCTGTAATCCCACCACTTTGGGAAGCTGAAGTGGGTGGATCATTTGAGATCAGGAGTTTGAGACCAGCCTGACCAACATGATGAAACCCCATCTCTACTAAAAATACAGAAAAAAATTCAGCTGGGCGTGGTGGTACACACCTGTAAACCCAGCTACTTGGGAGGCTGAGGCAGGAGAATTGCATGAACCCGGGAGGTGAAGGTTGCAGTGAGCTGAGATTGTGCCACTGCACTCCAGCCTGGGCAACAGAGTAAGACTCCATCTCAAAAAAAAAAAAAAGGAGGCTTCCCAGAGGAGGTGACATGTGAGTGAGTTTGACTTAATCAACAAAACAACTGGAAATGACTGAGCTGCATATGCCTTTTTAGCTCAACACACATGACAGTTACCATGTTTATCTCTTCCTTATAGAAAAGATTGTCTTCATTTATTGGGGCTGGATCCCCCAGCCTTGTTAAGGCATGTGACTCATCACCACCCCATGCCACCCAGAGAAGGAGCCTGCCTAAAGGTACCCTGTGTTTAATATCAAAATAGAAGTTTATAATCAAGGAGGCTTAAATTGATGCTTATCAATCTTTGATGCCACATTAGGTTCAGACAGAAATGCTGTTTTCCCCATGATTATAAAAGTAAAACACACTCATTGTAGGAAACTTGGAGAATAAATAAAAGCTTAACAAAGAAGGTGACTATACACTTTTTTAACCTCATGTACTTTTGTTTTGCATATCTTTTAAATATTTTTATAAATATATAATAATATGTTTTAGCATAGTGAGATCATATTGTGTATCAGTTCTGGACTGCTTTATTCCCTTGTTATATTTTGAGGCTTTTCCCTTGTTATTAAAAATTGTTCATAAATATATGTAGTAGTTATAGTCCATTCTACATGTTGCTTAACCATTTTCTTATGTTTAAGATTTATATCATTTTCCAATTTTTGCTCTTTATACATAAATGTTTATCTGTACCTCTGATCCTTTCCTTAGGATAGATTCTTAGAAGACAGTTTCCAAATCACAAGGTCTGAGAATATTAGCAGTCTTGAGGCATATTACCTTTATTACTTTAATTTTAACGTCTTCTGTCTTTGGTATAACTCTTGGAATTTCCCTCAGGGGGATAGGGATTTTGTGAATTATGTTGAGGTGTTTTGGTCAATGTTATAATTGAGCACTTGGGGCAAGACCCAAAGTGTGGTTGCCTCTAAATCCCCTGGCCTGATAATATTTAGTTAAAGGCCTTCTACTTTGTGCTTTTGTTCATTTTGACTGGTCCAGAACCTCTGTATTCCTCCAGCAGCCCTGGTCCAGATTGAGCCACTTGGTAAGAATTTGTACCTTACCTCCTCCAAATATCCTTAGGAAGGGAGGGGCATAGATCAAGCAGTACCAGGGTAAGAGCTGATGTAGGAAAGGAAAGGGATTGGGGTAGAAGTGGGGAGTAAAGGCCATTCACATGTTAGGAGGTCTCTACTGGAACTATTATGTAAGAGGCTTCCTTCCTCCTTAGTTTGTTTCATCATTGAGAGAAATCCTCAGTCAAGTCTATGTGAGAGCCGAGAAAAATTCAGTTCAGGTCCAGGAGGGTGTTAAGACATTTTCCCTTTTGTCTTTTTTAAAAACTAGTAGAAGCCTTCTCACAGCATCACATTGATGAGCTGCCACCACCATCTCAGGAGCTACTTGATGAAATTGGTAAGAGATGTTCAATACAGAATATACTTCTCGGCCCTGTTAGTTATGTCACTGACCACAGTATGGTGTCTTTGTCTCAAGTGTGAACACTAGTATAAAAGGCTGTATGACGGCCTGGTTGAATATAGGAAGGGGCAGTTTTCCAAAATTTAGGAAGGGGCAGTTTTCCAATAAAATGAGCCACAGCCTGGCCAGGATGATTGGCTTGTGTCAGTTGTCATTTTGTTACTTAAAGGACTTATGTTGATGAATCTAAGGGGAAGTAACATTCAAGTGGTTTATTATGATGAATTTCTTTTATTAAAGGAGTTCTTATCTCCTTTTCAGACCAAACCAGCCATTCCTTTGAGGCCTGAGGTCTACCTTCCCAGGCCAAGACACCTGTGCTTTCAGTTTTGCCATTAGCTGTAGGTATTAAAGGTATTGAAATTGTGAATAAATCCCCTTCCTAAGAACAGGGAAGTCAGTGGCATAAAACCTAAAGAGACCAGAATTTTCAGGCAGAGCAGTACCAACCAAATTTTATTTGCAGCTGATTGGCTGGCCCTGTCCAGCTGGTCTGATGCTGAAAGTAAATGTTACATTGTTATGGAAACTGGGGGCAGGTGGTCTGTTTTCCTAGGAAAGACTTGACTGCTCCTTTCTTGACAGCCTGGCCAACCAGCCCTTCACCCTCAGAAAATGCATCTCATCAGACTCTGGATAGTCCAGTTCTTGTTATGGGACCTATAGAGAATTTCCTGAGGGGCACCCCTTGGTTTTCAGGGTCTCTGAGGTCTTGTGTTTCATAAAGGAGGAGGTAAATCAGAATTTTCAGGTCTGACTCAATGGACAGCTCTCTTCAGCGTCATTATCATAACCCTTAGCTCCTGTCCCTTGGCCTGATGAACTTGGGTGGAGCCAGTCAGTGCTGTCAGACCTTCCTTGGTTTCTTTCTTTTTCCATGGTCATAGGACCTTTCTTGCTTCACTTTACCCCTCCCCCAGTGCCACAGTGTTGTAGAGTCACAGGGTTGTTGGGTCAGGCTCTTAGAGCCCACACTCCCACCCCTGCTTTCCATATCTGGGATTCCCTAGGCAGTCCTTGCAAATTCCTCCTCTTTGGTTGCTCTTCTTAAAATAACAGAACTGCTGAGAGTGGAGGTCACCCCACACATGTCCTGCTCAGGTAGATTCTTAGTATCATTTGTTCCTCGGTCATGATTTAAGGCAGTATTGTAGGCTCCTTTGCAGTTTGATCATAGCTGATACTTTTTCTCTGGATCCTGCTGTCTTCCCTCTATAGTTGCTGTGTAAACCTTCCATTCACCTCCTCCATTTCAGCAGCTGTGTTACCAGACTTTGTCCTGGGCTCTGGCCTTACGGTGCTGCTGCACCCCAGCACAGTCTGCAGAAGCCTTCCCTCATTTCACTTGTGGGAATTATCTGGACCAGGTTTCCAGGTAATGTCTGCACTTTGAGATGGGTCAGTAATTTTGCAGAAGGATAAAGGGCAGAGGGCACTTGAGTAGTTTCTTCTGATAATGGGCTTGCCTGCCTGATTACTATATATCATCACTCTGTTGTTTCCCTTAAAGAGACCTTTGGGGAGTTACTGGAACTCTCAACTGCTATTTTGGAGGGCTCACATCCAAAGCTCTAGGCTCCTGACAGGTGCCTAAAGTGGAAGGTTCTTTAGAACTAGGATACAGATGATCATTTAAGATCTGCACAGGACTACTTTTAACAAGGATGAAAATGGATTTTTTAAATTTCAAATTATATTAAATGATCTTATGGGGACCCTTGACACCCATGGCTGCCAGGTAGGGCTGCTTCCTGCACTGCAGGAAGGGAGAAGACCTGCACCAGCACAGAAGAGGACCATGCCAACGAGCTCAGGGTGGCTTGTCTATGCTGCCTCCCAACTTGCTTTGCTTTGCAGAGCACTTTGAGGATAAAGCAGCATACTGAGTTAGCAGATGCTTGTCTTAGTCTAGTGAGTATTCCTTGCCTTGCCTTTTTCCTTTCCTTTCCTTTTTCCTTTTTCCTTTCCTTTGACAGGGTTTCACTCTTGTTGCCCAGGCTAGAGTGCAATGGAGTGATCTCAGCTCACTGCAACCTTCACCTCCAGGGTTCAAGCAATTCTCCTGCCTCAGCCTCCCGAGTAGCTGGGATTACAGGCATGAGCCACCATGCCTGGCTAATTTTTTGTATTTTTAGTAGAGATGGGGTTCACCATGTTGGTCAGGCTGATCTCAAACTCCTGACCTCAGGTGATCCACCTGCCTCAGCCTCCCAAAGTGCTGGGATTACAGGTGTGAGCCACTGCTCTGCTCCTGGCCAGGCTGAGTATTTCTTTAGGAACTGGAAATGATGGATATTCTTTGCTTTCAATCTTTTCTTTTTCTTTTCCTTTTTTTTTTTTTTTTTTTGAGACAGAGTCTTACTCTGTCACCCAGGCTGGAGTGCAGTGGCATCATCTCAGCTCACTGCAACCTCCACCTCCTGGGTTCAAGCAATTCTCCTGCCTCAGCCTCCTGAGTAGCTGGGATTACAGGTGTGTGCCACCATGTCCGGCTAATTTTTATTTTTTTAGTAGAGATGGGTTTCACTATGTTGGCCAGGCTGGGCTCGAACTCCTGACCTCAAGTGATCCCCCTGCCTCGGCCTCCCAAAATGCTGGGATTACAGGCGTGAGCCACCATGCTCAGCCTGCCTTCTGTCTTTTCATAAACCAGGGAAAAAGTATGAAATATAGGTGAATAGAGATGGGGAAACATTTAGATTGTTTTGATGTTACTAACTTTTTGAGAGACTATAAAATAGAGATTAAGAGCATAAACCTTAGAGCTAGACTGCCTGGATTTTTACCAATTTTACCACTTACTGTCTGTGTGATTTTTAGGCAAGTTCCTTAACCTAAATTTCCTCATCTGCTAAATAGGAGTAACAATAACACAGTCTATTTCAGAGGGTTGTTGTGAAGATTAATTGTGAACATTCATCCTGAATTAATGTATGCGAGTGCTTAGAAACAGAACCTGACACCTGGGGTTCTGCAAGTGTTATGTATGATCATCATCATTTCTATTTTGAGTGTTGTGTGGGATTTTGTCATACCTAAAGAATTCCTTTCAAACCTGGAATGCCCTAAAGGAGTGGTTCTCAAATTTTATCAGACATCAGAATCACCTGAAGGGCTAAGTAAAACACACATTGCTAGACCCCCAGAGTTTCTGATTCAGCAGGTCTGAGATGAGGCCTGAGAATTTGCATTCCTAACGAGTTCCCAGGTTATGTTAATGCTGCTAGTCTAAGGATCACCCTTGGAGAACCACTGCTCTAGAGAACAGCAGGACACGCAAGGGAGGAAATAAGTTTCCTTTGGCTTTTGTGTTGTGACAGAGCTCTTGAAACAGCAGCAGGGCTCATCCATGGTGTTGCATGAGAACACAGCAAGTGATGCAGGAGGCACTGCAAATGGTAAGTGAACTACCTAGATCGTTTTCATCAGGTTCTTTTAACGCTGTCCTTGGCAACACAGTGGTACATATAGGGAAGTGTGACCTTGAGGTCAGGCACAACTCCACCTCAAGTCTGACTTTATAGTTATTTGTATGGCAAGCTGTTTTACTGTTTCTGAGCCTCAGTCGTCTTAATCTGTAAAATGGGGACAATAATTTCTGTCTCATAAAGTACATATTAGCTCCATGTACAGAGCCATGTACAAGTACTAACATTTTCAAATACTTAGCAAATGTTAGTCCTCTTCCCTTTATAGGACTGCTGGCAGGATGGAATGAGATAGCATATGTAAAATGCTTGGCATACATTAAAGGGTACATCCCTTCCCCACCCAAATTCCTTTCCTGGAGCTCCAAGTTAGAAACATCTAACAAGTGAGAACAAGATGGTCCCCAAAGTAAATTTGTGCAATTTGTTTTCATGGTTGCTTGCCTCCTCTTTTATGTGCCCTTTCTTTCTTCAGCTTCCTCTGTCTTCCTTGAGCCTTGGCACAAGCAAGGTTTCCTGTAGCTTCACCTGGCACTGAAAAGCTTCCAAAACCCCAGAAGCAGCTGCTGCAAATGCAGGTGGCCTGCAGACTGCCACCTGGCCCCCTGCTCTCCTGGGAAGAGGGGAGCTAATGCATTGCACACTTCAGGGACCACTGATTGGCCTTAATTTTTGCACTCTATTTTAAGGCAAGCTTTCTCAATTTCTTTTTCGTTCTAATAAAGTTAATTCTTTCAACTGTTTTTATTTAGATCAAAGGCACTTAGAAGAACAAGAAACTGACAGTAAAAAAGAAGATAGTAGTATGCTTTTGTCCAAAGAAACTGAAGATCTTGGAGAGGACACAGAGAGGTAACAGGAAAAGCTGGACTGTTGAAAGGATTTAAAAAATTGTATAGTTTATGTTAGGTTTTTTTCTAATATTGACAAATAAGAAAGAAAAAAAGTGGGGTCTTTTTTCATACTATCCTAATAGCCCCTATTCCTAAAGGGTTACTTTTTAAAAAAGCGTTGCTTTTTTTGCTTTAAAAATGTTTAATTGTGATACAATGTATATAACAAAATTTACCATCTTAACCATTTTTAAGTGCACAGTCCAATAACCTTAATAAGTATATTCACATTGTTGTGCCACTAATGTCCCAAACCTTTTCATCTTGCAAAACTGAAACTCTATACCCATTTTAAAACTCCCCATTTTCTCTTCCTCCCACACCCTGGCCACCACCATTTTGCTTTTTGTTTCTATGAGTTTGACTACTGTTGATACTTTACATAAGTGAAATCATACAGTATTTGTCTTTTTGTGACTGGCTTATTTTAACTTAGCATAATGTCCTCAAAGTTCATCCGTGTTGTAGCATGTGTCAGCATTTCCTCCTTTTTAAAGGCTGAATAATATGTTTCATTTATCCAGTCATCTGTTGATGGACATTTAGGTTGCTTCCACCTTTTGTTATGGTGAAGAATTCTGCTGTGAACATGAGTGTACGGATATCTCTTTGAGATCCTGCTTTCAATTCTTTTGGATATATACCCAGAAATGGTATTACTGGATCATATGGTAATTCTATTTTTAATTTTTTGAGGAACTGCCACACTATTTTCCATAGCAGCTGCCTCATTTTACAGTCCCACCAACAGTGCACAAGGGTTTCAGTTTCTCCACATCCTTGCCAACACTTGTTATTTTCTCTCTCTTTTTGTGGGGGTGGAGGCTTTTTTTTTCTTAAATATAGTAGCCATCCTAATGAGTGTGAGGTGGTGCCTCACTGTAGTTTTAGTTTTCCCTTCCCTAATGATTAATGATGTTGAACATCTTTTCATATGCTTGTTGGCCATTTGTATATCTTCTTCGGAGAAATGTCTGAGTTCTTTGCCGTCTGTGTGTGTGTGTGTGTGTGTGTGTGTGTGTGTGTGTATACATATATATGTATACATATATGTATGATCTATATATGTATACATATATATGTATGATCTCTCTCTATATACATATATATGTATGATCTTGCTCTCCCTCTCTCTCTCTCTCTCTCTCTCTCTATATATATATATATATATAATTAGAGATGGGCTTTATGTTGCCCAGGCTGAACTTGAAGTCCTAGGCTCAAGTGATCTTCCTGCCCCATCCTCCCAAGTAGCTGGGACTACAGGTGCAAGCCACCATGCCTGGCTCTTTGCCTATTTTTTGATAGGGTTATTTGTTGTTATTTTCTCTTGAGTTGTTTTTAGGGTTTTGTTTGTTTATTTTTACTTCATTTTGTTAGGCAAACACAAATTTCAGTCTCTTTCAAAACATTTTAGTTAAAGGCCTTAGAAGAGAAAATGGGGGCAGTTTTCCAGACAATTCAGTCTAAAAGTACAAGGTTGCCTCAAGAAACCTGACTCTGTTCCTGATTTGGAGCTCTTTTTACCTGTGTTGTAGGGTAAACTACTTCAGCTCACCTCCTCTGCCTCTTGACTTCTCTTGAACTATCATTATTCGGGGCCAGGACTAGGTTAAGGTGAGCTCAGGAGATAGACTCCTTGGATACAAAATTGAAGGGAGCACCAAAAAAACTCAGTAGTCAAAATAAGTAATATTTTAGTGCAATTTTTTTTTTTTTTTTTTTGAGACAGAGTCTCACATTGTTGCCCAGGCTGGAGTGCAATAGGGCATGAATACCACTCACTGCAGCCTTGATCTCCTGGGCTCAAGTGATCCTCCTGCCTCAGCTGCCAAGTAGTTGGGTCTATAGGCTCATGCCAACATGCCTGGATAATTTTTGTATTTTTTGTAGAGATGGGGTTTTGCCATGTTGCCCAGACTGGCCTTGAACTCCTGAGCTCAAGTGATCCACCCAACTGGGACTCCCAAAGTGCTGACATTACAGGGGCCAGGCGCAGTGGCTCACACCTATAATCCCAGTACTTTGGGAGGCCAAGGTGGGTGGATCACTTGAAGCCAGGAGTTCGAAACCAGCCTGGCCAACATGGCAAAACCCCGTCTCTACTAAAATTATATATTAAAAAATTAGCCAGGCATGGTGGCACACACCTGTAGTCCCAGCTACTCAGGAGGTTGAGGCGGGAGAATCGCTTGAACCTGGGAGGCAGAGGTTGCAGTGAGCTGAGATGGTGCCGCTGCACTCCAGCCTGGGCGACAGAGCGAGACTGTCTCAAAAAAAAAAAAGAAAATTAAGCTCTTTTTACGTGATCAAAAGTTAGTTATTGTTATTGTTGTCTCTTCCTCTTCCAAAAGGGCCAGCAGTGCTGGCCACAGATAGATGCCCCACAGATGCTCAGTCATCTCAGTGCTGTGAATGATCAATCTAGGCACCAAGCCAGAGTGGAAGATATTTTTTCAGATGAGCAGGACTTTCAGGCATTCTTAAAATACTCTACCCTGCATCTTCTAGCCTTTTATTGGAAAAACATGTAGGAAAGCATGTATAGTTCTAGCCTCAGGTAGAAAACTAACTCAGTGACCTAGAATTGAGACAGAGTCTACCATCAGACTTGGAGAAGCAGTGATCTTAATAGGTGCTGAGGCTTTTTGTCAAGGGGTTAAAGGACTATTTTGGTGCATATTTCTTCTTTCTTTCTTTCTTCTTTTTTTTTGAGACAGAGTCTTGCTCTGTCACCCAGGCTAGAGTGCAGTCGCGTGATCTCGGCTCACTGCAGCTGCCACCTCCTAGGCTCGAGCCATTCTCCTGCCTCAGCCTCCCGGGTGGCTGGGATTACAGGCGCACGCGACCACGCCGGCTGATTTTTGTATTTATAGTAGAGATGGGGTTGGACTGTGTTGGCCAGGGTGGTCTCAAACTCCTAACCTCAGGTGATCCACCCACCTTGGCCTCCCAAAGTGCTGGGATTACAGGTGTGAGCCACCACACCCGACCAGTGCATATTTCAGTCAGATCTAAGTGACCTCTATGACTCCAGACACAATCTCACTGAGCTCTTGTTTTTTCATACGTATAGTGAAAGCACAGGTTTTAAGGTCCCTTTCTACTCTAAAGTGTTATGCATCTTTGTCAAGGGGGATGGGAAATGACTGTTGTCTCCGTTCTCTTCACTTGTCCTTAAACAGAGCTCACTCTACTCTGGATGAGGACCTGGAAAGATGGCTGCAGCCACCTGAGGAGAGCGTGGAGCTACAAGACCTTCCCAAGGGCTCTGAAAGGTTACTGTTCCCCAAAGGGGAATCCTTTTCTTCTTTTTCAGGAAGTGGGGCTAGGTTTTAGACTTCTTGGAGAATGAATGCCTGGTGATGGCATTACGTTGATTTAGATAAGCCAGCCCTGACTCCACCTGTCTGCACTCATATTTGCCCCTCTTCCTCTGACCACCCACAGTACTCAAGATATTGATTAGCAGATTCATATCATTATAGACAGAGGCTTCTAAGTTTGCTGTATCTTGGCCCTGCTACCTTTGACATTTTCATCAGTCATGTGAATTAAATCAGAAAAGGTATGCTTATCAAATTTTTAGATAACACAAATCTAGGAATGAATGCTGATGTGATGAGTGATAGACTGAGGATTCAAAATCATCTTGACAGGTGGAAATGTTAGATTCTGTAAAAGATAAAGGTCAAAGATCCAAAATTACAGAATGTGTGAGACCTGGTCTAACTGGAGAAGTTTTCATCAGAAGCTTCTGCTCACTATAATTTTACTGAGGGCAAGAAGTATGTCTTATTTTTGTATGCCCAGTAATGAGCCATGCATCTTGAGACATGATGAGAAGTCAAGAAATTCTTCCTGAGGAAGGCATGGGCAATGACTCTGTGAGGCCTGTTTGATGAAGTGCTGAAAAGGTCAATGCAGCATTGATGCTGGATATATAAAAATGTACTGTCCAGATGACGGTAATGTGCTGTTCAGAGGAGTCCTAGGACACATGTGGGGCTCCATTCTGGGTATCACATTTTAAAAGGGATATTAACAAACACAAGAGTGTGGCCACAGAACAGTCAGAGGTCTGGAAACCATGTCATATGAGAACAGCTGAAGGAGCTGAGAGGCTCAGCCTGAGAAAGGCAGATGGAATGGAGAATTTGATAGCTGCCCTCAAATACCTGAAATATTGCAAAGTGAAGAGAGTCAGCTTACTTGTCTGCCCTAGAAGACTGATTAGTGACTAGAAATTGCAGAGTAACAGATTTTTATTCAATAAAGCACAAACCTAATAGCCACAGCTATCTGATAAAGGGAAACAGCTGCCTGCCTTTACACTTACTTTAGTAATGGTTACTGCTGCTCAGGCAGTGGCTGGATTATTCCCTGTCTTGAGCATTTGAACGGGGGCGGAAGATAACCCAAAGGCCTCCTCCAACTCTTGAACCTGTGATTCTATTAGTGGGAAAATATTAAAAGGGGAAAAAATCTCTTTTCACTCTAGCTGGCTTTATTTTCTCTCTCATTTTACATATTTTGTTTTGACTATCCACCAAATGAAAACAGAAGAATCCCTAAACAATGTTATTTTGGTTCAACCAGCATCCACCGAGCACTGACAATGTCCAAAGCACTGTGCTAGGGGCTAGAGGTACCACAAAGAGGGATAAGATGGCTCTGCCGCCTATAAGGAGTTTCCAGTTGGGTCGGGGGGATGGTTTCTGCTTAATAGATTGACAAACATGGTCTTAAATTTTGAGGTACTTAAATTATTTACATATTTCACTTAGGAGAGAGTTTCAGGAAATGAAGATAAGATGATAAAATAAATGATGGTTTTGAAAGGGACACCAATCAAAACTTAAGTAAAATGCCTTTTTTTTCCTTTGGAGCAGTATAGCATAGTGGTTGAAAGCAGAGTCTAAGGCAGACTGAGTCTAAGGTCAGAGTCTAGCTCTAGGAATTATTAGGTGTGTAATTTAACTTATCTGTGCCTCGGTTTCCTCATTGCTTAATGGGGATGGCAGTGGTAACTACCTTATATAGTTATGGGAATTAAATGAGTTAAATTATAGCACTTAAACCAATGCCTGGTCCATAGAGAACACTCTTGTTAGTGCTAGCTATTATATGGTTTTGTTGTTGTTGTTGTTGTTGTTTGTTTTTTGTTTTGAGTACAGTCCTGTTTTCTTGGCTGTTGTGTGTACGTTTTGATTCCCCAAATAATTGTTGTTACAGGGAGACAAATATCAAAGATCAAAAAGTTGGTGAAGAGAAAAGAAAAAGGGAAGATAGCATTACACCAGAGAGAAGGAAATCAGAGGGTGTTTTAGGGACTTCTGAAGAAGGTATGAATTAATGTATGTTTATAATGTAGTCTGTAGTCCTTGGGCTTTGATGTGCTTCAAAGTTATTTAGAAATGTTTCCCAGATGCTATACATAATCCTCCTACCTTTGATAATTTATTTTTCTCTGCAGTTCAGCTCAGGTTTTCTGTTAATTGCCAATCGTAGCTTTATCACAAAAACAGTAATAACATCCAATTCTATTTCCAAAGCAAGCTTTTGCCCAGTCTCATCATCATTATCTTGCACGTTGTCTGGGGAGACGTTTTGCTTCTTCTTTTTTTTTTTAGACAGTTTCGCTCTTGTTGCCCAGGCTGGAGTGCAGTGGCATGATCTCGGCTCATCGCAACCTCTGCCTCCTGGGTTCAAGTGATTCCCCTGCCTCAGCCTCCTGAGTAGCTGAGATTACAGGTGGATGCCACTATGCCCAGCTAATTTTTGTATTTTTAGTAGAGACGGGGTTTCACCAGGTTGGCCAGGATGGTTTCGATCTCTTGACCTCAGGTGATCTGCCTGCCTCGGCCTCCCAAAGTGCTGGGATTACAGGCGTGAGCCACTGTACCCGGCCAATGTTTTGCTTCTAATTGTCCAACGTCTTCCAAAGAGTTTTAAATTTAGCTCACATAGATGCTTCAAAATCCAGTAATAAATCATATTTTATGGAATTTAAATGGAGTCTACAAGTAATGTGAAAATTATAAATTAACCTTAATTTTAAAACTATTTTGATAGATCTTGAAGGCTTCTGATATGCCCTTTACAATGATGCTCTCCCATATTTAAGTTCTTCCTACTCAGGAAAGTAAGAGACTTTAACTCTTTCAGATCATCTGGTATTCCTTTCACCTCTTCCTGACTTCCTTCTCATTCTCCCCATCTCTGCCCTGCTTTGTGCCCCAGAATGCTGACCCTAGTGGACTGCATCTCCTGGGCTTCCTGTTTGCCAATGACAGGCCCCAGCAGAAGATTAGTGGGGCTAGAGAGAATTTGGGGTATTACTTTGCCTCACTGCTTACTTCAGCACCTTGTGCCTGGTAGAAGTGGTGTCCCTCCACAAGTGCGGCTTCTGTAGGCAGTCCATTCTTCCCAATTCCAGCTCTCATTAAGGTCTAGTAACTGACCTCTCATCTCCAACACTCAGTTCCTTCAGGCTTAGGCTTCCCACTGCTGCTAATCACTGGATGCCTTGACATTCCTTGTTTGTTCCCTTAACTCTAAATAAACCTCTGTATGCAGTCACTTCACTAAGGATCTTTATTTGAACCAGCCATGGGTACATTGTTTCCTCCAGAACCCTGACTGCACAGGGCCCAGAACGTGTAGGCATTTAGCTATTAATAGTATTGATTTCACTGAGAAGATAATACAGGGACTTTGTGAATTAGTGTCATTAGCGCCCATTGCTGTGGCAGAAAACTATAGAATGTTAGGAGGGGAAGCCCATTAACTGTGTTTTTAGAAAGAGTCTATCTGGCAGAATATAACAACCATTGTAGGTAAAACAGTCTACTCTAAATTAGAGGGAGCACTAATATGAATACTGGCACCCTTTGACCTAGAAATTAATCATGTTGTTTTTTCCTTCCTCTTATATTTCATCAAGATGAACTAAAATCCTGTTTTTGGAAGCGACTAGGTTGGTCCGAATCATCCAGGTAATGAAATATCAGATGTTTGTAGATCAAAAGTCATGTTTATAGACAACAGAAGCAGACTTAAAAACATTTACCAGTGTCTAAATACACATTAATGACAAAGACTCCAATTTAGACAAAGTTGCTTAATTTTTAAAATGTTAGTGTTTATAGTTAATTAAACTATAAAGTGAAATTAATGCCAACTTTGATTCAATAAGTGATAGAGTCAGCATAAGAACAGTTTTAGGCCAGGCACGGTGGCTCATACTTGTAATCCCAGCACTTTGAGAGGCCGAGGCGGGCAGATCACCTGAGGTCAGGAGTTCGAGACCAGCCTGGCCAACATGGTGAAACCCCATCTCTACTAAAAATACAAAAATTAGCCGGGCGTGGTGGCAGGCGCCTGTAATCCCAGCTACTCAGGAGGCTGAGGCAGGACAATGGCTTAAACCCGGAAGGCAGAGGTTGCAGTGAGCCGAGATCGCGCCATTGCACTCCACCTGGGGGATAAGAGCAAGACTCCGTCTCAAAAAAAAAAAAAAGAACAGGTTTAATATGGAGAGAATACAGAAGATGCTGCTGTCAATTGCTCTGTCGTCATTTTGCATTTCCATGACACACTGTTGGTTATAATCGCCCTTGATTATAAAGACCAAAATTCCTTTCCCTTGAATTTAATTGAATAGAAAGAAGATGTGGTTTGTGTCTTTAAAAAACACACATACCAACTTGAAACTTCCTTTTTTGTTCTTTAAAAAACATGTGCATAGGATAATCGTGCTGGATCAGAGTGACTTGTCAGACTGATTGGAATTGGATCATAGATGGACTCCTGGCCTGAGTTTGAGTGTCCTGGCTGTAAGCTCCTTTCTTCTCTTTCTGCTTCAGTTGCTGTCAGGGCAGCAGTTCCAGTTCTGTAAGTCTCACTTTGTTCAGCTGCCACAATAGACATCATCGTTTGGCCCTCTCTGTTAGCAGCACATTCAACCATTTGTTTTCAGTCAGATTTCTGAAAAGTGAGAGGTAGTTTTGATTGTAAAAATTTTTGGTTGTGCCTAGAATGGCTTTGGTTTTGTTGATGTTAATTTTCAAAAACTTTAACTCTTGTTATATAATAAAATGTTTAATTTTAATAACAGATTTTGCTGTGTAAGATATATTTCTGAATCTGAGTTATTGGGAGTTGGGGGGAGAACTGCCACCCAAAGAGGCTTCAATTTCTGACAAATATGCAGCTACCGCTACCACCCATTATATATACTGGTACCAGTCATCTGTGTCTCATAACAGAACTACAGCCCATCCACTTGGCTAAGAGTGCCATATTCCCATTCCAGCTAGAATTGGCTCACACAATCAAAGTACAGGTAGTGGCCAGATGTGGTGGCTCACGTCTACAATCCCAGCACTTTGGGAGGACAAGGCAGGAGGATGGCTTGAGCCCAGGAATTCGAGACTGGCCTAGGTAACAGAGGGAGTTCCCTGTCACTATAAAAAATTAAAAAATTAGCCAGACATGATGGTGCATGTCTGTAGTCCTAGCTACTTGCAAGGCTGAGGTGGGATGATCACTTGAGCCCAGGAGGTTGAGGCTGCAGTGAGCCGTGATTACACCACTGCACTCCAGCTTGGGTGCAGAGTGAGACCATGTCTCAAAAAAAAAAAAGTAAGTACAGGTAGCAGTAAAGTCCTAAGATAGTTTGAACTCATTAAGGTGAACAAATATTATCTCCATATATTTTGTATTGTACCCCTAAGATCATAGCATTATCTCTAAATTAGCCGGTTGTGACCACTGGCCAGATGCATATGTGAAGATTTTTTTTTTTTTTTTTTTTTTTGAGACAGAGTCGCTCTGTCACCCAGGCTTGAGTACAGTGGCGCGATCTTGGCTCACTGCAACCACCACCTCCCGGGTTCAGGCGATTCCCCTGCCTCAGCCTCCTGAGTAGCTGGGACTACAGGCGCATGCCACCACACCCGGCTAATTTTTTGTATTTTTAGTAGAGATGGGGTTTCACCATGTTAGCCAGGATGGTCTCAATCTCCTGACCTCATGATCCATCTGCCTCGGCCTCCCAAAATGCTGGGATTATAGGCCTGAGGCCCGGCCATGCAGATTTTTTATATACCTTCATCTACCTCCAGTTTGGAATCTTCATAATGAATAAAAACATTTTACTTTCTTTTTTTTTGAGACAGAGTCTCACTCTGTTGCCCAGGCTGGAGTGCAGTGGCACCGTCTTAGCTCACTACAACCTCTGCCTCCTGGGTTCAAGTGATTCTTGTGCCTCAGCCTCCTGGGTAGCTGGGATTACAGGTGTGCACTACCACAGTGCACACTACCACACCCAGCTAATTTTTGTATTTTCAGTAGAGACGGGTTTCACCATGTTGGCCAGGCTGGTCTCGAACTCCTGACCTCAAATGATCTGCCTGCCTCGGCCTCCCAAAGTGCTGGGATTACAAGCGTGAGCCACTGTGCCTGGCCATAAATAAAAACATTTTCTTAGAAGCTATGTGCTGTTGTGCAGTACTAGCCAGCTAACATGTTATTATTCTGTCTTGGTGAGTAAATAGTAGGTCTTTTGTTTGTGAAAACTGAATAGTTCTTGTTGTGGATGGTTATATTCATACTTCTTTGCACGCAGAAATTTTAGCCTGCACAGATAAAATGAGAAGGTATAAATCTATTTGACCATTTTAAAGTAAGGAAACAGTTGCTTGCTATGGTAACCAGAGGAAAACCACCAGAAAACAAATTAGTTTATAAATAATACCAGGTGAAGAAAAGTTTGGTTTTCTTAGAGGCAGGATCTGGCTTTGTTGCCTAGGCTGGAGTGCAGTGGCACGATCATGGTTCACTGCAGCCTTGAACTCCTGGGTTCAAGCGATCCTTCCACCTCAGCCTCCCAAGTAGCTGGGACTACAGGCATGGGCCACGACACCTGGCTTTTTTTTTTTTTTTTTTTTTTTTTGGAGACAGAGTCTCGCTGTTGTCACCTGGACTGAAGTGCAATGGCATGATCTCGGCTCACTGCAACCGCTGCCTCCCGGGTTCCAGCAATTCTCCTGCCTCAGCCTCCCAAGTATCTGGGATTACAGGCACCTGCCACCACACCTGGCGAATTTTTGTATTTTTAGTAGAGATGGGGTTTCACCATGTTGGTCAGGCTGGTTTTGAACTCCTGACCTCAGGTGATCCACCCGCCTTGGCCTCCCAAAGTGCTGGGATTACAGGTGTGAACCACTGCGCCTGGACTTTTAAAAAAATTTTTTAATAAAGTCTCCCTATGTTGCCAGGCTGTTCTCAAACTCCTGGGTCAAGTGATCCTCTTGTCTTGGTCTCCCAAAGTGCTGGGATTACAGGTGCAAGCCACTGCTCCTGGCCTGGGTGAAGAAACTTTAAAGGATACAGGGATTTAAAATACACCATCTTCCTCTCAAAAAACATATTCTAATTGATGAGACAAAACCAACATATGTACAAATGAAAGGACCAATAGCAGACATATCATAAATGATGAGCTACATTATTACGGCATTAATTATTAGTATTCATAAAGGCTACAAGTCCTAGTATACAAGTTCCTGCTGATAAGGATTGTAATCTCCTTTATTCAGAGTAGACTCTTCTGTCTGGCCAGTGACTGTAATATTGGCCAATATTAACGATTATGTTGGCAGGTATTATTTATTGGTTATAGAGCAACTATGATGTGCCAGTTACCTTATATACATTAATCCTTTTCTTGCACATAGCAGCCCCACTGTGTTTTCTTTCTTTTTTTTTTTTTTTGAGTTGGAGTCTTGCTCTGTCACCCAGGCTGGAGTGTAATGGCACAATCTCGGCTCACTGCAATCTCCACCTCCTGGGTTCAAGCAGTTCTGTCACCTCAGCCTCTGGAGTAGTTGGGATTACAGGTGCGTGCCAGCACGCCCAGCTAATTTTTGTATTTTTAGTAGAGACAGGGTTTCACCATGTTGGCCAGGCTGGTCTCGAGCTCCTGACCTCAAGTGATCCGCCTGCCTGGGCCTCCCAAAGTGCTGGGCTTACAGGCGTGAGCCACCGCACCCGACTACTATGTTTCTTTAGTATGCTTCTTCTCCCACTCTCATCATCTATTTCAGACTTCCATCCCTCACTTTGCATAAACTCTTTTTTTTTTTTTGAGACGGAGTCTCGCTCTTTCGCCCAGGCCAGACTGCAGTGGCGCGATCTCAGCTCACTGCAAGCTCTGCCTCCCGGGTTCACACCATTCTCCTGCCTCAGCCTCCTGAGTAGCTGGGATTACAGGCGCCCGCTACCGCGCCCGACTAATTTTTTTATGTATTTTTAGTAGAGACAGGGTTTCACTGTGTTAGCCAAGATGGTCTTGATCTCCTGACCTTGTGATCCGCCTGCCTCGGCCTCCCAAAGTGCTGGGATTACAGGCGTGAGCCACCGCGCCCGGCCTGCATAAACTCAACAGATGACTTTACCTCCAACTTTACAGAAAAAATAGAAGCCATCAGATGGGAATGAACTCAGCTGCCTGCCACCAAACCAAAACTACTAACACGGCCACATCTATCTGTGCAGAACAGAACAACAGTTGTAGGTGAAGCAGTCTGCCCTGCACTAGAGATGGACTTATTCTACACCTATTCTTTTCACTTTCCTTCCTGTTATACTGAAGGAGGTGTCCCTCTTCCTGTTATACTGAAGGAGGTGTCCCTCTTCCTGTCCTTGGCCAATATCATCTTTTGTCCATTCAGGGGTATCCTTCCCAGCTTATAATTTCTCTTTTCAGTAGCTTCAACCCACCCCTCATTTTTTTTGAGACAGAGTTTCACCATGTTGCCCAAGCTGGATTCAAACTCCTGGGCTCGAGTAATCCTCCTACCTCCGTTTCCCAAGGTGCTGGGACTACAGGCTGTTGTCACTGAGCCTGGCTGCTTCTTTTCTTTTCATCAGCATTAACACACTTGGATTTTCCTAACTTTGAAAAGCGTTTCCTGGATCTCACCTACTTTTCCAGCTACTGTCTAATCTCTCTACTCCCATTGCCACAAGAGTTCTTGAGAGAGTTGTCTACACCTGCTATCTTTAGTGCCTCACCTCCCACTAGCTCCTCAGCCCATTAGAATCTGAATTCTACTCCGTCCATTCTCTAGCAGTCATTTAAGATCACAGTGACTCTGTCGGGTGTCGTGGCTCATGCCTGTAATCCCAGCACTTTGGGAGACCAAGGCAGGTGAATCACCGGAGGTCAGGAGTTTGAGATCAGTCTGGCCAACATGGCAAAATCCTGTTTCTACCAAAAATACAAAAAAATGAGCTGGGTGTGGTGGTGCATGCCTGTAATCCCAGCTACTCAGGAGGCTGAGACAGGAGGATCGCTTGAACCCGGGAGATGGAGGTTGCAGCAAGCTGAGGTCCTGCCACTGCACTCCAGCCTGGGCAACAGAGCTTGACGGTGTCTTAAAAAAAAAAAAAAAATCACAGCGACTCCTACTCATAAATCTGATGGACACTTTGGCCTCCTTGTCATTTGCTCTTTGCCTACTCCCTTGGCTTTCCTGATGTCACACTCTGGTTTTCCTTCTATCTCTCTTGATTACTCCACCTCAGCCTCCTTTGGGGGTTCCACCTCTATCTTTTGTCACTGCAAGTTCTTCTCCTAAGAGACCTTGTTCACTCCCATGGCTTCAGTTAGTGTCTATATATACACTGACAGCTCCCAGATTTGTATTGTAGTCTAGGACTAGATTTCTCTTCTTAGCTGATATTACTACCCATATATTTGATGTCTCCACTTGGACTGAACTCATAGTCTTAACTTTCTCCACCTCCAGTATTCCCCTTCCAATCAGTGGTATTGTTGTCCAGTCAGCCACTCTAACCAGAAAATAACAAATTTTACAGGAGTCATCCTTGACTCTCCTTCCATTCCTTTACTCCTTACATAAAAAAATCAATCAGGCCAGGTGTTTTGGCTCATATCTGTAATCCTAGCACTTTGAGAGGCCGAGGTGGGGGGATTGCTTGAGGCCAGGAGTTTGAGACCAACCTGGTCAACATAGCAAGACCCTGTTTCTATAAAATATTTAAAAATTAGCTAGGTGTGGTGGTATGCACCTGTAGTTCTAGCTACTCGAGAGGCTGAGACAGGAGGATTGCCTGACCCTAGGAGTTCAATGCTGCAGTGACCCATGATTGTGCTACTGTACTCTAACCTGGGCAACAGAGCAGGACACTGTCTCAAAAAAAAAAAAAAATCAATCATTGGCAAGGCACAGTGGTGCACACCTGTAGTCCCAGCTATTCAAGAGGCCTCTAAAATCTATGTCTTTTATACCCATTTCTTTCCATTTCTATTGCCACTACACTAATCCAGACTATAATTAATTCCTCCCTGGACCATTGCAACAGCCTCCTGAAGTGGCTGCTCCCATCCAGTCTCACATTCAACAGATCTTTTTTGAATGACTCCTATGTTCCACGCACTACTTTAGGTGCTGGGATGATCGCGAACAAAGCAGAGTCCCTGCCGTCCTGGAGTTAAATGAACAAACAGTAAATGCTAGGAAGAAAATAAATAGGTTACAGTGATCATTGGGTTGGGGAGCAACTTAACATTAGCTGGGGCTCTTCAAGGGAAAGTTGATCTGAAGAAGTGACCCTTGAGCTTTGATTGGAATGATGAGAAGGAGCCAGTCTTGTGACTCTGGGAGATGAACATGCCAGCAAGGGAATGGCAAGTGCAAAGGCCCCACAGGAAACACCAAATTAGAGCAGCAGAAGGCCGGTTTGGTGGAGGAGACTAATCTGGGGGGAGGCTGGTAGAGTAGAATAACCTGTAGGGAGGCTGACAGGAGATGAAGTGAGGCTGGAGACTGAGCAGGGGAATTATAGACCATGGCAAAAAGTGGAAATCCAGTGGAAGGTTCTAAGTAAGAGGACAGAGTGGGGTAAAACAAACTGAGTTACATTTTTTTAAAGATTTCTTTAATACTCTCTCTTCTCTAATTTTGTCTCTACAATGATCTTTTTAACATGAAAAAAATTGTTTTATATCCTTGTTAAGATCTTTGCCCATAGCTCTTAGACATAACTGGATTCCTCTCAGTTCTTCAAATACCTCATGGCACATGCTGTTCTCCCTGCCCAGAATGTCCTTCCTCATAGGTACCTCATTGTTCGGTTCTTAATTTACTTATACTTCACTTCCTCAGGGAGTTTTCCTGAAGTCTATGAACCTTAGACTAGGTTAGGGCCCTCTGTAAGATACTCGCATTTTTCCTTGCCTGCCCTCTCCCTGCCGACACACATAACCACTTTTTTTTTTTTTTTTTTTTTCCTGAGATGGAGTCTCGCTCTGCCACCTAGCCTTGAGTGCAGTGGTGCGATCTCAGCTCACTGCAACCTCCACCTCCCAGGTTCAAGCGATTCTTCTGTCTTAGCCTCCCAAGTAGCTGGAACCACAGGCGCATGCCACCACACCTGGCTAATTTTTCGTATTTTTAGTAGAAATGGGGCTTCACTGTCTTAGCCAGGATGGTCTCGATCTCCTGACCTCGTGATCCGCCAGCCTTGGCCTCCCAAAGTGCTGGGATTACAGTTGTGAGCCACCGTGCCCAGCCCATAACCACATTTTTATTTAATAGCATGTAGCACACTTAAAAGCTAATAGAATGTTCTACCACCACCTGTGGTACATACAACTGTTAAGTTCCACAAGGCCAGGGATCATGTCTGGGTGGTTCATTGAGGTATCCCCAGCTCCTGGCACAGAATCTGCACATATTAGGTGCTCAACAAATATTTGGTAACTGAGTATTTTTAATCCTCACAATAATCCTAAAAGTTGGATATTATTACTACTTACAAAAGAAGAGACTACCCAAAGAGGGTTCCATGACCTTCCCAAGATCATACTAAACATTAATTTGCGTACTTACAGTAAAACACAGTAGCTTATGTTGGAGTGTCAGACAAGCAAGCCCTGCCTCAGCCCTTCCACCAACAGCTTACCCTGAGATGGTAGTTTAAGGGTGCCCTAAGCAAAGTTTCAGGATTGTGAATGAACCAAGGGCCAACTTCAAGTTAAAACTCATTGCTATGGTTTGAATGTTTATCCTCTTGAAACTCAGGTTGAAACTGAATCCCAGTGCAATAGTATTAGGAAGTGGGCCTTCAAGAGGTGATTGGGTCATGAGCGCTCAATCCTCTTGAATGTATTAACCCATTAATGGATTAATGGGTTATCATGGAAGTTGGCTAGTTATAAAAGCCACTTTGGTTCTCTCTTGTGAGCCCCTTTTGCCCTGTGAAGGCTTCTACCATGTTATGATGCAATAAAAAGGCCCTCACCAGATGTGGCCTCTCAACCTTGGACTTCCCAGCATCCAGAATTGTAAGAAATACAATTTTTTCTTTTTCTTTTTTTTGAGACAGAGTCTCACTCTGTCATCCAGGCTGGAGTGCGGTGGCACTATCTTGGCTCACTGCAATCTCCACCTCCCAGGTTCAAGTGATTCTCCTACCTCAGCCTCCTAAGTAGCTGGGATTACAGATATGTGCCACCATGCCTGGCTAGTTTTTGTATTTTTAGTAGAGACGGGGTTTCACTATACTGGCCAGGCTGGTCTCAAACTCCTGACCTCAAGTGATCCACTCGCCTCGGCCTCCCAAACTGCTGGGATTACAGGCATGAGCCACCGCACCTGGCCAAACGCACCCTTTTATTGCTTATACAGGGCAGATAGCTCTCCCTGCCATCCCCCAACTGGATGTGCTACTACCAAGGTCCAAGTTGGTCAGGGGCAGGTCTCCTGACTCCTACATTTCTTCTTTTTTTTTTTTTAAGAAATGACCCAGTCTTAGGTTTCTATTATAGCAACAGGAAGCAGACTGACACTGTGGTGACACGTCCTTTATGAACCTCATCCCAATCTCCACATCTATTCTATGGGTTTTGTGCCAAGTTTTTAGAATGTACTAAGTCCTTCAAGATGAGAAAGCAGAGAGAATACGTAGCAAGTTCTAGACCCATAGATGATTTATAAACATTGGTCCACTGTTGAATGAAATTACTAGAGTACCCTTGGAAAGTTTGAATTATTAGAAATTTTCAGAATAAGGCCAGGCACAGTGGCTCATGCCTGTAATCCCAGCACTCTGGGAGGCCAAGTCAGGTGGATCACCTGAAGTCGGGAGTTCGAAACCAGCCTGGTCAACATGGTGAAACCCCCCTCTCTACTAAAAATACAAAAATCAACTGGGCGTGGTGGTGCACGTCTGTATCCTAGCTACTCAGGAGGCTGAGGCAGAAGAATCACTTGAACCCAGGAGACAGAGGTTGCAGTGAGCCTAGATCATGCCACTGCACTCCAGCCTGGGCAATAGAGTGAGACTCTGTCTTTAAAAAAAAAGAAATTTTTGGAATAAATTTCAATTGCTCTTTTCCAAATACATTACTTTTGGCTTCTTTCTGAATGCTAATGGTAATGTTATGTACTCATATATGTTGGTATTGGAAGTGGGTTATAGTGAGGTGCCCCCCAAGAGCTCAGAAATAAGTTGGTCCTGTGGGAGTTAAATAAGTAAAATCCACTCTCCTACTGGATACTACTAATTGTATAGTAGAGTAAAATTAAAGGACTTTTAATAAATGCATGGTCGAACACAATGCTGCAAAAGAAGAGTAAGGAGGAGGGACTTGTCCTACCGTATATTAAGGTGTAGTATAAAGCTGCAATAAACAGTATGGCATTGGCATAAGAATGGTAAGAATTATAGAACATAATGGAGAGTTTCTAGCCTGGGCAATATAGTGAGACCACATCTCTACAAAAAATTTAAAAATTAGCTGGGTGTGGTGGCACATGCCTGTGGTCCCAGCTACTTGGGAGGCTGAGGTGGGAGGATCACTTGAGCCCAGGAGGTTGAGGCCACAGTGAGCTGTGTTCACACCATCACACTCCAGCCTGGGTGACAGAGCAAGATCCTGTCTCAAAAAAACTCAAAAAACCCAAATAGTCCAAAAAACATACCAAAGTATAAAGTTTGGGAATTAAGAATGTAAAACTTCTTTACTGCAAATAATGTCCGGACAAGGATAAAGTCAACAAACTGGGTGGAAATAATTGCAATATATTGGATAAACAAAAAGTTTATATCCCTAATATACAAAGAGTTCTAATAACCTGTAAGAAAAAGACAAACACCTTAATAGAAAAATAGACAAAGAACAATTCACAAAAGAAGCTGTACAGACAGCCAATTAGCATATTAAAAGATGTTCAGTTTAACTTGTAATCAAAGAAATGCAAATTAAAACACAGTTGTTTTTTACCTCACTGATTGCAGAGGACAAGTATTGATAACATCTAAGGTTGCTGAGAGTATGGGGAAACAGACATCTTCCTTCACTGTGTTGGGGGTATAAATTGGTACTACCTCTCTGGAGGATATTTGTCAGTATGTATTTTAAATGTGACTACTTTTTGACCCAGAAACTCCATTTAGACCAGTATGACACAGATTCTATTGTACATATGAATCACCTGAGGGTCTTGTTAAAATACTGATTCTGACTAAGTAGGTCCGAGGTGGGCCCCAAGCTCCTGAATTTCTAACAAGCTCCCAGGTGGTGCTGATGACGCTGGTCCACGGACTACACTTTGAATAGAGAGGATTTAGAGAACTTTATACCCTGGTTGCACATTAGAACCATCTGAGGCATTTAAAAAAATACTGGTGCTCAAGCCTTACCCCCAAATTATCTGATTCATTTTGTCTGAGGTGGAGCATGGGCTTTGAAAGATCTCCAGGTGATTCTAATGTGCAGCCAGGATTTAGAACTATTGTCCTAAGGAGAAAATTGGAATATACACAAATATATATTTATAGTAATGTATGTTTATTGCAACATTGTTTATAATATTGAAAAATTAGAAACAACCCAAATGAGGTGGGCTACTCAGTAGGCTGAGACAGGAGAATCACTTGAGCCCAGAAGCTTTGAGGCTTTAGTGTGCTGTGCTCAGGCCTATGAACAGACACTGCACTCCAGCCTGGGCACCATAGCAAGAAAAAAAAGAAACAACTTAATGTCCAGCAGTAAAGGACTCATTTAAAACATTCTGGAAAAACCATAAGTGGATTAATTAGAAATTACATCATAGATACAGATTTATTGACAGAAAGGTATTCATAACATGTTATGGAATAATGCTAGTACTAGGATGCTGGGAAGTTTATAATAAGACTATGTAAATTTATAATTAAATGTCTACATAGTAAATGCATAGAAAGAAATGTGGAAAGATGCTTATTAAAATAGTAAAGGGGTCCTCTTAGGTGATTTCAACTTTTTATAATTATTTGTAAAACTGTTTTCTAATTTTTTTAAATATTTATTTATTTGCTGGAGATGGGATCTCACCATGTTGCCCAGGCTGGTCTCGAACTCTTGAGCTAAAGTGATCTGCCCACCTCAGTTTCCCAAAGTGTTGGGATTACAGGCTGGGCCACCACACCTAGCCAAAGCTGCTTTCATTTTGGGGAATAGAAAGGGTTTAGAAATACTTAAAACTGGCTGGGCACGGTGGCTCACACCTGTAATCCCAGCACTTTAGGAAGCCGAGGTGGGTAGATTATCTGAGGTCAGGAGTTTGACACGAGCCTAACTAACATGGTGAAACCCCATCTCTACTAAAAAAAAGAAAATCAGCTAGGCATGGTGGTATGCGCCTGTAATCCCAGCTACTTGGGAGGCTGAGGCAGGAGAATCGCTTGAACCCGGGAGGCAGAGGTTGCAGTGAGCCAAGATCGCGCCACTGCACTCCAGCCTGGGCAACAGCCTGGGCACAGTTTATTTGAAACTCCATCTCAAAGAAAAAAAAAAAGAAAAATGAAGCTGACCATCCTATAATCTCAATGACCCTTCAGAGTTCATAATAGAATATTGGATATGGTAGAGTCTATGTCTAAAAGAGAGAATGAGAGAAAGAGCATGTGAAAGGGAGAGAAAGGTGACAGAGTCTCCTCCAAATGGTCATCCAAATTGGAAAGTCACTTTTCAAGAGAGAACCGGAGTCCGGCTGATTGGATAGCTGACAGGATCATGAGAAAGGACATTAACATTTGATGTGTGACACCCATGTACCAGGCAGTGGTTTCCAGGTGAAGAAACCAAGTCCCAGGGAAGGCAGGTAATTTCTCCTAGGTACACCTGTAGTCATTTATGATGGAAACCAATGATTAACTCCAAATTCCTTCTTTCTTTCTTTCTTTTTTTTTTTTTTTTGAGATGGAGTCTTGCTCTGTCACCCAGCCTGGAGTGCAGTGGCACGATCTCAGCTCACTGCAGCCTCTGCCTCCCAGGTTCCAGCGATTCTCGTGCCTCAGCCTCATGGGTAGCTGGGATTACAGGCACGCACCACCACGCCTGGCTAATATTTGTATTTTTAGTAGAGATGGGGTTTCACCATGTTGGCCAGGCTGGTCTCAAACTCCTGACCTCAGGTGATCCACCCGCCTCAGCCTCCCAAAGTGCTGGGATTACAGGTGTGAGCCACTGCACCCAGCCCAAATCCCTTTTATTTTGTTTTTATTTATATATATTTTTTGAGATGGAGTTTTGCTCTTGTCACCCAGGCTGGAGTACAGTGTCACAATCTCAGCTCACTGCAACCTCCAACTCCCGGGTTCAAGCGATTCTCCTGCCTCAGCCTCCCGAGTAGCTGGGATTACAGGTGCCTGCCACCATGCCTGGCTAATTTTTTTGTATTTTTAGTAAAGACGGGGTTTTATCATGCTGGCCATGCTGGCCTTAAACTCCTGACCTCAGGCAATCCACCCGCCTCGGTCTCCCAAAGTGCTGGGATTACAGGCGTGAGCCACCGCACATGGCAAATCCCTTTTATTAATAAAACACTAAACTCTCCTGGACCAAGAATGTGAGAATTTTATTATTTGAGCAACGTGGATTTTTACCCCAGGAGCAATGAAACAATCCATGAGACCTGGAAAAAGCTGAAGCTCTCTCTCTCTTTTTTTTTTTAACTTGTATACAGTACAGTTTCAAACAAAATTGGGGCAACTTTGTACTTCGTACCTTATTAAAACTGGGGCTAACACAGCGTGTTTGGTTTGATCTTGTCTTCATAGGATCTTCTGGCTGATTCCTTCTCTGGATGAGTCCTGAGAATTTCTAGAATCTCGGGAGAGTAAAGGAGGGTCTGGAGCCTTCTCTATGTACAAGGAAATCCCAGTTTTGTTAAAAACTTGCCAAAGGCTTGGTGATATAACTCCAAAGACAAATCCACAGATTCCTTTCAGGTACTTCTTTGGGATTCTGTGAAGAATTGTGGCTGTACACTAGGATGTTTAATAGGAAGGAAGCTCCTTCCTTTATGACATCACCAGACAGAGAGGTAGCTAAGGGGATTATTTGAGACACTCTTAGAACAACAGCCACTTTTGTGGGAGCCCAAGAAACAGCAGCTTTAAAACAGGGTAAATATTCAGGCATCATTAGGATCCTGAATACAAGCCAGCCAGTAAAATATGGGATCTACTCAGAAGGGCACAATCTATCAGATGGTCAAGACAAATAAACCTGGGGCCAAGGTAGCGGTTTCAGCACAGAGAGGGTCTGAGGTTACTACTAACACATCCCCTCAGCGGGGACATGGGTACGTTCTTGCCTCAAGCCATCAAAGTGCTGCAGTCTCCCTGAACCCTTCCCACCGAAGATCAGAAGCTGCACATCCCACCGCTCCCCATTCGGCATCAGACTACCCTCGATCTGTCTCCCTCCAGTCAGGACCTGGACACTATGCAGTACCCACTCCTCGGGGAACCGAGACTGGACCAAGAACAGAATCATCCCGCCATTCCTCTCCCCATCTAAAGAGCCAGAAGACTCAGACACTGGCTTCCCATGCTTCAAGCAGACAATGGAAAGTTAGTCCACCCAGAGAGGAAGCAGCACGAAGAGGCGGTGAGAGCAAGTCAGGGCGCGAGGTCGGCCATCATGCTTCATCAATCCCAGATGCCAAATCTACTCATCAGTTGAGTTTTCAAGACCAAAAGAATAACTTACAATCACAAATCTTAGAAGATGACCCACCATCCAAGGTCCAGAACCCCCAAGGAGTCAGAGTTCCCCGTAGGATTTTGTCTTACCCAAAGGATGAAGCAGTACAAACTGAGCCCATCCAAAGAATTACGACTACTAGTGAGATCAGATCTCCAAGGAGTCCCTCTCTCCCAGAGCACGGAAGCAGCTGTGTCTCTGCAGACTATCAGACAGCCCAGAGAAGGGTCCCTGTAGAACAATCAGAAACAGGTCCTTACGGTCCAATTCCTTCAAAACCCAAGGCCTTGTATAGGAATATGAACTTGGACTCATCGCTCAAACTCTCTGTCCTTAAAGATTCTGATGGTGTACACCGAGTTTCTGCACAGGTAGACCCTGAGTCTCTTCACAAGTATTCTGTCTATCCTGAAACCAAGCCCTCCGCAAAGGTCTTAGTATCATCACAGGTGGAGTCCAACGTGAGGACCCCAATCCGAGGAAACAGCGAGGTTGGCCGCAGGGTCACCATCTCCCCAGGGGTACAGTCAGTAGAGCCAACTCACCATGTCACAGTTCCATCAGTGTCTGAGGGCTCCCACAAGTCATCCATGTTTGTTACTCCAGAGCCCATCTATAAACAGCAAACCCAAAAACCCCCAGAAACTACCTACATGTCCCAAGGACCTACACCCAGGTATCCAGAACTCTCACAAAAGCCCTCCATCCATGCAGAACTGGAACTGACCCCTAGGCCCTTGCCTCCTCGGTCCTTACCTAGGTACGGACCTGACTCCTCATGGTGGCCCTTGCTGAATCCTGAAGTTGAAACACCCCAAAGCCAGCTGACAACACCGGATTTTGAGCCTAAGTGCTCTCCTTCCCTAGATCTTTTATTGTCCGGTTTTAAAATAGACTCTAGCCCTTTCTGTGAGGATCTGAAGTTCCAGAGAGAGAAGGCAAGCCTATCACCACCATCACCACCAAAGGAGTTTCCAAGTTGGGCACCACTGAGTGAAGTGCCACAGACCCCCAAGCACACCTGCAAACAACCCATTCAAAGGTTTACTGCTTTCTTCCTGGGTATGTGAAGAAGCAGACTGCCCAGGTGCAGCCCCAATTTAGTGAGATGGGATGTTGGGGTGGGCAGGAAAGACCACCTCTTCATTCTGGGCCTAAGGGCTGCTCTCCTGCCAGTGCCAAAGCTAGTCCTATCCTTGAGCCTATTGCTCCATTCCTTCCCTGCCAGCTTCTCTGTGCTCCAAGCTAATGACATTGATGATGGATGCTTGGGCCGGGCGACAGGCATTGACTCCTCCAGGCAACACTGCTTACCTTTTTAATTGAAGGTAGTAGAGAGGGGCTTGCAGGGTTGAAAGCTGCTTCCTGAGTGGGGATGAAGAACTGAGCTGGGGTGAGGGCTGGTAAGGGCTGTTAAATAGAATAAGGGCCTCAGGTAAATACTCTGGCTACAAAGTGGAGAGGGTGGGATGCAGATGAGCTGGGATTCCAGGAGGGGAAAGGCATTCACAGTGGCACAGAGACAGGGTGTAAAAAAGAGAAAGGGAGAGTGGGAATATGATATATAGTCCTAGGCTGGAGGAGCTTCTTGGAGAGGACCAAGGGCTGAGGGCACCTTTGGGTGGAGAAATGTGGAGCTAGAAAGGGAGCTGCAAGTAGTGGAGAGTGGGATGTGCATCCCACAGAGAGAAGAAAAGCAACCATCTCTCTGTTACTTTCAGATGTCTCTGAGGAAATGTACAATCGTGTCATCTGGTGGCTAAAAGGTCTGTGCTTTTCCCTCCTATGGGCCCACTGTGGGAGCTTGGGGGATGGGAGGACAGGTGAGGAGTGGCATCTATGTATCTACAGAGCTGGGTCGTTTAGGAGATAAATGCTGGGATTTTGACCTGAAGAAGCAGAGGAACTTCTCATCTTGCTGAAAATTTCACCATTAGAGTCATTTCTTTGGGCTTGGAACCTTTTCCATTTTCAAGAGTCTCCTTTTAACAGGAAGTTACTTCTGGAATGGAGAATAATTTAAGCCTCATGGCCTTTTCAGCTTAGTTGGTCATCTATCACATGATTTAAAAAAATACACCAAAGCAAACCGCCTGCTTCACAGTCTTGCTCAGAGTTGACTTCACGCTAATTCAGGCTGGGGGCTCTTCTCATGTGTTTCTCTGGTTCCTCAGAACCCTCCTCATGCCCCAAGTTTACCACCTGGGGTACTTATTGGTGCTGCCCAGGCAGGATCTTCAGAGATGTCTGGGCCTCCCCCTTGAGGCCATCAGTGTGTCTTGCAGCTCTAGAATCCTTAAGAGAAGTGTCCCCAGGCCTTGTGACGCTCCTCTCCCTTTATACTCTTGGCCTCTCTGGGGGCAGGGGAGGGTGGGGACAAGACCTCAAGGAGTAAATCTTGGCAGCAGGGACTTCTTGCTGTGAGCATTGTGGCCCAAAATATACTCCAGCACTATGAGCATGACAGAGGCCAGGGCTATGGATAAAGCAGTTCCTGGGGAGGAGAGAGCCCTGGGAATTCCATCCAATCCCAACCAGCATGAACCCTCCTAGTGATGGTCAGCAAAGAGCAGAGAAGGGCAGTCCTGCTCCTCAGAGGGAGCAAAGCTCTATAAAGTAGGGGCATAGTAAAGTACGAACTCGAGTTATCTAACTGGATTTGGGCCCTGGGTCCACTATTTTCTGACTGTGACCTTGGGTAAGTTATTTTACCTCTCCAAGCCTCAGTTTCCTCATCTGTTACTGAGAATAATGGCTCCCTCTTAGGGTTATTGTGAGGATTATTACAAGTTATTACCAATAAAACACTTAGCACGGTGCTTGGCAACAGTGAGCACTCAGTAAATACTAGCTGCTGTTGTTTGGGCCACTTGCACTAGGAAGGGATTGGGCCAGGTTTGCCCAAGTCCACTGGGCATCTTTAGTAAATTTCTCTTTTTCTCCTCCTATTGGCACTCTCTGAATTCCATTTGCTGCCCCCTGGGAATGCCTGGCTTCTACTCTGTTATGACAGATGAGGAGGTAAGAATGCCCCTGGGAGGTTACTCCCAGTCTTCCTGGGCCCACCCCACAATCCAAATCCATCTCCTGTCCTGTAATGGGAGTGGGAATGGAGGGAGACAGAGCTGCTCCCTATGGTTGGGCAGATTGTTCACTGCACAAGAGCACCTGGTAGAGGGGGCAAGTGGGGGGCTGAAATATAACCTGTGTTCCATTTGCCAAGCTGTGCACCTGTGGAACCGCATCTCCCCAGAGGGGGATTTGCACAAAAGCACTGTATGAGCTAGTTGCAGTCCTAGAAAGAACAGAGACCTTTTGGCAGATGATGAATCTTGCCAAGTGCTCTGTGGGAAGGCCGTCTAGGTAGCCGTTGGATCAGTCCCCACCTGGTTCTCCTCTTTTCAGCCTGGGGCATTCCAGAAAGGGGTCGCTTTTTTGGGTTACACACTATTTGGGTCCTCAACTTGGAAAAACTCAAGGTGGACTCTGCTCTCAGCCGTCCCGTGTCTTGATTTGGCAGTGTCCTGATTTCGCTGCATTGTTCCCATAAGTACTTTGGCTATTCTTGGCCCATGTTTGATAAGATGGTCAAAGCTCTTCCTACTTCCATTATTTTCTCTTGCCATATTTCTCTATTACCCAAAGCCTAGCAATGGCCTCTAATAGGTCCCATTCATAGGCTGACTCAGGATGGACAGTTGGCCACAGATAGAAAACAAATGAGTGCATAGTGGGGGTCAGCCTAAGCTCAGATAATGGAACAGCTGAAGGGGAGGTGACCAGAAACAAGGCTGCCACCTGCCACTGCCATGGGTTCTTATCCAACCTCATGCCCTGAGCTCAGCTATAGGTGGGAGTGGCTACTTTCAGAGATTATCTCCATGCAAGACAGTAAGTCCCTCCCTCCCTTTCTCCCTTCCTTCCTTCCCTCCTCTCTCCCTCCCTCCCTTCCTTCCATAAACAATTTTTATTCAGTTGCCTAGCACTCTGCTAGGCACTTTTAGGGGAAGAATTGAAGTTTCACAGCACACACATTCCTTGGCCTTGAGAAACTTGCCATGTGGTTGGGGAGATAAAACACAGACAGGAAACATTTAAACAACAATATGAAATAGTTTGTGCTCAAATGTCAAAATAGATGGAACAGACTGAGTAAGTGCTCTTGGAGGGTCTTAGGAGAGAGGGAGTCTGCAGGGAGATGGGTAGTGGATCAGGTTATGCCCTCCTTTCCAAAGCCAGGGGATGGTGGTGTCTTAGCTAGCCTTTTGCTCACCCCTAGATGCAAATCTGTACCTTTGGGAAGGGGTTAATATTTCCCTTCAGTCAAGATTTGATGTTTTTGACTGAGCAGGCTCCTCCCTGTTCTCCCCCACCTTCATCCCCTTTTTCTGTGCATCTTGTTTTAGTTTAGGAAGTCAAAAGCCTTGGCAACAGGGTGGCTCCTTCCTAAAATAGCTCTTATCCGGTCTCGATAATTACAGCTCTCCAGCCCTGTTCAGCAGCAGAGCTGCTCCCCAGAAGCCAAGAAAAGAAGGCTCCCAAGCAGCTGGGCTGCTGGTCTTCTCTGGCTCTCTGGAGGTAGGATGGCATGGAGATGGGCCAGGTGCTCTCTAATGCATGAGAGAGCTAGGCTCTCCCTGGCCTGTCCCTCAGCCGGCATGGCCCCATGCAGCCTCAGGATGGAGACGCTGTGGTGCTGGTGTCCAAGGCCTCTGATTCCTCTGATCTGGGAATGGTTGACCATAGAGTCTGTTCCAGATTCCATTCCTGGCAGGAATTCTCTGGTGGCCTGGCCACGATGCCTGGCTTGTGGAAGGCATCATGTTTGTTGTTGAGCTTCACAAGCCTCTCTGGGTGAACAGCTGGGGATGGGGCCTGATTCAGCCCATCTCTTTCTTTTAAGTGTCAGTCCCTTCCCAAATGGCCCCTCAAAGCCCTTTTGTCTAAGGAATGGGGTGGACAGATGCTTCTCATCCTTGGATTGGGACATTAGGGGCAGGAGTCTCCCCAGAGGAGGTTATGCTGGACTGAGGGAAGCATTCCTGATGGGGTTTTTTTGGGATCAGAACTAGCAAAAGCTCAACAGGAAGGTCCTGAGGGTGCCCTAATGGGTCACTGGGGGCTGCCTTCTCACATAGCCCTGGGGATTTCCTGGAAATAAAGCAGTTCTGATGGGAGGGGCTGCAATGCCTTTGATGGACAGGGTGTGTTAGCCCCAAGATCCTGTGTCCTCAAGGCATCTGACCTACTCATCCTTAAATGTGACTTCTCAGGCTGTCATAGGGCAAGGTGGTTTACTCTCTGCTCTATCAATTATGCAAGAAACCAACTCTGGAAAATAGGCCAGGAATCAGAGGAGGCCATCTCACTGATACTTAAGGCAGACCTCAGTGTCTTTTGGGTGACATGTCATGTGACCCTGAAGGGATGGGATGATCAGCCTCCTGTTGGCTTCTGAATCACAGGGACATTTTGCTCAGGTTGGCTTCCTTTACAAAGCGAAATCCAAAGCCTCTGAGGAACTCAGGGAGTTTCCACATTCATGAGGATGTTCACAGAATCCTAGGTCATGGGCTATGTGAAAGGAACCCTCCCTCGCTTTTTTTAAAAGTGTTCTGTTGCCCAGGTTGGAGTGCAGTGGTGCAATCCATAGCTCACTGTAATCTCGAATTCCTGGGCTCAAGTGATCCTTCTGCCTCAGCCTCCTGAGTAGTTGGGACTATGGGCACCAACCACTGCACCCGGCATTTCTCTTGCTTTGGGCAGAGGCTCGTAGTTGAGAAGAAAGAATTGTTGAAAGAATGGAGCAGAACTGCTGAAAACGGGGCAGGGCATCTCAGGAGGCTTTTTTTTTTTTTTTTTTGAGACAGAGTCTCGCTCTGTCACCCAGGCTGGAGTGCAATGGCGCGATCTCGGCTCACTGCAACCTCTGCCTTCTGGGTTCAAGTGATTCTCCTGCCTCAGCCTCCTGAGTAGCTGGGATTACAGGCACCCGCCACCACGCCCAGCTAGTTTTTGTATTTTTAGTGGAGACGAGGTTTCACCAAGTTGGTCAGGCTGGTCTCGAACTCCTGACCTTGTGATCCGCCTGCCTCAGCCTCCCAAAGTGCTGGGATTACAGGCATGAGTCACCACGCCCGGCCTTGGGAGGATTTTTATAGCAGTTTGACCATTGTTGCACAGCTTCTTAGGAAGCAAGCATCTTACCCTGTCAGATGGCACCCTGTTCATTTCCAGCTACCATGGGCAGCCAATTCCAGAGCAGGATGGAAGGCTGGTGGCCTCTGGCTAAGACTTGCTAACCTGGGGACAGGGTAAGTTGACCAACTCATCAGGGTTTGCCTGGGACTTTGCTGGTTTTAGCACTGAAAGTCACATGTCTCAAGAACCCCCTCAGTCCTGGGCAGACCAGGACAGCTGGTCACCTAATACAAGCTGTGGTGCAGTCTGCCTGGAAGCACAGAGGGAACAATGTCCTGGCTTCACAGTGAGACCTGGGCAGGTTACTCCCTCTGCCTATAAAATGGGGGCAGGAATATACAATGCTTTTCTCTCGGACTTGATAGCAGAGCTGAGGCCAGACTCCCTTAGTTCTTTGTTTTGCCCAGAATAGTCCCACATAGGGAAGAATCTGCCACATCCATTGTGGACTTTTTGGTGTATTTTCAGAAGGTGTGTGGTGACTGAAACCCATCTCCAACATCACATCTTTCTGCAGAGTAGTTTGGTGCTGTTTGAAATGGTGGATTTTCCAAGTAACAGAAACAGTGGGCCTGGGTAGATTAGGGAGCTTGGCTTCAGAGGCCAGGGTGCATACTTGGGTGAGGAAGTAAATCTGTAACCCAGGAGCCACCCTGACAGGTGCTCAGCCAGAGGAAGGCTGTCCTGAGAGGCAGAAATGGCCATGTCCCCTCACCCTCCTCTGCTCAGCTGCCTTTGGCTCAGCTGCTGTTAGGGGAGCAGCAGGAGACAGCTGCACCTTGGGGGCTGAATGAAGCCTGGAGGAGGGGGACAGAATGTGAGGCAGTTCCTGAGGGAAGCTCAGGCTGACACTGTGGGTGTCGCTTCCTTGGCACACCCACTGCCGGCAAAGTCATCTAGTTCCAGAGGTCTCCACAGTGGCTGTTTCTGGGAATTTGGGTCGGTAGGTCTGAGACCAAGCACCAGCTTTCTAGAGATGGTGTCTAGCTGGAGAAGCTGACTCCACAGGTGGTGGCGGCTTGGTCATTCCAATGTCACTTTAATCTAAGGCATTACTCTGGTATTCTCTGTCCTCCCATCTCTCTACACCTATTACACATGCACACTCCAAATCCTTTGGAGGGAAGGCATTTGAAATAGTCACAGTTGACAGTTACTGGTTTGATGTTGATAATTTTCTTGTTAGTGGAGATAATAGCTACCATTCATTTAGTGATCATGTTAAGTGCATTAGTGGGTTTTCATAGTAACCTATGAGTGGATTTATTCTCCCTATTTCACAGATGAAGAAATTGAGGCTCAGAGTTTGTTCATCAAAGCTGGAAGCATTTTAAGGAGCAGTCTGTCCCAGGGAGTCAACTATATGGTATAGAAACCCTTCTTCTATAGCCACGTCTCCCTGGAAAATACTTCTCAATATTTCAGCAGCACCTTTAGATATCAAGAATTGTGAAGGGAAAGGTTTTAGTGGGAGTAACATCTGTGTCTTTGCATGTGAACCACGGGGCTGGGAGGTGGGTGTGAGCTTGTGAGCAGCCAGGATGAAGGGCAAGTGAAGGGTCAATGAAGCGCAGAGCCTCAAGGCTTGTCTGGGCTCTAAAATCAGAATGGAAAACTAATCAATGAGTCCTTTTAGTCAATCCATATTGATCAGCCATCTCCTGGGGGCAGAGGCCTAGACACCCAGAAAAACATCACATCACATGTTTGCTGATTTGAAGTGAGCAGAGGTTAAAAGAAAAGACATACTCCCTGCCCTTGAGGAGCTTGTGGTGAATTTGGTAGAGAAAAGTATACAGATGGGTCACTTGAAAGGGTGTGGACATCAAAGGACAAAGCAAAGTCCAATGAAATGAGTCAGCAAAGCTTCCAGCATGGAGGCATATGGAGGGTAAAAGCCAGGGAAAGACAGATTTTGGCTCAGTATAGTGAAGACTTTGGTAACTTGGCTGCCCAAAGGTTGAAGGGCAGTTGTTAGAATCAGTGAATTTTTGGCCATCGGAGGTACGTATTCGAGCAGAGGCTGGGAAGGCAGGGGAGCCTTCAGACATCTGGTGAGTAGTCACATTAGGAGGTTTGTAAGTCCTTTCCAACCCTGAGCTCCTATGGCCCTGCCTTGCTCACGGAGGGTGTTGGAAGGACTGTCTGCCCTATCAGAGTGGCTGGCTTCTAGCACGCTGCCAGCTCTGGAACTGCCCCTCTTTGCAGCCATTCAGCAGGTGCCAGGAAACACAGTGTTCCCCAGCCTTGCCACCCACACCTTATGCCTGCCCCCAGGATCATGGGACACATGGCCGCAGCTGGGGGAAGATTTGGGCTTAATGTATTTTGGTTTATTGCCTTTGTCCACCACAGACCTTGTTGGACAGACTTGCTGAGGTTTCCTTGAAAGACATAACCCAGTGATAGCCTTTGGTCCAAGGACTCTCTGACTATATCGTCAGTGACTCATCTATCTCACTGGGGAAGGGATGTACAATTAGTTCTTGCGCCACTTTAGGGAAACTTAGCTACTGAAAGGCAGAAGTGGCCATTGCTAGTCATGCAGATCTGAAATCCTGATTTCCTGTGGTAATTGCTCTTTATTATCGGCTTTGAACCTGGGCCCTGGGATGGCCCACATGCAGCCTCCTTGCTTAGGTCCTGTGCCACACAACCTGCACCTATGGGTGGGCAGGAAAGACCTAGTGGAGGGGGCCAGGACATATCATGTTGGCCTGACCTAAGCAACGGAGCCCAAGACAGCAGGCTAGAGCTATGGTGGCTGAGCTGAGTTTCCCAGCTAGACACTCCCCTAGACACTTGGCTCAGATACCATGCCCTAGCAGTGCCTGGGGAGTTGTACTGTAGTCAAGGCCATCAATGCCTGGTGGGATGTTGAATTTTGAGGGAGAACTAGCGCTCCAAGAGTTAAGCCATGCTGAAGCAGAGTTGGCCAGGCCACCTGCTGGCTGGAGATGAGGAAGAGCACTCAGTAAATCGCCAGTGACTGACACAAGGGCTGCTGTATCTTGGCCCTGCAGGTATTAGACCCTGCCTCCATCACACAGAATGTAAGAGCTAGACTTGGGAGAAGTCCAGTCTTCTCTTTCAGTGGGGGAAACAGAGGCCCAGAGAGGGCAAGGGACTTTCAGGCAGTGAGATAATAGCCAAGTTGGCATGGGACTTGTGCCCAGGCCAAGTTCTCTCAGAGCTCTCCGAATGCTGCAGTAGGTTAGCATGCAGGGCTTGTGCAGGTGGGATGGCTCAAAGTCAGTCTTCAGCTTTTATTTCACCCGGCATGCCTCATGTTAGGCCTGTGGTACAGTGATTAGAAAGAGATTAGACCCCAATATTCTTGGCTTAGAGCTAAGTTCCATGGTCCCAGGACTTGCTTGGGGCCTCACTTTCCTCAAGGCAAGCTGGTACCAACCTGCTGCCTGGGCAGCAGGTGCCAAAGAAGAGCTGGGATTCCAGTCACAGCTGAGGATGAGCTGGTTGGGCTGCCTTTTGAAATGTGTCTGTGTCCACACTTGGAATTCAGCTGAGGCCACGGGGAGGGGCGTGTTATAATAGAGGAAAACAAGGGTTTCTGCTGGGGCCTGTCTTCCCTGATGTAGGCTTTCTCCTTACCCTAGGCCACAGGACTCTGGAAGCACGCAAGAGGTATTCTTAGAGTGCATACATGAGTATTGGAGGCCCAGGGCTTTGAACAGTGGGGCTTTGTATAGTCCAAGCTTGACATTTGGGGCTGATGGTAGCAGCAGCTGCTGCTTCTGCAGACTTCCAACTGCCATTGGTTTCTCTCTTTATGTCTTTGTTTTCCTGAGTACAGCTTCCGATCCCCTGATCTACCCCAGGTCTTTTCCGGGAGCCTCTCTGTACCTTTAGAGGTTCCCTTTCAGGGAACCCAAGCTGCTGCCCCCATCCTACACGTCCTCCCCCTTCACTCAGATCCTGGGCCCTCTCCTGAATCACTGCATGTCCAACCTTTCTCCAGCACCTCCTGCTGCTGCCTTGTTCTCTTATCTTCCTCCAAGGCCTATAGTAGCATACAGCATATCCTCCTTCCCCCACTGCATCCACTTTTAGAAGGCCAGAGCTGTAAGGAAGCTTAGAAATCATCTAGTTTAATCCCCTCATTTTCAGGTATGGAAATTGAGACCCTGACAGGTGAAGTAAGTTGCTCAAGGCCACCCAGCTAGGAAGGTTTCTCCTCAACCTGCTGGCTCATGAACACCCTGCCATCTTCCAGTCCACCAGTGCCAAACAGCCAATAACATCTCCAGTAGCAGCCCCATTGTTTTTCTCAGCCTGATCTTACCTGCTGCCCCAGGCCCTCTTCCCTCCCCTGGCTGAGTTCTGACTGGTCCCAACCAGTGCTACTGGTTCACAGGTCAGACTGAAATACAGCAGGCAGGCCTCTGGCACTTCTACCAACAGAGAGGGCCGTGCCTGTGGGTCTCAGTTTTGTCCAGAGTGTATTCAGGCAGAAGCCAGTCAGCCTGCCATTGAGAGAGGGGTCTTGCGGGTCAGGAAGGGACATGCTTCTGGAAACTTCCACAGGAGCCTGACCAGCTCAGACCCTACTTAGCTCAGGGAATCCCTCACCAACACCCCACTCACCAAGCATCTGCCTTCCCCTAGCTGCTGCTCTGACCTTTCTGAGCCTCTAATGCCTCTAAAGCTTCTGGGGCATCTGTCCCCTCGGCATCTCACCTGCTTGTCAGAGGAAGAGTGGCCCAGCTGGGCCTGGGTCACGCCTGGGTTGGCCTCTCCTGAGGCCCTCCCCACTGTCCTCAGCCACAGGCAAGGCTACACCACCCTGTTAAAGCCACTCAGCCTCTCCCTTCTATCCTTCCAGCAGATGATCCCTGGATAATTTGTGCAGCAAATCCTCTTTAATCTGTAATCTGGGGTACTGCGTGAAGGGAACCTGCCTCTAACCTGCCCCTTCACAGCTCGGGTGGAGGTGGAGAATATCTGACATTCCCCTTTAGGAGGTGTAGTGATCAGTAACTTGGGCATCAGCCGGATTCACTTTGTGAAAACCTTGTTGAATCCCTGCGGTAACTAATGGTTTCTCTCCAACTCATGCAGCAACTCCCCCTCCCTTCCAAAGGCGTCTCCTTCTGGGGATGTTAGGTGGGCCGTTCCTTTTTCTTTGGGAACTGGCTCAAGCCCCCGCGGTGCTTCTGGAGCTGAGTAAAAAAGAGCCAGGTGTCCAGTGCAGCCCGGGGACGAGGAGCTGAAGCTCCCCGCTCTGTCCTGGGTGACTCTGCATACTCTGCGCATCCGGGGGTCGCGGGCTGCGAGGCCGGCCCCCAGCTGGGCACCCCGACCCGGTTCGCGCCGGCACCGCTAGCAGCTGAGGTACAGGCCCCGCCCCGGGGCCGACTCGCTCCGCCCCCGCCGCCGGGCCCCTCCCGCAGCGGTCCGCACTCGGGGAGGCGGGAGGGTGACGGCGGTGCTGCGAGGTCGGCGCGCAGCTCCGCCGCGGGTCGCTCGGGCGCTGTCCAGGCGGAGCCGGCCCCGCCCGGGCTGCAGCCATGGTAAGGCAGGCAGGCAGGCGGGCGGGCGCGGGGCAGGGCTGGCTGTGCCGCAGCCGCGGCTGTGCAGGGTGGGAGGCGCCGTCGCCGGCCTCGGGCACAGGCTGGCACTGCTGCCGGGCGGCGGTGCGTCGCTGCTCCCAAGTTTTTCCCTCTGAGCAGCCACGGAGGGGGCCCCAACCCCTGGGTGATGCCTGCGCTCTAGGACGAAGGGGTGGGTCCGTGCTGAGGGAGGTGCCCGCTGGTGGAGACGCGCTTTTTGGGCTGGGGAAGGCGCATCAGTAATAAGAGGAGGTGAGGGTCCCCATCCTCGCCTGGGTCAGCTTTTACCTGAGTAACCCCTCCTCACCCACCTACCCTGGGCACAGGGGCCAGTACCAACTTCATTTGGAAAACGCAGAGGAGGCCCACAAACACTGCCTGCCTCACCAGGAGGGATGGTAAGACGCTTGGCCCCTCCTTCCCTCAGCCTGACAAGGGGCAGTCCCTGGCCCTTTCCCAAAGGGACCCCAGAGAGGGGGAGGCCCAGCCCACCATCCTGCCCGGTGGGATTAGCTATATCCTTCTGCCCCCGGGACAGGAACCATGGGAAAGCTTCCTCCTGCTGCATCTACTCGCTCCCTCCCCACCAGCCAGGTCCCTCTGCAGTGTGTGGGGGTGGGGGCACCCATCCCTGCCACCTGCCTGTAGTGGGAAGAGAAACAGTAACCCCAGCCAGCCTCCCTGGAGGTGCCCAGGTAGGAAGTTTTTGATGCTTGGCTCTGAAGATGTAATCTTTTCTCCTGACATTGTTGCCAGAGCCTGCCACAAATAACGTAAGGGTGTCAGGACCTCTAGGCCACACACCATCCTCTCCTCTCAGTCTGGAAGCCCCACAGCCTTTGCCCTCTGCATTGGGGGACACAAACTGTTTACAGCAGGGGGGGATCACTGACCAGCCTGTGGGGCGGGATGTTGGCTGTGGGCAGCCTCCAGAAGGGAGCTCCCTGGGCCCCCTGGGATCAGAAGCTTTCAGGTTTGGTAGGGCCAACCTTTTGGGCTCTTGTCTCTCAAGCTGTGTCCAGGCAGAGGCCCAAGCCTTGGCCAGGAAGTCTTGGTGACCCTGTGACCTTCCCCCAACGGGGGTTCCAGAGAGAGGCCTGTCCTTATTCCTTTCCCCCACTTCTCCCCACATGGTGGATGGATGGACTGATTGTTCTAGGGATGGAAGCCTAGGGAAGCACTGATTGTCCCCAGTGCCAAGCCCAGCAGGGGCTAGAGGGGCTTTTTCTGCCACACACTAAGTTCAGTTCAGCTGAGGTCTTGGTGCTTTCGGCTTGTCCGAGGCCACACTGTTCTTCTCTAATTAAAGACACACCCCCCTCCACCCCAACCACCATCACCAAAGTCCCCATCCTCAGGCCCCTGCCCTCAAGCCAGCCAAGTTCTTAGGCTGACTGGTTCAGATCAGACTCCTCTATGAGGGTCTCTTTGTCAAAGGAGGTCAGTGTCCTAGCTGCTTTGGGAATCAGTGGGGGAGACCTCCCCAACCCAGGTGTGCCAGGGGGTTTAAATTTACATGTGAAAAGAATGACAGGCCAACATTAATGACCATCCTGTGACTTGGGATGCACCTTCTCTTCTCAGGTTCAAAGCAGCTTAAGGTATCTTATCATCTGGGAGTGCTTTCTCTCCCCAGCCTCCCTGGGAGGCAAGGAAGGGCCATTCACAACTGAACATTAAGGTCCTCAAATTAAGACACTATCCAGACTCACAAAAGATGTTTCCACCCAACCAGAAACAGTGGACCCCTGACCCCTAGTTGAGTGCACACTTCCAACCAGGCCCCTTAATTTATCTCCCACCTAAATGGCAGCTCTGAAGCTTCTGGGCTGCCAGCCTCCCATTGCCTTGAACCCGTGCTCCTCAGAGACCAAGTGCTAACAGCTCCCCTGTTGACACTATGGAAGCCATGGAGTGATCTAATTGATACAGGTTGCTATAAGTCAGAGGTCAGGTGTCCTAGGGTAAGGGGAGTCCCTGGAGCAAAGTCTTCTCTGTGGCTGATGCTCCCTGCAGGGAAATTTAGGAGCAGATTTCTGAAACAGTGACATTCCTCACAGGAAAAAAAAAAAAACAAATGAACACTTGGGAAGAAGTGTGGGACCATTCCCACGAAAACCTATATGGGGGAGTATAGGACATCTCACCTACTCCAGCACTGCTTAAAGTTAAGGTGAAAGAGAGACTGGGGGATTGAAATCCTTTGGGAATGGGTATCCTAGGTGGCTGTCCTCATGTGCTGATGGGCCAGGTCACTTGGGGATAGCTCATAGTCCTCAGACAGGCCACAGTGTCCTTGGGGGTTAACAGGAGAGGTCAAATGGATCAAAAGCCTGGCTGCAAACAGACATTGGGAGGTTGGTGCTGTGCCCACCAGGGTAGGCAGCGGGCAGGCGTCATGGGGCAGCCAATCAGAGGAGGAGGGGACTGCAGAGGAACCAAGTGATCCTGCTGCAGCTGAGCTGTCCTTGGAGGGTGGGAGCCAAGGGAAGGGGAGGAGAAGAGGGGTGGGGAAGGACATTCCACAGGCTTTTTTGGCCCCTGCCAGAGACAGAAGGGGGTCAAAGAGAAAGGGAAAGGAGCAAGCCAGGAAGCCAGACAACAACAGCATCAAAACAAGGCTGTTTCTGTGTGTGAGGAACTTTGCCTGGGAGATAAAATTAGACCTAGAGCTTTCTGACAGGGAGTCTGAAGCGTGGGACATGGACCGTTCACTGGGATGGCAAGGGAATTCTGTCCCTGAGGACAGGACTGAAGCTGGGGTAAGGTGCTGCTCTGGGAGATGGGTGGACGTGACCTGTCTTCCCCCTGCCTTGGCTGGGATTGGGGCTCAAAGTCAGAAAATGATTTGGTCACTGGCAGAGCTGGGAGTGGGGATGGACAGGCAGGAGGTGAAGACCCTGGTGTCCTGACTCCTTGTCTAGAGCCCCTGTGGCCCCCTCCATGTGGATGAGCAGCCAGGGCTGGCAGAGATGAGGATGGTGCTGGGTTCCCGGAGGCTCTGCTGGAAGATCATGGGGGCTAGGGATCTTCATTAGGGCCTTCCTTTCTCCCTTCCCTGCCCCTCCACTCAGTGCTCCTGGGAAACCAGGTGAAGCACAGCTTTCTCTCTCCCACCCATGTCCTGACCCCCAGACCAACTGCTGGGTCATTGTGGATTTGTGCAGAGAGGCAGGATTTCCTGGAATTCCCCAGACTTATTAGCTGCCAGACAACACGTCGTGCTGCCCCCAGTCCCACCCCTTCTCTGTTGCCATGTAAGCTGGGACACTTTTGAGAGTGAAAGGGCACAATTAATCATGATGCCAGGACAGCAGGCATAGACTGGGATGTATGGTCACCACTGGACCTCACAAATGTCATAGGTGAGAAAAGCCTTGGGTTAGGCTTGCCTCAGGATAGCCTCTTCTGGTCACCCAGCCTCTACCTGCTGGTTCTAGTTTTGGGCTAAGGGGCCTCTTTTCCTCCCCTCTGTCCAGGCGAGCACTGGAGACTATGGCTGTAAGCAGGTGTGAAGACTTCAGAGGCAACAGCCTGGCAGTAGCTCCTAGCAGACTTTTCCCTCTAACCTCCCTATCTCAACCTCTTCCCTCTGGCATACACCTGGCAGTATGCATATCTGCCTCCCTCAATTCTTCCCTTTGCAGGAAGACTGTGGCCATCTTATCTTCCTCACTCTAGCTGGGACTCCACAGTGGTCTGGGGTAGTCCCCACTGGCTTGGCTAACCCTCAGAGAGTGAGTCAGCCTCTGCAGCCGGCCCTTGTCCATTGTCTGGGGGTGGCACGTGGGTATTGTGAGGCAGAGCTGAGCCCAGCACTGCCAGGCACCCCACGAAGGAGGCTGACCCCCAAAGGAGAGGAGAATCTTTAGGGTCTAGAGCTGACAATGAGAGTTGGGGGAAACAGTTCCTCTTTTGAGCTGGGGATGGGGTAGAACAGGCTTCTACAGAGGAGTCAGTCCATTCTCTGCCTTCCACTCCCTGTGGGTCATGGTTCAGGCCAGGCCCTCTCGTGCACTGCTGGCTCTGGGCAGAGGGGGTAAGGAGACAACTCAGGGTGCTTCCCCTTATATGTCCCTCACAGTTGGGGGCTGTCAGAAGCTCTGGAGGCCCAGCCTTTCCCAGGCTCTTCCATCCTCCCTCACCTGGTCTCTCCCAGCTGCCTCCCACCCACAGTCAGCATCCACTGGCGGGTTTACTCTTCTCTCCCAGGGCCCAGGGTCAGATTTGGGTGTGGCTCAGTGTCTGGAGTAAGGGGTAGGATCAACTATACTGAGCGCTGGGCAGTGAACCCTGGGAATTGAGCACCAGCAGTAGAATCTGTACCCCAGTCCCCCAGCTCACTGACCAGTAGTGACAGGAGGTACAGAACCCCCTGCTGGTTGACCTGCCTGATGCAGTCAGCTTTCTTCTCCCTTACCTACTTCCCTCATGTCCCTGCCCCATTCTGATGCACTGTACTCTCCTTTTGGGTTTAATGCCTCTGTCTGCTCTATCTTAATCAGTCTGGCCTTACTTCCTGGCCTGAGACAGTCCCTGGCTAGGCCAGAACCCCAGGAAAGGCAGCCTCAAAAAACATGCTGCTGAGAAGGAGACCAGAACTGGAGTTCCTTAGTTCCCAAGAGCAGTTGCCAGGGCTCTGGGGGTGCCCAGGGCTCTTCCTGGACCCTGGGACCCTTCCTGGCATATTGGATTGGGGAGGCTTGTGAGCAGGTGAGGGAGGGATGGTGAGCACTTCCTCTGTCTTGGCTGCAGTTTCTTTTTCTTCTAACCACAAGTGCTTTCCCTTTCCCTCTTGCCTTCTCCTGTCTTCTGTCTCCTTCCTCATTCTTCCCTTCCGGCTCCCTTCCCGGCACCACCCATCTATTCTACCCACCCCGCTTCCCCCAGATCAAGCGTTTCCTGGAGGACACCACGGATGATGGAGAACTGAGCAAGTTCGTGAAGGATTTCTCAGGAAATGCGAGCTGCCACCCACCAGAGGCTAAGACCTGGGCATCCAGGCCCCAAGTCCCGGAGCCAAGGCCCCAGGCCCCGGACCTCTATGATGATGACCTGGAGTTCAGACCCCCCTCGTGGCCCCAGTCCTCTGACAACCAGCAGTACTTCTGTGCCCCAGCCCCTCTCAGCCCATCTGCCAGGCCCCGCAGCCCATGGGGCAAGCTTGATCCCTATGATTCCTCTGAGGTAGAGCCTCCAGCCCTGCATTTGCCTTTCAGTGGGCTGCTGCAGGAAGACCGGGGGCAGGGAGCAGAGTGTGTGTGTGTGTGTGTGTGTGTGTGTTTGTGTGTGTGTGTGTATCTGGGACCTCTTTCAGTCCTGTGTCAGCCCTAGCTCCAAGATATCTGCCCCCAAGGGCACTGGAAATTTGCAGTTTCAGCAAGGGCAGGAGGCCCAGCTGGTGGCCTCAGATGGGAACTCACAGAAGTCTGGCACTGCTTTTTTAAGGCTGGGGCAAAGGCCTGAAAGGGAGAGAAGATTGGCGCTGGGTGCTGGGGCCCCTTTGGCTCCTCACCGTGACGCATTCTGCCTTCCTGTCTACTAGGATGACAAGGAATATGTGGGCTTTGCAACCCTCCCCAACCAAGTCCACCGAAAGTCCGTGAAGAAAGGCTTTGACTTTACCCTCATGGTGGCAGGTAAAAAAGGGGCAGGGCTGGGTTGGGCAGGGTGTGTTTCAGGTGGGGATGGTGTGTGTGTCCGTGAGTGGGAAGGGAGTATAGGTCGGAGGGAGCAAGCAGCGAGTGGCTGTACTGTTTTGCAAAACAGCCAGGAGTCATTGGCCTGTGAGAGTGTATGTATGTGGGGTGGGGTGGGGGTGGGGGTTCGAATTGGTTGCAAAGAGCATCTGACCAACAGTTTCCTAGCATTTGCCTCTTTTTGTGTGACCCTGGGCAATCTCTTGCTCCCCCAAGCCAATCTCTGTGCTTCCTCCCAGCTCTAAAATGCTATAGTTTGGTTAGTCTAGTTCCAATTAGATAAGAAAGCAGTCCCCCCTAAACCTTGATCCAGTGGAGTTGCTTTTTGGCTATAGATCTTACCTTCTGATTTGGTGCCTCTGTCCTCTCTCCTCTCAGGAGAGTCTGGCCTGGGCAAATCCACACTTGTCAATAGCCTCTTCCTCACTGATCTGTACCGGGACCGGAAACTTCTTGGTGCTGAAGGTAAGGAAAGGAGAGGACAATCAGGCAGACTTGCCTTGGGAAATTAAACTCACTCCAGAGTCTGGGGGATGGGGCTCTCCCCCACATGCAGGAAACCATGGCCTCCTAGAGAGACTGACAGCAGCTCTCCATAGGCCTAACTGCCTGGCAGCCCACCAGCCAGCTCCCTAAAGATTTGGGTGCTGAAGCAGGGCAGAGACCAGAGTCTTGCTCTCTGAATGAGTCTCTGACCCCCAAGGATTCCAGGAATCCAAGAAAAAAACCGGGAGCAGAGAAGAGGCTGGGGCCAGAGCCAACAGCCGCCGGCATTTCCTGTGTTGGGAAATGTACTCCTTGCTGGTTCCCAGAGAACAGTCCCCCAGACAGCTTGGGAGTGGAGAAGGGGGCAGTGTGGATTAGGCAGTCTGAGCAACAAGGCTGGTTGGGGTGGGCGGTTCATCCTGACTGGGCAGGTCCCTGCCCTTGCCCTGGCCTCAGTTTCCCCTTTCTCCAGAGAGGATCATGCAAACTGTGGAGATCACTAAGCATGCAGTGGACATAGAAGAGAAGGGTGTGAGGCTGCGGCTCACCATTGTGGACACACCAGGTTTTGGGGATGCAGTCAACAACACAGAGTGGTATGTCTGAGTAAGCACAATCCCAGCTGCCCCTGAGCCACCCTTCTCCATACACAGGTACACACATAGGCCCAGATATATCCATACTTATCAGGAGGAAGCGGTCTATGACCTTGAGCATGTGACTTCCCTTACTGGACAGCCATCTCCTCCTTTATAAAGTAAGAGGGAAAGGATTGGAATAGATGATTTTTAATGTTCCTTCCAATTCTGCCCTATGATTCTATAATGGGATAGGGACATAAGAAAGAAGAGGCTGAGGCGGAAGTATCACTTGAGGCCAGGAGTTCCAGGCCAGCCTGGGCAACATAGTGAGATCCCATCTCTACAAAAAGTTTTAAAAATTAGCTGGGCATGGTGGCATAGGCCTGTAGTCTCAGCTACTGGGGAGGGTGAGGCAGGAGAATCACTTGAGCTCAGGAGGTTGAGGCTGCAGTGAGCCATGATTGCACTACTGCACTATAGCCTAGAAGACAAAGCGAAACCTTCCAAAAAAAAAAAAAAAAAAAAAGATAAGAAAGAAGAGCCTTAAAAACAAACACATGTGAAGTGTGAAAACATGTAGCACAGAGTTGATTACATAGTAGATGCCGAATAAACTGTCACCCTTTTTCCTTTCACTAGCAACATTTTAGGTGCCACACACAATCTTGTTGAAGGGCTGGGCATGTATGGAGGGAGGGTAAAGGTGAGGAAGAATAGGCAAAATGGAAAAATGGTGGAACTTTGTTTAAACTCCAGGCACCCTCTAGGCTACCTGCCGAAAGAAAAGCTGGATTTACCACAACCCCCTATCATTCGGCCTTTTTTATTTTTCAGGCACTGGAGGGACCCCCCCTCCAGCTAATGGTCAGTAGGTCTGACCGTTACCTCCAGCTTAGGTAATGGTCAGACCTAAGTGAGTAGATGAAGAGGGAAATGGATGAGATTGACAGGAGAAAAGGTGGTAGCTTTGATGAAGAAGTTAGGCAGGCAGTGCTAAGAGCCCTAGACAGAGAGTTCAAATCTTGATTGGCATTTAGTAACTTCATGATCTTGAGCAAATGATCTCCTTCAATCAATTTACCTACTGTCTCTTACCTTCCATAATACTAATAATTTCATTTGCCAGGCACCTCACAGTTCAAAGTCCACCTCCATATATACTCATTTTGTCAGACACTTATTTAATTAAAATATACCAGCCCTTACCACCTCTCCAATTGATTTGAACATCACCCAACATGATGCATGCACACTGAAAAGTGTAAAGGGCTATTTACAGCATACTCAGGAATTTTAACAATGATAATTGCAGGACCAGCAACATAATTTGTTGGGCCCAGTGCAAATGAAAATGTAGGGCCCCGTGTTCAAAATTTTTAAGAATTTCAACATGGCAACAGCAGAGCATCAAATCAGCTAGAATGTATTGAGCACATACTAGATGTCCAGCCTGTGGTGGACATTTTAAGGGATTCAGAACAAGCATGAATGATTCCTATCCCTGAGAGGCTTATAGTCAAGTGGCAACAGGGAAGCAGGGGAGGTGGGGGCAGTTCTCTAACATGTTTCAATCAGATAGCAACTTAAATTAGTAAATGGGTCAGGCAATGTGTAGTGGCAAGTGCACTGAGCTGTAGGGGCTCAGGTGGGTAGAGAATTTACTAGCTAAATGACCTACAGAAAGTCCTTTTCCTTTCCCTCTCCTTCCTCCTTTCTTTTTCTTTTTCTTTTTCTTTTTTTTTGAGACTGGTTCTCACTCTGTTGCCCAGGCTAGAGTGCAGTGGCCTGATCAACCGCCTCCTGGGGCTCCCTGGGCTCAGGTTATCTTCCCACCTCAACCTCCCAAGTAGCTGGAACTACAGGTGTATGCCACCACACCAAGCTAACTTTTTTGTATTTTTTGTAGAGATGGGGGTCTCACTATGTTGCCCAGTCTGGTCTTGAACTCCTGGGCTCAAGTGATCAGCCTACCTTGGCCTCCTAAAGTGCTAGGATTACAGGCGTGAACTACCACCCCTGGCCTGGAGCAAACCTGTTAGCTGCTCTGGATTTAGTTTCTTCATGTATGAAATGAGAGTGATGATGATCATAATGCATAATGTCCACCTGTCAGGGCAGTGAGGATTAAACAAAATAATAAAAGAGCAAATGTTATGAAAATTGAGGTTCTTGGGGAAATTTATTTATTTATTTGTTTTGCTTTGTAGTGAAGAGAAGGGGAGAGCAGTGTATATTGGTATAGTCAAAGGAGACTTCCTGGAAGAGATAGTTCTTAGGGCCTTGAAGGATGGAGTGGGTTTGGAGAGGTAGAGGAAAGGGTAGAAACACATGAGCAAAGAGGCTCTGAGGTTACACTGGAAACCTGACTTAGGGTTTCCCTGGCTTCCAGTTGGTATTTGCCTGCAGCCACCTTGCTATTCTTTTTTTCTTCTTCTTCTCCTTTTTTTTTTTTTTTTTTTTTTTTGTGACAGTCTGGCTCCATCACCCAGGCTGGAGTGGTATCATCTTGGCTCACTGCAACCTGCACCTCCTGGGTTCAAGTGATTCTCCTGCCTCGGACTCCTGAGTAGCTGGGACTACTCAGGTGCACACCACCACGCCCAGCTAATTTTTGTATATTTAGTGGAGACAGGGTTTCACCATGTTGGTCAAGATGGTCTCAAACTCCTGACCTTAAGTGATCCACCCGCCTCGGTCTCCCAAAGTGCTGGGATTACAGGGGTGAGCCACCGTGCCCAGCCTATTCTTACTGCTTTGTTTGATCACCTGGGCCCTTTCCCTCTCATCAAGCTAGTATTTATTAAACTTGCCTGAGTACTCAGTCTAATTTTGTATCAGGACATGTGAGATACACCCCACCCCATTCAGGAATTTCTCTAAAGATTTAGTAAAGCAAGCCAGGGAATAACAGTGTCTTAAAAACACTGCTCAGGGAGTGGGCTACTTCTCTGTAGTCCCAGAGCTCACTAGGTGGCTCCCACTCTCACAGTTTCTCTGCTTGTCTGTCCCTGCCCCAGCTGGAAGCCTGTGGCAGAATACATTGATCAGCAGTTTGAGCAGTATTTCCGAGACGAGAGTGGCCTGAACCGAAAGAACATCCAAGACAACAGGGTGCACTGCTGCCTGTACTTCATCTCACCCTTCGGCCACGGGTATGGTCCAAGCCTGAGGCTCCTGGCACCACCAGGTGCTGTCAAGGGAACAGGCCAAGAGCACCAGGGGCAGGGCTGCCACTAGCAGGTGGTCACAGATTCCTGTTCCCCAGGCTCCGGCCATTGGATGTTGAATTCATGAAGGCCCTGCATCAGCGGGTCAACATCGTGCCTATCCTGGCTAAGGCAGACACACTGACACCTCCCGAAGTGGACCGCAAGAAACGCAAAGTGAGGGAAGCTGGTGGTGGGAGGGGATCAGGTGGGCTTCTAGAAAGGATGTGGTCCCCAGAACCGTGGGCCCCTCATCTGTTTGTCAGATCCGGGAGGAGATTGAGCATTTTGGAATCAAGATCTATCAATTCCCAGACTGTGACTCTGATGAGGATGAGGACTTCAAATTGCAGGACCAAGCCCTAAAGGTGGGGCCACTCTAGGGCATCCCATTCCTATCTTATTTCTTCCGGGTAGAAAAAGGGAGTAGAATTCTATATTCAGGCTATCAGGGTGGGAAAGGACCCTGGCTTCCTAGAATGAAGCAGAGAAGATGACGATACAGGTGGAAAGAAAGAGGTGAGAACAGAGGGTGCTGACAGGCACCCCTAACCTCTTCCAGGAAAGCATCCCATTTGCAGTAATTGGCAGCAACACTGTAGTAGAGGCCAGAGGGCGGCGAGTTCGGGGTCGACTCTACCCCTGGGGCATCGTGGAAGGTAAAGCACTGAGCCTGTGACCAGGGGATCTCCTTGCCCTCAGTGGCTCTCCCCTACCTATGCCTCTGGCTGACCCCTAGCCTTGCTATGCAGTGGAAAACCCAGGGCACTGCGACTTTGTGAAGCTGAGGACAATGCTGGTACGTACCCACATGCAGGACCTGAAGGATGTGACGCGGGAGACACATTATGAGAACTACCGGGCACAGTGCATCCAGAGCATGACCCGCCTGGTGGTGAAGGAACGGAATCGCAAGTATGACCAGAAGCCAGGACAAAGCTGGCAGGGGGAGATCCCAAGCCTAGCCTTGGGTGAGACCAAGCCCTACTTTTGTTCTTCTATAGGCCCTGGGCTCAATCTAAGCGGGTGCTGGGGTCCTCCTCGCCTTATCAGCCCTTTTCTCCCTTTAGCAAACTGACTCGGGAAAGTGGTACTGACTTCCCCATCCCTGCTGTCCCACCAGGGACAGATCCAGAAACTGAGAAGCTTATCCGAGAGAAAGATGAGGAGGTGAGAGCAGTATGGGGTATAGGGGAGGTCTCCTGTTTGATCACCAACGTTGGTATCTCTTTGTTTGGTAATAGAAAGATCCCTGGCTCTGGTGCATATTCGGGTCCTGGATAGGTCAATAGGTTGTTCTGTCCAGAGTCTCCATCACACCTCACGGCTACCAAGGTTCTGGCTTAAGGGATTAGAAATTTGGGGCACTTTCCCAATACTAAAGGACTCTCCAAAAGGCCCCATTTTGATGCCTGTGCCTATTCCAGCTGCGGCGGATGCAGGAGATGCTACACAAAATACAAAAACAGATGAAGGAGAACTATTAACTGGCTTTCAGCCCTGGATATTTAAATCTCCTCCTCTTCTTCCTGTCCATGCCGGCCCCTCCCAGCACCAGCTCTGCTCAGGCCCCTTCAGCTACTGCCACTTCGCCTTACATCCCTGCTGACTGCCCAGAGACTCAGAGGAAATAAAGTTTAATAAATCCGTAGGTGGCTTCTGGTGTCCCTGTGTGTATTTTTATGACCTCCTGGAGATCAAGATCCTGGGACCCAGTTTTGAAAGGCTAATGGTAGAAGATGTTGGCTTCTGGCTTTTAGTAGGGAAGGGAGAGTGGGGAAAACTTTCCACTTCCTTTCCCCTTCTAAGTCCCTGCTTAGAATCCAGCCTGGCTTCTCCATCTTGACGATCATATCTATCATGCCTCTGTTATCTGGGGTCTGGGTCTCTCTCCATCTTTCACACATACAGTACCTTTGGTAATAAAAAGATTCCTAGCTGTGGTGCATATTTGGGTCCTGGATAGGTCAACAGGTGGTTCTGTCCAGAGTCTCCCATCACACCTCAGGGCTACCAAGGTCCTGGCTTAAGGGATTAGAAATTTGGGGCACTTCTCCTGGCTAACACGGTGAAACCCTGTCTCTACTAAAAATACAAAATAGCCGGGCGTGGTGGCGGGCGCCTGTAGTCCCAGCCACTCGGGAGGCTGAGGCAGGAGAATGGCTGAACCCGGGAGGCGGAGCTTGCAGTGAGCTGAGATGGTGCCACTGCACTCCAGCCTGGGTGACAGGGCGAGACTCTGTCTCAAAAAAAAAAAAGAAAGAAAGAAAAAGAAAAAAATTGGGGGCACTTCCCCAATATTAAAGGACTGTCCAAAAGTCCCCCCGCCTTTTTTTTTTTTTTTGAGGCGGAGTCTCGCTCTGTCGCCCAGGCCGGAGTGCAACGGCGCTATCTCGGCTCACTGCAAGCTAGGTAGCTGGGACTACAGGACTCCGTAGCTGGGACTACAGGCGCCCGCCACCACGCCCGACTAATTTTTTGTATTTTTAGTAGAGACGGGGTTTCACCGTGTTAGCCAGGATGACCTCGATCTCCTGACCTTGAGATCCGCCCGCCTCGGCCCCCCAAAGTGCTGGGATTACAGGCATGAGCCACCGCGCCCGGCCCAAAAGGCCCCATTTTGATGCCTGTGCGTATTCCAGCTGCGGCGGACGCAGTTTTGTATTTGATACCTGCCCTTTGGAAAACACAAGGTATTAACTGCGTGCAACCTCCTGACTTTCTGTTTCCCCTGATCTGGGAAAAGGGATAGGCAGGTTAAGCTCTACACTGTAGAAAGCCTGTGATAGAGCTTTGAACAAATGCTGCAGCCATTGTAATCACCAAACACTATAGTAAGTGCTGGGAATGAATAAAAACACAATCACTGTCCTACAGGAGTTCAGTATTTAATTAAAAAATTTACAGCATCTGCTAGATTGCAGGCTGTTCTAGACCCTGGAGTTCAAGTAGTGCAAAGTTCCTGTCTTCCTGGAACTTACCAACAGTACTGAAGTTTCAATGTTCTATAAACAAAGATGGGTGAAGACATTAGCCCCGGGCTAATTAAAGCGCTCAGGCCCGCTCCAGACCTGAGAATATCAGCTGAATCTGAATCAACTGTTCTCCATTTCTGTCGGTTGGTGGTATCGCGGGGCCACGGCGACCTCCAGCGGCCACCCTCCGTCTTGTGGTCTGTTCTGGGTCCCCGGGAAGGAAAGGGAGGGGCGATAAGCCGGGTCCTTGGGAGCGTCCTGGTCTCCCCTCGCTTTACAGACTAGGAGGCCGCAGCTAGCTGGCAGTCTCAGATCCAGGTTTCCCATCTCTGGGATGAGAGGAGAGTACTTCACTCAGGACTGCCAGCGCAATGCAGGTCGTGAAGAACTGCAGGGTCGTTTATCGATACAAAGTGAGTGTTGGAGGAACCCATCAAGACACAGGAAGGGGGAAATCCTAGCGCCGCCAGTCGGAGATGACCAAGACTGAACCTCAGGCCCAGCCCTCCCTTCTCTCTTAGCCTGCAGGTTTTTCTCCTATTCTGGCGTTGGGACCGGATGACAGCTGCGAAACCAAAACGGGAATGGATAAACTGAGGTGCCACTGGGGACCTGTTTCAGAAGTACCTCCCGGGCGGGGCCACCACCGGAAGTGGCTTTAGGCATGTAACCTACAATGCCCGCCTCTAATTGCGCTACCAGTAGGCGACGAGCCGCCTCCACTTCCGGTCCCCAGAGCAGTGGCCAGCAGCCCCCTCTTTACTGCTCTCCTATTGGCTGCCGCAAGGACGCGCTGTGATTTCCCATTGGTCGCGTCTCCCCTCCGGCGCCGCGCCTCCTTCCTCCAGGTATAGTCTCGTCTTTAGGCATCCGATTGGCTAAAGGCTGGGAGGGCGTTTGCCCGACTCGACCAACGAGTGGGGTCGAGAGTGAGGGCGTTGGCTGCGTGATGGGGGCAGGGCGGGACTTGGCGTGGCCATTGGCCAGGGCGGCTACAGGCTAGAGATATGATTGGTTCAGGAGAGGGGCACCGTGGTGGGGTCGGGACTGCGCGGCCTCAGCAGCTGCGGGAGACGGAAGTGGCAAGAGCGCGGCCTCAGAGGGTCGGGCGGACGCCGCCTGGGTGAGTCACCGTGCCCCCTGCACTGCAAGCCTGGGAACCGCAACGACCGCGTCTTGCCCGGCTCCGCCCTGGCCCCCACCGGCTTTCCTGAGTCCCGCCTTCTGTCATTTGGGGCTCCGCCTCCCAGTCTTTAGGCTCCGCCCCTAGAACCTGGGCACCTGGGCTCCCCTGCCAACCTGGCCCGCCCCCTGGGACCAGATCCCCTAGGTCTGAAAACCCTGGGCCTCCCAGGCCTGATCCTTGTCCCTCCTTCTCTCCCTTCCTTCCCTGGGGCTGCTGCCAGTGGGCGGTGAGGCAGCACCTCTGGCTTGCCTCTTGCCGGTTCCCCCATGAGGGAGAATGGCCTAGGGAAGAGGATACTGTGAACAGGGAGGTGGGCAGTACCACAGATGGAGGCTTTTATCCCCGCAGCCTCCCGCAGGGCTCTGCTGCACTGCCTGAGGAAAGCAGGCATGAAGGAAAGTGTCAGTGAAACCTAGGCCTGGATCCCTAAGTGAGCCTAGGAGGCCCTATCCTGAAATCCCTGTTACTTGGGCTCATTGGACAGATGCTGACTCCAAGGCCTGGATTGGCCTGATTCTGTCCCTGTTGTGTGGCCTCCTCTCCATAACCTCCACCCCACTTGGTGTCAAATACACTCAGCAGGACCTGTGCAGCCCTGCTGCCCTCTGATCACAGGTTGTGGTCCCCTCCCTCTTGTCCCACTCTGGACTCTGCCCCCAGTAAACAGGTCAGGTGGGTACTACTCCCAAACTCAGAGACTGGCAAAACATTCCTGTGGATTCATGCTCCTTCAACTACTGCCACTTCACCCCAAGAGTCAGGGCCTAAAATGAGCCCCAGTTGGGCAGCCTGTGTCTCTTCATAGTTGGCAGTTCTGCTCCCTGAGAAAGAAGTGTTCTCCCTCTGCGTCTGGAAATCAGGACTCCTGAATTCTGCCGAATAATCTTGGATGACACTCATTCCTGTTTCAGAACTTCGTGGCTGACTTCATGCCCTGCAGGATCACTTGTTGCTTTCTCCCCATGTAGCTCCCATTGCCTCTCTCTGGCATGGTGACTTGTGGAGAGACTGGAGTCTCTGTGAGGGAGAAGAATAAGAGTTGTAGAGAAGGTCAGGGGTAGATGTGTGTCATTTGTTGATTCTATGGTAATGTTAATGGGGTCCTTTACTTTTATGTTCCTCTGTCTCCTTACAGTGAGAAGCAGGCAGCCAGTACCCTTGCCACGGTAGAATGGTGAGTACCCTGTCTTTCCTCAGGCCATTGTGTTTTCTGTAATCCATGTGTCTTTCTCTGTGAAGCTGCCCCACCTGTCCTAGACCTTGAGCTCCAGGCTACCCTGTTCAGCTACTAAACATGTTCATCTGCCCTGGAGATAAATTAGGGTTTCTTTAGATTGCAAAACATCAGCCAGTATACAGCACTGGGACTGGAAGCTTCTAGAAATAATTTTCTGCATGTGCTAGGCCCCACACTTTCCTCCTACTCCCTACCCACCACTGGTTCTATTAACCCTTCATAACAGCCCTCTTCTTGCTTTTCTTGGGTCCCCGGTAGAATCTCTGTGTTCTGGTCTGAAAAGCTGGGCCTTCTTTATCTCAAGATCTTTGGACTTCTGGTGGGTTCTTTGAATATTGTGGATGCTATATCAGGAGTGACTCCACCAAAACTGTGGGGCTTCTCTAGTTCCAGGGTGCTGCTGTTAAGCCACTACAGGTGACAGCTGATTGAATATCTATCAGGATAGCATCTTCAGGGTGCCCAGAATATCACCAGAGGTGGTTTACAATGATCCTATTAATTTTCCATTAACTGTAACAGCCCTTCTCTCACCCCAAGTCCAGGGAAGCCCTTAACTCCTGAGAGCTAGGAGGAGGCAGTGAAATGGGAAAGGCCTAGAGAGCTGTAGGCCCTGGCCCAGACCAGGCCCTTAACCTGGTAGTATCTCTTTGGTTTCTTTTAGGTGTCCCTTGTGCTTAGGGGCAGGTTAAAGAATTCAGTAGATGAGAGGATTTCCTCCCTCCCTCCCTTCCTTCCATAGACATGTGGATTTGGTGTGTGCACTATTGGTTCAGTCTCTTCTCAGAAAGCCTGCTGGTTTTGGCCCCCACCAACAGATAGCTCCTCTTTTTCTCTTCTGGGCTACCCTGAAAAGAGCATGGGCTTCACAGTCAGCTTCATCTAATTTCAAATCCTAGCACCACCACTTAGTTAAATTACATACTTTCTCTCTAAGCTTGAGTCTCACGAGTAAGACTGGATAAGGTTTACTTCTTGGGGCTTGAAAAGTTTTACTGAGATAATGTTAGAAACTGCCTGGCTCATTGTAGATGCTTAATAAAATGTCAGGTTTTCTTTTATTACTCCCTTCTCCCCCAAACAAGACAAAAGCCCTGGTGTCTGAAAGTTACAAGGTGCAGGAAGTTTGGGGTTCCAGCCAGCTCCCTCTGTGACTCTTGGTGACATTTTGAGCCCCTTATTCCTGGTCCTTATTCCTTGGCCCTCTACCCAACTCTCTCTACTCCGCTGCTCCTGGGTTTCAAGTTTCGTTTTTTTTGTATAGCTTCTGTGGTCGATACTTCTAGCTCTTCACTTTCCCAGACTAAGAAATCCTTTCTCCTCCAAGAAGGACTTTCTTACCCAGAGATCAGAATGTGAAACAAGGGAGAGATGGAGCTGAAGGAGTAGGGTTGGGTAGGGGCGTTGGAATAAAAAGCTCATTTCCCTTTCCAGGAGCATGGAATGACTAACCTGGCACCATTCTAAGGGGAAAGAAAGGTTTAACGAAGTCACGGGATTGAAGGACCTTGATGGGCAGGGGCATGGTGGGTAGTGGTTTTGGAGGGAAAGGAGGAAGCAAATGGGGTGCGGGTAGGTGAGCTCCACCTTGGGATCCAGAGCAGGCGTCGGGGGAACTTAGGGGAGGGGGCGAGGGGATGGGTTTGTAAGAGGGCATGGGGTGGCTCACCTTGGAAGAAGGGAAATGAGAAGATGTGGGCGGTCCCGTAGCCCAGATTCCTGAAAGCTCCTAAAGGTCCCTGGAGTAGGGTACGCCCTCCTACGAGGCCCAGGGTCCGCGGGGAGGGAGGAGGCTGGGCTTGTGGGCGGGGCCCGCGGAGCCGCCCCGCCTCTGCCTCCGCCTTCCCGCCGCGGTCCCGGGCTCTCCCCTCGCCTGGCTCCCCTCCCTTCTGCACTCGTGCGGGAGGGCGGAGCTGGGCCCGCTCCATTGTGGAGAGGAGGGGAGAGGCGCGCGGGAGCCGCGCGGAGGCCCGGCCACCAGCGCCCTAGCCTCGGCCGCCGCGGCTGCACCTGGCGAGCCCCGCAGCCGGGATGCGGCGGGCGCCCGGGGCTGGCGGGCAGCGCAGCGGCTCCGGGGACATGTGCGCTGGCCCAGACCGCCCGCGACCATGAGCCTGACCGCCCGCGTCTCCTGCTCCATGCTTAGCTGCTTCGTAAGTGCCCACCCTGCCTTTGGGGGCCTAGGAGGCACCCGCAGCCCCGCCCAGGGTCAGCCCTCGATTTCAGCCCATCCCCCTTCCCGAGGCCCCTGGCCCGGCCCCGAACGTTTTGGGGGGCAGGGAAGGTGGGTTAACCCTTTTATTTCTTGGACTTGCTTCAATCTTTGGGTGCCGGAGATGGTCGAAGGCCAGGAATGGAAATTCTGTGGTCCATCCTGGCCCCGCAGCCACTGCCCTTGACTGCAGATCTCTAGGCCCCGCCCTGCAGGGGTACATCCCTTTACCTCCGCCTCTCCCTCTTGGTCCCACCCGCTGAATCCTTGCTTGGGGATGTGGGATGTGGCTAGTAGGCTGAATGGGATGTTAGGAGGTTGGTCGGGGAGCACGGGATGTCTTTGAGCTGGCTTGGGGCTCCAGTCCCTTCCCTCTTCCACCATTCCATCCCTCACCTGGCATGCCAGCCTTTTCTCCTTGACTGTCCCCCAGACAGCCTCTCTTCTCCATCTTTCCTGCCTCTGCAGGGTTCCGTACCTCTGCATCATTCCCGGTCCTCCCCTCCTCCCGCTCTGGCTGATGCTCCTTCCCAGCTTCCCCCATCTGTCCTCTCAGCTGTCCCCCCACCTTCCCCGTGGGTGTCTGCCAGGCCTCCTCTCTCTCTCTCCCCTGGCTGTCCTTGGGTCTCCTGGCTCCTCCCAGGCGCGTGGATCCCCTCGGGTCCCCTCCCTGGTGGTTGGGAGGGGAGTTCCTTTTGCTTGCTGTGGGTATTCCTCAGGAATTCCCCTCTGATTAGCAGGCAGAGCAGGTTACTTGGCAGGTAATGGGGGCTCGTCAGCAGTGTGGGTCTAACAAGAAGATAAGCCCAGCTCTCAAACACGTCTTCCTTTTGAAAGCATCGGTGAAGGCCCTCTAGAGGCGTGGGACTGAATCCCCCCACCCACTCCTCTTTGTCTCCTTCACCCACCAGATTGAAGCTTCAGTGGCTGTAGGCGCCTGATTTCCCTTCTCTCTGAAACCAGCTGCCATACCTGGCTCCTTTTCCTCAGGACAGCACTTTCCCATCCCCACTCCTGCCTTACCCTTATGCGGGTCTAAGGGAAAGAGTCTTTCTTTTCCTTAGTTTTCTCTCCTCCATTTTTGAAATGTTGGTTCTATAGGAGAGTCCCTCTTTGAAGAGTGCAGATTCCCAATTCCTCCTGGGGCCTCACTCTTTCCTTAGGCTTAATAGGCTGATACGCTCTCCATTTCACCCTTCCCTGTCTCCAACCAAGTCAGATCTCTTTTCCCTTCTCTGGTGACCAGAACCTTTAGAGGTGTGTGTGTGTGGGTATCTGTGGATTTCTTGGTGGGGAAGGGAGCAGAATGAGCCTGATGGGCTAAGCGGAGCTTGGTGACTTAGGACTGTGGCCTTCCTACAGGGTGAGGAGGGGCCCCCCAGCCTGGAGTACATCCAAGCCAAGGATCTGTTCCCCCCCAAGGAACTAGTGAAGGAGGAAGAGAATCTTCAGGTAAGGAGGAGTTGGGGGCCAGGATAGATGGGGCTCCCTGCCCAGTTAAAAAACACCCTCCCTTCTCCCCAAAATCCTCAAGGGCATCTGGTACCAGAGCTCTGGCTTCCTGTTCCCTGGTCTCTGGAGGAGGAGGGTTTGTCTGTGCATCCTGGAGCCTTTGGCCGCAGGGAAGGAAAGGCAGCTTTCCTGTACAGCTGTTGCCTGGTGCTGTTACTGTGGAGAGAACTCTCCTCTCCTGCCTTGGCCCACCTTTTCCAGAGGGGATCCCACAGATCAGGGGCTGTAGAAGAGGATAAGGTGGTCACTCACTTCTGGACTGAAGGTTTCTCTGCCCCTTGACAGGTCCCCTTCACAGTGCTGCAGGGTGAGGGAGTAGAGTTCCTGGGCCGGGCAGCCGATGCCCTCATTGCCATCTCTAACTACCGGCTGCATATCAAATTCAAGGACTCTGTCATCAACGTGAGTTTCTGTATTGTTCTCCTACCCCTAAGCTAGAATCCCTATGAAGTTCAAGGTGGGATTGTTCCAAGGCTGTCCTTGATCATGTCATTAAAAAAGTTGGAGGCCGGGCGCAGTGGCTCACGCCTGTAATCCCAGCACTTTGGGAGGCCGAGGCGGGTGGATCACTTGAGGTCAGGAGTTCGAGACCAGCCTGGCCAACATGGTGAAACTGTGTCTCTACTAACAATACAAAAATTAGTCGGGCTTGGTGGTGCGCACCTGTAATCCCACCTACTCGGGAGGCTGAGGTACGGGAATCACTTGAACCTGGGAGGTGGAGGTTGCAGTGAGCCGAGATTGTGCCACTGCTGTCCAGCTTGGGTGACAGAGTGAGACTACCTCTCAAAAAAATAAAAAAAAGAAGTTGGGGATCCCTTCTGTTTCTCTCTGACTTCATGTTTTCCTGCCTCATTTTCCTAGCTCTGTTTCTGGCTCATTCTCCTTTCTCCTCTTCTCTCTTTCCATTATTCTATTACTGGCCCTTCTAAGGAGCACAGTGGCATTGTTGGAAGAACACAGGCTTTGGAGTCAGGCAAACCTGGGCTCTTTTCCTGCGTTGCCACTCACCAGCTGGGTGACCTTGAGTCAAATCACCTAACTGAGGCTTGATTTTTCTCCTCGTAATATGGGCTGAAAGCACCTCCTGTGCAACGTTATTGGGATCATTAATTGGGATCACATATGCAGAGGACTCCGTACAGTTACCAGGTGCTTAACAGACCCTCAGTAAATGTTGGTTTCCTTCCTGCTATTGATACATTAGTGCCTACGCTAGGGTGAGGGTGAGGAGTGGTACCCAGTGGGGAGTCTGAGCTTCGGTTTGCCCTTCCTCTACAGGTCCCCCTCCGGATGATTGACAGTGTGGAAAGCCGTGATATGTTCCAGTTGCACATTTCCTGCAAGGACTCCAAAGTGGTGAGGTGAGAACAACGGAGCCTCACTCAGGTCCCCTGGCCCTAGTCTTGTCCAGTTCTCTGTGCTGCAGGGTTTCTCTGGTGCAAGAGAGGAAAGATCCTGCCTCACTTTCCCCAGTTGGAAGAAAAGGTGAAGACCATGTTCTGGGTTGGGAGGTCAGTTTACTGACCCATAGGATCTTGACCTGAAAAAATGGGGGTAATGCCTAGTTCATGGAGTCATCGTAAGGATTAAGTGAGATAATGTGTATGTGTATGAAAGCACCGAGGACAATATCTGGCACAGAGCACTCACATTATTGTTGGTTTATTTATTTATTCATTTGATATACATGTATTGAGTACCCTACTCAATGCCAGCCTGTTTTAAGCCCTGGGGATACAGCAGGGAAAAAATAGACAAAATTTTGCCGCCTCAGAGAGCTTACATTCCAATGAGGAGATACCAACCGTAAGTAATAAGTAAAATTTGTGAAATGATAGTAAGTGTAAAGGAAAAAAATAAAGCAGGGAAAGGGAATATGGAGTGCTATGAGGGTGAAGATTGTAAAACAATCAGGCTGGGCACGGTGGTTCACGCCTGTAATACCAGCACTTCGGGTGGCCAAGGTGGGAAGATCCCTTCAGCTTAGGAGTTCAAGATCAGCCTGGGCAACATAGTGAGACCCCATCTCTACTAAAAATAGAAAAAATTAGCCAGGTGTGGTGATGCGTGGGGAGATCGCTTCAGCTTAGGAGTTCAAGATCAGCTTGGGCAACAGGGCGAGACCCCATCTCTACTAAAAATATAAAAAATTAGCCAGGCGTGGTGATGCATGCCTGTAGTCCCAGCTACTCAAGAGGCTGAGATAGGAGGACCTCTTGAGCCTGAGAAGTCGAGGCTGCAGTGAGCTGTGAATACACCACTGCACTCCAGCCTGGATGACAGAGTGAGACCCTGTCTCAAAAAAACAAACGAAAGTGATCAGAGAAGCTGCACCGAAAAGGTGGCAGTCGAGTCAAGACTTGAAGAAAGTGGCCATGTGGGTATTTGGGGGAAGAGTGTGCCAGAGACAGAGAACGGCAAGTGCAAAGACCCTGAGGTGGGTGTGTGCCTGCATATTGGGAGACTGGCAGGGAGGCTGGTATGGTTGGAGTAGAGCACGTGTGGGTGAGGGTAGTGGGTTATATGACCTGAGAACAAAGCCGGGTGTCAGACACTTTGGCTGTCATGAAGACTGGCTTTTACTTTGAGGGAACTGAGAAACCACTGGAGGATTTTGAGCAAAGGAGTGATGTGATCTGATTAATGTTTCATAGAATCACACTGGCTGCTATATTGAGACTAGATGAAAGAGAATGGGGGCAAGAGCAAAAGCAAAAACTGGGAGACTAGTTAGGAAGCTATTGCAGTTACCCAGATGAGAGATCATGGTGGCCTGTCTGAGGTGGTAGCAGCCAAAGCGGTGAGAAGCAGTCAGATTCTGGGTGTATTTTGAAGGTGGAGATGAGAAAATTTGCTGACAGATTTGAAATGAAAGAAAGAGGAATCTGGATGACTCTAAGGTTTATTAAAAGGATACCTACTTTAGAGCCTACCATGTGCTCAGGTCTGTGGGGCATTCAGAAGGAGCATTCACATTGCCCTTCCCTTCAAGGAGGCTAAACTCTAGCTGCTGGAAGAAGATTTAACATGTGGCAATATGCTATGGGAAAATGTGTTGCTTAGTACTCCAAGCAGGCCAGGCACAGTGGCACATACCTGTAATCCTAGTACTTTGGGAGGCCGAGGGAGGAGGATCGCTTGAGCCCAGGAGTTCAAGATCAGCCTGGACAACATAGAGAGACCCTGTCTCTATGAAGAATTTAAAAAGTTAGCCAGACGTGGTGGTGCACAATTATGGTCTCAGCTACTCAGGGGACTGAGTTGTGAGGATTGCCTGAGCCCAGGAGGTCGAGGCTGCAGGGAGCTATGATCGTGCCACTACACTCCAGCCTGGGTGACAGAGCAAGAGCAAGACCCTCTCTCAAAAAAAAAAAAAAAAAAAAAAAAGGTATATATATATTCCAAGCACATTAAGAATCAAGAGAGGAAGGAGTTTCTGGAATAGAGTAGGCTGGGAAGGCTTCAAGGAAGAGGTGAGACTGAAACTATCTTCAAAGCATCAGTAGGATGTGGCTAGGCAGAGAGGAGACATTATCAAGCAGAAGATAAACCAAGGAGATGGGAAGGATGTGAGCAGAACTTCCCACCTGAAGCAGAAGGTTTGAGTTAGGGAGTCATGGGAGATAACACTGGTCCATTAGGGCCGGGACAAGGAGTGCAGATGTTCAGGGCCACATGGTAGCATTTAGATTTGATACGAGAAACAGTAGCGCCCCATTCGAGAGGATAAGTATGCCTCAAACACAGGAGTTCTTGGGAAGAGAATTATCACAAGAGACAACTTCTGTTGGGTGTTGGCCAGTGTCCCTCGTCCCCCCACCCTGGGTCCCCACTGCTTTACCTCTTGCTTTGCAGCCTTCTCTCCTCACAGCCTTCCTGTGGCTGTGTTTTTGGCCCTGATAGCCCCATGGCACAACTGCACTTTGCCTCACCTAGGCCTGTGGCTTCTTGCCTGGCAGGTGCCACTTCTCCACTTTTAAGCAGTGCCAAGAGTGGCTCTCACGGCTAAGCCGAGCCACAGCAAGACCTGCCAAGCCTGAAGACCTCTTTGCCTTTGCCTACCATGCCTGGTGCCTGGGGCTGACCGAGGAGGACCAGCACACTCACCTATGTCAGCCAGGTGAGGCCAGTCTATTTTCTTTGGGAGGCTGCTTCTTACCCCTTAGTTCTCATCCCTCCTCCACTCCTGCACATTGGTGCTCTGGGAAGCTAACCATCGTGGGGGCTCTGTTGCAGGTGAGCACATACGTTGTCGGCAGGAGGCGGAGCTTGCGAGGATGGGCTTTGACCTGCAGAACGTCTGGAGAGTCTCACACATCAACAGCAACTACAAGTGAGAGGGTTGGGGACCAAAACACCTTCCACACCAAACTACTTCCGTGTTTGGATAAAGTGTGGTGGGCACAGCTTCTGAGTCTGAGAGGGAGGAAGGCTCATGGTTTCTCTTCCCACAAAGCCATCCCCAGGGATCCTGTCATCACATGTTTTAGACCCAGTGCAGTGACCCCCACCTGGTCTCTTCTCAGATTGTGCCCCAGTTACCCCCAGAAGCTGCTGGTTCCTGTGTGGATCACTGACAAAGAGCTGGAGAATGTGGCTTCCTTCCGCTCCTGGAAGCGGATCCCCGTGGTTGTGTATAGGTGAGGCAGTGGTGCTGGGAAGTAGGGAGGCCATTTCTTATGCAACAAGGAAAGAGTCAAAATTGGAGGTTTTGGGTAACCTGGTTGACTGAGAATTGACACTCTATGGGGAAGTATGAAATAATTTTAAAACAAAAACTATCTTAGTTTTTTCTCCTAAGAATAAGGCTATTAGGGAGTTTATTCATTCCCCCCCTTTTTTTAGAGAGTGTGTGTGTGTGTGTGTATAAAATAGTACATTATTTTATACACACATTAGTACAGGGGTTGGCAAACTGGCCTGCAGACAAAATCTGGCTTATAGCCTATTATATAAAACGGCTTGTAAGCTGTGAGTGGTTTTTACATTTTTAAAGGGCTATTTTTTAAAAAAGCAAAGAAGAATACATGACAGAAACTGGTTGTGACCCACAAGGCCAAAAATTGTTGTCTGATTTTTTACTGAAAATGTTTGCTGATCCCTGCACTAGAATATTGTAGCTAAAATAGAGTGAGACAGGAAGTAACCCTGAAGTTTGGAATTGTTCCTATTCTTGGCTCAGCCAGGCCTTGTTCTCCTGCTGGGTGTCTGTACCTGGAGCAGTTGCTATGCAGATTTGATGAGTCAAGGTCACCTTGGACATACAGAGCCCATTTGAGAAAGTATGTGTGATGGTGCTTTGTAAACGGTGAAGCCTGCTAGTGACGTTGGGGCTTTTGGTTGCTGTTATGGCCTGGATGAGTTGGTAGCCCCTGCTGGCTCTGGAGACTTTGGTCTAACCCCCTGAGGTAGGCCTCTGGAGGCTTCAAATGCCAAGGGCATTACGGTTTCTTCTGTTTTGTCAGACACTTGCGCAATGGGGCTGCCATCGCCCGCTGCAGCCAGCCAGAGATCAGCTGGTGGGGCTGGCGCAATGCTGATGATGAGTACCTGGTCACGTCCATTGCTAAAGCCTGTGCCCTGGACCCGGGGACAAGGGCCACTGGGGGCTCCCTCGGCACCGGGAATAATGATACCAGCGAGGCGTGTGATGCTGACTTTGGTAAGGTGTGGATGATGCTAACCCCCCAGGGAGCAGGCCCCCTCCTTGGCTTCACTGGCTCCCAGGGAGTCCCCAGTGAGAGTCTGGGAAGATGACAACACACGGGGTGCTGGGGTCCCTGCCTTGTCAGAAGCTGTGGGGCATGAGGGGTCTCTAGTTGCATGTTCTGCCTTCTGAGAGGGAGTGCCAGAGGGCCAGCAAGAGGTTGGGTGGCTGGCTGACTCAGGGACTCCTTTCTGCTGTGTGTTTAGATTCTTCTCTGACTGCGTGCTCTGGAGTGGAGAGCACAGCAGCTCCTCAAAAGCTGCTGATCCTGGATGCGCGATCCTACACGGCAGCAGTGGCCAACCGGGCCAAGGGTGGAGGCTGTGAATGTGAAGGTATTGCTGTTATCCCAGTGTCTGCAGCCAGCCTGTGCTCTGGGTGGCTTTGGTGAGGAGGGGGTTGGGGGCCATTTGTATAGTGGAAAGAGCCCAAACAAACCTGGCTTGGAATCACAACTTTGCTACCTACTAGCTATGGCTATGACTATGCTGAAGTTGCTTAATCTGTCCAAGCTTTATTTTCTCTTCTATAAGAAGGGGATGTTTACACACTTTGCAAAATTGTTGGGATGATTAGAAGTTGCATATGTAGGCTGGGCCCAATGGCTCATGCCTGTAATCCCATTACTTTGGGAGGCAGAGGCAGGCGGATGGCTTGAGCTCAGGAGTTTGAGACCAGCCTGGGCAACATGGTGAAACCCCGCCTCTATCAAAAATACAAACCATTAGCTGGGCATGATGGTGCATGCCTGTGGTCCCATCCCAGCCACTTGGGACGCTGAGGCATGAGAATCGCTTGCATCTGGGACGCAGAGGTTGCAGTGAGCTGATATCATGCCACTGCACCTCTAGCCTAGGTGACCATGAGACCCTGTCTTAAAAAAGAAAAAGAAGTTGTATATATAAAATTATTGCCACAGAGCAGCTACTATTTATTGAGAATTGATTAAATATTGTCTTTCTAAGTACTACTATCATTTGTCATTACTGTTACTATTATTAATATATGGCACCTGAGTCTCCAGAGATACAAGTGTGATTCAGATTTCAAGACTGTATTTAGTTCCTATCCTGGAGTGCTCTGCCCTGCCAGGGAAGCTTTGTCCACCAGGACCACTCTTGTCCTGGATGCCTGTTTCCAGGACGTGCTTTTTTTGTTTGTTTGTTTGTTTTGAGACGGAGTCTCGCTCTGTCGCCCAGGCTGGAGTGCAATGTGCCATCTCAGCTCACTGCAACCTCCATCTCCCAGGTTCAAGCAATTCTCCTGCCTCAGTCTCCCGAGTAGCTGGGATTACAAGTGCCTACCACTATGGCCAGCTAATTTTTGTATTTTTAGTAGAGACGGGGTTTCACTGTGTTAGTCAGGCTGTTCTTGAACTCCTGACCTCAGGTGATCCACCCGCTTCAGCTTCCCAAAGTGCTGGGATTACAGGTGTGAGCCACTGTTCCCGGCCTAGGACGTGCTTTTATGTCCCACTCTCCTGTCATGTCTACAGAGTACTATCCCAACTGTGAGGTCGTGTTCATGGGAATGGCCAACATCCATGCCATCCGGAACAGCTTTCAGTACCTCCGGGCTGTGTGTAGCCAGATGCCGGATCCTAGCAAGTAGGTGTTCCCTGCTTGGATTCCTTCCAGTCTCATTCCTTACCCAGTACCTCTTATTCTTGGAAGATTAGATGGGGAGATGAGAAGTTTGGAGAGCAGGAGACCTGAGGGCCTGGGTGGAGTTGGGTGCCATGGGCTAGTTCCAAGAACCCTTCCACTTCTCAGCCAACACTTTGGCGTGGTCATAGGACATGGATTCCTTTCGTTTGGATCAGTTGTTCTACTCAAAGAACACAGAGAACTGGGGAGAGGAAATGGCTGAGTGTGCATGTGATGCTTCCCAGTTCCTCTTTTGAGCTTCAGATGCTTTTATCTGCTGTAGGTCCTGTCTTCCCTACCTTCCTGCTAGATACCTCTTGTCCAAAAGGCCCTGGGTTGTACCTCTTGGTTTCAGTTCTCAATGGGGACTTTGTTGGGTGGGGCTGGCTGTGGATGGTGGAGAGACTGTTGTGGCCTCAGCACCCTTTGTGACCGACTTGATGTCTGCTTTTGTGTAGCTGGTTGTCGGCACTGGAGAGTACCAAATGGCTGCAGCACTTGTCGGTGATGCTAAAAGCAGCTGTGCTGGTGGCTAATACAGTAGACCGGGAAGGCCGGCCTGTGCTGGTACACTGCTCAGATGGCTGGGACCGCACACCGCAGATCGTAGCCCTGGCCAAAATATTACTGGACCCATATTACAGGACGTTGGAGGTATTGAGAGGAATTCGGTGGGAAAACCAGAAGGAATGTGGCAGGAGGGATGGTGTTGAGCCCTCTGGATCTGTCCTGGGGATCTTTCAGTAGAGGACATTGGTGGCTCTTTTTTTCTTTTTTTTTCCAACTCCCAAAGGCTTGGAAAATTGGTGGCTTTGAGTCCTCTTCTAGGTCCAGTCCTATTTTTCTTTGAAGCTGCCAGCTTCCTGCTTTGGGCAGTTCCCAGGGGAGTAGCACATCAGCATTTCCAGAGAGGCCCTATGTTTGAACAGTTTCTTTTTTTGCAGGGCTTCCAAGTGTTAGTGGAGTCTGACTGGCTGGATTTTGGGCACAAGTTTGGAGATCGCTGTGGCCACCAAGAGAATGTGGAGGACCAAAACGAACAATGCCCTGTGTTCCTCCAGTGGCTTGATTCTGTTCATCAGTTGCTTAAGCAGTTCCCCTGCCTGTTTGAATTTAATGAAGCATTCCTGGTAAGTCCTAAGCCCTGTGACAACAGGGATGGGGGGAATGACAGCCCGAGGCCCCCAGGTGCAAGCTCTCTCTGCTTTCTAGGTAAAACTGGTGCAACACACATACTCCTGCCTCTACGGCACCTTCCTGGCCAACAACCCCTGTGAGCGAGAGAAGCGCAACATCTACAAGCGGACCTGCTCTGTGTGGGCGCTCCTTCGAGCTGGCAATAAAAACTTTCATAACTTCCTCTACACACCCAGCTCAGACATGGTGAGTCTGAGCCCTTTTCCTATAGGTGCTATTTAGAAACCTATAGGGAGAAGCAGCTGAGTCAGTAGGGAAAATGTAGAGTCAAGGGCTTAGGGAAAGAAAAGGGACAAGGAACTCTTGACAAAGCACTAGTATTGGGCTGCTTCCCTAGGTCCTGCATCCTGTTTGTCATGTCCGGGCCCTGCACCTCTGGACAGCTGTTTATCTGCCAGCATCATCTCCATGCACACTTGGGGAAGAAAACATGGATCTTTACCTTTCCCCAGTGGCCCAGAGCCAGGAGTTCTCTGGCCGCTCTCTGGACAGGTAAGAAAAGCCCTTCTTCCTTTCTCCTCTCTCCACTAGGAAGGCAGTAACTGTTTCCCATCTCATCTAAATGTTCTCTTTCTTTCTTTTTTTTTGAGACGGAATCTCGCTTTGTCGCCCAGGGTGGAGTGCCAGTGGTGCAATCTCGGCTCACTGTAACCTCCACTTCCCGGGTTCAACTGATTCTCCTGCCCCAGCCTCCCGAGTAGCTTGGATTACAGGCACCGACCACCACGCCCAGCCAATTTTTTGTATTTTTAGTAGAGATGGGGTTTCACCATGTTGGCCAGGCTGGTCTCAAACTCCTGACCTCAAATGATCCACCTGCCTCGGCCTCCCAAAGTGATGGGATTACAGGCGTGAGCCACCGTGCCCAGCCTCTTTCTGAGGTATTTAAAAGCAACTTCTTGAGTCATTTGCAGGAAAAACTTGGCCAAGACTTGTAGCTAGCCTGGAGTGCACTCTGTGTGTTTTCAAGGTCCTCTGAAGATAAGGTTGGATACTTTCTTTCCTGGAGGAGCTGCTATCACTCTGTATGATATACCCAAGCAGGGGAGAGAACAAAACAGAAAGGACTATTTTAGGAAGGTTTGTGGGAATGGTCTTGATTTTTGTTCACTGGTACAGGGCATGGGGAGCTTGCTATATTAGTAGCAACCTTTGTTGTGTCCAGCATTAGCTTCCAGAAACATCTGACTCTCAGGGAAATGGGTTCCCAGCAGGAGGATGGCCTTATATTACTCCCTCAGAAAAAGGCCAGAATTTAAAAGGGAGACATAAAATTAGTTATCTTCTGGCTCAATGTTTGGGGAGAAGTGAGATGATGTTGGTTAATTTATGAGAGTAATACCTATTTCTTGTTTTAAAAAAATAGTCAATATAAAAGTAGAAAATGAAAATCTTCCCTTATGATCCTTGTCCCCACAGGTGTCCACTGTTAACATTTGGTATGTGTCTTTCCAAATGTTTATCTCTACGTAGGTAAATCCACACTCACGCTTTCATATGGAAACATTTTTTATAAACAAAATCAGAATATTTTTACATACGCTTTTTACTTTTTTGCATATTCTGCAAATTGTTTTTCCCGCTTTGTATTAGGTTGTCTTCTCATGACAGCACATCTAAATTTCCTTTCTTGTTTTTATTGGCTTCAGAGTAGTCCACAATTTATATAACCAGATTCCTACTCATCATTTAGGTAATTTCCTTTTTTTTTTTTTTTTTTTTATCATTACAGGGAGTGCTTTACATCCTTATATGTGTAGCTTTTTAAAAATTTGTAAAATACAGGCTGGGCACGGTGGCTCATGCCTGTAATCCCAGCACTTTGGGAGGCCGAGGCGGATGGATCACTTGAGGTCAGGAGTTCAAGGCCAGCCTGGCCAACATGGTGAAACCCTGTCTCTACTAAAAATACAAAAATTAGCCGGGCATGGTGGCAGGCACCTGTAATCCCAGCTACTTGGGAGGCTGAGGCATAAGAATCACTTGAATCTGGGGGGGTGGAGATTGCAGTAAGCCAAGATCACGCCACGCACTCCAGCCTGGGCAATAGAGTGAGACTCCATCTCAAAAAAAAAAAAAAAAAATTGTAAAATACACATGCTATTTACCATCTACACCATTTTTAAGTACATAGTTTAGTAGGGTTACTTTGTGTGTTTTTTGTTTTGTTTTGTTTTTTGTTTTGTTTTTTTGTTTTTGACAGAGTTTCGCTCTGTTGCCCAGGCTGGACTGCAGTGGCACAATCTCAGCTCACTGCAACCTCTGCCTCCCGGGTTCAGGTGATTCTCCTGCCCCAGCCTCCCGAGTAGCTGGGATTACAGGCATGCGCCACCATGCCCAGCTAATTTTTGTATTTGTAGTAGAGACGGGGTTTTACCATGTTGGTCACACTGGTCTTGAACTCCTGACCTCAAGTTATCCACCATCTCGGCCTCCCAAAGTGTTGGGATTACAGGAGTGAGCTCCTGCGCCTGGCCAGTAGGGTTACTTTGTATGCATATTTTTGCATTTGTGCTAGTATTTTTGAATGAAAATACTGTGCTCAAAGGATATATATACATATATACACGTATATATATACACACATATATGTATATATATCTGTATACATATATACATGTATACGTATATACATATACATACATATATATACGTGTGTATATATGTATACAATATATATATACACACATATATACATATATATGTGTATATATGTATATATATATCTCAAATTTTGATATTTGTTTATTGGCTGAGAGCTTTTTTGTTTTTTAGAGACAGGGTCTTGTTCTGTCACTCAGGCTGGGTGCAGTGGCACAAGTATAGCTTACTGTAACCTCAAACTCCTGACCTCAGGTAATCCTTCTGTTTCAGCCTCCCAGGTAGCTAATTAGCTCATTAGGCATGTGCCAATTTTTATTTTTTGTAGAGACGGGTCTGTTGCCCAGGTTAGTCTTAAATTCCTGGCGTCGAGTGATCTTCCTGCCTTGGCCTCCCAAAACACTGGAATTACAGGTGTGAGCCACCATGCCCAGCCTGGCTGAAAGTTTTTAAAGTTAAAATATAACATATGTTATTGGTTGAATATTATAAAGGAAAACAAAAAGCCCAGCATCCCAAATTATTGGTTTTAGGGTCTTTTGAACTAAGTCATTGTGAGGGGACCATGATAGGTTCCAGGATTTCAGTGATTTTTTTTTCCTTCCCCAAACTATGCAGAATTTGGCTACAGGTTCATAGGTTTACTTTTCCTGGGAGAGGGGCCATAACTTTTAATCAAATTTTTAATAAGCTCTGTGACCCATTTAATAATCATTTCATTAACTTAGTATCTGATTTATCAATTCAACAAATGTTTCTTTAATACCTACAAGTTGTGTATTACTGTACTAGGTTTTGTGGGCTACAGCAAAGAAATAGAAGATATTGGTTCTACTTTCAAGATAATTTTAAGCTGTAAGATAAGACACAGAACAACTAGAGAGAGCAATTCTTTTTTTTTTTTTTTTTGAGACAGAATCTTGCTCTGTCACTGGTTGGAGTGCAGTGGCGCAATCTTGGCTCACTGCAACCTCCGCCTCCCGGGTTCAAGTGATTCTTCTGTCTCAGCCTCCCGAGTATCTGGGACTACAGGTGCCCACCACCACACCTGGCTAGTTTTTTGTATTTTTAGTAGAGATGGGGTTTCACCATGTTGGCCAGGATGGTCTCGATCTCTTGACCTCGTAGTCTACCCGCCTCGGCCTCCCAAAGTGCTGGGATTACCAGACCCGGCCAACTAGAGAACAATTCTAAGTCAACATCTAAGCAGATAAGAATGTGTGTAGTTCAGGCTGAGTGCAGTGGCTCATGCCTGTAATCCCAGCACTTTGGGAGGCCAAGGTGCACAGATTGCTTGAGCCCAGGAGTTTGAGACCAACCTGGGCAACATGGTAGAACCCCACCTCTACAAAAAATGCAAAAATTAGCCAGGCATGGTGGCATGCGCCTGTGGTCCCAGCTACTTGGAGGGCTGACATAGGAGGATTGTTTGCGCCCAGCAGGTTGAGGCTGCAGTGAGCTGTGATCATGCCATTGCACTCCAGCCTGGGTGACACAGCGAGACCTTGTCTCAAAAAAACAAATGTGTGTAGTTCAAAGCTTTAGAGAAATGATGTGTTTTTTAAAAGGGTCACTTGGTGGCTGTTTTACTCAGGAAATTTTCATGAAGGACCAGACAAGAACTGTGGGTCTTTTTGTGTTCTGTGTATCTGGCTTAGAACCTGGCACATAATAAGTAAATTTAAATAAATTTACTAAAGTAAAAATTTACTTAAAACTGGACAAATGGCTGGGCGTGGTGGCTCATGCTTGTAATCCCAGCACTTTGGGAGGCTGAGGCGGGCGGATCACGAGGTCAGGAGATCAAGACCATCCTGGCTAACACGGTGAAACCCCGTCTCTACTAAAAATACAAAAAAATAAAAATAAAAAAAATTAGCCGGGCGTGGTGGCAGGCGCCTGTAGTCCCAGCTACTCTGGAGGCTGAGGCAGGAGAATGGTATGAACCCGGGAAGGCGGAGGTTGCAGTCAGCAGATATCGCGCCACTGCACTCCAGCCCGGGCAACAGAGTGAGACTGTCTCAAAAAAAAAAACTGGACAAATGAATGAAATAAAGGGAGTTGTGAGCTCAGTAACAAGGTTAGTGGAGAAGGGTCCAAAGGAAGTGGATACATGAGAGGTAGGGTTTTCTCGCTTCATTGCCCAGCTGGAGTGCAGTCACATGATCTTCTAAGCTCACTCCACCCACTGGGTTCAAGTGATTCTTCTGCCTCAGCCTCCCGAGTAACTGGGATTACAGGTGTGTGCCACCACACCTGGCTAATTTTTGTATTTTTAGTAGAGACGGGGTTTTGCCATGTTGGCCAAGCTGGTCTCGAACTCCTGACCTCAAGTGATCCACTCACCTTGGCCTCCCAAAGTGCTGGGATTATAGGTGTGAGCCACTGCACCTGGGTGAGAGGTAGTTTTTTTTTTTTTTTAAAAAAAGAAGTTCTGTGGCTGGCAGGGGTTGAGAAGGGGCTATTTTAAGGAATAGCGGAAATATAGGACAGGTCATTGAGGGCATTGAAGGCTTTAAACATTACAGTGAAGAGTTTATTTTGATTCAGTTGTCAATAGGAAGTCATTGTAGGAAGTTACTGTGGTCTGCTGACAGTGGGATCCTTGGAGAACTAATCAGTGAGTACAGGATAGCTGGAGGCACAGAGACCAGCCAGCACTGCTGTAGTAGTTCAGATATGAGGGGAAGAGTCCCTGGCAAAGAGAAAGGATTAAATTCAGAAGCACTATAGAGAACCATTGGCAGGCTACAGAATTGAAAGTTGGAGAGTAGAAGTGAAAAGTACTTTGGGTCCCAAGTATCTGAGCTTAAAAAGTAGGAGAATACTAGTACCACTAATAGACATTGAAAGGTCGAGAAGACCAGCCAGTTTGGGGAGAAAGCGGAGATACAGGGAAATTGGGATTGAAATATTAGTTGACAGCAAAGAAGGAGGTGTGTTGTAGGCAGCTCAAGATGGAGAGTAGATTTCGAGAAATAATTGGTATAAAGATTTTAAAGGAAATGGTCTCTGTAACAACTGACCTGACTTACCTTTGATTCTACCTTTCCCTAGATCAAAAATGTCCTTCTTCTTCTCCTTCTTCTCCCCCTCCTCCCCCCTCCTCCCCCCTCCTCCCCCACTTCTCCTTCTCCTTCTCCTCCTCCTTCTTCTTCTTCTTCTTCCATTAAAGTCATAAACACATTCTTCTATACCCATCTCAAATCCTACCCTCTCTCTGTAGCCTTCCTTGACCTCCTAGCTGGATGAGCTCTCTCTCCTTGTTCTAAACTCAGGTATTATTATCTCTGTCAACATTGCTGACTAACCTTTGGTACACATAGAATGAGTTGTGGAGGATGGCAGAATGTTGTTATTTGAATTTGGATGAAGAGCACATGGAAGTTAATTATATTCTTCTTTTTGTTGTTGTTGTTTGAGACAGAGTCTTGCTCTGTCACCCAGGCTGGAATATAGTGGTGCGATCTCGGCTCACTGCAACCTCTGCCTCTTGCCTCCCAGGTTCAAGCGATTCTCATGCCTCAGCCTCCCAAGTAGGAGCTGGGTTTACAGGCATGCACCACCACGCCCAGCTAGTTTTTGTATTTTTAGTAGAGATGGGATTTCACCATGTTGGCCAGGCTGGTCTTGAACTCCTGGCCTCGAGAGATCTGCCTGCCTTGACCTCCCAAAGTGTTGAGATTACAGGCATGAGCCACTGTGCCCAGCATATTCTTTACTTCTTTTGTATGCTTGAAAGTTTCCATAATAAAAAATAAAATGAAAGAAGTCAGCTGTGGCACTTAAAAGAATACAGGTCCCTAGGCCTCACTCTTGGCCATTCTTATTCAGTAGGTCTTGGGTGGACCCTGGTTGTCTGGATGTCTAAGAAGATCCACTAAGATGCCTGATGTGTATCACACATTCAATTGGCACCTAGCAGTGGAAACTTGATGTTGTATTTTGAGCTCATTCATTCATTTCTCAAGTCATTTGCCCCTGGTACTGTGCTAGGCGCTGGGGATTCAAATAAGACAGAGTCCTGCTTTCAGGACACTTCAGTAGAGGGAGTTAAACAAGTAAACAATAAAGTGCAATAATGTGTTATAGGAAGCACTGAGCAATGTGCTTTGATGTGGATTCTTTTGTTTAATCTTCATAATAGCTTTAAGAGCTAGGTACTTTACCTTTATTCCATAGATGAGGGATCTGAGGCATAGAGAAGTTAAAGTCACACAGCAAAGATGTTGTTAAATTGGGATTTGAACCCTGCCTATGGGACTCCAGGAACTATAATTATAACCACTGTTATTGCCTTCCTGGAATTTCATACCACTAAAAAAATCAAAATTCATCACAAAAGGTATATCAAGTATGTATAGAACATTTGTTTTAAGTTTCAAAAACCGATTACTTAAAATAAGCTGCGTTGTAACTGCCTTTGGGGAATTTTTCCGCGTAGGCTGAACTGACTGAGCCATCTAAAAATAGGAGGCCAGTGAAGCCTCTACTGTTTCCCTGGTGAATTTCCCTCAAGTTTTCATTGCTCTAAGGACTTTGAACTGCATTAATAATCAGGATGGTCACTCTTGAAAATGTCCCTTAACCTATCTGGTATATATGAATGCCTCTAGAACTCTGAGTGCTATATACCAGGGGAAGTTTCATGGGGCCTTGGGAAGCAGAGGAGCACACTGCTGCTAAGTGGTTATCAAGAGCAGTGTTGAGGGAGTTGTGTTGTCTTAATAAAGTTTGTGGTTATTATGTTTGTGGTTGGTTGCCTGTATTTTGAATTCTCATAGCATCTCTACAAGGTATGATTTATTATCATCATTGTATAAAGGGAGAAACCAAGTATCTGAGAGGTTAATTTACTTATTTGTAGTCATGTAGCTAATTAGCGTCAGAGCCAATATTGTCTAGCTCCAAAACCCATCTTCTTTCTGTTTTACTGTGATGGAGGCAGTGGGATATTGGGTTTGAGTCTCAGGTATAGTCCTAGCTGGAACAGTAGATTCAGAAGGCATTGGCATAGAAGGCAGCTGAAACCACTGTAGTGGTTGAGATTGCCCAGGGAGACTGGTAGGTTGAGTGCTGACAAAAGCTGAGGATAGATTTTTGGGTTCCGGAGGACAGGGTCCATGTCTCATGCTTTTTTTACAGAGTAAACTTTCAGTGAACATTGGTTATTTGTGATCTTTAGGGTCCTTATTTCTAAACTTAAGTGTTCTTAAGTGTCATTATTTCTAAACTCTGGCTTTGATATTGCTCCATTGATTCAGTTCCATATATTGTATTGCAAGTGCCCATCTCCTGACCTGGAGGTGTTATATTTGTCTTTCCAGATTACCTAAAACCAGATCCATGGATGATCTTCTTTCTGCCTGTGACACAAGCAGCCCCCTGACTCGTACATCCAGTGACCCTAACCTGAATAACCACTGTCAGGAGGTCAGGGTAGGCCTGGAGCCCTGGCACAGCAATCCTGAGGGATCAGAGACAAGCTTTGTGGACTCTGGGGTAGGAGGGCCTCAGCAAACTGTAGGAGAAGTGGGTCTTCCTCCTCCTCTGCCCAGCAGCCAGAAAGACTACTTGAGCAATAAACCTTTCAAGAGTCACAAAAGCTGTTCTCCAAGTTACAAACAGCTTAATACCGCAGTGCCTCGGGAAATGAAGAGCAACACCTCTGATCCTGAGATCAAAGTCCTGGAAGAGACTAAGGGACCAGCTCCAGACCCTTCTGCCCAGGATGAGCTGGGTAGGACTTTAGATGGCATAGGGGAGCCACCTGAACATTGTCCTGAAACAGAAGCTGTCAGTGCACTCTCCAAGGTCATTTCTAACAAGTGTGATGGAGTTTGTAATTTTCCTGAGTCTTCCCAGAACTCTCCTACAGGTACGCCCCAACAGGCCCAGCCAGACTCCATGCTAGGTGTGCCCTCCAAATGTGTTCTTGATCACAGCCTCAGCACCGTTTGCAACCCACCAAGTGCTGCCTGCCAAACTCCTCTAGACCCAAGCGCTGACTTCCTCAACCAAGATCCCTCAGGGTCTGTGGCAAGTATCTCCCACCAGGAACAACTGAGTTCTGTGCCGGATCTGACCCATGGGGAGGAAGACATTGGTAAAAGAGGAAATAATAGGAATGGGCAGTTATTGGAAAATCCTCGCTTTGGGAAAATGCCATTGGAATTGGTCCGGAAGCCAATTTCTCAGAGCCAGATCAGTGAGTTCTCTTTTCTAGGGTCCAACTGGGACAGCTTCCAAGGGATGGTGACTTCATTCCCAAGTGGGGAGGCCACCCCTCGGCGGCTGCTTTCCTATGGCTGTTGTAGCAAGAGGCCAAACAGTAAGCAGATGCGGGCCACAGGGCCCTGCTTTGGGGGCCAGTGGGCTCAGAGAGAAGGTGTGAAGTCACCTGTCTGTTCTAGTCATTCCAATGGACATTGTACTGGCCCAGGAGGAAAGAACCAGATGTGGTTGTCCGGTCATCCAAAGCAAGTCTCTAGCACAAAGCCCGTTCCACTGACCTGCCCTTCTCCAGTGCCTCCTCTCTATTTGGATGATGATGGACTCCCCTTTCCCACGGATGTGATCCAGCATAGGTTACGGCAAATCGAAGCAGGGTACAAACAAGAGGTGGAGCAGCTACGTCGACAGGTGCGTGAGCTTCAGATGAGGCTGGATATCCGTCACTGCTGTGCCCCTCCAGCAGAGCCCCCCATGGACTATGAGGATGATTTTGTAAGTAGTCACCAACTGCCATACACCCATTATTTACTCTGTTCATCCAGCCTTCCCTCCATTCAGCATTTATTCGTTGGGTACTTGCTGTGTGCCACTGAGTTAGGTGCCTGGGCTATAGGATGAAAAACAAGTAAGCAATTAGAATGATGTTTTTAAGTGCTATGATTGAGGAGGCATCAGGTGTTAGAGGGCTGGAGTGGAGTGAAACGTCAAGGAAGACTTTCTTGAGAAGGTAATGCTTGAGCTGAGTGCTGAAGAATGTGTGATACTTAGCCAGGTAGACAGTGAAAACGAAACACCATTTGCAGAAGCGTAGTGGCAATAGATACTCCAATGATACGGCTTAAAAAGATGGGACATGCGAGTATATATGTGTACATGCATGCATACACGCTTACACTGGGGCTATGAGAGACAGTCAAATAGGGTGGTGGGAGGTGACATTGGAGAATTAGGTGGAGATTACAAGGGTCAGGTTGAGTGCCCTTCTTGTTTGGATTTTACCCTTAAGGCAATAAAATTTTAGGCCAGTGCACAATATGATCAGAGTTGTAGTTTAAGAAAATGATTCTTGCAACAATGTACATTTTTTTTTTTTTTTTTTGAGATGGAGTCTCGCTCTGTCACCCAGGCTGGAGTGCAGTCGTGCAATCTCAGCTCACTGCAACCTCCGCCCTCCCGGGTTCACGCCATTCTCCTTCCTCAGCCTCCCGAGTAGCTGGGACTACAGGCGCCCGCCACCATGCCCAGCTAATTTTTTTTTTTTTGTATTTTTAGTAGAGACGGGGTCTCACTGTGTTAGCCAAGATGGTCTCGATCCCCTGACCTCATGATCCGCCCACCTCGGCCTCCCAAAGTGCTGGGATTACAGGTGTGAGCCACTGCGCCCGGCCCAACAGTGTACAATTTTAATGAGGCAGTTGAGACCCAGATTGGGAGGCTGGTAAGGTCATTTTGGAATAATCCAGGTGAGAGATGAAGACTATAGGCTGTGCAGTGTTGGGCAGCCTCAGGTTCTGGCACCATAGTCCTTGGGGAGCTTCTAGGAGCCAGCTTCCTCTCCATGGTATCTTGCCATTTACACAGACACTTTCCTTCCTTCTGTTAAGGTGCTCCCCACTTGCCTGCTTCTCACTTCTCTGGTGCTTTAAACAGGAGTCAGCAAACTTTTTTTTTTTTTGTAAAAGGCCAAATAATAACTATTTTAGGTTTTGTGGGCCATACCGTCTATGTTGCAACTACTCAGCTCTGCTATTGTGCAAAAGCAGCCGTAGCCAGGCACTGTGGCTCACGCCTGTAGTCTTAGGACTTTGTGAGGCCGAGGCAGGTGGATCGCTTTAGCCAAGAAGTTTGAGACCAGCCTAGGCAACATGGTGAAACCCCATCTCTACAAAAATTACAAAAAATTAGCTGGACATGGTGGTGGACGCCTGTGGTCCCAACTACTCAGGAGGCTGAGGTGGGAGGATCTCTTGAGTCCAGGATGTTGAGGCTACAGTGAGCCGTGATCATGCTGCTGCATTCCAGCCTGGGCAAAAGAGCGAGACCTTGTCTCAAAAACAAAACAAAAAGCAGCCATAGACAGTAAGTAAATGAATGAATGCAGCTGTGTTCCAGCAAAACCTGATTTACAAAAACAGGCAGTGGGCTAGTTTGGCCTGTGGGCCATAGCTTGCCAACCCCTGGTTTAGAACATAACAAGAGTCTTTCTATGCTGTGGTGTAGCATATCGGTAAGAGTGTAAATCTGAAGCTACAATACTAGGTTCAAATCCCAGCTTTACTACATATCAGCTCTTAACTTTCTCTGTGGCTTCATTTTCTTATTTGTAAAATGGGGATATTAGTAGTATACATTGTAAGACTGTCATAAGAAATAAGTTCATGTGTGTAATGCACTTAGCACAGTGCCTGACACATGGTAAACAGTAAGCGTTAATGATGATGAAGATAATTTGTTGTCTTTGCCTTTTCATCAGACATGTTTGAAGGAGTCAGATGGCAGTGATACTGAGGATTTTGGCTCTGATCACAGTGAAGACTGCCTTTCAGAAGCAAGCTGGGAACCTGTTGATAAGAAAGAGACTGAGGTATGTTTAGGCACATATGTAGTGGGTACTTACGTGAGCCAGTGAGTCATCATATTTTCCAGAGATGAATGACATGCTGTAGACTGAGCTGTCCCCCAGAGGAGTGTCAGCCTGGTAGGCAAATGGTAGCCAGTTATGAAGATAAGCCTTGTCACTTTCTCCTGGGGTGCTTTCCTCATTGCAATGTTGCTCTTCCAGTCTGTCAACAAGGACCAGGAATTTTTCTTTGTGCCTTCTATTAGGTGACTCGCTGGGTTCCAGACCATATGGCATCACACTGCTATAACTGTGACTGTGAATTCTGGTTGGCCAAACGAAGACACCATTGCAGGTAAGATGTTTTGTATGATTTAGTATGACTCAAAAAACAGGGCAGGCCAGGCGCAGTGGCTCACACCTGTAATGCCAACACCTTGGGAGGCCGAGGCAGGCGGATCATGAGGTGAGGAGATTGAGACCATCCTGGCCAACATGGTAAAACCTGTCTCCACTAAAAATACAAAAATTAGCTGGGCATGGTGGCGCATGCCTGTAATCCCAGCTACTCTGGAGGCTGAGGCGGGAGAATAGCTCGAACCAGGGAGCTAGAGGTTGCAGTGAGCCGAGATTATGCCACTGCACTCCATCCTGGCAACAGAGCAAGACTCTGTCTCAAAAAGGACAAAAAACAAAAACAAAAATAGTGTAATACATATGTATAGAACTAAGTGGAATTAGTTTTGAAGTGGACACCTCTTTACAGAAACTATTTTTGTTTGTCCCCAACTTTTCATTTAGTATCACTCATTCTCAGTATATTGGCATTTCTTAATATTAATTAATTAATTATTTTTTTATTAGCGATGGGCTCTTGCTATGTTGCTCAGGCAAGTCTCAAACTCCTGGCCTCAAGCGATTCTACTGCCTCAGCCTACCAAAGTGCAGGGATTACTGGTGTGAGTCACCCTGCCTGGCCAGTATGTTGGCATTTCTGATGAACTCTTCCCTCTTTCTGCTTTGACAGAAATTGTGGGAATGTATTTTGTGCTGGATGCTGCCACCTGAAGCTGCCCATTCCTGATCAGCAACTCTATGACCCAGTTCTCGTCTGTAACTCATGTTACGAACACATTCAAGTCTCTCGTGCCAGGGAACTCATGAGCCAACAGCTGAAGAAACCCATTGCTACAGCTTCCAGTTGAATGCCGGGGAGAAACCTGTCCAATTTTAGCAGGTTTGAAGGGAGGATCTTCTTCAGTTGTAGTTGGGAAGGTTCCTTGGTGTGGCTCATGAAATCACAGAGCTCAGAGATACCATCTTGAGAAATCCTCCTTGGTATCATGAAACTGGAGCAGAGGAATTGCAATTTAGCAGGAGGTCCTCTACTGGTGATACCCTCACCTTGGGGTAATGGTCCTAACCCAGACCCAGGGTCTGGAAGCTTAATGTTGAGTTGGTGACTCCAGCCTCTTTCTCCTGGAGGTCACAAGATGATGATTGCGTAGATGTTGCCTGGTGCAAAGTGCCCCAAACAGCAATAGAAAGGCATATGTATAACCAAACTCCAAGTGATAACCAGACCCATCTCTCCTCCACCTTGACAAAAGCAGATTATAGTATACAAGATAGGAATTCCTGTCCTATTTGAGATGAACTATATCCTGTACCTCTGTGCTCTGTGTCTGCATGAAGGCTCAGTCTTTAGAGGCACTCCCTCTAGTTGCATTAGTACTGTCTTTCTGTGGAGTTTGGTTTGAAGACTGGCTCAGCAAGTGGAGGTTTCAATGTATTTTTCAGTTGGCTCATCAGCCAGCATTGGTGAATATTCAGTTTAGGGGAACAGTTCTAGGGAGTGAGACATTTTTGGGAGCAGAGGAAAACTCTGCTGATGTTCGGTCCTGGCAAACATTGAGTTATTTTGAGCTGTGAAGGCAGTCGTCTCTGTTACACAGTGGCAGCTCTTGAGTTATGCGCTGTGAAGAATGAGAAGGGAAAAGCAAAAATTATCCTTGTGAAATATCTGCTGATTGTGCCCTACCCTTTGCACCTGACTTTTCCTAGTTGTCCTGGTGCTAACACAGGAGCTACACCTTGATCCTCTCCTGGCATGAAAATAAAACAAAGGTTTTCGTTGTTGTTGTTCCATTGCCCATTTCCCCCATGTTGTCTTTCCCTTGGCTGATGCCTCCTCTGGGTCACATTGCTTCTTATCCTGAACACTTGACACCTTGAGGGTAGAATTTAGCGTTTGGTTTTTACCTCCTAGCATATGCTGTTTGGTATGTGAGGGTTTCAGTACAAATGCTGCTGTCTATTTCTGTGCACTTAACAATGGAACCCAAACAGAAGAGAATAAAGCCTTGATACCAAAATTGGGAGAGAACATGTGTCCATTTGGACCAAACGTTGTTGGTTTTTTAAAAATTTTATTTTGTTTTTTTGTTTTTGTTTTTGTTTTTTTCATCTTAATATGTACCAGTGGCACTTAACCAAAAGATACAGTGATATAGCCATGTACTGTGGGTGGGGCAGATACAGTCTCCTTGGCCTATAATGAAACCACTAGGACTTTATACAGTTTTCCTTAATTTGTTGACATATAAATGGTAAATTATATTTAGGCTTATCCTGTTTTGAAATGATGGTAGTCATCTTTCTTACTGCTACTTTCATGTTGCTTTCTAGAAAACAGCATTTCATTCCAAAATAACTAGGATCTGCATTTAGAACAAGAATCATTATTTGTCCTGACCTTTTCAGTCCTACAGAGAAGCATCTGTGGTTCTTTTGTACTTGCCATAGATGTAACCTAAAAAGTTTTGGCATATTTAGGTCAGCCTAGCGGAACTTTTTTTTTCATTTAAATGGAGCTGAATAATGGAGATTTTGTGTCTGCAAAATTCCTGAGATCATTGAAAAAGTAACAAGCTGTTCCTTGTTTCTGATACATAAAATTATTTTAAGCATTTTATCAATCATTAAAATTTACTGCCAGTTGTGAGTGGCTTTTTAATTAACTTGTCTTTCATTGCACTTCACTCTGCCCGTTTTCGAGGGGAGTAAGATTGGTAACATTTGGGGAGACTGTATCTGTCTACTTAGCGTGGCTGTTTTGAGGGACTGTCCCATCAGTGAACAAACTGCATGGCCTTGGAGAGAGACTCTGGGCTCTTGGCTCAGATGTGTTCATCAAATACTCCTTTCAGAGCTGTTGTGGGTGTAAGTGACATGATGTGGCCAAAAATCCAAACTGTGCAGTTGCGTTGTGACAAACATGCAATGTGCTGTAAAAATTCAATACAGTTTAAATAAAATCTCTATATTAGTGCTGCTTTGTTGGGTCGTTTTATTTTCATTTCTAAAAAAACTTAATATTCACTTATTCTTTGACCATGAGAAGAGTAGAACATTGTACCCCTTTCTCCCAGCAATTTCCAATTTATTTATTTTGAGATGGAGTCTCCCTCTGTTCCCCAGGCTGGAGTGCAGTGGTGCGATCTCGGCTCACTGCAACCTCCGCCTTCTGGGTTCAAGCGATTCTCCTGCCTCAGCCTCCTGAACAGTTGGGACTACAGGTATGCTATCACGCTGGCTAATTTTTGTATTTTTAGTAGAGACGGGGTTTCACCATGTTGGCCAGGCTGGTCTCGAACTCCTGGGTTCAAGCAGTCCACCCAGCTCGGCCTCCCAAAGTGTTGGGATTACAGACGTGAGCCACTGCGCCCGGCCAATATCCGTTTTCAAATGAACCTCTCTTTTTGAATCAGCACAGCTCTTGTTACATTCTTATTTATTGACTGGCTAGGGATCGATTCTTATGGATACCGTAGAATTCTGTCCCATCTTTATTTCTCTTTAATGTCTAAAATGCCACCAGCTAGTTGGGCAGGCACACAAGATAGTACTTAGATTCTTGTGATTCCCTCCTCCTAGGGACCTCAGTTTTCATCTAACCTTGAGTAAATTGTCTTGAACAAATACTGACTTAAAAGAGTGTATCTTAAAAGATACAAAGGGCTACTATCTAAAAGGTGAGTTCGTTTACTCAAGATATTATACCTCCAGTAGCATCATTTTTGTTTGAGAGGTAAGCAGTTCCACTGTTAGCAAAGATTACATACCAGACCCTTTGGTCCCCAGAACGACCAACTCTGCTGCCTAACGCACACTTTCTCTGCATTCCAAGTCCCCACTAGTTGGCTGGGCCGAAACACACGCCTCTTGGTATTCCACGGTGGATAACTGGGCTTCTCTCTTGTCAGGACTTAGAACTCCCCGGCAGACAGCCTTCCTGGCCTGAAGTCTGGGAACGCGTGGGGAAGGGGCTCCTGCCCGGGTCCCGCAGGCGTCCGGCGGGCCGAACTGGGGCACGCGGCCGCCGAGGGGGAGGTGCCCACGCCGCGTGGCGGGAATTCGAGGCCCCATTGGCCGCGCTGGGAGGCGCCGCGGGGCCTCGTGCGCCAACGGTCCCTGGTACGCGGCGGATGGGCGCCGGCAGGAGCGGGCGGGCGAGGCGAAGGCCGGGGAGGGATCGAGAACGGTGTGGGAGAGCTAGGCTCGGGGGGCGAGGCCCCGGCCCGGCGGGGCGATGGAGGCGCTGCTCTCCACCCCCATCAACCCCAACAACTTCCCTGCCAAGCTGTGGCGCCTGGTGAACAGCCCGCGCTACCGCTCCATCCGCTGGGACGGCCGCGGCGAGGGGCTGCTTATCGACCAGCCGCTCTTCGAGGCCGAGCTGCTCAGCCCGCCCGGGCCGGGGGGCGGTGGCGGGACTGCGGGGGCCGGGGCCGAGCCCGAGCTCTTCAAAACCACCAGCTTCACCAGCTTCATCCGCCAGCTCAACCTCTACGGCTTCCGCAAGGTGGTGCTGGGCGGGCCGGGGGGCGGCAAACCGGCAGGCAATGGGCCGCTCCATCACTTCCACAACCCGCACTTCCGCCGCGACCAGCCACAGCTGCTCGTGCACCTCAAGCGCCTCACCAGCGCCAACAAGGCCAAGCTGGCGGCCGGCCTGGAGGTGCCCTGCCGCCCGCCCAACCGCTTCCAGCGGCTGCTCATCACCTCGGCCTCCGCCTCCGCCGCCGCCGCGCCGCTGCAGCACCAGCAGCCGCCGCCGCCCGCGGGGCCCCGGCCCGAGCCGCAAGGTGAGTCCGGACTGCCCGTGCCCTCGCCCACAGTGGGCACATGGGCGGCGGGGAGCAACCGCCGCTGGAGGGCGCATTTTCGCACGTCCTCACGCTATGGGCTTCGGAAAGGCGCGGGGGACCCATTGTCCGCTGTGCCACCGCCGCCGTTCTCAGCGGCACCAGCACGGTGGCCACCGGCCCTCCCCTGGAGGGTCCGTAAGCATTCAGCCCCTTCTGAGCCCACTGGCAGCAAAAGGGACCTCCGCCTCTTAGGCTCCCTTCTACTCGTCCCCGGTTTGAACCCCAGGAGTTTACCTGGTTGTAAGCCTCCGTTTACCTTCCTGAGACCCACACTGTCCACTGTAAACATGTGGACTAAGTAGTCCTTCGTTGAAACATTGGGTCTGGAAGAAACAAAATGGGCTCCTTTGCTCCCGTGGGAAGCAGAGTGGAGTCACCCTACGGGTTAAGGCGGGATGGAACAAAATCGTAGTCAAGAGAACTTAGAACATTACGGTTGGGCGTGGCGGCTCACGCCTGTAATCCCAGCACTTTGGGAGGCCGAGGCGGGTGCATCACGAGGTTAGGAGTTTGAGACCGGCCTAACCAACAGGGTGAAACCTCGTCTCTACTAAAAATACAAAAATTAGCCAGGCATGGTGGTGCACGCCTGTAATCCCAGCTACTTAGGAGACTGAGGCAGGAGAATCGCTTGAACCCAGGAGGCAGAGGTTGCAGTAAGCCGAGATAGTGCCACTGCACTCCAGTCTGAGCAACAGAGCGAGACTCGGTCTCAAAAAAAAAAAAAAAGAAAAAAAAAAAGAAAGAACTTAGAACATTACAATAGCAGGCAAGGGAAAGTTTTGGAAAAGGTGCCTGCAGTGGAAATTTGTCCTTGAAGAGGGCTGCCACCTTCCACCTATTGGCACATCTAAGAAATCTTAGAAGTGTTACGACAATCATCAGATTTAAGGTTCTGGTTAATGTGTAGAATGGTAGACGTTGTTTATATACCTTAAGAGCAAAAATACAACGATACATCGTGGCTTACAAGATATAGTTCCTATGTAGAATGAATTGGCTACACATTTCTTTCATTGAAGCAAATTAGAGCTTGATGCTTCCTTAAAGGGGTATGATTAGACAAACATAAGGCAAAGATGGTTTTCTTTACAGCTGTCAAGTTTTAGTTAAAAAAGAATTTTAGAAAGCTCACATTTACAGCCTTTGGAGTTTTCACTATTGGCTACAATCTTTCAGTATTGAAAAAACTTTTTGGTATACATCTGTATTTAGTAAAAGTTGAGAAACCCTCTGTGATAGTGGATTATTTATTTTTTATTATTTGTTTATTTTTTTGAGACGGAGTTTCGCTCTTGTCACCCAGGCTGGAGTGCAATGGCGCGATCTCGGCTCACCACAACCTCCGCCTCTCGGGTTCAAGCAATTCTCATTCCTTAGCCTCCTCAGTAGCTGGGAATACAGGCGCGTGCCACCATGCCCGGCTAATTTTTATATTTTTTAGTAGAGACGGGGTTTCACCAGGTTGGCCAGGCTGGTCTCGAACTCCTGACCTCAGGTGATCCGCCAGCCTTGGCCTCCCAAAGTGCTGGGATTACAGGCCTGAGCCACTGCGCCCCGCCTATTTTATTTTTTGAGATTAAGTCTCACTGTGTTGCCCAGGCTGGCGTGCAATGGCAAGATCTCCGCTCACTGCAACCTCTGCCTCCCAGGTTCAAGTGATTCTTCTGCCTCAGCCTCCAGAGTAGCTGGGATTTTACAGGTGCCTGCCACCACACCTGGCTAATTTTTGTATTGTTAGTAGAGATGGGGTTTCACCATGTTGGCCAGGCTGGTTTTGAACTCCTGACCTCAGGTGATCCGCCCATCTTGGCCTCCCAATGTGCTGGGATTACAGGTGTGAGCCACTTCACACGGCCAAATTATTTTATAGACTTGATTTTTTTTTTTTTTTTTTTTTTGAGATAGGGTTTCACTCTGTCCCCCAGGCTGGAGTGCAGTGGCAAGATCTTGGCTCGCTGCAACCTCCACCTCCCGGGCTCAAGGGATCCTCCCACCTCAGCCTCCCGAGTAGCTGGGACTACAGGCGTGGCCACCACACCCAGCTAATTTTTTGTGTTTTTGGTGGATACAGGGTTTCACTCTGTTGCCCAGGCTGGTCTGGAACTCCTGGGCTCAAGTGATCTGCCCACCTTGGCCTCTGGAAGTGCTGGGATTACAGGCGTGAGCCACCACTGCGCCAGGCCTGTAGACTTGATTTTTGATGCTCTTCCCCCTCTTCCAGGAAGGCAAGGGTGGCAATATTCCATTTCTCTGTTTAAAGAGTCCATGATATGAAGCAGTATACCAAGAAACCAACAGGGTGTAATCATTCATTCATTCTTCACCTTCAGCTAGGAGAGTAATAAAAACATTTTCAGCATGTTAACATGGATTTACTATAAAGAAATCTGGGGCCGGGTGCGGTGGCTCACGCCTGTAATCCCAGCACTTTGGGAGGCCCAGGCAGGCGGATCACAAGGTCAAGAGATCGAGACCATCCTGGCCAACATGGTGAAACCCTATCTCTATTAAAAATATAAAAATTAGCTGGGCGTGGTGGCGGGTGCCTGTAGTCCCAGCTACTCGGGAGGCTGAGGCAGGAAAATCACTTGAACCTGGGAGGTGGAGGTTGCAGTGAGCCGAGATCACGCCATTGCACTCCAGCCTGGGCGACAGAGTGAGACGCTGTCTCAAAAAAAAAAAAAAAAAATCTGGGTTATTTTTGAGTTAATGGAAAAGTTTAAATGTACAAATAAAATAACACTATGTTCAACTTAACCTTCGCCCAGGGTTACGAATGACAACAGTACTTGGTTCATTTGGAATTTAGAAGATAAGGAACTAGGTTATGTGACCACTGTGGAGTTTAGAAGATAAGGGAGTAGGTTAAAGTTCCAACAGTAAGTTGAAAAAGCAGCAGTGGCATAAGAATGTCCTAAAGGAATATTAGGCCACTTCCATGTGATGGCCATTGATTTTGGTAGGGAATGATAGGGGGCAAGGCAATGGAGACAATACCATGGCATACATTTGGCAGAATCTCTGACATGGATTTTTTTTTTTTTTTCAGGTTGCATGTCTGGTGGGTATAAGGAGAAAAGACTAGAAAATATGTTTTTGGGAGAAATGGGATAACCACTTCAAACAAAGAAACATCCATGCATACACACACACATAAAAACCAACACTTGCTCTTTTCTCTTCTCAGACCTTTTACCCTCAACTATCTTAAACTCAGTTGTATTTTAAGGATAGAGTCCATTTTAATTGAAGAAATTCAGGGCCATCTGGCATCTGATTTTATTCACTTATAGTTCAGTTGGTCAGCATTTAAAGATTACTGTTTGTTGAAAAACATAAATTCATGGTTTTTCAGTATAGATTATATGTCAATCCATATATAACTAAGTTATTGTTTTCATGCCTTTCCTGTTTGGTGTTTTTTTTTTTTCCTTACCATTCTACCTATTGGTATGTGCAGAAGGTATGTCAGGTGTGGACTGTCGATACCGTAGGTTTGGTTCACTAGGGAATTGTGTTACTGGTTCAGGTGGAATGTAATTCTGCTTTAAGTTCAAGAATACTAGAACTTGAATAATTTAGCAAAGTTGTTCAAGAATACAACTTTGTTTTGTTCTCATTCCATGTTCTAAGTCCTTGGCTCTTCTACTTTTCCTCATCTCATTTTTCTTCTTCTCAAATCTTGCCTTGGTTATGTGCCTGACTACACTGCTACTGCTTAGTCTCCATTTTTTCTATGTTCTATTTCAGTGTATGGGTTGAATACTTCTCTCTCTATAATAGAATCCTCTGTTTTAGGACCTAGTTCTTTTATTTAGAGCCACTGAACCAATTGCACTGTTCACCTCCCAAGAGTATACTTGATAAGAAACAGATTGCATGTTTTTCCTTTGTGCTCTTTTGTTATTTTGTTTTTAGGAGCAGTTTATTTTATACGATATTTGTTAAAATATTCTAAACTAAGTAACAGATCTGAGAAGTGGATAATCTGTTTTTACCTGGGGATACCATGCTCTCAAGAGGCAAGTTTTTGGATTCTTTCCTGGGAATTGATTAATTCAGACGCACTTCCATAAAAGAAATAGAATTTTTGAGAACACAATTTCATCCTGCCCTCTATTTCCAGAATTCTGGATTCAAACTTTGCCAAATATATCTTAAAGATATTTTGAAGACATATAGATGATGCTCTGTAATGTTGATCTGAATTGAGCCCTATGAAGTAACCCTTAACAGAAGAATAAATAAGGGCTAAACATGTCTTGGTTCTTTATTTTAAAAAAACAGACTTAAAAGAATGTTCTTTTAATCTTGACTGTGTTCTAATTTTAACTGCATCTAAAATAGTTAATTGGCCATCACTCCAAGTTTATCATGATAGAAGTAGACAGATATAAAACAATTTAAGGTAGGGAATTCTTTAATTAGCTGCTTAAGTTATTGACAGCCTGAAAATTCACCAACAGTTTATCCCCGAAGAGGGCAGAGCTGTTGTACTCTGTAGGCTGTATGTAGTGTTGACATGCGAGCATCCCAGGAGAAATCAAGGAATGGGTAATTTTGGACATGCAGAAACACCTCTTGTGAAGAGAGAGAAAAAAAGGAGGGGTTGTCAGTGGTGGGTTCAAGGTGTATGTACCTGCGGAATTGCTAGTCAAGCAGCGTAAAAACTGTTTTATGCTTTTTTTTTTTTTTTTTAAAGACAGAGTCTCCCTCTGTCACCCAGGCTGGAGTTCAGTGGCATGAACATGGCTCACTGGTGCCTTGACCTCCCAGGATCAAGTCATCCTCCCACCTCAGTCTCCTAGCTGGGACTATTGGTGCATGCCACCATACCTGGCTGATTGTTTTATTTTTTGTAAAGACAAGATCTCACCTTTTTTTTCTTTTTTCTTTCTTTCCTTTTTTTTTTTTTTTTTTTTTTTTTTTTTGAGATGGAGTCTTGCTGTGTTGCCCGGGCTGGAGTGCAGTGGCGTGATCTCAGCCCACTGCAACCTCCACCTCCCAGGTTCAAGCTATTCTCCTTCCTCAGCCTCCTGAGTAGCTAGGACTACAAGGTGTGTGCCACCAAGCCCAGCTAATTTTTGTATTTTTAGTAGAGACGGGGTTTCTCCATGTTAGTCAGGCTGGTCTTGAACTCCTAAGCTCAAATGACCTGCCCTCCTCAGCCTCCCAAAATGCTAGTGTTACAAGTGTGAGCCACCATACCTGGCCAGGATCTCACCATTTTGCCCATGCTGGTCTGAAATTCCTGAGCTCAAGCAATCCTCCCGCCTTGGCCTCCCAAAGTGCTGGGATTAGAAGGATGAGACACTGCGCAGGGTCTATTTTATTTTTTGTACTTTAAAGGAATAAAGGAAAAATAGTTTTTAAGAGATCTATCATTTGAATACATTCAATCTTCTGAAGTAGGATTTTTTCCCCCTATTAGATAAAGCCTCTTGATTTCCAGGGCTTCAGAATTTGTGTTGTTCATATGTGCGTATTTGTTTCTTTTTGGCATTCATGCTTTATTTATTTGTTTATTTATTTATTTTTAAGAGATAGGATCTCACTCTGTCACCCAGGCTGGAGTGCAGTGGCACGATCATAGTTCACTGTAACCTTGAACTCCTGGACTCAATAATACTTTATTATTTCTTTTCGAAACAGGGTCTCACTGTGTCACCCAGGCTGGAGTACAGTGGCTCAATCTCAGCTTACTGCAACCTCCACCTCCTGGGTTCAAGCGATTCTCCTGCCTCAGCCTCCTGAGTAGCTGGGATTACAGGCATGCACCACCATGCCCAGCTGATTTTTGTATATTTTGTAGAGATGGGGTTTCACCATGTTGCTGAGGCTGATCTTGAACTCTTGGACTCAAGTGATCTGCCTGCCTCGGCCTCCCAAAGTGCTGGGATTACAGGCATGAGCCACCGTGGCTGGCGTGCTTTATTCTTTAAAGGAAATTAAACTACAGAAATAGAATGACAGATATGTAACTTGTTGAATGGGTTTACAATCTAATTATTTGGAAAAGCAGATATTTGAGTGTTAACTTTCAACGTGTAGTTTAATACTTGAGTAGCACATAATAAGTTTTCCCTCTGTTTTACAGATTAGCTTAGTAAATTGAAAGGAACTTGTGAATCAGTCACATGATTTAATGCAAAACTCTCCTTAGGAATAAATTAGGCTAGCTTTGTTTATGTTCAAGAATCATAATCCATAGTTCTGTATCATTTATATTCTCCCTTCCCTCATTACATACTATTGCCCTTTCTCTCTCTTCCTTATCTCCACTTTTTATTCCTTTTTACATTGCTAATAAAGAGAAGACAAGTATCAGAATCTCTGGGCCTGGATTTGTGGATTTTTAACAGACTCTTCAGGTGATTCAGATGTAAACCAATGTTTGAGAGCCACTGATATCTGGGAAAGGATACTACTGGAAAGACTCTGAAGAAAGAAAAATCATGGAAAATGATTGACTGATTTAAGGGATGAAGGAGGAAACTAAGTCAAACTTTTCAAGCCTGACTTTTTTATAAAGATTATCATTTTTAAAAATTTGAAAGGGAGGGCAAGACATGGTGGCTCATGCCTGTAATCCCAGCACTTTGGGAGGCAAAGGCAGGAGGATCGCTTGAGCCCAGGAGTTCCAGACCAGCCTGGGAATGTGGCAAGACCTTGTTTCTACAAAAAGTAAAATAAACAGTGCTTGGTGATGTGCACTTATAGTTCCAGCTAGTCAGGAGGCTGAGGTGGGAGGATTGCTTGAGCCTGGAAGTTTGAGGCTAGAGTGAGCCAAGATCACATCACTGCACTGCAACCTGGGTAACAGAGTGAGACCCGGTTGCTAGATAGATAGATAGATAGATAGATAGATAGATAGATAGATAGATAGCAAAGAGCGTTACTTTTTTTTTTTTATCTTGTTATATGTTCCACACCCATTTCTTTTATTTTTTGGTGGAGAGCTTATTTTTATGCCTATTATTAATGTTCCAAAATTGTTTGAAAGACTGAATGGAAAACTTTTAGGAAGTAGCTTACATGTTGGAAAAATCTGGGTCAGGCAAATAAAGCGAAAGGTAAGATGGCCAAATCATGTATAAAAGGCTTTTAATGTTGAATTTTTGATTTAACATTTGATTTAATGTTAGAATTTGGGCACTTTATCTTTTATGACTATTGCACTGAGAAAACAAAGGTTTATTTGATTCTTCTTTCAGCATTATATGTCTCATATTCTTGATTCTGAACTTGTTTTTACCAAACCTAAACTTCTGTTGTGTTAAAAATGGCTGATAGGTGAAGAGTAGCATATTTTATGACCTTTGGTTTACTATGTCTGGTGATGTAATGCAAAATTAGTAAATGTGCTCTTCCTCTTTTATGTAGGACCAGTGGCTGTAGGACAATTTCACCGGTCATTTCGTCGAGATAGTTTGTCTCCTTACTCCTGTGTATCAACTCCATCCCACGACCACAGTACTTACCCTCTGAAAGGTTTAGATCGGACCCCAGTTCCTCATAGAATATGGCAGAACTCCCTTGGAATGCATCCTGGACAAGTGGAGACATCTCCCACATTTTCAGATAAAGGGGTTCCGTTTGCTGTACTCCAGAGGTTTCCAACTGAGGTTACCTATACACTGCAGCCCAGCACCACATCTGTACATGTTCAACAAGGTCCTCAAACAATGGTCAGCTCCTCCCAAAAATACAGTAACTACACACCCTCAGCACAGTACTCGCAAGCCTACTATCCAACAGGTATGACAAATTCAGGTTCATGGCCTTCTATTTAAGGTTGTTTATAATGAGCATATATATATATTTTAAATGCATTTTAATGTCTATGTGCTTTAACACAAACAGTAGGAATGTACACCTAAGAAATGGCAAAGATTTCTTAGCAGGAGATATTTTTAAACAATATACAAAATTTCATTGTGTTTTTAAGGATTGTGAAAATTTTGTTGATGTATAAAGGTGTGTATTGTTAGTGAAACTTGTATATTCAAAATATGTCCTAGTTATGAAATTAAGACTTAGTACCCCAAGGCCAGATGTGGTGGCCCACACCTGTAATCACAGCACTTTGGGAGGCTGAGGCAGGTGCATCATTTCAGGTCAGGAGTTTGAGACCAGCCTAGCCAACATGGTGAAACCCCAATTCTACTAAAAATACAGAAATTAGCCAGGCACGGTGGCAGGCGCCTGTAATCCCAGCTACTCAGGAGGCTGAGGCAAGAAAATTGCTTGAACCTCGGAGGCAGAGGTTGCAGTAAGCAGAGATCACTCCACAGCATTCCATCCTGGACGACCGAGTGAGACTGTCTCAAAAACAAAAAACAAAAAACCTTAGTACCCCAGAACCTTATTTTAACTCTGTACTTGGTGCTGTCGTTTTTTTAAATATGTTTATTATATATTTAATATGGTTTAATCTTAAGGTGAGATTACCTCATAATGAAATCATTTAGTATCTCAGTAATGATATTTAATGAAAAAGGATACTCTCTGAACATTGAATTCTTTAGTAAAAACCTGGTGAACAGTGGGATCTCCGCAGTGTTATTCCTAGGCAGCTAAGAACTGGGGAGTAGCAGAGAGAAGGAGAAACCTGACAATGACAACTGACCTGGAACTCAAGCAAGGGCATTGAGAACACGCTGGTAGATCCCAAGCCACTAATTGGGAATGCTTATGATAGTTATCATCTGTTTTGCTTCTTGGGGAAAAAAAAAATTGTGTTTTCTTCTTTTCTTTTCTTCTCTCTTTTTTTTTTTTTTTTTTTTTTGGAGATGGAGTTTCACTCTTGTTGCCCAGGCTGGAGTGCAGTGGCGCGATCTTGGCTCACTGCAACCTCCGCCTCCTGGGTTCAAGCAATTCTCCTGCCTCAGCCTCCTGAGTAGCTGGGATTACAGGTGTCCATCACCACACCCGGCTAATTTTTTGTATTTTTAGTAGAGACGGGGTTTCACCATGTGGGACAGGCTGGTCTCGAACTCCTGACCTCAGGTGATCCACCCACCTTGGCCTCCCAAAGTGCTGGGATTACGGGAGTGAGCCACCCTGCCTGGCCATTTTGTTTTCTTTTTTAATAGAAAACTTTTTGCAATATAATCTTACCATTTCACTCAAATGTATTTTCTTTTCTTTTCTTTTTTTTTTTTTTGAGATGGAGCCTCGCTCTGTTGCCAGGCTGGAATGCAGTAGTGCAATCTCGGCTCACTGCAACCTCCACCTCCTTGGTTCCAGTGATTCTCCTGCCTCAGCCTCCCGAGTAGCTGGGACTACAGGCGCCTGCCACCAACTCTCGGCTAATTGTGTGTGTGTGTATGTATATATATATATATTTATTTATTTTAGTAGAGACAGGGTTTCACCATGTTGGCCAAGCTGGTCTCAAACTCCTGACCTCGTGATCCACCCACCTCGGCCTCCCAAAGTGCTGGGATTACAGGCGTGAGCCACCGTGCCTGGCCTCAAATGTATTTTCAATTTTGCAAAAACACAACAGCAGTGGCATGTATTTCATCATGTGGTATGCTTTTTACACAATGATGAAATGAGGCAATAGAAATAAGACAAGGGTCAAAGCTTTCAGAAAAGACCAGAAAGAGAAGAAAGGGGGCATTCCAGAAAAGACCAGAAAGAGAAGAAAGGGGGCATTCCTTTGCCCTGTGAATTAATAATCTAGGATCTTTAATTTTTTCAGTTATGTAAATCTGGAAGCAATTTCTGGAGGTCTTTTGTTAGACCATTTCTCCCAGGCGGCACTAAAGGGAAAGCTAAAATATTTTTTTATTTTAAATATTTTTTAAAAAAAGATATTTACTTAAAGTAGAAGAAATGTAAGTTAGAAAAGGGAATGGAGTGGCCAGGCACGGTGGCTCATGCCTGTAATCCCAGCACTTTGGGAGGCCGAGGCGGGCGGATCACGAGGTCAGGAGATCGAGACCATCCTGGCTAATACGGTGAAACCCTGTCTCTACTAAAAATACAAAAAAATTAGCTGGGTGTGGTGACGGGCACCTGTAGTCCCAGCTACTGGGGAGGCTGAGGCAGGAGAATGGCGTGAACCCGGGAAGCGGAACTTGCAGTGAGCCGAGATCGCGCCACTGCACTCCAGCCTGGGCGACAGAGCGAGACTCCGTCTCAAAAAAAAAAAAAAAAAAAAAGGGAATGGAGTAATTTGTTGCCATTTAAAAATTATAAATCTGGGCCTGGCATGGTGGCTCACACCTGTAATCCCAGCACTTTGGGAGGATGAGGCGGGCGATTCATGAGGTCAGGAGTTCGAGACCAGCCTGGTTAACATAGTGAAACCCCGTCTCTACCAAAAAAATACAAAAATTAGCCAGGCATGGTGGCGGGTGCCTGTAATCCCAGCTACTCGGGAGGATGAGGCAGGAGAATCACTTGATTCCGGGAGGCGGAGGTTGTGGTGAGCCAAGATCACGCCATTGCACTCCAGCCTGGGTGATAGAGCAGGACTCCGTCTCAAGAAAAAAAAAAAAAATACACACACACATATATATATATATAGCCCTAGCCCATACCTTGTCATCAGGCCGCGAGGGCAGCGCTGGGAGGAGGTGGCTGGACCCAGCGAGCGCCCGCGCGTGTGCCGTGAGGGGGAAGCCGCCTGCCTGTCCCCTTAGCCTTCCCTTCCCCCGCCCCCGACTCCCAACCGTGCCACATGGGCGTCCGCTGCCAAAATCAGTAAAAAGGAGCTCAACTCCAACCACTACAGGGCCGACGAGACCTCAGGAAAAAAAAAAACAGCAAGAAGCAATTGAACACATTGATGAAATCCAAAACGAAATAGACAGACTTAATGAACAAGCCAGTGAGGAGATTTTGAAAGTAGAACAGAAATATAACAAACTCCGCCAACCATTTTTTTCAGAAGAGATCAGAATTGATCGTCAAAATCCCACATTTTTGGATAACAACATTTGTCAACCATCCACAAGTGTCTGCACTGCTTGGGGAGGAGGACGAAGAGGCACTGCATTATTTGACCAGAGTTGAAGTGACAGAATTCGAAGATATTAAATCAGGTTACAGAATAGATTTTTATTTTGATCAAAATCCTTACCGTGAAAATAAAGTTCTGTCCAAAGAATTTCATCTGAATAAGAGTGGTGATCCATCTTCAAAGTCCACTGAAATCAAATGGAAATCTGGAATGGATTTGACAAAGCGTTCAAGTTAAACTCAGAATAAAGCCGGCAGGAAGAGGCAGCATGAGGAACCAGGGAGCTTCTTTAACTGATTTACTGACCATTCTGATGCAGGTGCTGATGAGTTAGGAGAGGTCATTAAAGATGATATTTGGCCAAACCCATTACAGTACTACTTGGTTCCCGATATGGATGATGAAGAAGGAGAACAAGATGATGATGATGAAGAGAAGGAAGGATTAGAAGATATTGATTAGAAGGAAATGAGGAGGAAGATGAAGAAGATGAAGATGATGATGAAGGGGAGGAAGGAGAGAAGGGTGAAGGAGAAGATGACTAATAGAACACTGATGGATTCCGACCTTCCTTTTTAAAAATTTCCTCCAGTCCTTGGGAGCAAGTTGCAGGTTTTTTTGGTTTGGTTTTGTTTGTTTGTTTTCTTCTTGTGCTCAGTCACCCTGTTCTTGAGGTCTCTTTTCTCTACACCATGATTCTCAACTTATTTGGGGGGAAATACCTTGAGCAGAATACCATGGGAAAAGAGTCTCTACCCCTTTCTGTTCGAAATTCATTTTTATCCCTTCTTGTCTGAACAAAAACTGTATGGAATCAACACTGCTGAGCTCTGTGGAAAAAAAGAAAAATTTCCTCCCTTCTCTCTGCTGGAAGCTGGAGGATGTGAGGCCCCTGAGTGGCAGTGCCCAGAATTCTAGCTTTTCTCCTCCTTTCTCTGAATGAAAACATTTAGCATTTACCAACATGTATCTGTCTACTTTCTCTTGTTAAAAAACAAAACAAAACAAAATCTTAGAAAATGTGTTTATAGAAGGTCACCAAAGGGTGGGTTTGAGATGTTTGGGTGAGTTAAGTGGGCATTTTGACAACATGGCTTCTCTTTTTGCATGTTTAATTGTGATATTTGACAGACATCCTTTGCAATTTGACACTTTTTAAAATAAATTCTCTACTAATGATGACTTGAACCCTGCCACTCAATGGGAGAATCTGCAGAGCCTGTAGGATCTTATTTGGAATTGACATTCTCTATTGTAATTTTTATCCTGTTTTTTTTTAATTTTCTTTTTGTTTCACTGGAAAGGAAAGATGATGCTCAGTTTTAAAGGTTAAAAGTGGACAAGCTGCTTTGTTACGATAAAACTAAATGTGTACACACAAAACAAAATTATAAATCTGGTGACTGTTCTATTTGTAATAGTACTCGCTATTTTCTAGCTGTTAATATCCAACCATATACTTGTATCGTTGGCTCATTGTACCTAAATATAGCAGTGAAAGGGATTATTTTCCCAAAATGTTTTAAGTTTAATGATATTAAAATCATCTAGATTGAGTTTTATAGATTTTCAGAGCTGTTACTCTTTTGGTGAATGGCGTTGAAAAGAAAAGGAGGGAATTACATGAAGTAAGGATGATTTTGGACTTTTAATCATTTTGCCTATTAGAAATTAAAAAAAAATTTTTTTTACCATGTTACATAGAAAATGGTTAAGGCCTAATTTTTTCCCCCAGATTTGCCCAGCTACTTCTTTGAAGAACCAAAATATATGCACAATCTTTGAAAACAAGATGGCCAGGTATAGTGGCTCACACCTGTAATCCCAGCAACTTGGGAGGCTGAGGTGGTGGATTGCTTGAGCCTAGGAGTTTGAGGCTGCAGTAAGCCATGATTGTGCCACTGCATTCCAGCCTGAAAATGTATTCCAAGTTTCAAGCAATCCTCATGGAAACTACTGGCTCTAAATTTTATGAAAAGTACTCATATATTATTCACTAAAACCACTACAAATATTATAGTAAATATTTATTATAGAACTGCTGTTTGTTAAAATTATTGTTAAATTTGGACATGCTGTTTTAAAAATATTTTATTTTAGCTTGATGTAAATTATAAATTGGGAGTTGTCTCCAAGTGTTTAAGGTAAGAATTAGGAAGGAGGCATTAAAAAAAGAACAAGTAAGTGCTGCTGATGTTTTTATAGTATACAGTATATAGAGAATTTTGTGTTAGCTGAATTTTTGTTTTGTCTTCTTTAATAGGGATAATTGAAATGACTATAAAGTTTCTGAGATTATGAGAATAAGAAATCTCATGATGACTTCTAGTACATAATGTGGGCAAAACTACTTTGAGCATTCTGAAGTACTTTGTAAATGAAAAGTTTTATGGTTAATACAAAAAACTTGCAATGGAAAAGAAAGTGCCATAAAAATACCCTAGAAATACTTAATTCCTCCAAGTTATGGATGAAGGAAATAAAAAGTAGTGAGCAATTTAACCAATATTTAGTGAGTACTTATTTATGAAGAGTATTACAGATGACTTTACCAAAATTAAATAGAGTATCATTCTCACGAGGTGGGTGGATCACTTAAGGCCAGGAGTTCCAGACCAGCCTGGCCAACATGGTGAAACACAGTCTCTACTAAAAATAGAAAAATTAGCTGGGTGTGGTGGCAGCACCTGTAGTCCCAGCTACTTGGGGGCTGAGGTGGGAAGATTGCTTGAGCTCAGGAGGTTGAGGCTGCAGTGATCCGTGATTGTGCCATTGCAGAGCAAGACCTTGTCTCAAAAAAAAAAAAAAAAAATTGTGTTAAAAAAATAAACTTGGATCTGGTCTTCAAATAGTACAACCAGTAAATTTTGAATTTTATAATATTTCATAAATTGTTAATTTCTCTAGTAAAGTCAAACATTGAAACTAAAAAGTTGCCGTCAGACTAACTCATAAAATGACTCATTGGAATCATTTTTTTTCTTTCTCACATTAGAAGCAGACTGGAATCATTTTTTATATTCGTTGTTTTTCCCTTGAAGTGTCAGTTTTCCATTCTTACCACTTCTTCAAAGGCAAGATTTTGTAGATCCAGCATTAGTTGACTCTTTTTATTCTTGCCTTATCTAGAATTCAATTTTTCCTCTGATGTTATTTTTGGTCTGCAACTGTAATTTAATTTTCCTCTTTTATGAAAAACTTCATTTTAAACCTTTTACTTTTACTTATTCTCCACTATATATTTGAACATACTTAAGAATATTCATCTTTATATATAGAATCCTATATTGAGAACTGTTTTTCTTTAATGCTGAATAGACTCAAAATCAACTTTGCCTTTTTTTCAAAGTTTTAAACTCAAGGCAATGGTTAGTAAATTTGTAGCTGCCCTTCATCTCTTTTTTTATTAACACATACTTATATAGTAATCACTATGACCAGGCAGTGTTCTTAGTACTCTTTAAATATTCACTCATTTAATCCTTATAATACTTTTATAAAATAGTGTAATTATCCTCATTTTAAAGATGAGGAAACTGAGGCACAGCTAGGAAGCTGTGGGCTTGGAAACAAATCCAGACAATCTGACTCAAGAGTCTGTTCTTTTGGCCACTGTGCTCGCCTGCCCCCCTGCCTGTCTGTCTGCCTCTCATGAAGAGGGTCTTTTGTTTTTTGCTTTGTTTTTTTGAGATAATTTTTTTCTGGTATATCTCTTCCTCAGAGTTAGTTCTTCCCAGATAGGGTGGACAACAGCAATTGGTAGGGGAATCTACCTTTTTATGCTGCTGGTGGCATTGGGATTGCTCTGGGTTATTGACTCACCAGAGTAGAGAGAATGTACTCCAATTGCTAGAGTGGGAGGTTCAGCCTGGGGGCTCTGGGGAGTGGGGCTGCCTCTAATTCATTTCTATATCCCCCTACACCTAGCATAGTGCTTGCTGTAATGGGCCCTAAGTAAATAATTTATTGAATGGAATGAACTAGTTCTAGTCCCAGGTTTGCAGTTAATCATTGGATATGAACTTCAGTGGATTATATCATGTTATGTGGCCTCATTTCCCTTTCTATAAAGTGGCCTTAATAGTTTGAATGAGGAATTAAATAAATTAATATATGTGAATAGGCTTTGTAAAATTTAAACACTATTTACATGTAAAGGATCAAGTGTTTTAAAAGCTGTGTTTATTTTTATTTTTATTATTTTTTAAGAGACAAGGTCTCACTTTCTCACCAGACTGGAGTGCAATGGCATGATCATAGCTCACTGCAGCCTGAACTCCTGGTCTCAAGCTATCCTCCCACTTCAGCTTCCCAAGTAGCTAGGACTACAGGCACACACCACCATGCCCAGCTAATTAAAACACTTTTTTTTTGCGGGGGGGTACAGCTAGGGTCTTGCTTTGTTGTCCAGACTGGTCTGAAGCTCTTGGCCTCAAGTGATCCCCTGCTTAGCCTCCTGAGCTGCTGGGATTACAGGCATGAGCTATTGTACCTGTCCAACAGCTGTTTTTTTAAAATGGTCCTAGAAGGCTGGGCACAGTGGCTCACGTCTGTATTTCCAGCACTTTGGGAAGCCAAGGCAGGTGGATCACTTGAGGTCAGGAGTTTGAGACCAGCCTGGCCAACATGGTGAAACCCCATCTCTACTAAAAATCCAAAAAAAATTAGCCAGGCATGGTGGCGCACACCTGTAGTCCCAGCTACTTGGGAGGCTGAGGCAGGGCAATCACTTGAACCCGGGAGGCCGAGGCTGCAGTGAGCTGAGATCGCGCCACTGCAGTCCAGCCTCGGCAACAGATCAAGACCCTGTCTCAAAAAAGTAAATAAGCCTAGATATTAACACTTTAAAGGCTAAATAACAGAATTTATAAGAATATATGCTTTCCCCCAAGGTACACGTGATATTTTTAATTTTTATTAGAAAATATATATCTGGCCAGGCATGGTGGCTCATGCCTGTAGCCCAGCACCTTCAGAGGCTGAGAAGCAAGAGGATTGCTTGAAGCCAGGAGTTCGAGACCAGCCTGGGCAACAGAGCAAGATTGTGTCTCAAAAAAAAAAAAAAGAAAGAAAAGGAAAGAAAAAGAAAAAGAAAATATCCATTTTGGCATGCAGTTCTAGGTTAAAAAATATGTATGTGTGTATCATTTAAGATTTTTCTGAATTGGCCCTTGGGCAAAAATAGTTACTGATTATTGTTTTAAAGTACATTTAAATTCTATAGGTGTGATCTTTAGGCTTCTAATCCTACATTAATGTACATAAATATAGAATATGGAATTATAAGAGCTTTTTGGTGCTGTTACTCTTGTTCTCAGGCAGTCTGTATTGCTTCTCTGAAAATACTTGAAATTGTGCTTATGGAAAAGAGGCACTTAGCACCAGGAAGCTCTCTCTCTCCTCTGCCAGGAGAAACTAAGCAAAAATACAATCATATTTACCTTTTTAAAAAATTGTGAAAAAAATATGCATAACATAAAACTTAACCACTTTAACTATTTTTCAGGGTACTGTTTTGCAGCATTAAGTACATTCACCATCACCACTGTCTATCTCCAGAACTTTTTCATCTTCCCCAACCGAAACGCTGTACCTGCTAACCACTAACTCCCCATTAGAGAATGCCAACCTGTCCCTGAGGTGGAGAGGTTGTCCCTAGCAACCACCATTCTATTTTCTGTCTCTATGAATTTGACTATTCTAAATATCTCATATAAGTGGAATAATATATTTAATATATAAATTTACCATCTTTTTTTTTTTTGAGACGGAGTCTCACTCTGTCACCCAGGCTGGAGTGCAGTAGTGCGATCTTGGCTGACTGCAACCTCTGCCTCCCGGATTCAAGTGATTCTCCTGCCTCAGCCTCCCGAGTAGCTGGGGCTACAGGCGTGCACCACCACACCCGGCTAATTTATGTATTTTTAGTAGAGACAGTTTAATCATGTTGGCCAGGCTGGTCTCGAGCTCCTGACCTCGTGATCCACCTGCCTTGGCCTCCCAAAGTGCTGGGATTACAGATGTGAGCCACTGCGCCCGTCCAAATTTACCATCTTAACCATTTTTAAATATACAGTCCATTGACGCTACTTATATTCACAATATTGTGCAACCCTCACCATTGTTTCCAAAACTTTTCATCACCCAAATTAAACTTGGTACCCATTAAGCAATAGTTTCCCCCAACCCCTGGTAATCTCTAATTTATTTTTTGTTTTTATGAATTTGACTTTTCTAGGAATCTTACATGAGGAATCATATAATATTTGTCCTTTCGTGACTGGCTTATTTCACTTAATGTCTTTAAGATTCATCTATATTGTAGTATGTGTCAGAATTTTCTTCCTTTTAAAGGCTGGATAATACTCCATTGTATATGTGTAACACATTTTGTTCATCCACTCATCTGTTGATGGATACTGAGTTGCCTCCATCTTTTGGCTGTTGTAAATTTTGCTGTGTCGAACATGGGTGTACAGATACCTTTTCAAATGCCTGCTTTCACTTTGGGGTATAAACTCAGAAGACCTTTTCTTTGCCTCACCATAAATGAGGAGATACTGGGGTTCTAGTTGCCATAGGAACTTATCTTGAAATTAAATATACTATTATAATGCTTTTTCTTTTGAGCATTTATATTATCGGGTATTTTCTCACTGTTGACATTATACTATTCTGGAGTAGATTCAAATTCTAAGTATTTTAATTCTATATTTGAATCACTTCCATAGGATAAAGTATATTAACTTGTTTGCCTCACCTATAGCGTGAGCAATAATTTTTAGTAACTCTGGCTTAACATTTTTTTATTACTTAGACATTTTTTGAAAATGTCATTAATGCCTATATTTATATCTGAAATGGAATTCTTTTAATTATTTTCAGTTTTTCTTTCTACATGGAATTTAATGCCTCAACTGAACACTGCCTTCAGGAAGACATTGAAAGTTCTTTGTGCAGATGAATGTATCTTAGGACATAGTGATAAACTAAGTTTTATAAATGTCAGTGCTTTCATAATGCACAGTAGATTATTTTTTCATATACTAGGCACATAGTCAAATTTCTATGCCTAGGTTTTCATATTCAGTAAACTTACTAATACTTTACTTTGTTCTATTTTGTTGACTATACAAAATAGGACTACAGTGGTAAGGAATAGCCATTGAGGAATCTTTTTGGAGTATAATCTATTCAAATCCTCATTTTCTTCATACAGGTACTGTTTTACTTTCCATTTGTTACTGGATACTTTAAAGAACATTTACTTTTTCGCTGTTTCCTGAGATACTAACTCAGCTCTCAAGCTATCAAAAATATATTAACATATTCTCTGTTATATATTGTAGTTTATTTCTCTGAGAAATTTATTTTAAAGTACATTTTTACACCTATTCAAAATGTGTAACCAATGGAGTCAGAAACTTCCGAACAATAAAGCTAATCCTTTTATTGATTTATTTGTAACGAAACACAGCTTTTTGGTACTCCGATGGAATGGACCTGCAGCTCCCAAGTCTTTCTCTACCGCTGGGTGGCTAGATTTTCCTTAGCTGCTATAACTCTAGGGGAAAAAGCTTTTTTTTTTTTTTCCCCTTCCCGAGTTTTGGCAAGCTCTGCAGATCCTGCTTGGTGTTTAGCTATTTGGATTCAATTTATTTCCTAGGATATTTGTGCTGTCAAATACTTTGGGAAATCAAATTCAAATCCAAAACATTTAAAATATATAACTGAATAACCTTCAAAGGATCAAATCTAAGAACTGTTCAGCTAACCTATATTGGAAATGATAACAGCTTGAATTTTATGAGGCAATCTTAGTAATATATGGCCTTTTAAAGTCACCAAAATTGTTAAAAAAAGTCATCCAAAAAATAACCTTTATATTTATGTCTGAACTATAATTTTGCCCATTATTTCAAGTTTTCTTTCTGTGTGCAAAATTTAATGGTTAAATTGCTCATGATACAAAGAGAAAATATTTATTTCTAGTGTATCTTCATGAACTTCTGATGTTTCAAGAATCAATAGTCATGGAGAAATAGGGAAGCATTTCGGCTATTTTTAAAAAATTCTTAGGTCAATGTACCTTTAAAGATTAAATAATGAGATTAGCACACTCAAAATATGAAAAATGTGGACATAAAAAGGGAGAGTTGCCACCTTATTGATAAAGACACCTTTAAAGATATTCGGCAAGTAGAATTCTAGTAAAACTACAAATGTTACATTTCAGGAACAAGGTTTAGCTTAGGGAATTATTGTGAGAGAGAGAGAGAGATATATATATATATATAAATTTTTTTTGTACATAGAGTCTTACTCTGTCACCCAGGCTGGAGTGCAGTGGCACAATCATGGCTCACTGCAGCCTCTACCTCCTGGGCTCAAGTGATCCTCCCACCTGAGCCTCCTGAGTAGCTGGGACTACAAACATGTGCCGCCAAGCCTGGCTGTTTTTTGTATTTTTTGTAGAGATGGGGTTTCACCGTGTTGCCCAGGCTGGTCTCAAACTCCTGGGCTGAAGGGATTCGCCTGCCTCAGCCTCTCAAAGTGCCGGGACTACAGGAGTGAGCCACCATGCCTCGCTGTATTGTGGTATATTAAAGAGCGTGTGCTTTGGAGTTTAATTACTGACTCTGTCACTTCCAGCTTTGTGACTTTTGGCAAATTACTTAATATCACTGAGCTTTAGTTTACTTGTTTTGTAAAGGCAATGTATGTAAAGCATTTACTACTGTGCCTGGAATAGGGTGGGTGTTCAATGTACATCACCCTCTGTTTAAACCACGGTTGTGATATTAATAACTGATTCTCACTTATACTGGAGAGTCTCTACAAAAAAGCAGACTCAACCTATTATTAAGACTGCATCTGTAAGTAACTTTGCTAGTACCAAGAGTTCAATCTTTTCACAGTGTCCTGACTATAAAGGGAAAGTTTTGAAAATGTGTTTCTTCAGTTAAAATAATAGCAGCTAACACTTACTGTTTGCTTACTGTGTACCAGTACTCTTCTAAGTTCTTTATGGATATTAGCTCATTTATATCACAACAACCACCATATTTGGTAGGTTCTATATTCTGTTATTATCTCTATTTTAATAGGATGCAGAAACTGAGGTACACAGAGATTAACCATGCTCAAATTTACACTGGGCTGTAAAGCCAGGCTGGTGGAGCTGGGCTCCAAAACCAGGCAGTCTGGCTCTATGATCTGCATTCCTAACCACTTGCCTAAATTATTAAAACATTTTTGTGTACATTTCTACTGGATGCATTGTTTAATGGTGGAACATTTGGAGAATATTTCATAGTTATTTTACTCTTTTAAAACACTCCACCCTCCAAATAGTTGTTACTGTTGAAATGATTGAAATACTTATTTTGGAATTTCAATATATTCCTCTATTTTCAATAAAATGAAATTACTTTCAATAAGAATATATGTTTGGTTAGAAAGGTAACAAAATGCTTAGGTGTTAAAGAAATGATTTATAAAAATAGACATTAGACATGACCCTTTTAAAGACCTTTAAAATTATTTTGTTACTGTGTGTGTTGTTTTCAATAAATAACACCACCTAATTGGACTAAATATTTTGTTAGACATACAAAGGAAGTTCTTCAAATTTGGATTTCTTTCCATGTTGAAAGAGGGGAGATCCTTGAATGCTATAGAAATGTATTGTGGTTGATGGCTTTTCTGTGTTTGAATTTGTTCCAGCTGTGCTACAGTGCTGTTCTCCTACCCACATGGATGCTCTAAGTAGTTGTGTCACTCCCACTGCCTCTTCCTATGCACACTGCAACTACTTCCAGGTAAGATTCTTGCAACTGTGGCCATGCTCCGCGCTTTATGTGCAATTTTATCGATCTTGCAAAATTTCAAAGTGTAATTTTATATTAATGAGTAACCAGAAGTAAGCTGTGGATTAATGGGCTTTGTTTTCTCAATTCTTAAAAAAAAAAAGAGAAAATTGATATAAATAATATCTCAGAATTCTTCTAGGCCAGAACTGTTCAATATAGTAGCCACTAGCCACTTGTGGCTATTTAAGCTAATTAAAATTAAATGAAATTTAAAAATTCCTCAGTTATACTAGTCACATTTCAAGTACTCAATAGTCTCATATGGTTATTAAAATTAAAATTAAATTGATTTAAAAATTATTCCATACTTAAAGTAGACACATTTTGAGTGCTCAGTAGTTTCATATGGCTTATGGGTACTGAATTATACAGCACAGATGTAGAACATTCCCATCATTGCTGAAAGTTATTTTAAACAGTGCTGTTCTGGATTTTTCCAAGGTAAAATGAATACCAGATAAACGCTACAAGTGTATAAGTCACCAAATGACAGATTCTTCCAAGATGATACAGATAATTAGACTTTTCTTTTTAAGGAGAAAGGAGAAAAATGTCAAAAATGAGAAATTTAAGTGGTGGCCCCCTTCATCCATAGCCCCTATGTTGTAAACACCATAATGGTTCAGTATCCCTTAGTCAAAATGCTTGGGACCAGGAGTGTTTCAGATTTTGGATTTTTTCAGATTTTGGAATATTTCCAAAAACATAATGAGATATCTTGGGAATATGACCCGAGTCTAAACATAAAATCTAATTATGTTTCATATATACCTTATGCACATAGTTTAAAGGTAATTTCATGCAATATGTTTAGTAACTTTGTTCATGAAACAAAGTTTGTGTTAAGTGCTTTTTTGCTGGAATTTTCCACTTGTGGTATCATGCCAGCACTCAAAAAGTTTCAGGTTTTGGAGTATTTGAGATTTTAGAATTTTGGATTAAGGATGCTCAACTTTTACTTCAAATATCTTCTCATTATTTCTTAGGAGACACTTGCTTGGAGTTAAACGTTTTATATAGCTATTTTAAGGATACTTTTAAATTCCATGCTTTGTATTTTTATGCTGTAACTGCCAAAGATTGGAATTGTGTGTTTGCCTTGGATAATCATCTAGCCAAGATAGTTTCAAGATAGTCTCAGTTCTTAGGAGAATATCTTACCACTATAGTGGCATTAGGGTACTCAAAAGAACATTCCCTTTTTTTTTTTTTTTTGGAGAAAATCTACATAGGAAGTCAAATTATAATCAGATTGTTGTTTGAAGTATAGAATGAGATCAAGGGGACTTAGCTGGCCATTTTTCATGGCTGATATGATCAAGCATGATATCCTAGCCCATTCGTCTTCACTGGAGGGACATACCTATCCCACAGTTAGATGCTCTTGTTTGTGGGTCCAGGCACTCTCTTCTCTGGATCATGCTGGAGATACTATGACAGTGTTTATATCTTGATTATGTTGTGTGCTAAATAAAACATTTTTATAAAGACCTTTTCTTGTTATAGAGACAATATATGGCCGTGTACGATGGGTCATGCCTTATAATCCCAGCTCTTTGGGAGGCCATGGTGGGAGGATTGTTTGAGGCCAGGAAATTGAGATGAGCCTGGGTAACATAGTGAGTGAGACCCTATCTCTTAAAAAAAAAAAAAGAAAGAAAAAAAGGAAGGAAGAAGGAAGGGAGGGAGGGAGGGAGGGAGAGAGAAAGGGTGGGTTAGTTGGATGTAGTGGTGCATGCACCTTTTGTCCTAGCTTGGGAGGCTGAGGTGGGAGGATCAAGCGATCCTCCCACCTTGAGGAGTTTGAAGAGTTTGAGGCTATAGTGAGCTATGATTGTGCCACTGTATTCCAGCCTGTGCAACACAGTGAGACCCTGTCTCAAAAAAAAAAAAAAAAAAAAAATCTGCCAGGCGTGGTGACTCACGCCTGTAATCCCAGCACCATTTTGGGAGGCTGAGGTGGGTGGATCACTTGGGGTCAGGAGTTTAAGACCAGCCTGGCCAACATGGCGAAACCCTGTTTCTACTAAAAGTACAAAAATTAGCTGGGCATGGTGGTGGGCGCTTGTAATCCCAGCTACTCAGGAGGCTGAGGCAGGAGAATCGCCTGAACCTGGGAGGCGGAGGCTGCAGTGAGCCAAGATCGTGCCATTGCACTCCAGCCTGGGTGACAAAAGTGAAACTCTGTCTCAAAAACAAAACAAAAAATTTTAAAAAGACAATACGTGTTCATCATAGGAAAATAGCAATAAGCACACATAAAATTTTGAAATAGAAAAATGGGAAAGTGTTTCAGATTCCATCCTGAAAATAAATGCAATTGGTTTAGTTGGACTGTAGGTATGGGTGAGAGTGTGCGTGCACAGTCAGTACATTGTATTGTTTAAGAGCAAGAGCTCTTGAATACGGCAAACCTAGGCTTGAAACCTGGCTCTGTCAGTTATTTCATTGTAACTTTGGGTAAATTAGGAAGTTTCTGGACCTCAGTTTTATCATTTGAAATGGAGATTATCACATTTCACAGGGCTCTTTTGAAGGTTGGATGAAATCTATATAAAGCACTTTGCATGTGCTTGGCACATAGTAATAACTCAATAAATGTGCTATTGGCTATAGTCACTTAGTGCTTATACCATTTGAATTTACATTATTTGGCATTAGTGGCCTTCTGAAAATCTTTGACAATCTTTGTTAATGATTGTGTTTAGCAGCATCAACTCACTACATACTTTCTTTAATCATAACTCTTCTGTATTTTAAGTTTATAATCTGATATAATCAGCAAACATTTATTGAATGCCTACTCTGTGCGAAGCTCTTCATTGTGCAACATCAATTCATTACATGTTTTATTTAATCATTCTTCTGTATTTTATGTTCACAGATCTTTATCACCAAACATGTATTAAATGCCTACTCTCTGCAAAGCAGTATATATAAGGGAATATATCTTAAAGATGTAAATCTAAAAGCAACAGCCATTTTAGTCTATTGCTTTGTTATTAAAAATAAATAATCCCAGGAAACAAAGGACATTTGATATTCCATCCATTTTTCTCCATATTATTTGGAACAGAATATTAGTACCGCTCCCTGAATCTGTAGAAGGATTGGTAGACTTGTGAGCATCCTGTGTTTGAAATTTCCTTACTGCATTCCTGAAACAGTATATGATAGATACAAATTATGTTTTTGTCTGTCAGCCTTTATGGAAGAATTTGGTGTATAGATGCTTTATCAGCAAATAGGTATTTGGGTACTATAGCTTTTGATTTTGTATAGTTTAACCTTAAGAATTATTGACCATTGGAGTATTAAACTTAGCAGAGTGGTTGACATGTAGTATATACTAAGTAAATGCTAACAGTAGATTTGAAGCTACTATTGCTGAAAAGTAGATTAGTGTCTAGGTTTTCTTAGTGATCTTTAAGTTTAATCTATTTATGTTTAGCACTCATCAGCCTAAATATTGTAGCTTTCCTCCTTAATCTCATATTTTATTTTCTATCCAAACAGTTATATTTTTTCTTTTCCCAGAATCCTTCAATGCAGTCCTCCTATCCAGTTGAATTTTTGCCTTCCAATTGGCCCTGCAGTACTACTGATGAAAATACAAAGACAGAAGTAAACCTAGAGGCTGTCTTTCAGATAGTTGATGAGTTGCATTCCTCCCCTAAATTGGAGATGGTAAAGGTGGAGCCTGTTGAGAATCAGTGCCCAACATCTCCGTCTTACAGAGGCCAACACATTTTAGCTAATTCTAACAACAGCAATCCATGTTCTGCAAGTCAGGCTAGCCAGCTGGAGCCACTTACTCCTGTAGGCTCAGATATTATGTCTTTTGTGGTTGGAACAGAACAAGCAGTTGCCAGCTCTCTACCACAGTCACCTGAGTACATCTATACCATCCACACAGCTCAGCCTGTTGAAAATAGCACAATACAGGAATCTGCAGCCATCCAGCAAGCTCATGTCAAACTGAAGGAGCACCTAAATCATAATCCATCTCCATCTTCAGTAGTATTTGTGCAGGAAGGGCCACCATTCAGCACACACCAGGTAAGGGGGCAAAGAAAAAAATGCTTATAAAGCTCAGAGTACCTAGTACTTCTGCTAAAGACTATTCTAGTGGAGAGTTTGTTCAGATTTTATTTGGGTTTAATACCAGTTCATTATGGTTTCCAGGAGGATCATGTCCCAGTGGTTCTGCACAAAAGATTCAGAAAGAAGTTACCTTAACCCTTAAGCATCATCTCACTATATTATGCATGGTCTGAAGTCAACCTCTAAAGAGAGGTTGTCTAATTGAGCATTGTAGTATGAAGCTTATTTTCATGTTATAAACATCTCTTGAGTTTTTGCTTCCTATCTTAATTTGGATAGATTTGATATGCCTGGCTGATAATTATATTACCCAGGAGGGATGGTTTATTTGACAGATATTATGATGACTTTCCTAGCCATTTGTAGCATGGAGGTAAGGAGATGGTTGGAAGTCTTTTCTAACTTTATTACAGCATCATTGAACTGTAACTTGTGAGCATACTGTGTTTGAATTTCCTTACTAATATCTGCACTCCTAAAGCAGAAGGTAAAGGCTAATTCCTTTATTGCCACTAGTTTATTACAAGAAAATGAATAAACTTTAATTCTGAATAATTAGCAAGAATAATTCATCAAAAGTACATCCACAGAAACAAAGTCAAATAGCACGTTCTCATTTTATAAGAGGAAGCTAAATAATGTGTACACACTGAACATACAATGTGGAATAATAGACACTGGAGACGTGGAAGGATGCGAGAGTGGGTGGGGGAACGGAGATGAGAAATTACTTAGTGGGTACACTGTACACTATTCACCCAAAGCCCAGACTTCACCACTATGCAGTATATCCATGTAATAAAACTGTACCTGTACCTCTTAAAATAATACCAAAAAAATCCAAATTAAAAAGAAATTTTTTTTTTTTTGAGGTGGAGTCTCTCTCTGTCACCTAGGCTGGAGTGCAGTGGTGCAATCTCAGCTCACTGCAGCCTCCACCTCCTGGGTTCAAACGATTCTCCTGCCTTATCCTCCCAAGTAACTGGGATTACAGGCGAGCCACCATGTCCAGCTAATTTTTGTATTTTTAGTAGAGACGGGGTTCCACCATGTTGACCAGGCTGGTCTTGAACTCCTGACCTCAGGTGATCCACCTGCCTTGGCCTCCCACAGTGCTGGGATTACAGGCATGAGCCACTGTGCTTGGCCCCAAATTAAAATCTTTTTTTGTGTGTGAATTAAGTATTTTTTCCTACTTTTAATTTTTTTCTTGATCTTAGCCTGATATGTGTATATATATTTTTTCCATTTTGGATTTTTTCTTTAATGGGACTGAAACTCTGTTCATTGTTAGAAAGTCCCAAGATAACTTTTGGCAGGTTTTTGTTTTTTGCAGCCTTTTTTAGCTCTATTTTTAGATCCAAATGTCTTAAATTTATATCACCTCATTTTTTTTTAGCCTGACTGTCAAGGTCTAGTATATTGTGTTAAGATAATATTGTAAATTCAGTAGACAAAATATAGGCCCATTATGGTTTGTTGTTGTTATTGTTGTTGTTTTGAGATGGAGTCTCACTCTGTTGCTCGGGCTGGAGTGCAGTAGCGCAATCTTGGCTCACTGCAGCCTCCACCTCCTGGGTTCAAGGAATCCTTCTGCCTCAGCCTCCTAAGTAACCAGGATTACAGGTGTGTCCCCCCAGGCTGGCTACTTTTTTGTATTTTTAGTAGAGACAGAGTTTCACCATGTTGGCTGGTGTTGAACTCCTGACCTAAGGTGATCCGCCCACCTCGGCCTCCCAAAGTGTTGGGATTACAGGCATGAGCCACTGCACCTGGCCCCATTATGTTTTAAATATATTTGTAGAACACAGAATTTGTCTTTGTTCCTTCATAGTCACATCTGAAATATTTCAGATCTTAAAACTGCACTTGTACACAGTAACTTTTTCATTAACAAATATATCTTGGCCAGGCGCAGTGGCTCACGCCTGTAATCCCAGCACTTTGGGAGGCCGAGGCGGACAGATCATGAGGTCAGGAGATTGAGACCATCCTGGTTAACATGGTGAAACCCTGTCTCTACTAAAAATACAAAAAATTAGCCGGGTGTGGTGGTGGGTGCCTGTAGTCCCAGCTACTTGGGAGGCTGAGGCAGGAGAATGGCATGAACCCAGGAGGTGGAGCTTGTGGCGAGCTGAGATCGCGCCACTGCACTGCAGCCTGGGCGACAGAGCAAGACTCCGTCTCAAAAAAAAAAAAAAGTGTATATATGTGTGTGTGTGTGTGTGTGTGTGTGTGTGTGTGTGTGTGTGTATGTATATAAAGCTGTGTTTTAAACTTTTTATTTCATTATATAATTTTATTTTAAAATAAATTCATAAAGAAATGGAGTATTTCAGAAGTTGATCAACTTGACAAAGGGATTTACATTCCAAAGAAAATTTAGGAACTGTAAGAAAGAAACTTAGGCTAGGCACAGTAGCTTATGCCTGTAATTCTAGCACCTTTGGAAGCTGAGGTGGGAGGATCGCTTGAACCCAGGAAGTCCAGACTGGCCTGGGCAACATAGTGAGACTCTATCCCTACAAAAACATTTTAAAAATTAGCTTGGTGTGGTGGCATACACCTGTGTCCTAGGTACTTGGGAGGCTGAGGTGGGAGGATAGCTTGAGCCTGGGAGGTCAAGGCTGTAGTGAGCCGTGATTACACCACTACACTCCAGCCTGGGCAACAGAATGAGACCCTGTCTGAAAGAAAGAAATTTATATTTTATAAACAGGGCAGATATAGATTTTATAGGGGCTAAAGCTTATACAATTTTGAGGGCCTCTTTAAGAGAAAGAATACAAAATTAGTAGAATAAAGTATCCACATCCCACTGAAACTATCTAACAGGATCACGCCTATGGCCATTCCAACAGGAGAGGAAGTCTGATAGAACATATTCTACAGAGAAAAAAGATGGTTTTAACCAATCATGGTGAAACTATCTTACTTTTGGTCAGGTGTGGTGGCTCACATCTGTAAACCCAGTGCTTTGGGAGGCCCAGGTGGAAAGATCCCCTGAGACCAGGAGTTACCAGCCTGGGCAACATAGCGAGACCCTGTCTCTACAAAAAGCCTTTTTTTTTTTTTTTTTTTTTTGAGATGTAGTCTCACTCTGTTGCCCAGGCTGGAGTGCAGTGGTACAATCTCGGCTCACTGCAACCTCCATCTCCTGGGTTCAAGCGATTCTCCTGCCTCAGCCTCCCGAATACCTGGGATTATAGGCACCTGCTACCACGCCCGGCTAATTTTTTGTATTTTTGGTAGAGACAGGGTTTCACCATGCTGGCCAGGCTGGTCGAGAACTCCTGACCTCATGATCTGCCCGCCTTGGCCTCCCAAAGTGCTGGGATTACAGCTGTGAGCTACCGCGCCCGGCCTACAAAAAAACTTTTTAAAAAGTAGCTAATACCTGTAGTCCTAGCTGCTCAGGAGGATCACTTGAGCCCAGGAGCTCGAGGTTTCAGTGAGCTATGATTGTACCACTGTACTCCTGCCTGGACAACAATGTGAGACCCTGCCTTAAAACAAAAAAAACCCTGTACTTTTGTAAGTTAAAAAAAAAAATCAACAAGCTTCATGGTAGATATTCCTCTGATCATAAGTAAATGTTTTAGCTCCATATACATTTTAATAGTTTGTGTAGGGAGAAAGGTATAGTATCAATAATAAGAATGAAAAGCCTTATAAGCTTGTTTGTTGGATCATGTTCCCATAATAGAACTCCTCTGATAAAATATCTTAACTTTTAGCAGATATTTGGAGGAAATCTCAAATAATGAATGGGTTTAATATTTTAGGTGGATGCCAATATAAAATGCCAGACCAGTTCACGTGAGAATATCTTGCCGTCAGAACAGATGGGATTCCTCATTTCAGAAATGGGGCCTGCTAGCAAGCCTAGTGAAGACACAGGTTTAGCCACTCCAGCCAGATACAGAGAGCACAGAAGCAACTCACAACAAGGAAAGTCCCCTGGTAAGGATTATTGTGCTCTAGAATGCCAGAAGTAGAATCACGCTGTAGAATTAATATATGAATGACATTTTTTCTGGGTCTCCATTTATTATTCATAATTGTATTAGACCTGTCACATTGCTATTTTTACATAGCTGTAATTTTAACTCTATATTTGTTCTTAATTATCATTGTGAAGTATGTAATAGTTATTTTCCTAATATTGCATATAATGATTTGGGCTTTGAAAATATAGAACATATTAAGAATAAGCAAAGGAATTTAGATTATTTAACTTGGAGAAGGCAAGGATGAAGGATGATTTAATAAGTATCCTCAGATGCCAGACTTCGAAATTGTAGTTGTACTTACTCTGTTATTAACAGACTCTAGGACAAGAGGGCATGCATTTATATTGTGACAAGAGAAAATCAGATGGAAATTTAGGATATTATCCTGAGCGCATTTTAAAGATACTATAAAGTATGACCCTATACCAATGAATGGTTTGTTATTCTTGTGGTTTGTAAGAACCCAGAATAAGTGATTGTTTTAGGCACATACAGTTGATTCTAATAAGACAAAATCATATTTTTTGAAGAAATAGTAACATCTAATAAAACATGTGTCTCATATCATCCAAAAATCAAGTTACCAAAGTCTGCAGTGGACAATTTTAATATTCTAGAATTATGTTCATGTCAGGGGCATGCAGTGCAGGCAGAATGACAGTGTAGGTTAAAATGACAGACCATCATTTTAACCTACAATAATTTGAAAAATGTTGAGAACTTCTGTGAGAATTTTTCCAAAAAGTAAATTAATAGTGATATGATCATGGTGTAGCTCAGACTCATAGGGTTCTTTCTGCAAAATGTCTTTTAGGCTAAAAACTGTCCATCATTTATTCACTAAATTTAGCTTGCACACTTTTAGTTGATTATATTTTCCAATCCATAATTAAAGACTAAAGATTTCTTACCACTGAAGGTGTTTAACACAATGGCATGAGCCTTGAAGGCAATTTAGATGAGAGAAAGGCAGGAACTAATATTTACCGTATCCATTTTTGTGCCATAGGACAAATCTGTTGGAAGTGGCATTGTCATTTTAAACATCAGGAAATTTAGGCTTAGAGTAAGTAACTTGTTCAAAGTCACATATAAATTTGTTTTATTTTTTCATTTTTTGGAGACAGAGTCTTGCTCTGTTGCCCGGGCTAGAATGCAGTGGTGCGATCTTGGCTCACTGCAGCCTCCACCTCATGGATTCCAGCAATTCTCATGCCTAAGCCTCCCGAGTAGCTGGGACTACAGGTGCGTGGCACCACACCCGGCTAATTTTTGTATTTTTAGTAGAGATGGGGTTTCACCATGTTGGCCAGGCTGGTCTTGAACTCCTGGCCTCAAGTGATCCACCCACCTCGGCCTCCTAAAGTGCTGGGATTACAGGCATGAGCCACCATGCCTGGCCCTTTTTTCTTTTCTTTCCTTTTCCTTTTCTTTATTATTATTATTATTATTTTTTTCTGAGACAGAGTCTTGCTCTGTTGCCCGGGCTGTAGTGCAATGGCGTGATCTCGGCTCACTGCAACTTCCACCTCCCAGGTTTAAGTGATTCTCCTGCCTCAGCCTCCTGAGTAGCTGGGATTACAGGCACACTCCACCACGACTAGCTAATTTTTGTATTTTTAGCAGAGGCAAGGTTTCCGCCATGTTGGCCAGGCTGGTCTTGAACTCCTGACCTCAGGTGATCTGCCTGCCTCGGCCTCCCACAGTGCTGGGATTGCAGGCATGAGCCACTGTACCCAGCTGCCTTTTTTCATTTTTTATAGAGATGGGGTCTCACTATGTTGCCCAGGCTGGTCTTGCACTCCTAGGCTCAAGCAGTCCTCCTGCCTTGACCTCTCAAAGTGCTGGGATTATGAGCATGAGCCACCATGCATGGCCAGTCACATATAAACTAATATTGCTAATATCCTACCCTAAGTTGTCTGCCTGTAGAGCACATATTCTTTCCTTTTAATTTTTTATTGTGTTGAAGAACATGTAACATAAAATTTATCATTTTAACCATTTTTATTTTTAATTTATAATTTAAATATAATTGTACATATTTATGAGGTACAATGTGATTTTTTGACACATGTATATGTAGTGTAATGATCAAATTGAGATAATTACCATATCCATCACTCTAAACATTTATCATTTCTTTGTGGTGATAACACTCTAAACCTTTTCTTCTAGCTGTCTTGAAATATACACTGCATTGTTATTTGCTACAATTATGCTACTGCGTAATAGAATACCAAAGCTTATTCTTCCTATCTAACTACAACTTTTGACCAACTTCTCCCAATCTCCCCACTTTCCTACTTTCCCCAGCCTCTGGTATTTTCTATTCTACTCTCTTCTATGAAATTAACTTTTTTAGCTTCCATATATGAGTAAGATCATGTAGTATTTGTCTTTCTGCGCCTGGCTTATTTCACTTAACATAATGTTCTCCAGGTTCACCTATGTTGCCAAAAATGACAAGATTTCATTCTGTTTTATGGCTGAATAGTATTCCATTGTATATTTATGTACGTACGTGTGTGTGTGTGTGTATATATATATATATACACACACATATATATATACACACACATATATATATATATATCACATTTTCTTTATTCATCTGTAGATGCGTATTTAGGTTGATCCATATCTTGGCTATTGTAAATAGTGCTGTGGTAAACACGGGTGTGGAGATGTCTCTTCAACATACTGATTTCATCTTCTTTGGAGATACATCCAGTAGTGGGACTGCTAAATTATATAGTGGTTCTATTTTTAATTTTTTAAGAACCTTCATACTGTTTTTCTATAATGCTATGCTAACTTACATTCCTACAAATAGTATATAAGAGTTCCCTTTTCTCTGCATCTTTGCCAGCATTTGTTATTTTTTGTCTTTTTTATAATAGCCATTTTAACTGGGGTGAGGTGATATTGTGGTTTTGATTTGCATTTCTCTGATGATTGGTGATATTGAGCATTTTTCCATATATCTGTTGGTCATTTGTGTATCTTCTTTTGAGAAATGTCTATTCAGATCTTTTGCTCATTTTTAAAATCAGACTGTTTTTTGTTTTTTTATTTGTTTTGCTTCTGAGTTGCTTAAATTCCTTATGTATTGTGCATATTAACCTTTTGTCAAATGTATAGTTTGCAAATACTTTCTCTCTTTATGTAGGTTGTCTCTTCATTGTATTGTGTCTTTTGCTATGCAGAAGATTTTTTGTTTGTTGTAATCCCATTTGTCCATTTTTGTTTTTGTTGCCTGTGCTTTCGAGGTCTTATCCAAAAAGTCCTCGCCCAGTCCATTTTCATGAAGCATTTTCCCTATGTTTTCTTCTAATAGTTTCATAGTTTTGAATCTTACATTTAAGTATTTAATCAATTTAGAGTTGATTTTTATATATGGTGAGAAATTGGGGTTTAGTTTCCTTCTTCTGCATATGGACATCCAAATTTCCCAGCACTATTTATTGAGGAGACCATCCTTTCTCCAATGCGTGTACTTGGCAACTTTTGAAAATCAGTTAGCTATAAATGTATAAATTTATTTTTGGGTTCTCTATTCTGTTACAATTGATTTAGATGGCTATTTTTATGCCTGTACCATGCTGTTTTGGTTACTATTGCTTTGGTAGTGTATTTTGAAATCAGGTAGGGTGATGCCTCCAGCTCTGTTCTTTTTGCTCAGGATTGCTTTGGCTGTCTGGGGTCTTTTGTATTGCTATATGAATTTTAAGAATTTTTTTTCTATTTCTGTGAAGAATGTCATTGGTATTTTGATAAGGCTTGCATTAAATCTGTACATCACTTTGGGTAATATGGACATTTTAACAATAATCTTCCAATCCATGCACATGCGATATCCTTCCATTTATTTATTTGTGTCCTCTTCAACATCTTTCATCAATGTTTTATAGTTTCCATTGTGAGGATAATTCACCTCCTTGGTTAAGTTTGTTTCTAATTTTTTTGTAGCTACTATAAATGGAATTGGTTTCTTGATTTCTTTTTCAGATAGTTTACTATTGGCATATAGAGAAACACTACTGATATTTGTAAGTTGATTTTGTATCCTGCAACTTTACTAAATTCATTTATTAGTTCCAATTTTTTTGGTGAAATCTTTAGGGTTTTCTATGTATATGATCATGCCATCCACAAACAAGGACAATTAGACTTTCTCCGTTCCAATTTGGATGCCATTTATTTCTTTCTCTTGCCTAATTGGTCTGGCTGGAATTTCCAGTACTGTGTTGAATAAAAGTGGTGAAAGTGGGCATTCTTGGCTTGTTCCAGATCTTCGAGGAAAAGCTTTCAACTTTTCATCATTCAATGTAATGTTAGCTGTGGGTTTGTCATACAGGGCCTTTATTGTGTTGAGGTATGTTCTTTCTATGACCAGTTTGTGTTTATCATGAAGGGATGTTGAATTTTATTTTTTTATTTTTATTTTTTTAAGACAGAGTCTCACTCTGTCACCAGGCTGAAGTGCAGTGGCGCAGTCTCGGCTCACTGCAACCTCTGCCTCCCAGGTTCAAGTGATTCCCCTGCCTCAGCCTCCCAAGTAGCTGGGACTACAGGCGCGTGCCACCATGCCTGGCTAATTTTTTTCGTGTGTTTTAGAAGAGACGCGGTTTCTCCATGTTGGCCAGGCTGGTCTCGAACTCCTGACCTCAGGTGATCTGCCCACCTTGGCCTCCCAAAGTGCTGGGTTTACAGGTGTGATCCACCATGCCCGGCCAGGATGTTGAATTTTACTGAATGATTTTTTAGCATCTGTTGAAATGATCATGTGGTTTTCATCCTTGATTCTGTTAATGTAATGTATTACATTGATTGATTTGTATATGTTGAACCCTCCTTGCATCCCTGGGATAAATCCCCCTTGGATCATGGTGAATGATCTTTTTAATTTGTTGTTGTTGTTGTTGTTGTTGTTGTTGTTGTTGTTTTGAGATGGAGTTTTGCTCACTCTGTCGCCCAGGCTGGAGTGCAATGGCATGATCTTAAGCTCATCACAACCTCTGCCTCCTAGGTTCAAGTGAATCTCCTGCCTCAGCCTCCTGAGTAGCAGGGATTACAGGCGCCTGCCACCATGCCCAGCTAATTTTTGTATTTTTAGTAGAGACAGGATTTCGCCGTGTTGGTCAGGCTGGTCTCAAACTCCTGACCTCAAGTGATGTGCCTGCCTCAGCCTCCCAGAGTGTTGGGATTGCAGGCGTGAGCCACTGCACCCGGCCTGGTTTGCTAATATTTTGTTGAGGATTTTTGCATGTGTGTTCTTCAGGGATATTGACCTGTAGTTTTCTTTTTTTTTGTTGTGTTTTTGTCTGGTTTTGGTATTAGGGTAATGCTGGCCTTATAGAATGAGTTTGAAAATATTTCTTCCTCTCCAATTTTTTGGAATAGTTTAAGTAGAACTGGTATTAGTGCCTTAAATGTTTGGTAGAATTTAGCAGTGAAGCCATCAGGCCTTAGGCTTTTCTTTGCTGGGAGACTTTTTGTTTGTTTGTTTTGAGACAGGGTCTCCCTCTGTCACCCAGGCTGAAGTACAGTGGTATGATTATGACTCACTGCAGCCTCAGCCTCCTGGGCTGAAGTAATCCTCTGATGTCAGTCTCCTGAGTAGCTGGGACCACAGGCATGCACCACCATTCCCAGCTATTTTTTTTATCTTCCCCAATTTAAATCTTTTAATTTAAAAGTAAACTTCACTGTTGAACATGCAAACTTGGGGAGGGCAGAAAGATCACACACACAAGGCTGCCATTTCACACCTGGAGGGTGGCGTGGAGGCCAGGCAGAGGTGCTCCTCACATCGCAGATGGTGCGGCCGCTGGGCAGAGGTGCGCCTCACTTCCCAGATGGTGCGGTGACGCCTAGCTAATTTTTAAATTTTTTGTAGGAATGAAGTCTTGCTATGTTGCCTAGGCTGGTCTCAAACTCCTGGCCTCAAGTGATCCTCCTGCCTCAGCATCGCAAAGTGTTGCGATTACAGGCATGAGCCACCATGCCAGGCCACCTGGGAGACTTTTTATTACTGCTTTGATATTATTGCTCATTATTGGTCTTTTCAGGTTTTCTATTTCTTTGTGATTCAACCTTGATACATTTTATGTGTTCAGGAATTTATCCATTTCTTCTAGGTTTTCCAATTTGTTGATGTGTAGTTGTTCATAGTAGTCTCTTATCCTTTGTACTTCTCTGGTATTAGTTGTGATGACTCCTTTTTCAACTCTGATTTAGAGGTTTTTTTATTATTTCTTTCTTTCTTTTTTGTTTTTTTGTCTTTGTTTTTCGAGGCAGGGTCTCACTGTGTTGCGAAGCTGTAGTGCAGTGGCATGATAATAGCTCACTGCAACCTTGAACTCTTGGGCTTAAGTGATCCTCCTGCCTCAGCCTTCCTGAGTAGCTAGGACTCCTCGTGTGTGACACCATGCTTGGCTAATTAAAAAATTTTTTTTTGTAGAGACAGGGTCTTGCTAGGTTGCCCAGGCTAGTCTTGAACTCCTGTCCTCAAGGAATCCTCCTGCCTCAGTCTCACAAAGTGCATTGCAGGCATGAGTCACACCTGGCCTTCCTTTTTTTTTTTTTTTTTTTTTTTAAAGTCTAACTAAAGGCTTGTTTAGTTTGCGTACCTTTTCAACAAAACAGCTCTTTGTTTTGGTGATCTTTTATATTGTTTTTAAAACTCTTTTATTTATTTCTGCTGTGATCTTTACTATTTCTTTCCTTCTACTTATTTTGGGTTTAGATTGTTTTTGTCTTTCTAGTTCCTTGAGATGTAATATAATATTGTTTATTTGAAGTCTCTATACTTTTTTGATGTAGGCATTTATTGCCATAAACTTCTCTCGTAGGACTGCATTTGCTATATCACATAGGTTTTTGGTAGTTGCATTTCCACTTTCATTTGTCTCAAGGAATTTTTAAATTTTCTTTTTAATTTCTTCATAGATCCATTGGTTGTTCATGAGCATATTGTTTAATTTCCACGTATTTGAACAGTTTCCAAAGTTCTTCCTGTATTGATTTCTAGTTTTATTGCATGTGGTCAGAAAAGATATTTGACGTAATTTCAGTTTTAAAAAAAATTGTTAAGACTTCTTTTATGGCCTAACGTATGGTCTATTCTGGAGATTGTTCCATATGTTGTTGAGAAGAACATATATTCTGTAGCAGTTGGGTGCAATCTTCTGTAAATGTTTGTTAGGTCCATTAGGTCTAAAGCACAGTTAACTCTGATGTTTCTTTGCTGATTTCTGTCTGGATGATTTGTCCATTGCTGAAAGCTGGGTGTTTAAGTCCCCTACTATTATTATTTTGCAGTTGATCTCTCCCTTTAGGTTTGTTAATATTTGCATTATATATTTAGGTGCTCCAGTGTTGGGTGTGTATATATCTACAACTTTTATATCCTCCTGCTGTATTAACCCCTTTATCATCATCATCATTATTATTTCTGAGACAGAGTTTCACTCTGTTGGTCAGGCTAGAGTGTGGTGGCACAATCCCAGCTCACTACAACCTCCGCCTCCCAGGTTCAAGCGATTCTCCTGCCTCAGCCTCCCAAGTAGCTGGGATTACAGGCGCCCGCCACCATGCCCGGCTAATTTTTGTATTTTTAGTAGAGACAGGATTTCACCATGTTGGCCAGGCTGGTCTCAAACTCCTAACCTCAAGTGATCCGCCCACCTTGGCCTCCCAAAGTGCTGGGATTACAGGCGTGAGCTACTGTGCCTGGCCTCCTTTATCATTATTTTTTATTGGTTTTAATTAAAGTCCTTTTTTTTTTTTTTTTTTGAGATGGAGTTTCGCTCTTGTTGCCCAGGCTAGAGTACAATGGCGCGATCTTGGCTCACTGCAACCTCTGCCTTCCAGGTTCAAGTGATTCTCCTGCCTCAGCCTCCCAAGTAGCTGGGATTACAGGCATGCACCACCACACCCAACTAATTTTATATTTTTAGTAGAGACAGGGTTTCTCCATGTTGGTCAGGCTGGTCTCGAACTCCCGACCTCAGGTGATCCACCTGCCTCAGCCTCCCAAAGTGCTGGGATTACAGACGTGAGCCATTGCACCTGGCCTTAAAGTCCATTTTATCTGATGTAAGTATAGCTAATGCTCTTCTTGTTTGGATGATGGAAAAGATGGAACATTCTTCTCCATCCCTTCACTTTCATTCTATGCATATCTTTTTTTTTTTTTTTTTGAGACAAAGTCTCACTCTCTCACCCAGGCTGGAGTGCAATGGCGCGATCTTGGCTCACTGCAAACTCTGCCTCCTGGGTTCAAACGATTCTCGTGCCTCAGCCTCCCAAGTAGCTGGGATTACAGGTACACGCCACCAAGCCCAGCTAATTTTTTTGTATTTTTTGGTAGAAACAGAATTTCACCATGTTGGCCAGGCCAGTCTCAAACTCCTGACCTCAAGTGATCTGCCTGCCTTGGCCTCCCACAGTGCTAGGATTACAAGTGTGAGCTACTGTGTCCAGCCTATGCATATCTTTTTAAAATTTTTTTAAAAAATTTTTTTTTTTTGAGGTGGAGCCTCACTCTATCACCTGGGCTGGAGTGCAGTGGTATGATCTCAGCTCACTGCAACCTCTGCCTCCCAGGTTCCAGCGATTCTCGTGCCTCAGCCTCCTGAGTAGCTGGGATTACAGGTGCCTGCCACCACACCCAGCTAATTTTTGCAGATTTTGTAGAGACAGGGTTTCACCATGTTGGCCAGGCTTGTCTTGGACTCCTGACCTCTGGTGATCCGCCTGCCTCGGTCTCCAGAAGTGTTGGGATTACAGGCATGAGCCACTGTGCCCGGCACATTGTGTGTGTATCTTTATAGGTGAAGTGAGTTTCTTATAGGTAGCATATAGTTGGGTCTTTTAAAAAATCCATTCAGCCACTCTATGTCTTTTAATTGGAGAATTTAGTCCATTTATATTCAAAGTTATGACTTACAGGTAAGACTTATTACTGCCATTTTGTTAGTTCTTCTGGTTGTTTTGTAACTCCTTTCTTCCTTTCTTACTGCTTTCCTTTGTGGGTAAGTGATTTTCTTTGGTAGTTTATTTTAATTCCTTGCTTTTTATTTTTAGTGTATCAGTTATGGGTTTTGTCTATGATTACCACAAGGCCTACAAAAAACATCTTACAGTTATAATTTATTTTAAACTGATGACAACTTGACTTTGATTGCAAAGAAAAGAAAAGAAACAAACAAACAAGAAATCCTTAAACTCTATACTAACTCCATCCCCCTTCACACTTTGACTTCTGGATGTTATCAATTTACATCTTTTTATATTGCCTATCTTTTAACAAACTGTTGTAGTTATTAATCTTTCTTCTTTTTGTATTTATTATTTTTAATAGTTTTGTCTTAGGCTTTACAATAAAGATATCAGTGGTTTATATATCACAATTACAGTATTAGGGTATTCTGAATGTCTCTGTATGCTTAATTTTATCAACGATTTTTATACTTTCAGATGTTTTCTTGTTGCACATTTAACATTTCTAGTAAAACAGGTCTAGTGGTGATGAATTCTCTCAGCTTTTGTTTGGGAAAATCTTTATCTCTCCTTCATGTTTGAAGGATAGCTTTGCTAGGTACAGTATTCTTGATTGGCAATTTTTTTTCCTTCAACACTTAGAATACATCATCCCACTCTCTCTTGCCTGTAAGGTTTCTGCTGAGAAGTCTGCTGCCAGATGTACTGGAGCTCCTTTGTGTGTTATTTGCTTCTTTTCTGTTGCTGCTTTTAGGATTCTTTCTTTGTTCTTGATCTTTAAGAGTTTGATTATTGCATGCTTTGAGGTAGTCTCATTTGGGATCTGCTTGGTGATCTCTGACCTTCTTGTACCTGAATATTTGTATCTTTCTCTAGGTTTAGAAAGTGTTCTGTTACTGTTTATTTCAATAAGTTTTCTACCCCTTTTTCTTTATTCCTTCTTTAAGGCCATTGAGTCTTATATTTGCTCTTTGTAATTCTGTCCCATAGATCTTATAGGCATTCTTTGTTCCTTTTAGTTCTTTTTTTCTCCTCTGACTGTGTATTTCCTTTTTTCTTTTTCTTTCTTTCTTCCTTTTTTTTTTTTTTTTTTTGAGACAGGTTCTCACTCTGTTACCCAGGCTGGAGTGCAGTGGCCTGATCTCAATTCGCTGCAACTTCCACCTCCCAGGTTCAAGTGATTCTCATGTCTCAGCCTGCCAAGTAGCTGGGATCAGGCCTGGCTAATTTTTTGTATTTTTAGTAGAGATGCAGTTTCTCCATGTTGGCCAGACTGGCCTCAAACTCCTGGGCTCATGTGATCTGCCTGCCTCGGCCTCCCAAGTGCTGGGATTACAGGCATGAGCCACTGCGCCCAGATGAATGTTCTGGATATTAGTGGACATTTGTCGATATCTGGGCATTAGAGAGTTAGGTATTTATTCCAGTCTTTGCAGTCTGGCCCTGTTTGTACCTGTCCTCCTTCAGAGGGCCTTCCAGAAATTCAAAGAGGACTGCCTGTTGAGGTCCCTAAGCCTGTGGTCACTGTAACCACTCAGCAGTAGAGGGCACCCTAAGCCCACGTACGCTGCAGCTCTTGCAGACTCCTAGTCTCCAGTCCTAATGAACCTGAGGAAGATCAGGGAGAGTTCCCTGAGTTCTCAAGTAAAGTCCCCCTACACTCTTCCCTCTCTTTCCCCCAAGTTGAAGGAGTTCCTGTCCATGCTGCACTTCCTGGAGTTTGGGGAGGGGTGACATGGGTATTCCCATGGCTGTGGCAGCCGGTGCTATGCTGGATCACACCCTAAGCCCACAGCATCACAGAGCAGCACAGTACCAGGTCTTGCCTAAGACCCTCTGTCACTACTGTCAGACTGCCACTGACACTTATTCAGGCCTGAGATCACTTTAGTCAGACAGTGGTGAAGCTGGCTGGGACTTGGGTCCTTCCTGCTGGGGTGGCAGATTGCTTTCTTGCCCAGGGTAGGTATAGAAGCACCATCCAGGAGCACTAGAGTGGAATCAGGGGCTTTGGTGTTCTGCCAGGTGCTGTGTTTTAATGTGGTGGGGCTGGTACTAGGTTCCTAGACAGAGTCCCCTGCACTCTTTCATCTCTTTTTTTTTTTTTTTTTTTGAGATGGAGTCTTGCTCTGTCGCCCAGGCTAGAGTGCAATGGCACAGTCTTGGCTCACTGAAACCTCTGTCTCCCAGGTTCAAGCGATTCTCCTGCCTCAGCCTCCCAAGTAGCTGGGACTACAGGTGTGTGCCACCACACCTGGCTAATTTTTGCATTTTTAGTAGAGACAGAGTTTCACCATCTTGGTCAGGCTAGTCTCCAACTCCTGACCTCATGATCCGCCCTCCTCGGCCTCCCAAAGTGCTGGGATTACAGGCATGAGCCACTGTGCCCGGTCTTCTCTCTCTTTTACACAGTAGTCTCTTACCACACTTTACTGTGTATAGCTGGGACAGGGATGACGTGGCACTCAGATAGCTACTGCAACTGGTATTGTGTTGGGTCGCACCCCAAGCCTACAGCCTCCCACAGCAGTACAGTGTTAGGGCTCACCCAAGAACCACTGTTGCTCTGGCCTGCCTGCCACTGAAATTTATTCAGGACCTGAGGCCACTTTAGTCAGCCCATAGTGGATCAGGCCAAGACTCACTTTCTTCCCACTGTGGCAGTGGATTATCTTCTGGCCCAGGACAGATCTGAATGCCCCTTCCATGGGCATTGGCATGGAATCAAGGGCCACAGGATTCTGCCTCTTGCTGTATTTTGCTGCGATGGCACCAGTACTAAGTTCAAATGCAAAATCTCCCCCATACTTCCCTTTGCCTCTCTTAAGTGTACAGATTTTCTCTATGCTGCATTGCGTGGGGTTGGGGGTAGGGTGCTCTGGGCAATGTGAGACTGTCCTTCCTACCCTCTTCAATGTGTCTTTTCTTGTTATGCTAAATCCAGGCACTATGATCCATCACCTGATTTCTTCAGCTCTTGTGAAGGTGTTTTCTTGAATGGATAGTTGATGTTCCTGTGGGGGGAAAATCACTAGAGGGTTCAAAACTGCCGTCTTGCTCTGCCTCTGCCCCATTTTAACCTTTTTTTTTTTTTTTTTGAGATGGAGTTTCACTCTTGTCGCCCAGGCTGGAGTGCAGTGGCGCGATTTTGGCTCACTGCAACCTCTGCCTCCTGGGTTCAAGCGATTCTTCTGCCTCAGCCTCCAAGTAGCTGGTATTACAGGCGCCTGCCACCATGCCTGGCTAATTTTTTTGTATTTTTAATAGAGACAGGGTTTTGCCGTGTTGGGCAGGCTGGTATCGAACTCCTGACCTCAGGTGATCTGCCCACCTTGGCCTCCCGAAGTGCTGGGATTACAGGTGTGAGCCACCACTCCCAGCCCCATTTTAACCATTTTTAAGTGCACAGTTCAGTAGTATATTCACATTGTTTGAAACAGATCTCTAGAACATTTTTATCTTGCAAATCTGAAACTCTATATTCATTAAATACAACTTTCCTTTTCCTCCTTCCCCTGGCTCCTAGTAACCACCATTCTACTTTCTGTTTCTATGCATTTAACTATTCCAGGTACCTCATATAAGTGGAATCATGCAGCATTTGTATTTTTGTGACTATATTATGTTCTCAAGGTTCATTCATGTTGTAGCATGTGACAGGATTTCCTTTCTAAGGCTGAATAATATTCCTTTGTACGTGCATATGACATTTTGTTTATTCATTTCTTAATAGACATTTAGGTTGCTTCCATCCCTTGACTATTGTGAGTAGTGCCACTGTGAACTTGGGGGTGGAAATATCTGTTTTGTTTTTCCTTTTAAGAGATGAGGCCTCACAATGTTGCTCAGGCTAGACTCAAAACTCCTGGACTCAAATAATCTTCCTTTCTCAGCCTCCCAAGTACTGGGACTACAGGCGTGTGCCACCGTGCCTGGCTCCAACTATCTCTTTGAGATCCTGATTTCATTTGCATGTATCCAGTAATGGATTGCTGGATCATATGGTTAATCCAATTTTTAATTTTTTTAGGAAACTCTGTACTGTTTTTCATAGCTGCTATACCATTTTATAATCCCACCAACATTGCAAAAGAGTTTTAATTTCTCCACATCCCCATCAACACTTATTATTTCCTGGATTTTTTTAAGGAAGGCTTCTGTAAGTAGCCATCTCAGTGAGCATGAGCTGATAGATACCTCATTATAGGTTTGATTTTTTTTTACATTTCTCTGATAATTAGTGATGTTTAGTATCATTTGTATACTCATTGGCTGTTTGTATATCATCTTTGGAAAATGTATATTCAAGTCTTTTGCCCATTTTTCAATTGGTTTGTTTGATTTTTTGGTGTTGTTCAGTTGTAGGAGTTTTTAAAACATATTCTGAATATTAACCCCTTAGCGAATATGATTTACAAATATTTTCTCCCATTCTGTGAGTTGCCTTTTATGCTGTTTTGTCCTTTGATGAGCAGACACTTTTAAGTTTGATGTAGTCCCATCTGTCTATTTTGCTTTTTTTTCTTTTCCTTGTGCTTTGTGTGTCATATCCAGGAAAGCATTGCCAAGTCCAGTGTCGTGAAGTTATCTCTCTCTGTTTTCTTCTAGGATTGTTATAGTCTTAAGTCTTACATTTAGGTCTTTAATCCTAAAGACCTAAGTTAGTTAGTTTGAGTTAGTTTCCATATATGGTGTAAGCGTTTAACTTCATTCTTTTGCATGTGGATATCCAGTTTTCCCAATACCATTTGTTAAATAGAGAGATTGTCCTTTCCCCAATGAGTGGGCTTGGCACCCTTGTTGAAGGTCATTTAATAATATATGTGATATTTAGTCTATTGAATATTCATTGATATATTTGGCTGAATTTATGCTAGTAGCACACTGTTTTGATTACTGTAGCTTTGTAGTATGTTTTGAAATCAAGAAGTGTGAGTCCCCTAACTTTGTTCTTTTTCAAAATTGTTTTGGCTATTTGGGTTCCCTTGAGATTCCATACGAATTTTAGTATGAATTTTTCTATTTCTTTAAAAAAAATTCACTGAGATTTTGAAAGACATTGTATTGAACTGTAGATTGCTTTGGGTAGTATAGACATCTTAACAATATTTCCAGTCCATGAACATGGAATGTGTTCTACTTATTAGTGTCATCTTTAATTTCTTTCAGTACTGTTTTGTAATTTTCAGTGTAAAAGTCTTTTGCCTCATTCGTTAGATTTATTCCTATTTTATTCTCTTTGATGCTATTGTAAATGAAATCTTTACTTTTAAGTTTTAATCTCACAAACAGTGCACAAATACATTCTCCTTGTAAGAACTGCTAAGGCCAGAATTCCCTTTGACTACTACCTCCCCATACTGTTCCCTTTATGTCTTCCCCAGACGTAACCATATGTTTTTTCTACATCATCTTAGTAATGGCACAGTCACTCGAATAAGCAGATAACCTTTTCAGATAATACTCTGGAGGGAAAAGTTTCTCTTATATAAGTTTGGGTATATTTGTTAAAAATTATTCTCATTACTTTATGGTTACACGTACTAGACTACTGAACTAATATAACAAGAGAAACTAAAAAGAAAGTTAAAGGATAGATACCTCTGATTATGATTTAAGAACAGTATATTCAAAGGTTCAGAGACAAGATGATTTCCTGAGTGTATACAAAGGAAGAAATGCTTGAGACTGAGGGATGGGGTTGGTTGGTAGGGGATGGGTTGGGGCAGAGGGCTCGAGAGCAGGCAAGTTGATTAACGGGTCATATATAGAGTAGTTAACACATCCACATATCCTTGCCTCCTTCTGAAGAGCGTTGATAGCTAGAAATTGGATGTTTCTCCTTTAAAAAAAATGAAAGACGGGGTGGGACTTAGAAATCTCTGTTTCAGCAGTCAGCAAGTTGGGGAACTAAGAATGAAAGGACTGATCAGATGCGGTGGCTCACACCTGTAATCCCAGAACTTTGGGAGACCAAGGCAGGTGGATCACAAGGTCAGGAGTTCGAGACCAGCCTGGCCAATATGGTGAAACCCTGTCTCTACTAAAAAATACAAAAATTACACTTTGGGAGGCCAAGGCAGGCAGATCACGAGGTCAGGAGGTTGAGACCATCCTGGCTAACACAGTGAAACCCAGTCTCTACTAAAAATACAAAAAATTAGCCGGGCGTGGTGGTGGGCACCTGTAGTCCCAGATACTCGGGAACTGAGGCAGGAGAATGGCATGAACCTGGGAGGCAGAGCTTGCAGTGAGCCGAGATCACTGCCACTGCACTCTAGCCTGGGCAACAGAGCGAAACTCTGTCTCAAAAAAAAAAAAATTGCAAAAATTAGCTGGGTGTGGTGCTGCATGCCTGTAGTCCCAGCTCCTCAGGAGGTTGAGGCAGGAGAATCACTTGAATCTGGGAGGTGGGGGTTGCAGTGAGCAGAGATGGCACCACTGCACTCCAGCCTGGGCAACAGAGACTACATCTCAAACAAAAACAAACAAACAAAAAAGAATTAAAGGACTAACTAAGTCTAGCCCATCTCTTCCACTTATGAGACAAACTCTACTTGGTTTGTCTCAGATATGCAAGGCTTATTTTTCAAATGTTAATGTTATTCACCATATTAACAATATAAACGAGAAAAACTATGACCATTTAATAGATGCAGGGAAAGCACTGGACAAAATTTTGCACTATTTTATAGTAAAAACTCTCAACAAACTAGGAATGGCAGAAAATTCCTCAAACCAATAAAAGAGTATCTATAAAGTATGTACAGTAAAGATCATAATGGTGAAAAGCTAAACCATTTACCCCCCAGAGACTGGGAACAAGGCAAGGATGGCCACTTTCCCTACTTATCTTCAACACTGTACTGGAGGACCTCACCCTTGAAATAAGGTGAAAAGTTATATACATCCTGTATGTTTACAGCTCTTTGACTTTGATCACATAGCCACAGCCAATTAATTTTAGGGTAGTTTTGGAAAAGAAATCTTTGGCTAGGTGACCATGTACCCACCTAAGCATTCCACCACCATGAAAGAAGAGGTAAATGACTTCTGGGGGACAGCCTCTGCCAAATCCACTGCTTTGACTACCCAATTATCAGAGCACAGCCATGTTAGTATACATAGAACATGCTCACATTCTCCCCAAGAGAGACAATGCCAAAGACCCATACAATTATGGCATCCTGCTTAAAGTCAGGATCTCTTGAGTATTATGAAGTTCTTTTCTGTTAGATGGCTCTTGTCTCGTAACATAAAAAACAAGTTATCCATCCTCCCCCCTCACTCACACATACCCAAATTAGAGTATTAGAATAGGATATGTAACAAGTAAAACTTTCACTCAAAAAAGAGAAAAATAGGAAACATACAACAGTCGCTGTTTCACAGCATTTATCAAATCCTGCTGGATGGAAACTGCAAAGATTTTCTGCCTTGACAGTAGGATAAATTCCTTGGTTAGCCCATCAGTGAAGCCCTGCTTTTGCTTTCTGGGAGTATTTTTCTGTTTGTTGTCTCCATCACCTCTGGCGTTCCCTTCCAAGAGGGCTCTTCCTGGTTCACTATCCTTCATGGACTCATCTGAAGTGGTCCTCAGGGATTTTTTTTTTTTTTTTTTTTTGGAATGATCAAGTTTTTGTTGCCTACTTCTTTTCAAAGCCAACTTTTGTATTTGTTAATTTTTTCCATTGTCTGTTTTCTATTTCATTGATTTCTACTCTTATCTATATTATTTCCTTTCTCGTATCACTTTGGGTTTACTTTCTTCTTCCTTTTCTGATTTTTTAAGGTGGAACTTCAGGTCACTGCTTTTAGATCTTCTTTTCTAAGATTAACATTTAAAACTATACATTTCCCTTTAAACATCGCTTCAGCTGCATCCAGCAAAGTTTGGTGTTGTATTTCCATTATCACTCAGTTAAAAATATTTTCTTTTTCCTTGTGATTTTGTCTTTGATTCATGCATTTTTAGATTTATTCCCAGATATTTAAATAAATTTATATTTATTTCCAGATATTTGAGGTTTTCCTAGTTACTTTATTGTTATCGATTTCTAATTTAATTGTGTTGTGGTCAGAGAATACATTTTGTATAATTTTGATCCTTTATATTTATTGAGACTTGTTTCATGGCCCAGTGTATGGTCTATCTTGGTGAATATACCATTTGCACTTGAAAGTAATGTGTATTCTGCAGTTGTTAAATGTAGTGTTCTATCTGTCAATTAGATTAAGTGTTGATTATGTTGTTCACATCTTTCCTATTCCCTGAATTCCCTATGTCTTAATTTTTTTAAACCTCTCATATTTTTTTCCTCCACATTTCCTTTTTGAGTTATTTCTTCTACCTTCATGTTCACTCTTTCTCTGAGACTAGGTCTAATGTGCTGTTTGACTCATCCACTGAGTTATTAATTTGATTATTTTTCAATTCTAGGATTTCTGTTTGTTCTTTTTTCCAGACCTCTGGTCACATTTTTGAGTTTCTAGTTATCTGCCAAAATTTTTCAAGCTTGGAATTTGCCTCCTTGAAATAGTAAGCATGGTTGTTTTCTTGCTGAATTCTGGTAATTCCAGTATATGGAGTTTCCACAGGTCTCTTTCAGTTGTCTCATTTGTGTTGGTTCTCAACCATAGTGGCTACTCCCTCATGTAACTGGTTATTTTCGCTGTATGCTGGACATAGTATTTGAAGAATAGTATTTGAAAAGTTACTTGTAAAAATAATTTAAGGCCTAGGATGACATTATCTTCCTCAAATAAGATTTGTTTCTACCAGGCAATTGGGGTCACTGGCAATTAGGGATCACCTTAATCCAATTCAGAGCCTGAGATTTTTCTGACCACAAACTGTGCAAGGGCTTGTTTCCCTGTGGTTCATCCTCTCCTGGGTGCAGCTTATTGAGATCCTAGCCATAAAAGTGGGAATCTCATCAGAACTCAACCTTTGACAAGCCCAGTCTCTGACATTTGTCCCTCTAGACCCAAAAGGCAAAGCTCAGCCTCTCAATCTCCTACAGATGGCAAATGTCACAAAGGTAAAAGTAGCCTCAAGTACCAGGCTTACTCTCTGGATCCCCACTCTCACCTGACACTCAGCCCAGTCATTCTTTACTATCTCATTACCTTTTGAGACTTTTAAAGAATATTGTTTCTATCATCTGTCCGGTTTTTTAGTTGTCTTCAATAGGAAAGCTGGTCTTAATTATCAGGCCTGACATTACCAGAAGTGGTCATATCATTAAAAAAAAAATTCTTACCTCTTTACCCTTCCATTTTTCCTATTTTTTCTTTAGTCCAGTATTGGATATGCTGAGATGAACTTCTCTCTCTGTTTTTTTCTTTCAATTTTGTTATACCTTTATCTTTTTTCTATTTTGTGGAATGTTCCTCAGATGAAACTTTCAACTGTTTAATTTTAAAAATTTGGCTACTAAATTTATAATTTCCAGTTGGGCATGGTGGCTCATGCCTGTAATCCCAGCACTTTGGGAGGCCAAGGCGGGCGGATCACCTGAGGTTGGGAGTTCCAGACCAGCCTGACCAACATGGGAAACCCCGTCTCTACTGAAAATACAGAATTAGCTGGGCATGGTGGCGCATGCTTGTAATCCCAGCTACTCAGGAGGCTAAGGCAGGAGAATTGCTTGAACCCGGGAGGTGGAGGTTGCAGTGAGCCGAGATCGCGCTATTGCACTTTAGCCTGGGCAACAAGAGCAAAACTCCGTCTCAAAAAAAAAAAAAAAATTATAACTTCTAACAGCTCTTTTTTATTCTATTCTATAATTGTTCCTTTTTGGGGGAACTTGCTGTTCTTTTATATGGATATAATATCTTCTTATAGCTCTCTGAGGATACTAAATGGAAGGGCTGGTTTTGAAGTTGTTTTCCCACAGCATATGTCAGTTTTCTCTACATTCTTTCTGGGTTTTTTTTGTTGTTGTTGTTGTTGTTTTTGTTTTTTTTTCCATTGGCTTTCTTCCCTATTCAAGAATGGAGCATTAAAAAGCTTATTAGAAGCTCTGTTGACAAGATTTGTCAACTGTTGGGCTTAGCTTAATGTTAATCAGCATGTACCACCAATTTATTTATTTATTATTATTATTATTTTTTGAGGCAGGGTCTCACTCTGTTGCCTAGTCTGGCACGATCATAGCTCACTGCAGCCTTGATCTCTGGGCTAAAGTGATCCTCCCATCTCAACCAACCTACCCCCAACCCCCCAAAGAAGTAGCTGGGACTACAGGCACATGCCACCACACCTAGCTGATTTTTTTTTACTTTTCAAAGAGATGGAGTCTCACTGTGTTGCCCAGGCTGATCTCCAACTCCTGGCCTCAAGCAATCCTCCCAACTTAGCCTCCCAAAGTGCTGGGATTACAGGTGTCAGCCACCATGCCTGGCCTTAAGGCACTTCTTAGTGCAACTTCAGGTTGGGGTATTGAAGCAGTTGGATTCATGACCCAGTTACTGAACTCTAGTCAATAAGTTGTCAACCACAGGCAGTCAAATATTCCCTTCCATCTCTGCTTGCACACTAGGTACCTCTAGCCTGAGTTTATCTCTTCTTTTAGGGCTTTGCTGAATGTATCAAGAAATAGTCAACACCTTGTGATTTTTGTCAATCTTTTCCCCCATGGTTGTATGTTCACTTGGCATGTGTGGTCTGACTTCCATGGTGTCACAGGTAATGATTTTACCAAATGTGTTGGCATGGATAACAAAGATCACCAACATTCTAGCTTGCTGTGTCCTAACCATGTGCTGCCTGACTGCAAAGCCAGTAGCACATATAATCATGTATCCCTTAATGACAGGAATGTATTCTGAGAACTATGTCATTAGTTAATGTTATTGTTGTATAAACATTGTGAATTGTACTTACACAAACCTCGATGATGTTGCCTACTACATACCTAGGCTGTATAGTATAGCCTATTGCTTCTAGGCTACAAACCCTTACAGCATGTTACTGTATTGAATATTGTAAGCAATTGTAATACAGTGGTATTTGTGTATCTAAACATAGCTAAGCATAGAAATGGTACAGTAAAAATAGAGTACAATCTTACAGAATCATCATCATCTATATGGTCTGTCATTGACCAAAATCAACCAATTTTTTTTTTTGGCAATTTGATTGGCAAAACTTTAACTGTTGATAATATCCAGCTTTGATAAAGGTATAGAGAAAAGGAACCTTCTCTATGCTGTAATTGGAATGTAAATTCGTATAACCCTATAAAGGACAATTGGCATTATTTATAGATAACTAAAATGCTTATGAGTTTTGACTCAGGAACTCTACTCCTGGGAATCTCTCCTGTAGAAATGTGTATATTCCCAAAGGTACTCAAAATAAGTTTGCTATAGTGTTATTTATAATAGCAAAAATTTGGGAAAAGCATAAATGCCTGACAATGGAGAACCAGATACATTATGACATCTACATAATAAAATACTGTGCAACCATTTAAGAAACTGAAGTAGCTTGATGTGTTGTGACCTGGAAAGACAGTAAGTGTTCATAATGTGTTCAGCAAATGGGTAAGTTGCAACACAATATGTCTAGCACAACCCCCTTTCTAGAAAGAAAGAAAAGAAAGTATATGCTGTAAAATTATAGAAAAAAGTCTGGAGATATACGATATAGCTGATAAATATAACACTAGTTATCTCTCAGAAGATAGAATGTATGGGTGCAGGGGTATGTTTAACTTCTCAATTTGTATAAGTATATATAATAGGATTACGGGAAATTTTCACCATCTGCATTCTTCTATGTTTTTCAAATTTTAAAAAATCTAAAAATACTAAAAGTAATTTAAATACTTGAAATGTTCCTATAGCATGAATGTAAAAGCCTTAAAGTAATAGAAATGAACAATTTCAGAGTGTTTTTAAAAAATATTTATATCCCAGATAGTAAACTGACTTTTGAGGTTTAGATATGATTGACTCAAGATAAACTTACCCTATACCAAGAATGCCTTTCTAAGATTTCTGAGACTTTCTAGGGTTCACAGTAGCTTTTATTTTTGAGTTTCTGCTTAAATGTAATTCCAGGCTTGTCCATATCTGACCTGCCAGGGCTGTTCTTATCTGTCTGTTCCATGCTATACCAGATGCAGAACTTGGCCCACTTTCTTTGACCTCTTCCTCCCTTTAAGCATTATGCTAGGCATGTGTATGTGTAGCACACTTTTATGAAGATGTCGGGAGGCAGAAATACCGACAGAAATATTTAGAATACCGCAAAAATGGAATTAAAAGGCCCCCAGTCACTTTACGGCATCTTTCCTTGTCACTAGTCAATATGGTCCTCTGCCATGTTGCTTTCTTTCCTTGTACTAGTACCAGACCTTCGTTTCTCTGCTTTCTGTTGTTGTTGTTGTTGTTGTTATTGTTGGTTTTTTTTTTTTCTGCTCTTTCCCCAGGTGCTGAATTCCTGTGTTTTACTTAGGCAAAGAAGGTTAGGTATCTCTTCTATTTTCTGATGTTTTTAAGGCGTCATTTTTCCCAACCAGAACAATCTATCAAGACATATTCCTCAACAAAGACAATTACCTCCCTGAGAGGAACTCTGGTGCCTGCTCTTAAAAAAATAATTTCCTCTCTTTCACCACGTTATGGTTATAAGTGTAACTGATAAAATAATTAGCACAGTAATTATCTTTATTAACTCTTCCTGTTGTTTTTTTTTTCTAAGTAAAGCCTTATCCTTTGGTCAGTGCAGTTAATAGATGAGTCTTAATTGATGTTGGCTTCCTGCTGTGAAACATAAGAGTTGTGAAATCTTGGCATCATTATGACACCTAATCACATTTTCATTGTATTATGGACAAGAGGAAAATGAGTTATGATTAAGCTAGAACCTCTCTGCTAAAAAAAAAAAAAAAGTTTTTTAATTAAAGTGTAGGCAGAAATACAATTCATGAAGTTGCAAATGATTCTGCTCTGATAGACCTTGGCCTAGCAGTTGGTCTATGAAAACATGGCTATATGTAAGGTCCCATGACATTAAGAGACCTTAACCAAAGTCAATGTGTGAGATTAATATACTGCTCATTAAAAACAGTACAGCATATGGTTAGAAAGAAAGCTTTTGGTGTTAGAAAAACCTGCATTAAAACCTGGATTCTGCTCTTTACTGTGTGACCTTGGACGTGTTTACCTAACTGAGCTTTGGTGTCCTCATCTGCAAAATGAGGAATATGGATTATAATGATATAAATCATAGAACTGGCTTAGTATTATGCTGGGTTACATAGTAAGTAGTCCATACATAGTAGCAATAGAATTTTAGCAATAATTACTATTATTTTTATAACATTTACTTTTTTTTTTTTTTTTTTTTGAGACGGAGTCTCGCTCTGTCGCCCAGGCTGCGGTGCAGTGGTGTGATCTTGGCTCACTACAAGCTCCACCTCCCAGGTTCACGCCATTCTCCTGCCTCAGCCTCCCGAGTAGCTGGGACTACAGGCGCCCGCCACCATGCCCGGCTAATTTTTTGTATATTTAGTAGAGACGGGGTTTCACCACGTTAGCCAGGATGGTCTCGATCTCCTGCTCGCCTCAGCCTCCCAAAGTGCTGGGATTACAGGCATGAGCCACAGCGCCCAGCCAATATTTACTGTTCTTATGTTTATTACCACTGGTTACTTTTCAGATGGCTAGTCTCTATTTATTTATTTATTTGTTTATTTATTGAGCTGGAGTCTCACTCTGTTGCCTAGGCTGGAGTGCAGTGGCGTGATCTCGACTCACTGCAACCTCTGCCTCCTGGGTTCAAGCGATTCTCGTGCTTCAGCCTCCCAAATAGCTGAGACTACAGGCATGAGCCACCACACAACTGATTTTTGTATTTTTAGTAGAGATGGGGTCTTGCCATGTTGGCCAGGTTGGTCTTGAACTCCTGACCTCATTTGATCCACCCACCTTGGCCTCCCAAAGTGCTGGGATTACAGGCATGAGCTACTGCACCCCGCCTTAGTCTCACTTTAAATTCACATACGCTGTCAGTGTTGCAGCAGTCCTATAATATTTTCTAGTCAATATATTCCCCATTCTCCAAAGCCACTCTATTATATCCTGTCCTCTCTGCTCTGTTTCCAACACTCCTCCTCTCTCTTCATTCGTGGCTGTGACCCTGTTTTGTATCTTACTGAGAAAATAGAAGCAGCTAGAATGAAGCTTTCATATCTTCCCACCAACATATTTATCAGTCTACTTCCAATTGTAACCCTACACGCTGCCTTTCCTTCTGTTATAATGGAAAAGGGTCAGTCCTTTCATTTGTATACAGAATCCTGTCCCCTTTGGTGTACTCACAGACTTAGGACCTACTGCTATCCCCCTTACTCTTCAATAATCACATTGTATCTTTATTTTTGCTTTCCCCCTAAGGCAGAGTCTTCCTCTGTCATCCACGCTGGAGTGTAGTGGTGTGAATACAGCTCACTGCAACCTCGACTTCCCGGCTCAAGCAATCCTCCCATCTCAGCCTCCTGAGTAACTGGGACCACAGGCTCATGCCACCATGCCCAGCTAATTTTTAAAATTTTTATAGAGACAGGGTCTTGCCATGTTGCCCAGGTTGTCTTGATTTCCTGGTCTCAAGTGATCCTCCTGCCTTGGCCTCCAAAGTGCTGGGATTATAAGAGTGAGCCACAGTGCCTGGCCACATTTTATCTTTTTTTTTTTTTTTTGAGATGGAGTCTAGCTCTGTTGCCAGGCTGGAGTTCAGTGGCACCATCTCGGCTCACTGCAACCTCCGCCTCCCAGGTCAAGCGATTCTCCTGCCTCAGCCTCTTCCCAAGTACCTGGAATTACAGGCACGCGCTGCCACACCCAGCTAATTTTTGTATTTTTAGTAGAGATGGAGTTTCACCTTGTTGGCCGGGATGGTCTCGATTTCCTCCCAAAGTGCTGGGATTATAGGCATGAGCCACTACGCCCGGCCTAACATTTTATCTTTTATGTTAGATAATTCCCATCAGCATGCAAACATGTCGTCATAGGTTCTATGTTTAAAAAATCCCTTTGGGCCAGGCACAGTGGCTCACGCCTGTAATCCCAGCACTTTGGGAGGTTGAGGCGGGTGGATCACCTGAGGTCAGGAGTTCTTGACCAACCTGGCCAACATGGTGAAACCCCGTCTCTGCTAAAAATACAGAATTAACCAGGCGTGGTGGCATGCGCCTGTAATCCCAGCTACTCGGGAGGCTGAGGCAGGAGAATCAATTGAATCCGGGAGGCGGAGGTTGCACTGAGCCAAGAATACGCCACTGCACTTCAGCCTGGGTGACAAGAGTGAAGCTCCATCTCAAAAAAAAAAAAAAAAAAAAAAAAATCCCTTTGACCTTTCCTTCATACCTCCATGTAGCTATTCCTCTACTTTTTCTGCTTTCCTTAGAGCAAAGCTCCTTGGAAGCATATCCTTACTTCAACTACTCCAAGCAGATTTTTCTTTCTTCTGCTCAACTGAAACTTCATTTGTCAAGGTTTCCAATGACTGCCATGTTGCCAAATCCAGTAGCCAATTATCAGTCCGTATTTTACTTCATTCACCTCAGCAGCATTTGAACAGATTATTTCAACCTTCCTGAAATGCTTTCTTCTGGCTTGTGGAACATCTCCCTTTCCTAGTTTTCACTGGCCAACTCTGTAGTTTCTTTTACTGAATACTCTTCAACTTTCCTAATTTCTAAATATTGATGAACCCCAGAGCTCAATTATTTCTCTCTCTCTATTCAATTCCTAGGTAATCTTAACCAGTCTCATGCTTTTATTATCACCTTTGTAGTGGTGTCTCCGAAATCTGTATCTTAAGTCTCAATCTTCTCTGAACCTCACTTGTATACACTACTGCCTACGCTACGTCTTTGGATGTCCAGTAAGTGTCCCAAGCTTAATATATTCTACCTTTTCCCCAATTTTACTTATTTACTTATAAATAAATAGTATTGGCCAGGCGTGGTGGCTCACACCTGTAATCCCAGCACTTTAGGAGGCCAAGGTGGGCAGGTCACTTGGGCTTAAGCGAGACTAGCCTGGCCAACATGGTGAAACCATGTCTCTACAAAAAACATGCTTGGTGGCAGGTGCTTGTGGTCCCAGCTACTCGGAAGGCTGAGGTGGGAGAATTGCTTGAGCCCGGGAGGCAGAGGTTGTAGTGAGCTGTGACTGTGCCACTGCACTCCAGCCTGGGCAACAGAGCAAGACCTTGTCTCAGATGAATGAATGAATGAATGAATGAATGGTACTTCTAGTCATCTGGTCAGCCACAACTCTTGGAGTCTCCCTTGACTCCCTTCTCTCACATGTCCAGTCCATCAGCAAATCTTATCAGCTCACTGTCGATGCAGATCCAGAATCTGACCATTTCTCACCTCCTTTATTTGGTGTCGCCATGGTCCAAGCTACTACTTTCTCTTGCCTAGATGACTGCAGTAGCTTCTTAAGGTTTTTCAGCTTCTGCTCTTGGCCCCTACAGTCTTTCTGCCAGAGTGATCTCTTAAATCAGTAATTATTTTCCCATCTAAATTTATTTAATAGTTTTCTATATATATATGTAGAAGAAAATCTGAGAATCCTTACTGTGGTCTTCAAGATGCTGAATGATTTGGCTCCTGGCAACTGTTCTGGCTTCATCCCCTACCACCTTCTATCTCCCTCATCTAGTCCAGCCCCAGCAGTTTCTTCACTATTGTTTGAGCATACCAAGAATGCTCCAGCCTTTACACTTGCTATTATCTCTGCCTGAAATGTTTTTCACCCAGATTTTCACGTGGTGTGTTCCTTCATTTCATTCAGTCCTCTGCTCAGATGCCAGATCATCACAGAAATCTTCCTGACCATGCCATCTGAAATGGCACCCTGTTCCCCATGTCCTGCCCTCCTTCAGTCTTTATTCTTCTTTGTTTTTCTTCTGCAGTGCCTATTACTACTTGCTATTTTTCTATAATTCCCACCCCCACTCTTTCTAGAAGGTTAGTTCTCTGTGGTTGTTTTACCCATTGTTGTATCCCCAGGACCTGAATATTACCTGTGGCACTCCTTGTTGGATAAATAAATGAATGAGTTGCTTTTTTTCTCCATATACATTCTTATCTTACTAATGTACTTTTTAAAAATTTATGGAAAAATGCAGTCTTTTAAAAAATTGTGATAAATGCTCATAAAATTTACCATCTTAACCATTTGAAAATGTACAGTTCAGTTAATGCCACTGCTACCATCACCACCATTTCTCTCCAGAACTCTTTTCATCTTGCAAAACTGAAACTCTATACCCATTAAACAGTAAGTCTCCATTTCCACTGTCCCCTGAATGCTGGTAGCCACCATTCTACTTTCTGTGTCTGTGTCTGTGTCTACATTTTGTCTCTATGAGCAGTCTTTTAGTTAACCACTAAGAGGTAAGGTTTGAATATTTGGGGAGTCAAACCACCCTCAGGTTTCTTTTAGCAAGTACTTACTGAATGCCTGCCTTGGGCTTGGTACTGTGCTAGGTCCAATAGGGTTACACAAGTGGTGTCCTCTTCAGGTCTCTTCTGCTGGAAACAAGAATTGTGTATGTTTTACAAAAGACACCATTCCATATCTCATTACCATGCTCTGATACTGAAAACTAAGATATGTTTTGGTATGTGTATTAGTCAGGGTCTTACAGAGAGATAGAACCAATAGGATATATATGGTCATGCACAGCATAATGACATTCAGTCAATGACAGACCATATATATGGAACAGTGGTCCCGTAAGATTGTAAATAATGACATTCAGTCAATGACAGACCATATATATGGAACAGTGGTCCCGTAAGATTGTAACACTGTAGTTTTATGGTACCTTTTCTATGTTTAGATACATAAATACTTACTATTGTGTTATAATTGCCTACAGTGTTCAGCATAGTAACTTGCTGTACTGGTTTGTATCCTAAGAGAAATAGGCTATACCATATAGCCTTGGTATGTGTATTAGTCCGATTTCACACTGCTGATAAAGACATACCCGAGACTGGGCAATTTACAAAAGAAAGAGGTTTAATAGACTTACAGTTCCATGTGTCTGGGAGGCCTCACAATCATGGTGGAAGGTGAAAGGCATGTTTCACATGGCAACAGACAAGAAAAGAGAGCTTCTGCAGGGAAACTCCCCCTTATAAAGCCATCAGGTCTCATGAGACTATTCACTATCATCAGAACAGCACGGGAAAACCTGCCCCCATGATTCAGTTACCTCCTACCAGGTCTCTCCCACAACATGTGGGAATTCAAGATGGGATTTGGGTTGGGGACAGCCAAACTATGTCAGTATGTAGTAGGCTATACCATCTAGGTTTGTGTAAATATACAATGTGATATTTGTGCGGGGACAAAATCACCTGATGACACATTTTTCAGAACATATCCCCATTGTTAAGTGACTCCTGACTGTATATAGACATATAAGAGGGGATTTATTAGGGAAATTGGCATATACTGTTATGGAGGCTGAGAAGTCCCACACAAGCTGTCTGTAAGCTGGAGACCCTGGCAGTGTAGCTCAGTCCAAGTGTAAAGGCCGCAGAACCAGGGAAGCCAATGGTGTAACTTGTCCAAGACTAGAGCCTAAGAGCCAAGGGGGCTTGTGGTGTAAGTCCCAGAGTACAAAGGCTGGGGAGTCTAGAGTTTTGATGTGCAAGGACAGGAGAGGAAGAGTGTACCCCAGCTGCCGACACACTTGCCTTTTCTCCATTTTTGTTCTCTCTGGGCCCCTGGCTGACTGGATGGTGCCTACCCATATTGAGAGCAGATCTTCCCCACCTAGTCCACTCAGACTCACATGCTAATCTTCTCTAGAAACACAGAGACATATCCAAAGATAATGCTTTACCAGGCCAGGTACAGTGGCTCACACCTGTAATCCTAGTACTTTGGGAGGCTGAGGTGGGTAGATAATCTGAGGTCAGGAGTTCAAGACTAGCCTGGCCAACATGGCAAAACCCCATCTACTAAAAATACAAAAATGAGCCGGGTGTGGTGGTGGGTGCCTGTAATCCCAGCTACTTGGGAGGCTGAGGCAGGAGAATTGCTTGAACCTGGGAGGCAGAGGTTGCAGTGAGCCGAGATTGCGCCACTGTGCTCCAGCCTGGGAGACAGAATGAGTGAGACTCCATCTGAAAAAACAAAGCAAAACAAAACAAAAACAGTAAAAAAAACAAAGATAATGCTCTACCAGATTTCTAGGTATTTCTTAATCCAATGAGGTTGACAAAGTCAACCATAACTATGAATTTTGTATTTATAGCCATTTCCTGCTTTCCCCTTCTTTTTGTCTGGTCATTTCAAATTGACAGGAAAATATACCTTTTTTTTTTAAGGTAAAATTAACATAGAATTAAACATTTAATTTTTTTTTTTTTTTTTTGACGGAGTCTTGCTTTGTTGCCCAGGCTGGAGTGCAGTGGTGTGATCTCGGCTCACTGCAACCTCCACCTCCTGGGCTCAAGTGATTCTCCTGCCTCAGCCTCCCAAGCAGCTGGGATTACAGGCGCCCGCCACCATGCCCGGCTGATTTTGTATTTTTAGTAGAGATCAGGTTTCACCATGTTGGCCAGGCTGGTCTCAAACTCCTGACCTCAGGTGATCCATCCACTTCGGCCTCCCCAAAGTGTTGGGATTACAGGTGTGAGCCACCACACCTGGCCAAACATTTAATTTTTTAGTTTTTATTTTTTTAGACAGGGTCTTGCTCTGTCCCCCAAGCTGGGGTGCAGTGGTGTGATCTTGGCTCACTGCAACCTCTGCCTGCTGGGCTCAAGCAATCCTCCTGCCTCAGCCTCCTGAGACTACAGGCATGGGCCACCATGCCTCGCTATAAGTTAAACATTTTAAAGTGTACGATTAAGTGGCATATAGTACATTCATAATGATATACAACCTCCACCTCTATTTAGTTCCAAAACATTTTCAGCACCCCAAAAGAAAAACCCATAACCATTAAACAGTTGTTCCATATTCCCACCTTTCCCCAGCCCCTGGCAACTACCAATCTGTTTTCTGTCTCTATGGATTTACTTATTCTGAATGTTTTATATAAATGAAATAATGCAATATGTGTGTGACATTTGTGTCTAACTTATTTTACTAAGCATAATGTTTTCTAAGGTTCATCCACATTGTAGCATGTAAATCAGTACTTCATTTCTTATTATGGCTGAATAATGTTATGTTATATATATATACCACAATTTGTTTATCCATTTATTAACTGATGGGCATTTGGGCTTTTTCTATGTTTCGCCTATTGTGAATAGTGCTATGAACATGCATATACGAGTATTTGTTTTAGTAACTGTTTTTGGTTCTTCGGGGTCTATACCTAGAAGTGGAATTGCCAGGTCATATGGTAATTCCATGTTTAACTTTTTGAGGAACTGTTAAACTATTTTCCATAATGGCTGAACTGTTTTACACTTCTGCCAGCAATGCACAAGGGTTCCAGTTTCTCTATATCCTCGCTAACACTTGGTATTTTCCTTTTTAAAAAATTATTATTAGAGCCATCCTTGTGTTGTGAGGTGTACTTCGTTGTGGTTTTTTATTTTTTTCTGAGACAGAGTCTCACTCTGTTGCCCAGGCTGGAGTACAGGTGGCGTGATCTCGGCTCACTGCAAGCTCCGCCTCCCGGGTTCATGCCATTCTCCTGCCTCAGCTTTCCGAGTAGCTGGGACTACAGGCGCCCGCCACCACACCTGGCTAATTTTTTGTACTTTTAGTAGAGGCAGGGTTTCACTGTGTTAGCCAGGATGGTCTCGATCTCCTGACCTCGTGATCTGCCCACCTCGGCCTCCCAAAGTGTTGGGATTACAGACGTGAGCCACCGTGCCTGGCCTTCATTGTGGTTTTGATTTGCATTCCCCTAATGACTAATCCTTTCATGACCTCGTTTGCCATTTTTATATCTTCTTTGGAGAAAATATGTTGTTTTGAGAACTATAATAACAATATTCAACTTGATGAAATCTTTTTCCTGTTTTCCTTAAATTTATCTTGATTGTACCCATAGCGTGTGCTATTAGAAGAGGAGTTAGTAAACTAAGCCCTGCGGATCAAATCTGGTTTGCTGACAGTTTTTATATGGCCTACATGCTAAGCATGGTTTTTACATTTTTTAATTGTTGGAGGAAAAAATCAAAAGAATATTTCATGATACATGAAAATTATGTGAAATTCAGATTTCAATGTCCATAAAGTTTTATTGGAACATACAGTCACAGCCGTGCATTTATGTGTTGTCTTTGACTGCTGTCGTGCTACAATAGCAGAATTGAGCAATTGCCATAGGGCCCATATGGGCCATAAAGCCTAAAATATTTATTATCTGACTCTTTACAGGAAAAACTTTGCCAACCTTGTATTAGATGTTCTTGTTCCTTGTTCTTAGCTTCTGATATTTTTGCAGCCCTGATCATTGATGGGCAGAGAAGCCCTTAGGAGAGTGAGGAGGCAGCCCTTGTGGGGAGAGCTCAAAATGGAATAGCATTCAGTTTAGTTCTCATAGATGACCAAATGTTTTTTATCTTGATAGATACTAAATTTCAAGTTAAAATATTAATGATAGGAACCAAATAAAAAATTTCTAAAATATCATTTAAATTTCATCTGTCATTATCATTAAGAGTATCTCTCATCAATAATGTTCCAACTCTTAAAATACATTATTTATGATGAATATAAGAGAATCTCATGAAATCCTCCTCTAAAGACTCCTTTGGCCCCCAAATTCTGAAATGCTATAATTCTAACATTAACTGTTGGAATATCGTTATGTTGCTCAATATCACATTGAACAGGAGCATCTTATATTGCAGAACTTATCAGTGCCCTTCCATAACTAAATTATAAAAATTTAAAAACTAAATTAAAATTTTCTTTAACCTGTGTAAGAAAGGACATCTTCTCACACTTGAAGCTTTATTTGACATTTTTATTTTTATTTTGTTTTATTTTGAGATAGTGTCTCTGTTGCTTAGTCTGAGTGCAGTGGTGTGATCAGCTCACTGCAGCCTTGACCTCCTGGGCTCAAGCTATCCTCCTGCCTCAGCCTCCTGAGTAGCTGGGACTATAGCCACATGCCACCACACTCAGCTAATTTATTTTTGTATTTATTTTTATTTTTTTATAGAGACAGGGTTTCACCATGTTGCCTAGGCTGGTCTCAAACTTCTGGATGCAAGCGATCTACCCTCCTCAGCCTCCCAAAGTGCTAGGACTCTAGGTGTGAGCCACCGCACCTGGCCAACATTTTTTTTTCATAAGAGACTTCGAATTGATTAGGTGTCCAAATTGTAGTGATTTCAGTGATGTGTATTTTGTTAGGGAGGAGGTTATTCATTACAGCCACTGGCATGCTTTGTGTAGCTCTTTTGAGTACATGCTGACTTAAGGAAATACCTTTTAAATAAAAAATACCAAGAGGTAAAGAATATTAGACTGAACCATGCTCTTCTGATTTCTGCAATGGTATTACCCTAAACCAAATGTACCCAAATATTAATCTCATTGTGGGAACTACACTCTGATAGGATGTTTAGTTTTACAGTCAAAGGAAACTGAATGTTTAAGAGCAAAGTTCAATTCATTCCTGAAGAAAATACTTCCCATTTTATAGCTATTGGATTATGGATGAGATTTTATTAAGGTAATAGCCCCAAAACCCTAGAGGATGCTCTTGGTAGGAATGATCATTCCCAAACAAGTAGATGCAATGCTCTTGTCTCTTGGGGCCTTTCACCTCTCAAGCCTGTGATTCCCAAATACTTATCTTCTCTGATGAATATGCAAGTTTATCTTTTGAGTGAAGGCATATAAACCTCTAGCAACACCAAGCTAGTCTATGTCTTTTTGTATTTTTATTGATTTCTGTACTCCTTAGCTCCTTGATTGGCAACTTTGTTAATGAAGGAAGCTTGCTTTAATAAAATTATGTTTAGATGCTTGTTATTAGAAGCTGTGTGCCAAATGCTACTTTAAAGCCCAATTATTAAAATTCAGTGGGTTTGTTACTACTGTTCTTCAGTCTGCCTCCCCATTTGAGATCTGTAGTTGCTTTAACAGTCATTTCCTTTGTCCTTATCAATAATTACTACTCTGCTTTCAAAGTAGGGTTACAACTGGGTCTATTCATATTCCAAAATCTTATTTTAGTATTTTCTACCACCATATGGCCTATCCTTTATGGAGCTGGTATGTCTCTATAGGTTTAGAAAATGATCATAGTTAGGTGTTATTCTTTTTGGTCAGCTTTCAAAAATCCTGATGCCTAGGTTGCATTCCACACCAATTAAATTAAATTAGAATGTCTGAGGGTGGGAGGGGCCCCAAGCATCAGTAATTTTTAAAAAGTCCCAGGTGATTCCAATATGCAGCAAGGTTTGGAAACCATTGGCTTTACTTATTAGCCAAATGGCTTAGAGGCTCTTCGTCCTAGTTATCTACTAACTACTCAGGATTAATTACATGACCTTAACACAATGCATTTAGCTACTTGAAAAAGAGATGTTATGTAAATGTATTACTGTTATCATTATTATAATTATTACTTAAACTTCAGAGAAGCCATTTTATGGTAAAATGTGCATAACATAAAAGTTACCATTTTAACCTGTTTTTTTTTTTTTTTTTTTTTTTTTTTTGAGATAGAGGTCTTACTATGTTGCCCAGGCTGGAGTGCAGTGGCTATTCACAGATGCAATCATAGCACACTGCAGCCTCAAGTAATTCTCCTGCTTCAGCCTCCCAGGTAGCTAGGACTACAGGTGTGCATCACCATACCTGGCGCATTGTAATTTTTTTTTTTTTTTTTTGAGGTGGAGTTTCACTCTTGTTTCCCAGGCTGGAGTGCAATGATGCAATCTTGGCTCACTGCAACTTCCGCCTCCCAGATGCAAGCGATTTTCCGATTCTCCTGCCTCAGCCTCCCGAGTAGCTGGGATTACAGGCATGTGCCACCACGCCCAGCTGATTTTGTATTTTTAGTAGAGATGGGGTTTCACCATGTTGGTCAGGCTGGTCTCGAACTCCTGACCTTGGCTGAGCTGCCCGCCTCAGCCTCCCAAAATGCTGGGATTACAGGCGTGAGCCACCGCACCCGGCCTCATTGTAACCATTTTTAAGTATACAGTTCAGTGGCATGAAATACACTCACATTTGTATTTCATGTGAATACAACCATCACTACCATTCATCTACAGAACTCCTTTCCTCTTCCCAAATGGAAACTCCGTACCTATTAAACAACAGCCCTTGGCACCTACCATTCTATTTTTTGTCTCTGAATTTGACTATTCCAGCTACCTCATATAAATGGAATCATATAGTATTTGTCTTTTGTCTTTTTGTGATTAGTTTATTTCATTTATCCTAATGCCTATTGTTGTAGCATGTGCCAGAATTTCCTCCATTTTGTTTGTTTGTTTGTTTTTTTGAGACAGGGTTTTGCTCTGTCACCCACACTGGAGTGCAGTGGTGCCATCATAGCTCACTGAAGCCTTGAATTCCTGGGCTCAAGCAATCCTTCTGCCTCAGCCTTCTGAGTAGCTGGGGCTACAGGCATGTGCCACCACTCCTGGCTTTCTTCCTCCTTTTTTTTTTTTTTTTGAGACGGAGTCTCGCTCTGTTGCCCAGGCCGGAGTGCAGTGGCTCCATTTCGGCTCACTGCAACCTCCATCTCCCGGGTTCAAACAATTCTCCTGCCTCAGCCTCCCTGGTGGCTGGGACTACAGGCGCCTGCCACCATGCCCGACTAATTTTTTGTATTTTTAGTAGAGATGGGGTTTCACCGTATTAGCCAGGATGGTCTTGATCTCCTGACCTTGTGATCTGCCTGCCTCGGCCTCCCAAACTGCTAGGATTACAGGCATGAGTCACCACTCCTGGTCCTGCTTTATTCCTTTTTAAGGCTAAATAACATTCCGTTATATGTGTATACCACATTTTGTTTATCCATTCATCTGTTGATGGATACTAGGATTTCTTCTCCCTTTTGCCTATTGTGAATAATACTGCTGATTATACTGCTGTGATCATGGGTGTATGAGAAACTCATTTTAAGTGATAAACTGATAAACTCTCCTTCCACAAAATACTTATGTGGATAAATTACTTGTTCTATATGGCTAGGTTGTAGTTCACCAGATGAGTAAGCACCTACCCCTGGTGACTAGTCTGTCTTTTACAAAATATGGCAAAAATTAGGTACTATTTCAAATGCTTTCTAGATTTTCTACCAAGTGGTAGTAGAATTCCGTTTTATTTGAATCAGCTATCCTGCTCGGGCTGTGGATGAATCCTGTAGAGGCTGTGTTCCAAAAATGTAGCAACAAAAGTCTTTGTATGTTGAGAATGAAATAAAGGGTTTGTGCTGTATACTTTAACTCACAAATGCTAAAGCAAAGTTGTAAACTTCAAAACCAACCTAAAAATGCTCCCTGGGCTGGGCGCAGTGGCTCATGCCTGTAATCCTATCACTTTGGGAGGCCGAGGCGGGCAGATCACGAGGTCAGGAGTTTGAGACCAGTCTGGCCAACATAGTGAAACCCCATCTCTACTAAAGATATAAAAAATTAGCCAGGTATGGTGGTGTGCGCCTGTAATCCCAGCTACTTGGGAGGCTGAGGCAGGAGAATCGCATGAACCCGGGAGGCGGAGGTTGCTATGAGCTGAGATTGCACTCCAGCGCGGGTGACAGTGTGAGACTCTGTCTCAAAAAAAAAAAAAAAAAAAAAAAGCTCCCGGTCATGTTGCTCTAGAAGTTGTAAGCACATTAGCTTGAAGCTAGAAGCCACTTTAAGATCCTTTTATTGCTGCCTGTGTTCCTCTGATAGACGTTTTAGCTCAACTTCTACACATGGTCTTAGCTTTTTTGTATTACAGAACCTAGTACCTAATTTGCATTTTTACTTCTTTCATTCTTAATGAACCACTGTGTGAGGACATGCTTTCTTTTTTATGGACAGTTCAGCTAGGTGTTTTTACAAGAATTCAGCTGTGTTAGTCAATAAGTGGGAATTTTATAGAGTCAATCAACTTTGGAAAAATGGTGATTACTTATTTTAACATTGTTTTTTCTGAAGGCATTGCCTTTTCATGTTCCCACAACCCACCCACCTACTCTTACAGCATGAAGGAAATGAATTTTTATTTGTATGTGTATATTCACTTTGATCCCTTTGACACTTTTCCTTACTTTTTCACTTACAATAAAAGGCAATTGAAGGCCAGACACTGTGGCTCACGCCTGTCATCCCAGCACTTTGGGAGGCCAAGGTGTGTGGATCACTTGAGGTTAGGAGTTCGAGACCAGCCTGGCCAACATGCTGAAACCCCGTCTCCACTAAAAATATAAAAATTAGCCATGCGTGGTGGTGCATGCCTGTAATCCTAGCTACTTGGGAGGCTGAGGCAGGATAATCACTTGAACCCAGGAGGCAGAGGTTGCAGCGAGCCGAGATTGTGCCACCGTACTCCAGCCTGGACGATAAGAGCAAAACTCCGTCTCAAAAAAAAAAAAAAAAAAAGGCAACTGAGGTGAAAAGAGTCTTGGCCATACTACTGAAAAGGAGGGACACTAAAATTTGTTGGTCTCTTTGGGTTACAACTGGGCTGCATCAGTGTGCTTTAGAGTTACAGGAATATCCCGAAATTGAGAATCTGATGGGACTATACAATTTTAGAGCCAGTTCTACAGGTGAGACATAGACAACTTGTTCTGCTTGTCTGAAAACTTGTCTATAGAACTCTACAGAGAGGCTAAGAGGGAGTAAACTATCCTTTCTTTCTAGATCTTCATCTGCTGGTGGACGTGGCCTGCAAGCAGGAGCGCTTTCCAAAGGAGGAAGAATTAAAAGAGTGAGGAATGGATGACAAATGTGACATTGTGCACTAGCTGTAGCTGGAGGCAGACTAGCCTTGCACATGACAAACTGTTGGGATTTTTTCAGTTCTGTTAAGGAAAAAAAAGTATTTTTTGTTTCGTTAATTGAGAATTTTGTTAATTGAGAATTGGGAATTTGAATGTACTACAGTGGTTCAGTTCAGATTATCTGCCTTGACAAACTACTGAACATCTAGCAGCCACGTTTTTTGGCTGCCCAGATCCCTTTTAAATGAAAAGTTCTGACCTTCTGTTATAGTCAAGGAGCATCTAAAAACTGCTCCATCTATGGTACTAAGAATAATCTGTGTGTGTGCTGATTTGTTGTCTTGCCACTCAAACTGTAGTCACCACAACTTTAGTGGGGAATTCAGTCTCTCTGATTCAAGTCACAGTGTGATCCTTTTAGAGGAGATCGTGTGAGAAACAAAGGCATGTGAGGTCACCAGCATCACAGGTCTAAATGCATCAGGAATTCCAGGGAAGAAACTCTGGAGAAGAGCTAATTTTCTAAGTGATTAACCAGGAAATTCTTTTACTTCCTAACCCAGCATTCTGTTTTAAGAGCAAGGCATCCAGACTTGGACCATCTATCACACTTAACAGCCCCTGATTCTTTTATATTAATGGAAGCATTCTTCTATTTTCATATCTTTCTTTAATTTTAATGATACATTATCATAAATGGTAAAAAGATTTTATTAATATATCACTTATTTAAATGTCTTTAAAGAAAGTATTTAACTTGTTTAATATAATTGTATTTATAAATGCTGATAGATTTAAAGGTTTTAAAGTTTTATATTTTTATTATTGCAGGATAGAAGGATAAAGGATGCATGTGTAGTATTTTTATTTTGAAGGGAAAATGTACAATGTGTGAACAAAAACATTAAGAGATTTAATATACTATTTTCTTATTTTAGATTTTTACATTCAATAAGTATAAATTCTCATCTATATAAGGTATTGTGTGCAAATTTGGGAAAAAACTGATTAGCAGCCATTTAGCAGAAGCTATGCCTCTGATTTTTAAAGAATGGTTTCAATCTGGTTTAAGCTTCTGAGAGAATTTTGGATAATGGGATAGATGGTAACATTTTTTTCTTATCCCTGTTATAGGATTCTAGATTTGTGCAGTAGGACTGTGGGACTGTGTTTTAGGAGAGAAGGATATCTTGGATGTCCAGTTTCTGTGGTTAATCCCTTACTTGCTTATCCAGTGACAGCAAGAAACTTTCTGATTTAAAGTCTTTCAATTGACCAAAACTTTCTTATTGGATTCCGTTTCAGTTCTCCTATTAAGCACTGCAGAAACGAAAGGAAAGCCTAGGAATATGAAACTAATTAAAAAGGCACTTGGTGATATGACATAGTATTATGCTAGCCGTTGTGGATGTAACAGTTCATTTCTTATACTGCATTGTGCCTTCCCAGTGATGTCAAACCCTAGAAATATTACAGAGATCTACTTTTCTGGAAAAGGGTGAGCTCTGTATTGATCTGCAGTGACTCTGTTTAGATATTAAAGTAGGTTCTGAAAAGCGACCTGTGTGGTCCCTCTGATTAGACTAGTTAATGTCTATGTGATGGGCATTTATTTATCTTTATTAGCAAGGTTTAAAAGAGCAAATTATCAAGACACCTGTATCTTTTGGCCAGACTATATAATATTTTGTCAGAGTATGTGAAGAGGAGACCCAATTTCCAAATGAAGGAACTTTGCTTTTTCTCTGTCATGTTGAAGAGCTAATATACTGTGTAGATTTTCCCCTAAATATGGCTTTCTTAGCTTTATAGATGTTGAGATAATATCTTTTGAGGAACACATGTCAAGCAGGAACCTTGGCATAGATTTGGTTTCAGTTGTTTTAAGGCTTAATTAATGAAATGCCTTAATCAGCTTTCCAAACATTTTTATATATGAATACAGCAGACCAAGGAGCTGGATCTCCTGCTATCCTTACACGCCTTGTATCTATCAACTAAAGCTGTCATTAATGACTTGGGCAAAATGGCAAGAGGTATAATAAAGTCTTCCTGTGAATTAGCCAGTAGGGTCTGACACAACTAGTCAACTAACAAGGTTCCTGACTAGTACCTCAGTATTTCAGCACCTTAAGCACTGATAAATTTCAATCAGTCAACAATAAAATGAGTGTTCCAACTAGACTTGTTGTCTTGCTTGTTCTTACTGTTTGTCGATTAATAGAAAATTCAATAATTATGACAGTTAATAGTATAATTCAAATGAGATTTACTTTATTTTTCAAATAATCTGAATTTTAAAAGTTTTTTTTTCATTTGTACTTGAATAGCAATGGAATTTTTTAAATGCCATTAGGGATAAGGACAATTCTTAGACATGTTTTACAGAAACCTACATTTTTGGAAAAGGATGAATGATCTTTGATAAATTTAATCTATCCAGAGGTGAAAGTAGATCCTGAAGGATGATCTGTCTCATGTATAAGACTAGCTAGTAGATGTCATTGAGACTTAGGCATTTCATTACAATAGTGATGGCATCTTTATGACATCTCTAGGAAAATGTAGTAGTATATCAACCCTAGAGGGTAACTCCAAAACTTTGAAGCTGAAGAATAATTGCTCTTGCAATTCTGGTGATCTAAAACAGTGAACTAAGCTACACAGAGCTGTTTGGCTTGATCTTGAGTTTCTCCAAGTCTCCAGGTTCATGATGCATATCATCATCATTTCCAAATCTCAGAGTTTCCTCAAGAGAGGGCAACCACATTTGTAACTGTCTTCTTTCTGTCAATTAAGTGTGTGTATTAGTTACTAGGGCTAGGTCTTTTCATTCCTTTGCACGTTTTAAGCAGGAATAGATGAGGCAAAGCCCATTTGTAGGTTATTTTTTAGTTTAACTATGTTAAATTAAACTATGTTGGTCAGGCTGGTCTCAAATTCCCGACCTCGTGATCCACCCACCTTGGTCAACCAAAGTGCTGGGACTATAGGCGTGAGTCACCACGCCTGGCCCAACAAAAAATTTTTTTAAATTTGCAGGGTGTTGGCCAGGCACAGTGGCTCACGCCTGTAATCCCAGCACTTTGGGAGACCGAGGCGGGTGGATCACAAGGTCAGGAGATCGAGACCATCCTGGCTAACACGGTGAAACCCCGTTTCTACTAAAAATACAAAAAATTAGCTGGGCGTGGTGGCGGGCGCCTGTAGTCCCAGCTACTCGTGAGGCTGAGGCAGGAGAATGGCGTGAACCGGGAGGCGGAGCTTGCAGTGAGCCGAGATAGCGCCACTGCACTCCAGCCTGGGCAACAGAGCGGGACTCCGTCTCAAAAAAAAAAAAAAAATTTGCAGGGTGTGGTGGGATGCACCTGTGATCCCAGCTACTCTGGAGGCTGAGGTGGGAGGCCATGAAGGTCAAGGCTGCAGTGAGCCATGATGGCACAACTGTGCTCCAGCGTGGGTAACACAAGACCCTGTCTCAAACAACAAAAATAAACAAAAAATTTATTTTCGAATTTGTCTTTGATCTAGGTTAGTTATTAGATCTGAAATTCTGAAACTACTGTCATAAACCTTATCTACAGGGGAAACAATGTTGAAGGTCAATAGGCTACTCGTCCTTTTTGCTTTCAGAGGCATTATGTCATTTAATCTTTACAACAGACCTATCGTAATTATTATCATCAGCATTTTACAGATGATCAGAGATTCGTTTTTACATGAGGTAAGAAACACATAAAATTTACTATCATAACAATTTTTAAGTGTACAGTTCACTAGATTTAACTATATCCACATTGTTGTTCATTTGTATAATTTTGAAAGTTTATGGCAGCGGTTCAGAAATAAAATGTCTCACCACAGTCAAATATAATCTGGTAATTTGAAACTTCAAATGTTATAAATGTATTAGAAACTGTTGTATTATTTCTAATGGCAAAGTAGTAATAAGGATTATAGTTCATGAATGTGGTAATTAGCCAGAAATTCATTTTCTTTTTGCCTATGCTCTTCTCATTAATCATATTTTACCCTTTGGCTTGTATTTATGACATGGACTTATTTGGAGTCTTACATTGAAGGCATAGGTCTGATCTCCCAAAGATTGAAAAGGACCTCCCAAAGGACCTCCCAAAGATTGAAAAGAAAATAACAGTTGGATTCCAGACATCTGACATCAACCTGATTTGAAAGTTCCATATAGGCACAGTTTAGACAGAGCTACTGAATTTAAATTAGTAAGAGCTGAAGAAAAGCTAAACATAAAATGGACAGAGCCCTTCCCAGGGTAGCAGACATAAGCAGCAATAAATCAGTAAGTACTAAAACACAGGATCACTTTATTCTGGCTTTCTGCCATTTATAGACACTCAAACTTGGAATGAGCAGAAATCCTTTTGAACTTATATTTGCAAAACCTTGTGTCCATTCTTTTATCTTCCGGATTACCTTTATTTTTTTCTGTTTATTTCCTCATACCATCATCTATGCTCTGTTGGGTGCAGAGTCTGCTTAGATATCTTTGAGTGGCCCTGATTTGCATGTGGTAGCTTGCTTACCCAGAGAAAGGTACTCGGGATCGAATTGGATGCAGTTTAGCTGTGGCTCAATAGAGGGAGTAGAGGAGCTGAGGGAGGGGAGAGAGCGAAAGAACGTGTCTGGTTAAGTAAGTGTTGTGTGTGAGCACCAGGAGGGGGGCAGGGTGGGGGGTGGTTGCCTCTAGCAGCTCCACCCTCACTTTGTCAGCAGGTAGAGAGCGTGATTGCAGTCCCAGGGGAGGGAGTCAGAGCTAGAACACCAATTACAAGCCACAGGCTTCCTGCTCTAGGGAGTTGATCCAGAATTGTCTTTCTGAAAGGAAGCACTCGGAATCCTTCCGAACTTTCCAAGTCCATCCATGATTCAGAGATACTGCCTTCTCTCTCTGGGATTTTATGTGTTTCTGATAGTGAATTGTTGATGTATTTGCTACTTTGCTTCTTTTCTCTTTCAAGACTTGATCATTTTATATGCTGTTTGGAGAAAAAAAGAACTTTTGTTAGCAAGGAGGTTTCAGAAATGATTTTGGATTTTCTGTAAGTGTTTAATTTAGTTCTTGGGGACAGCATCTCTCATCCCGGAGTAAATTTCTGCCTTTGACCTGCATGGATTATTTTTTCAGGCTGCGGAATTTCTCGGCACCTACCTGTAGTATGGGGCACTTGGTTTGGTTGCAGAGTAAGAAGGTGGAAGAATGAGCTGTACTTGGTTAAGCAGTTGAAACCTTTTTTGAGCAGGATCTGTAAAAGCATAATTGAATTTGTTTCACCCCCGTGGATTCCAGTGGGCCCGACAGCGCAACAGGTTTGCAGATTTCTTTTGAAATTCCCTTTTCCCCCCTCCCTCTGCCTCAGCAAAAGAAAATAATCCATATAACAGGTTCATGTTCAATTGCTTGGCTTTTCAGCACTTATTCTGAAGACTTCATAGTATTTTTAAACTTGACCTTGGAACACAGAGGGCTTTGTGGGTGAGGTGTATTTATATTTACTTAAGGGTGCACATTTTAAAAATCTTATTCTGTGTTTGTACAAAGACGCAAATTTTCATAGTGCCTAGAAATAGCACAGATCTATTCTACTCAAGATTATTTGTATTTTTTCAGGGTATTCTACCTAGAGCCTGTGGTTAATCGCCTCCCTGCTCCCCCTACCTTTTATTCCCTACCCCCTCAGGGAATTTGGATACATGTGAGGAATAGTCCTTTGTTTTTCTTATGAACCTAGAAAATTACAGATCATAAAATCTGGATATTAAAGTAGTTTCCAAAAGCATCTCATGGGAAATCAAAGTGCTCGGCATTTCCGAGCTGGAGAATAAAATCAAGAATCCTTAAGAGAGAAAAGAAAATGGAGATGGAAATATGAATTTTAACTGGGAAAAATAATTGGAAAGCTAACCTTTTCAAATACTCTAATTATGAAAGTTGGAAAAGGTTGTGATGCTCAGGATTATCCTGTAATGTGTGAAGATACATAAATTAGCACCTAATTTATAGGCAAATTTTGGTAAAACACAAAAAAATTATGGTATGTCTAAGTTCATGAAAAGTATGTAAATGCAGTGGGCCTAGAAACCTGGCCACACTGAAATACAGTTTAATGTGGAAACTTTTCTAAATACATATTGTAGCATCTTTGGACATCAACGTGTGGCCTGAAATTTTTATTATTGTTCCCTCTTCTCCTCCATTAAAAAAAAAAATCTCCTTGTGGTATTTAGTCATTTACCATTGACACATATTATGGCTTAAAAAGGGCCATCCCTTCCTTTTCTGAGCTGGAGTTCTTCACGCTTACCTTTGATGCATGGCCTTAGCTGTTTACTTTGCCTTGTTTTGTTCATGAACATTGGGTTTAGTGCCTGGCAACTTGATGCATATGGAAGAGCATTGCCAAGTGATCTGACATAATACAAATTCACGAAGTGACATTCAATCACAAGCAAAGTTGGAAATTCCAAAGAGAAGTGGTGAGATCTTTACTAGTCACAGTGAAGATGGGAGAAAATGACATACCTGCAGCAGATGTGGGCTGAAAATATCCTCTTCTCTGCCCAATCAGGAATGCTACCTGTTTTTGGGAATAAACTTTAGAGAAAGGAAGGGCCAAAACTACGACTTGGCTTTCTGAAACGGAAGCATAAATGTTCTTTTCCTCCATTTGTCTGGATCTGAGAACCTGCATTTGGTATTAGCTAGTGGAAGCAGTATGTATGGTTGAAGTGCATTGCTGCAGCTGGTAGCATGAGTGGTGGCCACCAGCTGCAGCTGGCTGCCCTCTGGCCCTGGCTGCTGATGGCTACCCTGCAGGCAGGCTTTGGACGCACAGGACTGGTACTGGCAGCAGCGGTGGAGTCTGAAAGATCAGCAGAACAGAAAGCTATTATCAGAGTGATCCCCTTGAAAATGGACCCCACAGGAAAACTGAATCTCACTTTGGAAGGTGTGTTTGCTGGTGTTGCTGAAATAACTCCAGCAGAAGGAAAATTAATGCAGGCAAGTATAACTTTATTATATTTCACTTTCCATCTGTTTGAAATATGCCTGTCTTCTTTTGTCTCCCAAATGAAATACCATACACGGGCTTCTACTGCTTAGCTTTCTATTTCATAGAAAGAGTAGATACTGCCTTATTGGCATTCTAAATTTAGCAAATTATTATTTTATACTCTGGAGGAAATACATAAATCCTATATTTTAGAAGATTATCTGCTTATTTTAAACTGGTGTTGCATAACTACTTAGATACACATAATAATACCTTTTTTTCAAGTGATATATTCTGGGCACTAATTTTTGATAGATGAAATATATGAGCTTACATTTAATTGATGTGAGGATTGTATTTTACATCCTGTTTAAATTGAAGTAAGCACTAAGAAGGTTGATTTTAATGGTCAGCAGCACCTGAAATTCTGGAATGCCCTTGGAGCATATTTGATTACTGTGTCACTTAAAATTCAGTCAAGCTTGAATGCTATGGCTGGCCTTACACCATGTGTGGCACCCTATTGCTAAGCCCAAAATGGAGAGGACTGGATTACAAAATGGACACAAGGTGTAAACCTGCCTCCTGATCACTTTGGCCTTGTCCACACATAATTTTATCATTTTCAGGAATTTAAATTTAACATGTTTTTTACTGATCCGCCAAGTTTTTCAGACACAGTTTCTTAGGCTTTCAGGCTGTGAATTTTGCCTGTAACTCATTCATACATGGCCTATTCTTTATGTGGTGAATTTATGAAATGACTGGGGGCACAGCATTTCATAGACCAATTGCTCATTCCCCATAGTAAAGACAGAGCCTAGAGGGCTATACCTTTTTAATGGGCATTCCATTGTCTTACTCCATAAAATGATGTTGCTTATTGATTGAAATTTATCATGTAAAAGAACACTTCTTGCTGTAGCTACTGGACACAGGTTAAAATATTCTTAAGTGTGATCCATCTTAGCATCCAAACTCAAATTTTAATTTTGTGGTATGAACAGACTATGAACAGAACCAATTTATTGTATGAATTTTAATTTTTGTCTACTTAGATAGGAAAATTTAACAGATTATAGAACTTATTCCCAAACATGTATTCTTTAATATATGGTTTAGTGGTTATTCATTATCACTTCTTAGGCAATATTTTGAAGCTGGGATAAATGAAGTGAAGGAGAATTAGGTGAAAATGGAAGGCTTTGCTATTTAGAAAAATAGGAAAGAAGAGTATATCTGGAAAAATGGCATAAGTTTTTTTGAATAAGATAATTTGGATTCTAAAATGGAATTAGGAATACTTAAAAGCTGAACTCATAAATCATCTTGAATACTATGGCAATTGGAAAGGAAACTTCCTTCCTGGCCTTGCCTAGTTAATACCCTGAAGCATGAATTGTGTGCTCCATTTTAGTTTTTACCGTAAGTAATTTTGCTAGTCATATTTTGATATCACTGAAGTTTTTGAGAGCCATACGTGCCTTATTGATAACCTGTGATAGCATGTTCAGTGGGCTAATTATGTGTTCCATAAAATAATGTATTCTTTTAAGTTTTAATCTTATTATCATAAAGCTCTACATAAAGTTTGTGTTTTCATAAAGGAAAAAGTAAACAAACAGCACCAGTTGGCATTCTCTTTGCCATTCATTATTTTATCAATCTTTATCATGTCTTCTATTGTTCTATCCTTTTTCTCACTCTGGCAAATCTTACCAATCTATTTTGTTTTTTAAACTATTAACTTTGATCCTATCATTATACATTAAGTATTGCTTTTACTTTGTGAAGAGGGAATTTCATCATAACTTAGCAAAGACTTTCAGGCTTTACAGTGGATAGTTTTATGTCATTGGCAATTTTTAGTCGTCTCCTTTCTGTCCACATATGCTTCGTTTAGGTCTTTAAATAAGTTTTTTCACTAGCTTAGTATTCGTTTCTGGATACTTTCCATATTGGTTTCGGTTTATTGTCTGTTAATCAATTTTTAATCTACAACAGTTATTAAAGTTTTTCAACAGCCTCTTGTGAGAAACTTTTTTAAAAAACAAGCTTCTGAATTATATATATGGTTTTCTTTATCCATTCTTTGATTAATTCTTTCAAAGAACTCTAGTGTGTTAGGGACACATGGTTTACACTTCTGGAATCCATGCTGTTTGTTCCTTATCAGATTACACTGCAACTCAGGTTTACTCAACTGTGGTTAGCCAAGCCTTCCATTTAACTGAAGTTCTGTTTATATCTTCTAGAGATGTGCTTTGCTGAACTTTAGCTTTCTCAATGGAGAGCTGTACCCTGGTGTCAGAAATCTAAAAGTAGTCTTCTCTTCGGTTTTGAGGAATTCTGGATAATTCTGTGAATCCTTCTACCTACGAATTGTTGTAGTTACCTGTTAAGATTATTTGTCTCCAAAGATTGCAGTCAAATCTTTTTAAACTTGAGGATGCTATGTACCAAAAATGTACAGTTATGAGAACAGTGATTTAAAAAAAAAAACCATGTTGTTATTTCTGGAATTCTGAGATAATTTCTGAAAATCAGACATGTCTTTACATTTTGCTCAATTAATTCAGTGTATAGACAATTTCATAAGGACCAAACTGACTGAATTTTCATTTGTATTATGATTTTAATTTTTTCTTAGACAAAAGGAGACCCCCCCCCTTGACAATGTGCCCCCAATTTGTTGAATAGTAAAATAGACCATAGAATTGCCTCTAAAAGAATTTTGTCTCAACTTTATCTGATGGCTGTATGTATAAGGGCATTAAAAGTCAAGTTTTGATGATTTTTGTTCTGATTCTTATCTCTCAGTCTTTGTGCTTAGGTTTCTCCTTGCCAATAGTAATGATTCGTTTTACAAGGTATGTTCAAAATTATAAATTGTAATATTCTTCTAAAAGCACTAGAAGAAAGTCAAAATAGAAGAGGAAATGGTGTTGCCTTTGCCCTTCTATTTCTCAAGTCCTCTCTTTTCCATTTCAGAACATCTCATTTTAGTCCTGTCCAAATTTTATTATTTTCCCCAAGAGTTGCTTCTTTATATTACTGTATCATTCCAACTCTTTTTGCAGGTTTGTCATTGTCTTTAAAGTATCTAATTCTTAGGTTTCCCCTATATTTGCCAAAATATTTGTCTCTTCCTCTTCTCTGATTTCCTTCCACTCTTTTATTTTTCTTTTGTTTTCCACTGAATTTGTATATTTAGGATTACCTTCCACTGCTATTCTGGATTGGTATTTTAATAGCCATCAAAAATCTAGGTCAAGGAAACTTTTCAGATCTCCTAATTACCTGGCAGTGACTGATAAAAAGGACTAAAAGATAGTGATTACTTCTTACTGTTTTTATTCACATTGGAATATATTCTTTCTCTCCTGGTTTATACCATTGTAAAAGGAAAAGTGTTGGAGCTGATTCATTGTCTAATTTCCGGTTTTCTGGTTTGGTTACCTCTTATCAATGTTAGTTTCTTTTATTTCAAGCAATATTATTGCCACCACTTCTAAAAATGATTACAGTCATATTTTATTTCTCAATCCTGTTTATCATTTATAAATATTATTTCAAGGGACAACTCAAAATTAATCTTTCTTCTCAGAGCAAAAGAGTAAGAGGATCTTAGTGTAGCACAAAGAGGTCACCAATTCTCTATCACACTCTTCCTGCTCAGCTGGTTATCCTGGATTTTCTTAGACTCCAGGATAAAGTTATGATCAAGATTAAAATGTATTCCCCTGAGGCTTCAGACCTACAATGGGAGCAGCAGTAGTTTAGCACTTGGCCAGTAGCAGTGAGCACCTCCTGGAGAAATTCCCCTTTGCACAATGTCTCTGCTTGCCTCTTAATTTTATCTGTTAGTCAACACATAGTTATCCCATCTTTGCATTTTTACATTATTTGTAGGCAGGGCCTGAAACTTTAAGTTTTTGGCCAAAGCTGGAGAGACAGTCCTATATTGCAAACTATAGTTGACAAAGTGTCTAAACTGTGACTCGGGGGGCTTGACTTTTAGTTCTACACACAGAAGAATATGCTGACACTAAATATTAATAGTTGTGTGATTTGGGACAAAATAGTTTTTACCTTTCTAGGCTTCAGATTCCCAGGCTGTGAAGTTGAGGAATTAAAATACAATATTGCCAAACTTGTGCTATTTACATGCACTTTACATGTATTAGCTCACTGAATTCTCATAATAACTTTATGAGAGAAGAAATTCAGTACCTTTATTTTTTACATTTTACAGATAAGGAAACTGAGGATTAAAATGTTAATATCTGTCAAAGTATTAACTATTATTATCTAGTAAGTGGTGTTGCTGGAACTTGAACTGCAGAGCCCATGCTTTTCCAGCTCTAAAATTCTGTATATGTAAGAATGCCACAGATGAAGAGAATATCAGTATAGGCTTTGTATAAAAAATTTATTTCCAGAGTAGAAAGGAATGAAAGTGATGAGTACCATTATCTGAGATTGATCCAGAATGCATCATATCCTGCTACCTTCTAATAATCTCTATATTTCTTCTATTTCTCTCATTTTGTGTTTCATTTGCAAAGATACTAGTAAATCACAATGTCTGTTTACTCAGTATCTCCCTTATAATGTAACATATTTCATCACCTTTCTCTTCATTTTAAAAGTCTAGGTTAAGTTATCTAATATAGGAACCTGAAATAATAAACACTGACATAGCATGCATTTAACTGGCATTGCTCAAGTTAGAGTTCCTTCTATGAAGAAATTTTGAAATAGAAATTTTGTGATTTTGTTTTGATGCCAGCCTTTAAAAGAGGTACAGAGTAGATATTCAAAGTATGATCAACTCTGTTACTTATGTAAATGAAGGTGCAGAAAATCCAATTAATTAATTACTGACTTTGGAATGTAGTCAGGAGTACACCATCAGACACAGTTCCTCTGTGCGCACAAACATTCTTAGGTGCTTGTCTCCTGTGATCCCAGCTCAGAGCCTTCCTGACATGGCTTTTAGAGTCTTCTATTCTAGACTTGGCCTTGTTGTTAGAAGCCTGGCACCCAGAGAAGAGAAGGAAGCTGCAGAATATTTTTAATGATAATTTTTCAAGTTAAGAAGATATCTCTTTTATAAGTTATCATCAAACAGATTTATATATATCACAGTTCTGTACTTCAACAAAAATTTGTATCCAACAAAAATTTGTAAGTTCAGCTTCGTACATATCTGGTTAATAGGAGGTAATGAATGAAATATGTCCCTGGCTATTGCTCCCATCAGGCTATTTAGTGTTCATTTGGCAGACTCTCGGTTGGTGGGGGGCGGGGCTGGGGGGGTAGGTACTTCCTTGGGTTTTGTATTATAGTAAAGTGTGTATGTATATATGTGTGTGTGTTGTAATTATCCCAAAACTAGCCATAATTTACTTTACTTTTTTTGTTTCTTTGTATTTTGAGATAGGGTCTTGTTCTGTCTTCCAGGCTGGAGGGCAGTGGCACAGACACGGCTCACTGCAGCCTCAACCTCCTAGTCTCAAGCGATCTGCCCACTTCAGCTCCCCCAGGTAGCTGGGACCACAAGCACGGGGCACCATGCCCCGCTAATTTTTCAATTTTTTGTAGAGACAGGGTTTTGCCATGCTGTCTGCAGTATTAAAGGTATTCCCGGGCCAGGTGTGGTGGCTCATGCCTGTAATCCCAGCACCGTGAGAGGCTAAGGTGGGAGGATCACTTGAGCCCAGGAGTTGGAGACCAGTCTGGGCAACATAGTGAGACCGTCTAAGAAACAAGGTATTCCTGGAGATCATGGTTTTGCTTTTGGTTTTTGTTTTATTAAAAAGCCTTTACATTTTGTTCATTGGAAAGAGTTTATTGGATTTTTTTAATGTTTTTTTCCCTTTTATCCCTTTCAAATTGCTAATTACAGTAGATTTTTAAAAATGTTATAGATGAGTAATATCCTGTTAGGAACCAGAATTGGTAGCAGGATATTGTTAGAGAAGGCTGTGAGAATGATATTCCATTAACTTTATGTAGAAATTTTCTTCCAAGAAGCTTAAAATGATTCACAATACCTGGAGCCACGTAAGAACAGGTGATATTAACTCCATTTTACATAAAAGGAAATATATTGGGAAAGAGAAAGAAAGTAAATCATCTAAGAACAAAGTTGCACAGAGACTGAGCCAGTCTGGTTTGCAGGAGATAGGAGAGTAATCAATTTTTAAGGAATCTGAAGATGTGGATTCCTCAGGGGTCAGTTCTACTGAGTGGAAATCCTAAAGGTCTTTTCCTATTTCCCCGAGGACTCATATTCTCCTTTCCTGCTTTATTTTTCTTTACAGAATTATTGACGTGGCATGCTGTAATGTTTCAGTTTTGTAGTTGTCTATCTCCCCACCGTGGAATATGAGTTCTGTGAAAGCAAGGATTTTTGTCTCCTTTGTTCAAAGCTGTATCCCTGAGAATGGCACCTAAGTATACTTACTCCTTGGGCATGGTGGGTACTCAGTAAATATTTATTAATGAATATAATGAATATTGTGGTACTGAGTAACTCTGATGGCTGGGAGATCACTCTAGAATAAAACATGCTTATCACGTTTTTAAAGTATGTTATAAGGTGGATTATTTTGAGTGTGTGTGGCTTGATATAGCAGGCTATGTTCCTTTACTCTTCTGACTTACCAACAGCCTCGTGTGTTATTATTTCAAAATCATAAATATGGCTGTAATCAGTATGTTTAAGGTGCTCACACAGGATTTTTAAATTTTTTCTTTAGTTTGATAGCTTAAACCTTGCTGTTCAGGATATTCTGGTTTTCCAAGAATGATTTATTCAGGTCCTGATTTTAAACCTTTGATTTTAGGATATTAGCGTGCATCCAAAGGACCTTACCTTCTTAGTACTTAAATTTGTGATTACCAGTTCTGGTTTTTAGATACCCTAAAGCACAGTTTTTAATCTTGTTTGTGTGTGCCACAGGCCCCTTTGAGAATGTGATCATCGTTATTGACCATAGGCACAAAATACACACAAATACTTAACATACACAATTTTGCATAAAATCTCAGTGAGTTGACTCTCTAAGACATATCTAGAGATCTAAGGACTCCAGATGAAAAGCAACTATCCTAACATAACCCCAATTATTTCAAGAAATTAAACCAAATTCTCAAAACAAATTTACCTTCAGTTTACTTAATTTGAAAAGTACTTGTATGTATTACTTAAAGTCAGACAGACAACAATATTGTGATGCAGTTATAAGAAAGTGGCCTGACCTTAGGTGAAGGAACTCCAGAAGTAAAAATTGATGTCTGACAAAGATCTTCTTATGTGTAGTAAATGAATTCTGCTGTCCAAATATGAAGTGAAACTGCATCAATTCAAGAAATGCTTACAATCCCTTCAGCATGGTGGTTCCGCTGAAAGGCCCTTAAGAATAACGGATATTTTACTCACATGTTTTGAGATTAGTAGAACCGTCGTGGCCTTATGTGTCTATTTAGTTACTACATTCAGAAAACTGAGGGTATAAAACAAACTTTAACTTTGTTTTCTTCCCGTGTCTTTAGTTTCCAGTCTTTAAGCTCCATTGCTTTCCCTAGGGCAGTGTTCTTTAGGCCCTTAAATTTCTATTTGCTCTAATGGAAAACTTTATATATTTTTTAAAGCCAAGATTTGTTGTTGCTTGCTTGTTTTGAATAACAGATAAGCTACTTTACATACTCTTTTTATCTGGGTTCTAAACTTACAGTTCATGGATAAATTTTATTTTGTTCTATACTTTTTAATATATTGGAATCTGTGCTTAATTTACAAATTTGGAAACACCAGAGTAACCAAAATGATTTAAAAACTAAGGTTTTTTTAAAATTGTAAGCACAAAGGCCTGGTGCATTATTCCTCAAGATAAGAAGTTAGACTACAATATTTAGAAATTCTTGTCTCTAGGCTGGGTGTGGTGGCTCACGCCTGTAATCCCAGCACTTTGTGGGGCTAGGGCAGGTGGATCACTTGAAGTCAGGAGTTGGAGACCAGCCTGGCCAACATGGTGAAACCCTGTCTCTACCAAAAAATTTAAAAATTAGCTGGGTGTGGTAGTGCACACCTGTAGTCCCAGCTACTCAGGAGGCTGAGGCAGGAGAATCGCTTGAATCTGGGAGGCAGAGGTTGTAGTGAGCCAAGATTGTGCCACTGTATTTCTGCCTGGGTGACAGAATGAGACCCTGTCTCAAAAAAAAAAAAAAAAAAAAATTCTGGTCTCTGAATCTAAAGCAGAGGCAGCATAACTATCTTCACGACTCCTGTTTGTTGTTGTTGCTTTAAATCTAGAATACCCTGTCATGATGGAAATTGACTATAATACAACTGTAATTTTAAATAGCACATTAAATTATTATGTACCTATCACTTTTGTGCATGCTAGTATATCAAAAAGGTATTGTTATACATATATAAATATATGACATTTGAGAAACACTGTTGGTATTTTACTTCTGTAGAATAATTCGGATGAGACTAAAGGCCTTATGTTTTAAGTCTACTTATTTTGCTATTTAAAAAAAAAAAAAGTATAGATTTCCATTCGTTTTTTCCCCCAAACCATTTTCTACAGTCTTTTGTATTATCTACTTTAAAACAACAAAAAACATCTTTTATATGATCTAGGCTTTGTGTTCCCTCATTTTAATATCTTCTACCTGGAATTATATTGATGATCTGACTTTAAAATTCTTGTGGTCAAGTTTCTTTAACTTCTGAAGGACTGTATTGGCCCTATATTGGAATTAAGTCCTATTCAGTTTTCCATTCTTAGAGTAAAATACAGTTTTGATGGAGGGGAGGGAAAAGTGGCAGAATATTCCATTTGTGAAATATAATCATCAAATTTCAAGCTAGAAAAAACAATCAGTCCAGTCTTCTCATTTTATATATGAAGAATTGAACTCAGATTAGTGCTTATCAAAGAATTCCAATCTGCTGCTATATCTTACTGGCCAATATTTTTAGCATAGTTTATTTATTTATTATAAACCTTTTGGGGTCACTGCAGGGAAATTAAAAAGCACATGTCAGCAGAGATTTCCCCCTGAACATTCCATTAAGAAGATATAGACTGCCGCAGGGTCTCTTTCCTCTTTGATCCCTAGTCAACTACAAGGCATACTTTAAAATAAGTGAACAGACCAAAAATACCTCAGCACAGTTTAGCAATACTTTACGTGGTGCATGTGTCATTTATTCTGCCACAGAATCACTGCACATCAGGTGGTCTGTAGTCCTGGATCTTCTCAGAGCAATATCACCTCTTTATAAAGTCTAGGCTAAGAATCTTACCAAGACTAGAAGGGGCACTGGATTCTCTAGATGCCTTATAATGTGGTTTTCCTATTTGTACCAAATTCTGTGACAGATACTATAGTAATTCAAAGAGCAACACAACACCTTAGCCTTGTCCAACTGAGGAGAATCAACTTAAACAGCAGGAGGCATTATGTATTGAATGCCAGATGTAGGTGTAGGCATAAATGCATTAGAGTGCTGATTTATTTATTTTCTCTTTTTCTTTCTTTCTTTCTTTCTTTCTTTCTGTCATTAGAGACAGGGTCTCTCTCTCTGTCACCTCTCTCTGTCACCCAGGCTGGAGTGCAGTGGCACCATCAGAGCTTACTATAACCTTGAACTCCTGGGCTCAAGCTATCCTCCCACTTCTGCCTCCCAAAGCTCTGGGATTACAGGCATGAGCTACCATTCCTGGCCTAAAGTGCTGATTTTCATTTTTTCAAGAGTCATTCAAATGACTGTGGTAATTCTGTCTCAGATTCCCTATGATTAAAGAAAAAACAAATGAAAAAAGATTAAATTTTAACCCAGGCAACTTCAAGTAGCTTAAAGTTAGAGAAAGAAGTACTACAGGCCGGGTGCGGTGGCTCACGCCTGTAATCCCAGCACTTTGGGAGGCCGAGGCAGGTGGATCACGAGGTCAGGAGATCGAGACCATCCTGGCTAACATGGTGAAACCCCGTCTCTACTAAAAATACAAAAAATTAACTGGGCATGGCGGCATGCACCTGTAGTCCCAGCTACTTGGGAGGCTGAGGCAGGAGAATGGCGTGAACCCGGGAGGTGGAGCTTGCAGTGAGCCGAGATGGTGCCACTGCACTCCAGCCTGGGCGACAGAGCAAGACTCTGTCTCAAAAAAAAAAAAAAGAAGTACTACAACCCAGTCATACCTTCTAAATTTTTACTGTTATCAGTTAATTACAGGTTGTTATATTCCTGTGTGTTTAATACTCATCTTTAGCATTTTCTTTAGGAGTCTAGAATGACTAGATACCATGGCTTTTTTTTTTTCAGATTGCAAACTGACTTTCTAAAATGTGCCAATCAGTCCCTGTTAAATTTTAGTTAAAACAGTAAATTTAGCTTTAAACAGAATTCAACATATTGGAAGTTTTGTTTGAATTTATCTCAACTAGCTTGATTTTAATTCTTCGCAAACTGCATTCCATAAGGGAAGAAATAAATACTAAGACCTTTTATGTAGAAGGTGAAGAGTATTTGAGTATCATATCTATTTAGCAAAAATTGTTTCTAGTACCATTTTCTTATTATTGACTTTAGTCATAAATGTGTGTTATTCCTGTTCCCTAAAATGTGTTGATTTTAGTATGATATGAGGCATATAGAGAACCATTTAAGAAGAATGTACCGATCCACTGTGACATTAGGTTATTTTACTCTAAAGTTAGTAAACTCTATGACATACATTAAACATTTAAAAATTATCATTGGTGAGTATTTGGGATTACTGAGTTGCCCCCTTGGGGTATATGAAAAGTCCCTAGGCACCTTATGATCATTTTAAGTAAAAGCAAGTCACTTAATCTTTCATCTGTTGGTGTAGAGTTGGGGGAGAACTAAATAATCTTTAAGATCCTTTCCAGCTCTAAACTTTTAGAGTTTATGCTTATTCTAGAAATAGATTTCATATATTAAAGGGACATGTATCTTGCCTATTTAGTTCTTTTTCTTTGTCCTTAGTTGTTGGACATCAGAGACAAAATTTGTTTGGTAGGTGATAGAAAAAAATCTGACTAAATTAATGTCTTACAATAAATAGGTAGCAGAACTAAGCATGAGACTCAGTTGTACTCCCAGTCTTCTGGTCCTGTACTGTCTTTGCATTCCAGTTAACACACTCAAAAAAGGAGCCTTTCTCTGGAGTTTCATATTTTAAAATATCTGTAGTAGATTGAGGACCCTTATTGTAAATGCTTCGTCAAGGTTGTCCCAATGATCAGAGCACACTGACTTCAATCACTAACCTGCACCTAAGTGAATCTAACCTTTGGAAAAACCTGAAAGAGCCAGAGACAACCTAGAACCAGTCTGGATGAAAGTAAAAGGAGTAGGATGCTTCTGATCCTAAGTACTCTGTGAAGTGAATTATTAGAGATAAGCTGAATACTTATACTAAAAATAAGATTTCAGAGCAGCTGGTGGGTGTTCACCCATGGGGTGAGGGGGATAGAGCTCTAGTATGTAAGCATCTGGAGGCAACTGGGAAGAGTGGAAATGGGGCCGTCTGATTAGTAACTATGCCTTGTTATTAAACCGTGACTTTCTGCATTGTGTATTCCCAGAGTTGGAAAACTTCCGCTGGCAAAAAAAAAGAGAAGGGCCGCCGTGCTGTTGCTGAGGGCCATACAGTAGACACAAAAGCGCCTTCTTAGAGGCCTTCAGCAGAGGCAGCTTGTACAGGCAGGCCTGTTCCTCTCAAAGACTGGGAATCAGATTCTTTCCCCAGGGGGTTTCCAACTAGTTTGCACTTCAGAAAAACCTTTTCTTTCTCCTGCTGTTCACGCCCTGCAAAGAATTTTCTTCCAACCAAAGAAATTGTTTTATAATCAAAGATCCTTGTCCTTAGTTGTTGGACATCAAAGAAAGTTTGGAGGAGACTGGGGGATTATGTGAGTGCCTAGAATTTATTTTGAATGCAAACTTGCAACATTAGCAAGTCCCCCAAAGAATATACTCATCTCAGAGCTGGGAGAGAGCCTAATATAACCAAGTCTCTATTCTTCCTTGGTTGGATGTGCCTCAGTAAGATACAAATGAGTTGAATTGCCTTATCTGGACTTAATTCATGTATGTTTGGTTCTTGAGGTACACGCTTACTGGAAGAGGTCCCCCAACCCATCTTCCCTTTTAAAACTGGTGTTTGGAAACATCAAACACTATTAATAAACTCGAAACAACAACCTACCCCCCCCACCCCAAAAAACCTCCTTTTTTAAACCAATGTTTGACTCTTGGGAGTTTGGGGTTTCTCCCAGGACAGTTGATGATATCACCAAATGTTGGGAGCCACATTCCCTGCATTCCTCTACTGTTGCTGAGGTGTTGATGATGTCATTTTCTCCCACAAAGGAAAACCTCAGCACCCTGAGGGCCTGAACTCAGGTCTTGGCAGGTAAATCAAGGAAGAACTTACTTTTGGATTTCAACTGATTGAGTCAGGCATAAAGAGACACAACCACCACGTTAAGTATTAGCGTCACAGCCTCATCTCTGGGACCTGAATAGACAATTTATCATTTGAAGAAAATTAAGACTATAACTTTAAGAAATTATCTTCTGGGTAAGAACAATGATTCATTGAATATTTTGGTTCTTACACTTTGGGGCATTTATAGGGCATTGTTCTCAGAGATTTTGGCTCCCTCTTAAATATCCTTCTCTGAATCCACAAATTTTCCAAGCCTTTCCGGAACCTGTTTGTAGATTATCTAGCTTTCCTTCCTTGAGCAGATTAACAACAACATAAACAAGAATTAGGGGGAAAAAATTATGGATAGGGCAAATTTAGGCAGAATTATGCCTTGGGCAAAGTACATTCTTGTTATTTTATCTTGGTTCTGTGGTTATGAACTGAAGAGAGCATTTGCTCTAGAAGATTTCCAATCTCTTCCTATCCCTTCATCACAACCACAGAGTAGTGGTTGGAAATAGATTCCAGGAACACCAGAAATGTTCAGTATTTCCAATGGTGACAGCTAACAGTGCCCTCACAGGGATCCTTTGAGCACTCTTCCTCTGAGCCTTCTTGTGGTGTCCTTGTGGTCAGGAGACACATCATCAATCACAAAGACTTGCCCTGGAGACAAACCTGGTAAAAATAATCAATTGTCTATCTTTGCCACTAGAAACAATCCTTTTGTTTTTACTTGGTTCTGAACAAACATGCTGTAGTTTTTTAGAGAAAGACCGTCTCTTTCATGGAATCATCAACTGACCATTCTCAAAAATTTGAGATGTGCTAGTTTGTGTTAGGAAGGTAAGGTAGGATCTGGGAAGTAAGTAGGATTTGCCAAAGGTTTTTATTCTACTCAGCAGTGCTAACTTGTCTGTGTTACTCCTATGCAGGTATTAGATTATAGGTTTTTTTTTTTTTACGCTGGGAATATATGGATAAAATTCACTGAAATGAAAGTGTCCCTTTAGTTTATACAGGGGAATAGGGAATTGAATTTATAAGGAGAGAGCCCAGCCTGCAACTGACCTTTCATTTTCATAGTCTTATTTCCCCTGAGTTGATGTAAGCTTAAAACAAATGAATGTATTATATAAAATGTCCTACTTTTTCAAGCAGTGTCAATCTTCAGGGTATGGAATAGGATTTGGCATTTTGTTTCCATTTTTATTGTTTTGTTTTCTAAAGGGAGGTTTGAGTTAGAGCCTGTCTGGCAAGATTCCATACTTCTACCATACCACCTGTCCTGGCAGAGACAATGGAATCAAAAGTCAAGTTCTTTATGACTGCACCTGCCTCGTAAGTGTTGCCAGAAGATCTGATTTTCTCTTGTAGCTAAACTCTACACAGAAACGAGGGCTTGGCACCCAAACAGTGGGTGCATACCCAAACACTTGGATGTCCCAACATCAGGAGGACTAGTACCACTAGTTCTCCAGATGACTTGTAAAATAGTCTTTGGCATGACATTTAACGATTATTTAATTTATCAAATGGAGGAGAAGTAACTTTCTGGTTTACCTGGTTTTCAAGACTTTCATGAGGATCTATTAATAAGCATGAATCATTTGGTAATTATTATTTGAAAATTACCTGTCCAGTGCTGCATCTAGTGAGCATGAAGGAAAGTATGTTCTCCCCAAAATAGATCAGGAACATATCTCTGAAGTCAGACCACCATGCAAAGTTCCTAAGGTGAGAAACTACCATTTCTGCCTGTTGCTTTTTCCTTTTCCCAGAAATGTAGGTTACCCTATGGTCACCAGTTGAATGCTCTGTGATTAGGCAGTTGTTTTGTAGGCAGTCTGACATCCTAGATGAGAACTTCTTTCCTTTTGAATATCAGAGTGTTTCTTGGGTTCCCTCAGGGCAGAGTTACTTCATTATCTTCTAACTTATGTATAACTGGATGCCTTCTGGCCTAAGAACATAATTTCTATCACCAATCAAATAATTAAGATAATATGCCCACCAAATGGTGCTCTTTGCACAGGATTCATATATAATGATATAATATGATAATAAGGCATAAAAGGTATTCTAAAATGAGGAGCAACATCCTACAGTGAAAAGTGCTCTCAGTAGACTTGTATTTTAATCTCAGTGCTGATCCTTCTTAGCTTTATGACGTAAAGAAAAATTGCTTAACCTCTTTGAGCTTGTGGCTTCCTGAGTAAAATGGGAATAATAGTAATAAATGGCCTAACTACCTGAAATGAAATAATGTATGAGTGTTGCCTTTGAAAATGGCAAATGTTAGGTATTATTATTAATAGTAATTAAACTTGAGCTACTCCTTATTCACCTAATTACTATCAGAAATATTACTAAGTGTGAAGGTTATTGATTTAGACTCAGTTAACCTATTTGCATTTAATTTGGCATCAGCTTAACATAACTAAGCAAGACTGTTTGTATTTTTAATGTAGCCAAAAGGACAAGGCTTTAGCTTCAAAATTTTGTGGGTCAAGGGTGCTGATTAAATATTACCATAATGTAGTACAGGTAGCCTTAGTGGTTTAAAGAATGACTAATAGTATATGAGTTCTGGGGTGGGAACTTAATACCTGTTACTTGTGGTACGGTGAATCACTTATCTGCCCTGGACCTTTGTATGTGTGCCTGTTCCATACTGGTAACCCCATCAGCTTCCTTCCATGATCAATGAGGTGATCACTGACACAAAGCAGCTGTTTTCTAAGTTTTGACTTATCAGAGTCTGAGGGATCCTAGAACCACATTATATATCACTCTTCCATCTTCCCTTATTGAAATTTTAGAGTATTTTTTTAAATTGCTGCTATTGGCTGGGTGCGGTGGCTCATGCCTGTAATCCTAGTACTTTGGGAGGCTGAGGCGGGTGGATCATGAAGTCAGGAGTTCAAGACCAGTCTGAACAGCATGGTGAAACCCAGTCTCTACTAAAAATACAAAAATTAGCCAGGCGTGGTGGTCCGCAACTGTAATCCCAGCTACTTGGGAGGCTGAGGCAGGAGAATCACTTGAACCTGGGAGGTGGAGGTTGCAGTGAGCTGAGATGGCACCACTGCACTCCAGCCTGGGTGACAGAGTGAGACTTTGTCTCAAAAAAAAAAAAAAAATTGCTGCTACTCTGGGACAGTTGCTCAGAATGCTGGCGCTTCAGCTTCTGGTGTGTAGCTTGCAGCCATGTTTCTAAGGACCAGAAGGGAAGGAGTTCAGGATTGTGAAGGGGACTACTTTCCCCAGTTCATTATACTGTGCTGGTCCCAACATGTTTTCTGAAACTCAGCAGATACGATTCTATAGCCTGCTTGGAAATTATCCCGCAAGTCTCTAAGACTCTCAGTTCCCTATCTGAGAAGAATTGGATCAAAGTAAGAATAAGCAGAGTTTTTGTCATAGCATCTATCAAATATTTGTCTCCCTGAAAAAATTTTCAGGTAAAGACCATCCTTTGAGCCTTCTCAGAGACCAACAGTCTGCAGTATAAAAAAATCTGTGTTCAGTGTTTTGTAACTTTACCAATTTGAAGTCTCTTCCCAAAATAAGTAAATAATGGGATAAAGGTAATTATGGGTTTCCTCATCTTTTCTACTTACCTGTTCCCTGTTATGATTAAACACACACGGCTTATAACTCTTTTGGAAACAAACTGAATTACCATTATTATCCTTTCAACACTTGCATGGTATTATAATTCATTTCAATCACCAGTACAACACAGTGGGAGTTAGGAGACCAGTGGGGCGGGGGGAGGACCTGGAGAAGGGCAAACGTTTTCGTTTTTATTGGCTTTGGGAAGCCTCCTTCTTCTCCGAAGGCACTTCTTGGGGAAAACTGTTTTCTTCCCAAAGCCTAATAAAGATTAGTAAGAGATGTCTGCAAAGATTTAGAAGCTCTTTGAAAGAAAGGCAAGGATAAACATTCACTATCACTGTTATTATCATTAAAAAGGAAAGCCCAGCATGTGATGTTTTGGGTCACTTCCAGTGGCCTTGTTTGATGTTCACGGTTCCTTTTTTGACCTTTACTTCTTGATATCTTTATACATTTATTGAGGCTATTGGACAAAGTCTTGAGATACTAAGCAATACAGTGCTAAGAATGAATGATTGCTAGACTCCATTTCTATGGGTGGAATTTCTGAAAATGTGTTTTGTCTTTAGATACCCTGTTGTTCCAGTTTGGCAATATTGGTGGCAAGGTTAATTTAATATCTGGTCACTTGAGTTTTTACTTCCTATTCTGTACCTTACCCCAGAACCAAAGTTCTATAGGATACTTTTCATTAAATAAATAATAAATTAACTGGGATTTTTTCTCTGCTATGCTTATTAACCAGAGATATATCAAAAAAGAAGCAGATGTAATGGACCTAAAAAGCAAATAAGAACTTCCCAGGGAGATTGTAAGTTTAGCCCAGTCTCTTATATTATTTCATGCCAAAAATGACCATAATGATATCCTTGTAGTGTAGACACCAAGTAAAGGCTAACTTTCGTTCCACATGATGTCTTTAGGCAGGAAAGTGCACCAATACATTGAAGAAAGGATTTCAACAGTACAGATTGAATTTTTAAGGACTTCCTGGTCTTCAGAAAGGTAAATAAATCACTGTCAACCTAAAAGGAAGAAGCTGAGGCAAAATTAATATAAGTGGAGAGCTTATTTGAGCCAAGCTTAAGGATTGCAACCCCAGAGCCTAGATTCACGTTGCCCTGAATATACACTCTGATTAGCAGCAGTTACAAGTGGATTTTTAAAAGCAAAAAAGAGGGATAGGGAGTGGGCTGATACAAAGTTGTTTGTCAGAAATTCTCACTGGTTTACAGAAATAACATTGATTAGTAATTGGCTATACATTTTTAAGCTACAGGGTATGGGTTATAGTGTCTGGTGTGGCATTATTAGATTAATTTATAGCTATTTGTGGCAATAGCAAGCAGTTTCAAGAGATGAATAACATAGCCTAAAGCGGGGAGTAGGACTTGACTGCGGTCTCATTTTAATGTCTCTCTGGGCCTGATAATTAAAAGGACTTGCATTCTTCATATAAAAGCTATTTTCTTTTCTCATCACAAACTTTTTTTTTTTTTTTGAGACGGAGTTTCACTGTTGTCACCTCAGGCTGGAATGCAATGGTGCAATCTCGGCTTACTGTAACCTCTGCCTCCCAGATTCAAGTGATTCTCCTGCCTCAGCCTCCTGAGTAGTTGGGATTACAGGTGCCTGCCACCATGCCCAGCTAATTTTTGTATTTTTTTAGTAGAGACAGGGTTTCACCATGTTGGCCTGGCTGGTCTGGAACTCCTGACCTCAGGTGGTCCTCCCGCCTCAGCCTCCCAAAGTGCTGGGATTACAGGCATGAGCCACCATGCCTGGCCAAAAACTTTTATTATTAGCGACTTGTGCTAATCAGAATATTCTATTCCATAATTGGTAGTTGTATTTGAGAATTAGGTAGAATTATCTCTTTTCTTTTCATGTTTTTGGTCTTTCCTTTTGAGTTTGTGGGATTGCTGTGTTTCATAAAAAATGGCACATTCTTCATAATCCTAGTTGATGAATTGTTTCACATTTTAAATGATTATCCTGTAATAAAGTTTGCTTGTACACATACATTTATTTTTCCCCCTCTAGGTTTTCAGTGGTTTTCTTTTCTTTCAATCTCTACCCTGATTTCTGTATTCCTACACACACGGAGTTTTTTTTTTTTTTTTTCTAAGCTTAGCTGTCTTCAAATAAAGGTAAGCTAGAAAATCAAAGCCCTGAATCTTTCCATCAGAACCAAAGGAACTCAACAAGTTCTGAAGGAAATTGAAGTTGAAGATTGTGTATGTCATACCAACCAGTGATAGAGAATTATTTGAAATTAGCATCATATTTGATTTTATACAAAAGCAACTACTATGGTAGTGTGTGTGTATATATATATAAAGGATAAAAAATGTTTAGGTTAGAATGATTATGTCTATATATTGTATAGATGTATTCCATACATATATACGTATTCCATATTGTATATATTCTATAGAGAGAATATTCTAAATCCTTATTTTCAATCCTTTAGAGGAAGCTACTAACTCTAAGCAAACCTCAGACCAGTCTCTGAAAATAGCTCCCTTTGGAGACCCTGAAGCCAAATTAAATATCTGGCCTTTGAAATTTTGCCTGTTGAGAGCATGGTTACATGTAAAATGGATAACCTTAGGACAGTACCCGCTCTGTTTTTTTCCCCCTCAAGTCCCCTCTTCCACTCATTATTTTAGTTAATTGTACTTAGTAGAAAACAGTTAAATCTGACCTCCTCACAGACTGACTTCTTTCCCTCTGTTTCAGCCTTGTCTAAGGCTTATCTGTTTCAGCATGTGGGATCTGAGTTTTTTTCCTGTTAAATGGTTGCGTGCTCATCTCTCCTCAGTTGTGTTGACTATCTTGCCCCTTAAGAATTTTAATCTACATGGTGGTCCTTCTGTTTTTTGTCTCTTATTTTCATTTTTGGGTGATTTGAAAATCCATGCCCACTGTCAAGTCAAATGTTTCTTCTATCAACAGTTGTTATCATTTCCGTATCCTCCATATCACGTTGGTCTTTTTTAGGTTGGGATTTTGATGAGCAGGCCTGTTCCCTCCTATGTCATACGCTATACCGGGTTCACTGTCTACATTTCAATAAATGTGATAAAATAACCATCATTTTGTTGAATAAGTTGGTGTATTGCTGCTGTTGTTCCTCTGGAGACAGTTTTCTGCAGGCTACATTAACAGGCAATGGAAATGCATGCCAGGCTACATCCTAATGGTTGTGTCTTCCCATCAGAAAAAGATCCTTTTACCCCTCCCTGTCAAATGAAGGCTTAGATTTTAGAGACAATTCCAAAATACAGAAAATGAAAGAGAAGAACTGAAATCACAGCATCTGTGATTTTTCTTTATCCTTAATAGTGAGGCAGCTTCTTAGAGGATTTTATTGTAATATGTTGATAAAATGTTTATAGTCATCCCTTTGCAGTTTGTTTAGAAAGTAGTTTCTAAGCAGCAGTTCCTGCATCATCTACAGACTTTTAGCTAGAGAAACCACCTTTCTTTTTCTCAAGCTGCAAAACAAGTCTACTCTTTTTTTTTTTAGTTTAACACCTGATCTTTATAGTGAGGGACTAAGTTACATGATCTTTCTTCCAAAAGAATATTTCTCAGATTTTTGTGTTCTATAGCTTTCTGATTAAATTGCCATAATAATATAATTACTTATTAGTCACAGGGAACTCAGTCACAGGGAACTGTGACTATTTATTTCTAGGAGTTCAAGTGTACACAATAATAAACTGTCCCTCATAAAGGGGTAAGGGGTAATTTCATAGCTATTGCTGTGGTAGTGGATTTGGATGCATCTGACTATGGAACCAGATCTCTGATCAGAAATAGTTGAGTTGTATATACATTTAAAGCTAGGGAAGTTAACATCACATTATATTGCCTTGTATTGACAATCATCTTTCCATTATCTTTGGATAAGTAAGACATGCTATGACAGACTATTTGGCTGTCTCAAAGTCATTGCCTTATATTTTTTTCCCAAAGGAATTTCAGATCCTGTTTAATATTTGCTAGTTTTGCTAGGTACTGAAGGCAGAAAGAGGTTGTAGTAGTATCTTGTGAGGAAGGAAATCAGTGTTTCTTATCCATTTTCCATATACTGTCAATCTGTCCAAACAGACTTATTATACAGCAAACCGATAAGGAGCTTTGTTTTCCTCTCGATATACTTGCCTGCACAGCACCATGTGCCACTTTGGAGAGCTCTGTGGTGGAGTTTCAACTCTCTAGATAAGGTGGAATAGCTGAACCATTGTGCCTCCATAGATTTTCACAACCCTGAAAGTAACAGCAGTTGGGAGGATGAAAGAGGGCTATTTCCCACCCACCCCAAAAGTCCTAAAGTTCAAAGACACAGCTGGTCTTTGTCTGGTGTTTCAATGGAGCCAATGCTTCTGGAGCAGCCCAGTTACTGGAGAGGTAACTATTGCAGGTACACTTCCTGTTGTTATTCTCGGAAGTATTCATCTAGGTGGCCCTTGCCCTTCCCTGTGAATCATCTCCTGAAGTCCTTCTACCCTTTTGTTGGCCTGCTTTGAACTTCTTGTCTGTTAATCTCTTTTACAAAGTAAGACCTCTAAGCATAGGATAGGAAGTGCTCCAGGTGTACTCTCACCCACGCTGTGTGAGGATTGTTCAACTATCTGGTTTCTGCATATTTCAGAAGTGCAGTGATACCTAAGTTCTTACTTTACTTGATTTCTTCTGTTTCTCTAATAACTTTCTAAATTATTTCTCTTCATTTACATAATACTCAATGCTTTACTTTTCTTCACTATTCTATTTGATATCAAGTCATAGATAAGCCGAAGACATGTTCTCTTCTTTTTTTAAGGCTATTTTCTATAAGAGCATGCGGCCACATTCTAAGAGATTCTCTGAAATTTCTTCTAAAATTCACCGTCAATGGATAGGGTTTCCTTTTGTAGTTTTACCTTTCAAACTTACCACTGACTCACATTCTTTCTTTCATTTCATTGCAACCAAGATTTCTAATTGTGTTCTAAAAATCAAACTGAACTCTTGTCTTTCCTCAAGAGAGAAGGGTATCCCCAGTAGAGAGGAGTCTAGGGAATGTTGGGAGTGCTTCTCTGAAACAACCCAACCACATCCAATTCTGTTTCTTTTGGAGACGGAGTTTCGCTCTGTTGCCCAGGCTGGAGTGCAGTGGCGCAATCTCAGCTCACTGCAAGCTCCGCCTCCCAGGTTCACGCCATTCTCCTGCCTCAGTCTCCCGAGTAGCTGGGACTACAGGTGCCCGCCACCACGCCTGGCTAATTTTTTTTGTATTTTTAGTAGAGACGGGGTTTCACCATGTTAGCCAGGATGGTCTCGATCTCCTGACCTCATGATCCGCCCGCCTCAGCCTGCCAAAGTGCTGGGATTACAGGCGTGAGCCACCGCGCCCGGCCCTCCAGTTGTGTTTCTATTCAGGGCACTGCCCAAGTAAAATGCACATGAGTTATGATCTGTTGTAGAAAGCATTACAATGAATCGCAAACATTAAATTAATCAATTTCTTGACCTACATTGTAATCAAAATAGTACAGTTGACTCTTGAACAACACAGGGATTGGGGCACTGACTTCCTGCACGTCAAAAATCTGCATATAACATATGATACCCCCAAAACCTAGCCTACTGTTGACTAGAATCCTTACTAATAACAGTAGACTAACATATTTTGCATGTTATGTGTATCATATACGGTGTTACAATAATGTAAGTTAGAAAAAAGAAAATATTACTAAGAAAATCATAAGAGAATTTTTTTTTTTGAGATGGAGTTTTGCTCTAGATGCCCAGGCTGGGGTGCAGTGGCACCATCTTGGCTCAGTGCAACCTCTGCCTCCTGTGTTCAAGTGATTCTCCTGCTTCAGCGTCCCAAGTAGCTGGGACTACAGGCATCTGCCACCATGCTGGCTAATTTTTGTATTTTTAGTAGAGATGGGGTTTCACCATTTTGATTAGGCTGGTCTCGAACTCCTGACCTCAGGTGATCCACCCACCTTGGCCTCCAAAAGTGCTGGGATTACAGGCATAAGTCACCGTGCCTGGCCCAAGAAAATGTATTTACTATTCATTAAGTGAAAGTGGATCATCATAAAGGTCTTCATCCTCCTTGTCTTCACCTTACTAGGTTAAGGAGGAAGATGAGGGGTTGTTCTTACCGTTTCAGGGGTGTCAGAGGCAGAAGACAATCCACGCAGTTCAAACCTGTGTTGTTTAAGGGTCAACTGTAATGTCAAATGTATCTCCTCCTCAAGGTAGATAACCCAAAGAAGAGTCTTTTAACACCAGGGCCTATCCCCCACTACACAGGGTGGGTCACCAGCTGCTCCATAATAGCAACATTAACCAGCAAGTTAGGACAAGAGAATGAAACAACCATATCCAATTGAAGCTTCAAGGAAACACAAGGTAATAATGATTATTATATTCACATATGGATAAAAGAGCATGAATGACATCCATTGTTGCCAGAGTTTCTTGTGAGAGCATTTTGTGCTAAGTTATATGCTGTCCTCTACATTAGGCTGTGTATGGAGATAAAGAAGCCATATAACCCCCTGTCTAGATTTTGAAGACAGATATTCCCCTTTGAGAGAATCGTTGTAGTGATAGTAGTTTTGGAATGAGTGTGTAACTGTCTTACATATTGACTTTAGATTTATATGTCTTAGTTGTAGGGACTGCCATTTATTTCCCTTCCATATGTATTCCAGAGGTCAATAGGTACTTAATAAATAAGAAGTAAAAATGACTATTTTCCTAAGCTTTTCCAGCATTATTTGATGATAAGTTCATTTTTTGGTCATAAACTAGCTGGCTTCCCATTATATCTCATGATTAATATGAAGTATGTATTTGTGCAAAGAACATTTTGATAGTTCCTAAACAGATGCCATTTAGTCTCTTGGGATTCACCCCAATAAAGAGGCATTTTCTTAGCTCTCCCTACTTTATCCACTATTATTTTTGAAGTTTCCTACTCTATCCTGCTCTGTCCTGCCCTTAAGGTGATATTCTTTTACAAATTGTATGCATATCCCGTAGGGGGAAAATATACTTTCCTCCCTCCTCTGATCACTGCCCCATAATAATTAGTCCATTCTTCCAGATCCACTGTCTTAGGGGCTGCTTGCTCTATTATGTGGTGTAGATTTCTGTTTCATCTTGAGGGTCGTTTTTCTACCCCCATCCTTTAGCTACCAGCTGCAAAGACTCTTACATACACCTCCTAAACTGCTTCAAAAGGAATCTGGTTCTGCTGGCCCCAGTACTGACCTTGACCCTCTCCCCAGTCCTGAGTGGTCCTGGAAACTCAGTGTCCCCAGCACCTAATTCATGCTGATCCTCTGACTTTCTTGCTTGGCCTCTGGGGAGACAGAGAGCACATTCTGAACACTCCTCCTTTTGTGTCGGCATCTCTGTGAGGTGCTTTGGAAGGACTCCAGCCAGGCATGGAAGGGCTCTTTGATAATATCTGACGGGTGGGTAAGAATTTCGGGCACCTGGCCAAGATACACATTGCCTGTAATCGTTAACTCAGCCTGTAAACAGTTCAAACGGCACTGAGAGGCCGTCAGTTATTACATTAGAAGAAGCCTTTCATCTCTCTTGCTCAGAAGCCAGGGCGTCCAGCGTTGGCCCCCACTGTGGTGACTGGAGCCATGGTACTCTGTGCACAGCCACCAAAGCCCAAGACATGCAGGGACACACAATGGAACCTGCTCCAAATGACTGACTTTCAAACTTTCAGCATTGGAGCAATAACTAAATCGTTAATTTCCTTTTGTTCTGCACCTGGCTGATGCTGGAAGGAAAAAAATGTGTTGGGCGGTGTGGAATGGGGGTAGTGGTGGAGAGGTGGGATCCCTGACCAGGAATAAACAATGGCAAAGGAATTATCTGGAATTAGAAATTTACTTTTTCAGCTCAATTTTCCAGCACACACTCATGTCTGAAGGCTCACCCCTCACCCTTTTTATTTGTCCCACTGCTTCGCAATCTTTCTAAGTTTGGTCCTCAGTGTACTCCATATCTCCAGTTGGCTTCACAATTACTCAGTATTACTAAACCCTGGTGCAAGGCACAATGCTGGGCCCTGGAGAGGGCCTGAAGGAGCATAAGATAACAAACATTCCTGCCCTCAAGGTGCTTACTAACGGAGCCCTTCAGATACTGTAGATATATACTAGAGAACTCTACCTTGAGAGTTTATAATAAGTGCTAAATAAGATATACAGTGAGTTTCTATGGGAGTTTACAATGAGAAAGAACAGCAGTGTGGAGAAGAGTGATCAGGGAAACTTCATTCCGTGAAAAACAAAAAGTTTCAGTCCTTTGTTTAAAATTTGCTTTTCTTTCATGTTTCTCATCCATTTTCTTTTGCCTTTTTCATTAAATTGCTACTTTCGCTAAGCAATATTGAGTATTCTAGGCACTTAGTAAATGGGATCATTAAACCTCTTTTAGAATTTAGCTGAGGAGCTAGAATTTGAGTATGCTGGTATCAAAGGATGGTGCAGGAAAACCAAGTGCAACCGATTGTAAGCATCTTAATTTCAGAAGACCCTTTTCTGATTACTATTTCTAAAGATGTTCATATAGTTTTAAGGCTACTGTTACTGAAACAGTGTAGATTAGGCCACAGGTTTAAAGTAGCAGCTGAAATAAAATCCTACACTCACTGGTATTCAAGGTGAGCATCGAAGTTGCAGGTTTTACTCTTTACACCAGAATCCCAAGTGTAAAGCAGCTAGACTCTTTTGCTCTAGAAAACAATATCTTAACATTTGCCTCACTTTCTTCAACTAAAGAAAAATGATAGGGCCACGTGACATTCTTCTAGAAAATTTTTTTTAAAAAAGGATCTACCTTATGTAACTTGACTGGGGCCCTTATAACTTATTAGTTAGAAAGCTCTGATCTCATGCCTTCTGTTTTCTTTGTTTTGTATTCCATTTTGCTCAGCTTTCGGGGCACCGTTTCATTCCCTTTACATATTCTGGATTTGGGGTTTGTCTCGTTCCCACCTTCCACATTTTCTTTGCTGATTCTGAATGTAGCTTTGGAGGAGCATGGATAAAATAAAAGAGTGCAGAGCTTGAGGATGAGGACATGCTGCCCTGCAACCCGTCATGTGCTCTGCTTCTGATTTACCAACTGCAGAGATAAGCAGTGTATCCTTTCTTTCATCTAAGACGAGTAATACTTTCTTCCATGGAAAAAGCAGTAGTTCAATCTTAAAAAGAAATTAGGTCCTTTAGAAGAATTGAAGCACTAAAGCAAACTAAATCAAGTTTTGTTACCATTTTGTCCAGCATTGTTGTTTGTTCATGGTACACAGGACAGTAGTTATTTGAAAGCATGTGTTAGATCATATTTATGTAGTAGAATTGTAGAAATACAGAATTTATAAGATACAAGAAAGCTTTGAAGCTTCTGCAGATGTTTCAGATCCACTCAATTCAATGCCCTGGTTAATACTGAAGTGATATGTAAATTTAATATGATGGGGAAATAATGGAGGAAGCCCCTGTTCTTCTACCTGAACATGGAGTCTATCTTTTGGGAAATGACCAGTTTTGCATATTGGCCTCCCACTCTGGTGGTTTTCATTCTACATGTAGTAAGGAAACTGCCTAGAATTGTTTTGGTCCCTGTTGATCAACGGTTAGCAAATTTTAGCATATATCAGAATCAGTTTCAGAAGGCTTGTCACTCAAACTCCAATTCCTATTTCAAACTACCTTTAAGATTTAAATGTTCATCTCTCATTTAGTATATCAAGACTGACTTAAATTTTCCCTACTCTAGCTTTTTTCTAATTTCCCCATTTTGTTAATGCAACATCTTTTTTCCAATTCTCCAAGTTTAGAACTTTTAACTCTTCCATTTCCTTCATCCTTGTACTCCAATCTGTCAAGTACTTTCAACACTTCCTTCATAATTTCTGTAATTAATTCCTTCTCCTTTTAACTATTACTACCAGAGTTCAAGCTCTGATCGTGCAGTACTATATTACTGGAACAGCTCTCTAATTGATTTTCCTACCACTAGTTTTCTCTTCATTGCACTAGTTTACTCTGCTATTAAATTGCTCTGCTTACAGTATTGTTTTGATAATGAGATCCCCTGAAGAATTTAGGATGATTCCTTTTTTGCATATGAGAGCAAGCTCTAACTCTCATCTTGGCATGCAGTAGCCTTTGTAATTTGATCCTACCTCAGCTATCCAAGCTATCTTTGCAGATCTATTTTTTCAGTCAGACAAGTCTTCCTGTACCCTGAAGACTTGAGAGAAACTGCTCAAGAACCTTAATTTTCTGTCAGACAAGTCTTCCTGTACCCTGAAGACTTGAGAGAAACTGCTCAAGAACCTTACTTTTTCTCTCACCTGGCTCCTGGTTTCTTCTCAAGTAAGCTCAGAAGTTTGAAAAATCCATTTGACAGATCCCAATGGACTAGATCCTGTGGCTATTTTTTTCCTGTCCAAATTCTGTTGTCTTTAAGGGTGAGCTTAAGATCCATCTCCTTGACAAATCCTGTAGGACCTATTGGCTTTACCACACAATGTGGCCTTTGATACAATGTCGTTTTGTACCACCATTTACTTTGTGTATATGTCATCTCCCCAGTGAGACTGTACCTCCTGGGTTGGACCTAACAGTTTTGGGAAGAAGATAGGTGCTCATCAAATACTTGCCAAGTAAGAGGCCATATTTCAGACCCATTCTGATGTACCTGTGAGGGAAATCTCTGTGCATGCCCATCCAGCATTGTACTCAGTGGTCACATGAAGTGAGTCTCTGTTTCTTGACAAGGATCACTTAGGAGCCATTGATATGCTGTGTCACAAAGGGTTTGGGGGAAACTGTAGCAGCTGTCATTTTAGGGAGAAAGATGGCTCCAGAAACAGGTCTGATAATGTGCAGGCAAGGAATCAACTTACTGACAGAGAGCAACTCTAGTAGTTAGGTATTTGGCTAGGAAAGGGGCTTAGCCTCTGAAGTATTTCAGGTAGGTTTTGGCTTAGCAATTACATATGCTGCTACTTTCTGAGTTAAGCCTGCCTAAAAACAAAAGTATGGCCTGATGACTGGGTGGTTACTCCTATACCCTAAGAACTCATTTATAGGCATCTGCACAGAGGTACCCACCCGAACAAACATTAAGAAGAAGCAAAGGAAAGTGCCTGAAGCATAGTCACTGTGTCAACAGAAATATCAGATAAGGTGGTTTTATGGAGGGGGTGTGTGTGGTGGGGGGAAGAGTTGATGCACCTGTGGTTGGTGATTAAGAAACTTGGTGCCACATTATATGGCACCATGAAGCCACCTTATGTCCCAGCCACCCCATGGTGGCTGATGTCATATAATTACCCATTTGCTAACTGGGCCAAGAGGAAATGTATTGGATGAAAGCCAGAGTAAGATAGTTATATCTTAGCTGAGCCATATTCAGAACTATTCGGAACTTTTTGGATCTGCTTTTGTTTTCAGTGAAGCCATTGTCATTGTCAATCTAATAGTAGTTGACTTTTATAGGTGTCCTGCACTTTGTTTTTTTGTTTTTTTTTTTAAGATGGAGTCTCTCTCTGTCACCCAGGCTGGAGAGCAGTGGCACAGTCTTGGCTCACTGCAACCTCTGCCTCCCAGGTTCAAGCGATTCTCCTGATTCTCCTGCCTCAGCCTCTTGAGTACCTGGGATTACAGGCATCTGCCACCATGCCCGGCTAATTTTTGTATTTTTAGTAGAGATGGGGTTTCACCATGTTGGCCAGGCTGGTCTCGAACTTCTGACCTCAAGTGATATGCCTGCCTCGGTCCCCCAAAGTGCTGGGATTACAGGTGTGAGCCACCGCACCCAGCCAGGTGTCATGCACTTTGGCGTACCTATTTCTAAGACAAATATGTTCTCATGTAAATGTATTCAAGTGTGTTCCCATGGCTCACACAAGCTGCCCAATTATGATATCTCCTCAAGCAGGAACAGGGTCCAGACAATTCCTTTTGGCTGAACTAGGACTGAACTTAATCCCAGACTGACTCAGCTTCTCTGTTAACATTGTTTGAAATTCTGATATCCCTCCAGAGGTTGTTTCTAACGAGTGCTTAGTGTGAAGTACGAATCACAAAGAAATGGACCAAAGTGGACCTGGGAGACCAAAAACTCACGTTTTCAACATTAATTTAGCACACATTTATTGACTGCCTTTTATGTTAGAGCATTGTGCTATGCGGGATTATAAAGAAACCCCTGCCCTCAATTTAGTAAGTGAGAGTATAGGCCAGGCATGGTGGCTCACACCTGTAATCTCAGCACTTTGGGAGGCCAAGGCAGGAAGATCACTTGAGGCCAGAAGTTTGAGACCAGTCTGGGCAACACAGCAAGACCCCATCTCTGTTTATTAAAAAAAAAAGAATATAAAGCAAAAGGTGAAAATTACCACACATAGATACAAACGAGATATTTGGGGCATTTCAGATGAAGAAGAAGAGATTCTTCATGGAAGAGGTAGCATATGAACTTGCCCTTGAAGGATATATAGGATTTTAATAAGTCACAGAACAGAAATAATAGGCATTCCAAGAGAATGTGAGAGAATAGTGAGTAATCCAGTTTATTTTGGACAAGTAGTATGGTGCATTGAAGAGGTGGGGATGAAACTGAAAAGGTAGAGGAGAAGGGAAGAAACACATACTTTTGAGTGATTACTATGTGCAGGAACTGCTGGTACTTTAAATATGTTACTTCATTTTATCTCCGCAATGATCTTCTTGCGCGGTGTTTTTGTTTGTTTTGTTTTTTTACAGAGTCTCTCTCTGTTGCCCAGGCTGGAGTGCAGTGGCACAATCTCAGCTCACTGCAACCCTCCACTTCTTGGGGTCAAGCGATTCTCCTGCCTCAGCCTCCCAAGTAGCTGGGACTACCAGCGCGTACCACCAAGCCCGGCTAATTTTTGTATTTTTAGTAGAGACAGGGTTTCACCATATTGGCCAGGCTGGTCTCGAACTCCTAACCTTGTGGTCCTCCCACCTTGGCCTCCCAAAGTGCTGGGATTACAGGCATGAGCCACCACGCCTGGCTGCATGGTGTTTTTTGTTGTTGTTTTTTCGTTTTTTGTTTTTTTAGGGACAAGGTCTTGCACAGGCTGGAGTGCAGTGGCACAGTCATAGCTCGCTGTAGCCTCAACCTCCTGGGCTCAAGCAATCCTGCAGCCTCAACCTCCTGAGTAGCTGGGATTACAGACATGTGCTAGTGTGCCCAGCTAATTTTTAAAAAATTTTTCATAGAGATGGGGTCTTGCTATGTTTCCCAGGCTGGTCTTGAACTTGTGAACTCAAGCAATTCACCCATTTTGGCCTCCCAAAGTTATGGGATTACAAGCATGAGCCACCATGCCCAGCCTCCATTTTTAAAAGGAGACTTAGAGAGATTAGGTTACCCACAGCTTGGAAGAGATAGAGTTGAAATGCAAAACCGAGTTGAAATTTAAAACCAACTTATCTGATTCCAAAACCAGTACAGAGCACCGAGGCCTTGATTTGATAGGCTATGGAGTTTGAATTTAATTCAGAAGACAGTGGACAGCCACTGATAGTATTTGAACAGGGCAATGATAGGATCAGTGCTGTGTCTAGGAAGATTGTTCTTGAAATGACAGAGAGCTTTAGAATGGTGAAAGACTAAAGACTAGTTAGAAGTCTGCTGTAATGGTTCCAACTCCAGAGACATAGAAAAGATAGGTCTCCAAAGACAAGTGTTGGCATAGTCTTTGCTCAGCCAGAGTCTCTAGGAAAATGGTGGTGCCGTTAACTGAAATAGGTTAAGTTAAGAGAGGTTATTGGCTTAGGGTGGAGTGCAGGGAGAATATGATATTTAGGTTTGGTATATTTAAGTTTGAGATATCAGTAGGACTTCAAATAAATAATGTCTAACAAGCATTTTGAAGTACAGAAGATTTGACTTCAGAGACCAATTTGGAAATCATAATTAAAGATACTGGAGTGAATAAGAACCTCAGAAGAGAGGTAATAGAAATCAGAGAATACATCTTTAGGAAACATACATATTTAAACAAGAAGAAGAGGAAGAAAAGTAAGAGGAAGAGGCAACAAGTGAGGACAATCAGAGAAGTGGAAGAACTAGAATAGTATTATGTCATGAGCAACATGTGAAGAGTCAAGAAGCGCATATTTATTGGGTCAGAAGTAATTTAGGGCTGTTTGTCTTGCTGTAGCATCAGTCCCTTTCTTAGGAAACAACTGACACCATTAAGTTCAAACACATTCATTTTTCTATTTCAACTCTGTTAGGGAGGAAATTCAGCAATCAAGAAAACTGTTTTCCTGTTAAAGATGTGTTTGGTAGTCACATTTTTCATTTAAGCTAATGAGAGCTCTCAATTTTACTGCCAGCAAAAGAAAGCAACATTTTGAAGTATTTCTCTATGTCATTGGAGGTTTAGTTCCCAAGAAAGCTCTTGTTATGTCCCTGCTTCTGCCCTTTCACTCTGTGCTTCTTCCTGTGGTCTGTCAAGTCTCCCTTCATTAGATTTAGTACCTGAAACCGATGCCCAGAAGCCAGGTCACAAGCCCAATATGCATTGCATTGTCTCTTCAAGCCTCAGTTACCTAATTTGTGGAACGGGTGGTACTAATAAAGGGAGAGTAAAATAGCTAGTGAAGGATTATAAAGCACTTTGCTAATATGAAATGCAACATCAAAGCTGAATAATAATCTTAATTTAGGGTGAAGGGTTCCATTACCAGAGTAAAAATAAAAAGGACAAAGGGTAGTGTTGCTTTGTACCTTGATAACAGTGTACAAATCAAAAGTGCTGCTATTGATCCTCATTGCCCTGTGAACTCTCAACCCAGGAATTTGGCTCCCCTCCCTAACTCTCTAAGTACTTCCCTTACCCACTCAGTGTGGTGATGGCACCTCCCTGAATCTCCTGACAAATGCGAACAGGAACTCCTATTCATCAGAGCCAACTTGATAACTGAGAAGATTCCTCTCTCATTTATCAGCCTTTGATTATCTTTTTGTGTCTCTTACTATTTGCGCTTAGCAAGAAAAATAAAGAGGTTTGAACAATTAAGAAGTAACAAAGAGCTCATAGTTCACAAAGAGCAAGTCAAAGGATGTCTGGAATATTTGAACATACAACTGCCTTTGGCATGAGGTGGCCTACATACATTCTCAGGGGCAGGATAGGCTGGAGAGCTGATCAAGCTGCCGGGAAGCTGAAGCAAAGGCAGGGTGGTGGAATCAAATGTCTCTTCAACTGAAGACTTTAAAACTTGGGCTTTAGCTGGGCGCAGTAGCTCACACCTGTAATCCCAGCACTTTGGGAGGTCAAGTCGGGTAGATCACTTGAGGTCAGGAGTTCGAGACCAGCCTGACCAACATGGTGAAACCCCATCTCTACTAAAAGTACAAAAATTAGCCGGGCATGGTGGCACATGCCTGTAATCCCAGCTACTCAGGAGGCTGAGGCTGGAGAATCGCTTGAACGTGGGAGGCGGAGGTTGCAGTGAGCCGAGATCATGCCATTGCACTCCAGCCTGGGCAACAGAAAAAAGAAAAAAACACCAAAATGCAAAAAACAAAAAAACTCGGGCTTCAGCTGGGTGCAGTGGCTCATGCTTATAATCCTAGCCCTTTGGGAGGCTGAGGCAGGAGGATTGCTTGAGGCCAGGATTTAGAAACCAGCCTGGGCAACACAGGGAGACCCTGTCTTTACCAAAATAGAAATTAAAAACATTAACCAGGCTTGGTGGTGTGCTCCTGTAGTCCCAGCCACTTGGGGGGTGCTGAGGTATGATCCTCCCAGGTTTGGGCCTGGGAGGTCGAGGCAGCAGTGAGCTATGATTACACCACCACACTCTAGCCTGGGTGACAGAGTGAGACTCTGTCTCAAAAACAAAGAAAAACAAAAAAACTTGGGCTTCAGATACATCCTCTTTTCAAAGAATAAAGGACGGGGGAAAAATGTAATTCATCTCTCATCCCACCAAATGTAAGAAAAACCCACTCAGAAAAAATATGGAATATTATCTGGAGTGAACTGATTCTAAGTTTTCCCAGAACTTTTCTGTGCAGATCTCTGGGCCAAGTCCTCATAAAATTTTGGTAGGGACTGAAGTTCACTGCAGACAGCTGACACTATGGCCTGAAGCCAGTGGGGAGCAAGAGTTTCTTTCTGTCAATACTGCAGGGATTTTTTAAAAATTGTTTGTAATAGTCTCTAAATGGCTTCTCTCAAAAAATAACTTAACAAATCTGGGAGAGAGACTGAAGGGCCCAAAATGACAAGAGAGTACTTCCAAAGCCATACAGCAAGAGCAAGTTAGTCCATCATTCCACATTACCCCAGTGTTTATGTGCTGTGCTCTGTGCATTCCCATGCCCTGTGTGTTGTCTAACAAATGGCCTTAAGACCCTGTGCATTGAGCACGTGTATACACTGCTGTAGCCTACAGTCAGGTGTTACTCTCCTGAGACCAGGACTCATTCCTTTGGGGCAGAAGGCTGTTGCTTTCTTCCCATTCAGGGTTATGCATAACTCAACAGTACACTGATACTGAGAGGAGACAACAAAAGCATAACGGGATGGGTTATTAAACAGGAAGATTCTCCAGAAAGAAGTGAGTTTGGTCAGGGTTGTGGAGGAGATCTAGGCATGATGGTGAACAGGAAAGAAGAGAACTCTGCCTTGTGATGAGGTCAAGATACTCTAAAGCTGACTTTGAAACTGAAACTTACAGGGAGTATACAGAAAGTTTCTGAAGAGAAAGCAGAAATCTGAAAATAATCATATCCTGATAAAATGACAAAGCAACCACCAAATATATTTTACCTCACATCTGTTTATTAAAACAGATGATTCAACATGCATTTTTCTTAATATCTACTGTGTGCATGGCATGATGTAAGTGATGAATAAGACCTAGTCCCTGACCTCAAGGAGCTCAGATTCTACTTTGCAGGAAGGAGGAAAGAACTAATGTTTTATTGCACTAAGAATCAGGCATTCTGCTGGAGGAAATAGGTAAGAGAGTGGGTCACAATGGAGCATTGACCCACAGTAAGAGGTAAGTGTCATTTAAGAATTTTGAATAGATGGCTTCAGGGGAATATATGAGGGAAAGTATTTAGTTTCTGGGGACTGAGGACTGGTCAAAGGATTAGAGAAGGGCCCAATTTGAACTGGCATGGGGAGTCAAGGGCAAAAAGAGGTAGAGAGCTATAGGATTGGAGTTCTCACAGTCTTTGGCTCACAGGGGATAGGAGAGGTGCCATTTTTTTTTCTCTATAGAACCAAGGAAATAGGGAAACGTCCATGGGAAGAGAAAGGAAAAATAATTTGGCAGAGAAACAAACTATCTTCCCATCATATGTTTTCTGTAAAAGACTTCTTAGGAGCTAAGACAGTGTTTTTCTGCTTTCATTCTCTTTAATGCCTAGAATTCTGCCATAAAAGGCTATTTATATATCTTACTTTTTAGTTCCTAGGAGCGCAAGAGATGCTACTATTGGGAATTTCTAAAATATTCAGAGGATGGAAATACCAGCTGGCACCAATGCTGAGATATCCAGGCACCATCCATAGAGACCCAGTGAAATTCTGAGCCCCAAATGGCAGTCCCTCCCAGGCTCTCCCAGAGCCATCTCACTTTTTCTTTTATCCCCTGCCTGGAAGGCTACACTGTGGGTGGGAATAAAAATCCACTCTCCTGTTGCATCTAGGCAGCTGCCAGCAGTCTGTTTGCCTTGTTCTTTGCTGGCAAATCATTAAACAGTCCCCCCAAAGCAGGCCTCTTCCCTAGGGCCACCGCATGGACAAAGATTCAGAGCTGTGGTCAAAGGGCTGTCAGCAGTCAGGCTGGAGCCCTTGGGCTATCTCCAACACAAGCCCTTCCTGGCTGTTGCCTCTTCTGAACAGAAGCCTTCTTGGCCTAATGTCAACCCCCCAATGGCTTCTGAGGAGAGACTCTGGGCATCTGAGTTGGCTGGTGGCTTGAATAATTTTGTCCTTTTCCTCCTGATGTTATTTCTGAGTACAACTACCCCTATGATCCTTTATTGTTTCTCTATTGAACCCCAGACCCATCCTCCATAATTTTTCCACTTTGCAATGTAAATACAATATTGTGTGTTACTGCCCAGGAGCTGGGGACTGGGACTAGCCGAGCAAGCTTCATAGCTTCATTCCATCCCCACTTGCATTGTGCCAATGCAAATCTGAGCATAGAAGATTTCATTGAGCCAGCCCATTTGGAGACAGTATCTGCCCTCAAAGGGCTTCTAAGCCCCAGGACAAGCCAGTTGTGGAAGACAGCGGTATGGAGCAGAGTTTGCAGGACACCTTGAAATCCCTACAGCCTCTGAGCAGGAGACTAAGCCTGAAAGACCTGGACTATGTGTGAAGTAACCATGTTAAGGAAGCTATTTCGCACTCTTGCACTGAAATCACCAAACTTAGCAATGCTCAAGTAGCTCTGCCGGTAGTCCAGATGGGCCTCTGGCATATTTAAATAAATGATCTGGTTTCCTTAAGTTTCATTTCTTTGGTGTTTTTCACAGGGACTGTCTGGCTTTAGTCTTTGGCCTTTTAAGCATTGAAATCTTAACCTAAATAATTACTCAAAAATAAACACTTATCTGATTCTAGTAGGTTTTCAGATTCCTGCCATCTCTGGTGTGAGCTTGGCTGGAACAGGAACAGCAAAATCAAATCATAAAGCAAACTGTGTCAAGGCTGTTTGCAAGTAGCACATTGGGTTAGGTGTGAGAGTTCAGTTAACTACTTTGTTGTGGCAAGAGTTAAGACCATGCCTCAGAAGGGCCCTAGACAAAGCCTCTATAGACCTTATCCTGGGCCTGTGGGAATTAGATATTACCCCTAGCAATACTTGCCATCTGTGTCAAGACCTCGGCCTTTCTGCAGAGGACTTCTTTGGATAAGACCTAGCTAAACAAGGGGGCTCAGTGGTACTCCTTATAAGATGGAGGTCAGTGAGGGTGACAAAGATCTTTCCTGGGACAGTGGCCAGAACTCAGCTGACTTCCCAGAACTAATTAGTATGATTTTTGGATGGTTGAGCCCTGAGTTCCTCACCTGGTGGAGAAAAGGAGTCCAGAACACATGACTGGGTTATCTTTTAAGGTCTTGATCTTCACAGGCCTCAGAACTTGGTATTCTATTTCATGGCCTTGCTTCTAAAGGTCCCTGATGTAACTAAAATGATATTTGATGGGCTCCCTCTTCTTTGCTTCTAACTTCATGAGTAGCTTTCTAGTACCTTTGTAGTTAGAGGTCATCCTGACTGAGTCAGGACAAACCCTGTTTCCATGTGAGAATATAATGATATAAAAGTTCTACTTCTTGGGTGGCTGGGATTTTTCTCCTCTCTGTCTATGATTAGTGCCAAATATACTTTCTTCTCTGATATCACTTTATTTCAAAAGCAGCTCAGATAATTAGCTCTTCTTCTCCTTACCTTCTTCCATTTGCTTACGAGTGCACTCCTGACCTGTGAATCACCATCGAAGGATGCCAGGCAGAGTGTGGGGTCAGGAGAACCCCACCATGGCCGTTTTCATGTAAAGAAGTCTAGTTGCATCATGGAGCTCCAGCACAGTCTGAAATGAGGATAGGTGAATTTGGAAATTGAAGAATGGCGTCTGTAATGTGGGGTGAAGGAGTGAGGAAAATGGCAGTCTGGCTGAATGACCATTACTTGGGTCTGAGCTTCTGTGGCCTCTAATTTCAGGACACACCTTTCTCATCCTAAAGCAACAGGGACTTTTCACTGGGAAAGTGTCTCTGAGCAGCGTCTGGGTCTGGCTGCCTTTGTTGTGGCTAGGAGAGGAGATGAGATAAACCGTAGAGGAGAGGCAGGAAGCCGAGGCTGGGAGGCAGAGCACGAGGAGCAGACAGATCCTGCTTCTGTCTTGTTAAGAATGATTCAAGTTTGAAAATTCTAGAAATGGGGACCCTGAAGCCTTCCACTGTGATCCCAGGCATTATATTACAGTACTCACCTAATGCTTACCATGCCACAGAAAAGCCTCCCCAGCGTGCATACCCGGAGGCAGTGTGGGGTTGAATTTAGGGGACCTCAACCTCCTTTAACTGGGTGTTGACTAGGTTGACTAACTTTAACTAGGTGGGCAATCTAGTTAACTTGAGTCTTGCTTTCTTCAGCTGTAAAAGACAAATTTTGAAGGTCCATTATGGGTGTGAACCAGGCTCAGCTGTTAGCAATTTACATCTCTTCTATAAACTACGTGGCAACTGGATTCAAATCAAGTTTTATTCATTCTTTCACCAAACATTAAGGGCCTATGATATGCAGAGCCCCCGACTGGAGTTTCAGTGAGCTCAGTTTTTCCCTCAGTTTTTGCCACCCTGCTTCCTATTAGATTCTGGAACATCATTTCAGTTCTATCTTGTCAGCTCTTTTGCTCACCAGCACCCCTGTTCCCCCAAGGAGGTTTCCTGAATCAAGTGAGAAATCATGGAGGCCTCTTCATCCATCCCCTGCTAGTGTGCACTCCCATCAGATGGCCCAAGGTTATGCTTCTCCCTCCCCACCAACATTATTTACTTTTGTAGCTTAAAAAATTATACGATGAAGCAGGAATACACTTTTCTGGTAAAATAATTTTTAAAAAATAGATAGCATGCTTGTAATCCCAGCACTTTGGGAGGCCGAGGCAGGAGGATCACTTGAGCCCAGGAGTTCAAGACCAGCTTGGGCAATATGGTGAAACCTTGTCTCTACAAAAAATACAAAAATTAGCCAGGCTGATGAGGCACACCTGTAGTCCCAGCACCTCAGGAGGCTGAGGCAGGAGGATTGCTTGAGCCCAGGAGGTTGAGGCTGCAGTGAGCTGAGACTGTACCACTGCAATCCAGCTTGGGTGACAGAGCAAGACCCTGTCTCAAAAATAAATAGAGTAAAATAAAATAAAATAAAGAGAAACTCCTCTCGACAATTCCTCAGCCTCCCAACTTGATTCGTGGAAACTCAGTCATCCCAAAGAGATAGTGACAAGTTTATGTAAGGTTTTGAAAGAGGTCTTGAGGTTCCCAAATCTAAGCCTGAACAATCACCATTAGGATCTAACCTGTAGATGTGAGCATTGACTCCCTTCAATACAAGGCAAGGTGACCAAGCTGGGCCTCAGTGGTGGGCCTATTCTGGTGCCGGGATCCGGAAGAAGCAACTTCAGGCCAACCTGTTTTTTTCCCACCCCCATATCTGCAGGAGCTTTACTTTATGATGCCGGTGTGTCCTCCTACCTAAGATAAAAGTTCAGGTAATGGAGGTTGTGCAGGAAAGGATGATTGTAAAATCTGAAAAGAGGAAATGGGGAGAATGATGCCTTTGATGCCTGGCCAATGTTCTTGATTACAAAGGCAAAATTGTAGCAAGCAGTAAAGTTACCTGTCCAAGGCCTGGTTGAAGGTCTGTACGTGGAATCAGAGAACTAAGAGATGATTGCAGCAGAGGTCAGTGGTGGGGGCAGGAGGGGGTGGGTGGGTGGGTGGGGAGGAGAAGAGTTCCTGGGAAACAGGAGACAGTGAAGAATTGCTTGCAGAAGCACACACCCAAAGAGGAGGAGATGCCATGGGATAAGGGGAGACCAGCATTAAGTTCCAGGCCCAGTTGAGCCCTGAAATGCCCTTTGTGAGGAGGTAATGAGATCACATGGCTTCCTTCATGGGAAGGAGGCAGCCTGAGAACTGGAAGAGCCTGTTCAGTGGGGTTTGGAGGGCTGAGAACAGGAGGGAAGTGACTGTGGATAATGAGCTGTCCCAGACTGCGCCTTGCAGAACACTGGCATTCAGAGGCACTGTTGATTACCAAAGAACGGGGGAGGGGTTCAGAAAAGGCCTTGTCCCTTCCAGGAATAAGAAGGGACTTTATTATAGATGCAGTAATAAAAACAGCTGCCATTAAGTGAGCACTTACTAAGTGTCAGGCTTTTTGCTAGGCACTGATATCCATTATCTCCTGTCTACACAAAGCATTTTTGTTCCCATTCCAAAGATGAGCAATATGAGGCTCAGAAAGATTAACATGCCCAAGGTCACACAGGTAAATGATGGGGTCAGAATCTGAACTCTAGGTCTGTCTTGGGAGGGAGGGGAAAAAATCAGAACAAATAAGTTAAGGAGGACACAGGGAGAATAGACTCAGGAATATGAAATACAACACACGCCACCGAAGGACAGTTCACATGTCTTTACACAGGGGGTATAAAATATGTATGCAAAGCTGAATTCTGAGTCAGAATGACCCAACTCGTGCTTGAAAGCAAGTGCCTCTTAATTTGCCCCTCATGGCAGCCTGTGAGACAGTGGTGTCCTAACTCCTGGCCTTTGAGGAAGTCAAATTCACCAAGTTTCCATGAGCCCTCCACAACCACACCCTTCTCAAATCAGGCAAGCTCATTTCTCTTGACCCTCCCCTGGTGTCACTGAGGGGACAGGTGGCCCACTGTAGAAATCGTGTTTGCATCTTCATGATTAGGAGACCTTGCATTCCAAGGAGACAGATGTATTTGCGTCTGTTTTCTCAAGAGCCCGCTTCCTGCCTGAAAATTCCTTGGAGGAAGGGCAAAGACAGCCCCTGTGTTATACCCAGGGAATGCCAACGCTGTCTTTCTTGCTAGGTGCTGAACTGAGTCCTAGTTCAAATGGCTATTATTTGTTTTTAATTTGAGAATATTTGAAAAGCTCTCATTGTAAAAGAGTCAAGCCATACAAAAGTATAATGAGTATGATTGTCATACCACAGATATAATTGTACTAGAAAGATCATGTTACTTTATTTATTTATTTTTTTTAATCAAATCTAACACCAAGGTCCTATCCCATTAGCTGCATAGACATTTGTTTTCAAGGGCACTTCTCCTCACAGAGTAGCACAAAACTCCCAGAGTTTTATGAAAACCAAGATATCCAAGGGACCCCTCTGATATTCATCCATGCTGGCCACCACAGATATGTTCCTTGTCCAAACACAGGCATTCCCTTGAAATCCACGCAGGCACATCATCTCTCCCAGGGGCCAGCCTCCTGGGGTCTAGTACTCAGTCCTTCTCCAGGGACCCACCGCTTCTGGGGCACAGGCTGCAGCTTCCCACTACTCAGCATGGCTCCAGGCCCCTCACACTGGCTCCAGACACCTCCTTCCTGCCCTCCTGGTTCTGAGACCTTGACCCCTCCCTTCACCACAGGCCCTTCTGCCTTCAGGACACTCACACTTCCTCAGTGAGTTCAGTTTTTCTGCAAAAGCCAGGAAGGGAGGACTTTAAACAACATTTGCTTTTGGCAAATGCCCCTAAGGCAAGGAAATAGAAGGTGAAGCCATCTTATTGGAAGGGAAGGAGGGAAAAGACATGGAACAAAATATAAATAACTGTCGTTCTTTTTTATTCTTCTACAACAGCAAAAAACAAAACTCAAATCTCATGTATTATCTTCTGATCAAAGTATTCAAAGCAAAACACCAAAGTCCCTCTCTACTACCCCCTCTCTAATTCCTCTCCCAGAGCAACCATTATAGGATTTGGGTGTGCTCTGTCTTGTCTTCATAGTTAACTATCGTCAATTATCTGGTTATAGACTTCCAATATTTAATCAACAAATATTGATTGAGTGCCCACAAAGTAACAGGCAGTGGGGGGCAGGCTAGACTCAGTCATCATCTGGAGAAGAGAGGGAAGTAAGCCGACAATTACAATACCGTGGGGTAATGTATGATTAGGGAAATGCCGGACAGAGCAGCAAGTGCCAAAGGTGTTCAGGGAAATGAAACAAGTTATTATTTCTGGAACATAGGTCGCAAGGTGGGAAGAGATATAGGACGGGAATGTTAAGCCATGAGGCAGGGCCCAGACCAGGCAGAGCCTTTTCAGCTATGTTTAAGAGTACAGACTTTATTTCAGGAGCTATGAGGAGCCTTGTAAGAGCTGCAAGTAGAAGAGTAACGTGCTCAGGTTAGCATTTTAGACCACTTTGGCTGCAATATAGAGAACGAATGGGATGAAGTGACCCTAGGGAGTAGGTTATTTCAGTAAATAGGGTTGGCAGTGATGGTGGCCTGTATTACAATAGCGATAGTGAGAATGGAAGAAAGAATAAAATAAGACAAATATTTAGGAGGTAGAATTGTTAGAATTTGGCGATTGATTGGATATTGGTGGTTAGAGTGGGGGTGAAGGAGATGGAGGCTAGGAGGACAGCATCTTGCTTGGGTAATAGATGGATGATGGTTCCAATCCCAGAGACAGCAAACACTGGAGGAGCAGTTTTGGGGATAGAATGAGTTCAGTCTTGAGCATGCTGAGTTTGAGGTGTTCTACTTAAGATTATTAAGGTAGAAACGTCCAGGGTTAGACATAAGGGTCTGGAGCTCAAGAGAAGACCAAACTGTACGTATGTAATCACTGACCTCTGTGTGGGCACCGTAGCCATGGGATTGGCTGCTGTCACCCAGAGAAGTCATCAAGAGTGAAAAGAGGGGGCCAGACGCGGTGGCTCATGCCTGTAATCCCAGCACTGTAGGAGGCCGAGGCAGGCAGATCATGAGGTCAGGAGTTCAAGACCAACCTGGCCAACATAGTGAAACCCCATCTCTACTAAAAATACAAAAATTAGCCAGACATGGTGGCGGGCGCCTGTAGTCCCAGCTACTTGGGAGGCTGAGGCAGGAGAATTGCTTGAACCCAGGAGGTGGAGGTTGCAGCAAGCCGAGATTGCACCACTGCACTCCAGCCTGGGTGACACAGCGAGACTCTGTCTCAAAAAAAAAAAAAAAAGAAGAGTGAAAAGAGAGGAGGGTCTAAGAATCCCGGGGGTCACCATCAACATTTTAGGGACTTGTATTTGGGTCCTTATGCTTTAGTAAGATAAATTTTCTTAGTAAATGAGTTCGGGGAAGGTATCATGTTTTCAAAATAAAATGTAAATTGTTCTTAAATATTTTTTTAACCTTATCCTACTACTACTTTCCTTTTTTTTTCTAATGTCTACCACTTACTAGCTGTGTAATCTTGGGCATGTTATTTAACCTTTTAGTGCCTCAGTTTCCTCATCTTTAAAATGGGAACAATAACAATCTCTACCTGATAGTGTTGTTATGAGGATGAAAAGAGTTAATATGAAAAAGTGCATAGAACAATCACTGGCCCACAGTATTTACCCAATAAATATAAACTGTACTGTCCCCATCCTGACTATCATTAGCATGGAGATGGATGGAGGGTTGCTGGATGGAGGGTTCATTTGGAGCTCCATGGCTCCGACAATGGAGTCAGGCAGAGTTGAGTTCAAATCTTGTGTGACCTTGATTTCTCTCAGCCTCAAGCTTCTCTTCTTTAAGTGGCTATGATAAGGGTAGTGGGGAGATGGAGATGGTTAATGGGTTTAAAAAAAAAGTTAAAATGAATGAATAAGGCCTAGTATTTGATAGTACAATGGGGTGACTATAGTCAACAATAATTTTATTGTACATTTAAAAATAACTAAAAGAGTATAATTGAATTGTTTGTAATACAAAGGATTAATGCTTGAGGAGATGGATATTCCATTCTCCATGATGTGATTATTACACATTGCATGCCTATATCAAAACATATCATGTATCCCATAAATATATACACCTACTATGTGCACATAAAAATTAAATAATTGTTTTTAAAAATGGCTATAACACCTACCTTATGGTGAAATAATGTCTAAAAGCTCTGGCACACAAGAGGCCTTTATTGATGGTTAATTTCCTTCCATTCCTTCTTCCATAGTTGTTAATTCAGACCCAGGCAAGTTTGGTGGCTCATACCAGGTTTTTTTTCCCTTCCACCTTGTCAGAGGTATCCTACAATGCAGCACTGAGCTGTAGATGCTGGTTCCCTGTTCAAACCTGGGGAAGAGTGCTGTTTAAATATCTGCAGACACACTGTAGGAACTTCTCCAAAGTGACTTTCCTCTCCCAGGCGACCCTCTGGTCAGTGAGCGGCATCTTGGAGTCATCAGGAGAAGGCTGGACCGTGTGGGGAGGGTCGAGGAGCAAGCAGAGCAGAACCTTCTGTGGCTGCGATTTGTCCTTCCTCAGGGAAGGCCTCCATCTTCTGCTCTGGTGGAGCAGCTGCCTTCAGATTCCCCACCACACCAGAGTCTCCTCCACAGTCTTCAGAGAAATTGGTCTCCAGTGCAAATCTGTGGTCTCAGCTCTGTGGCCTGACTCTTGCAGATCCTTCCAGCCTTATGTCCTGCCTTCCCTTTTGTGCCAGACCTCACTGCCCACAGTCTACCTCAGCCTCGTGCTAGGCCTCCGTTCCTTGGTGCAGTGGCTTCCTCTGCCAGGAATGTGGCTCCCCAACCCCACTCCCTTTCGTTGGTCCCTGAGGTGAACACATACCTAGTTAGCCTTCCAGGTAGCTCTCCAGTCACCTCTTGTGAAAACTGCTCTGCTTCCCATATGTATTGTTAGCTGCCCCTCTTTGTGCCCTCCCATAGGCCCTTGCATTGTAACATCACGATGTGTTTGCATGCTTGTCCTTTGAGCTGCTTTAAGGCAAGGAGCCTCTCTTACTCATCATTAGCTCCTCACTGCTTTGGACAGAGCCTGACACCAAGGGGGCCTTCCGTGCTGGCAGAACAAAGAAATGAATGGATGCATGGACAGATAGAGAGACTAATGCAGCTTGTTGAGACAGGGGCTCCAGCTTCACTGATGTGAGAACAACTCCACCCTCATGCCCCAGCCTTTTTCTTGGGGCAGGGGCACATGATAACCTTTCTCCCACACTAAACCTTGCTCACTACCAGACTAGTAGGCCTTAAACTCTGGGAGCAAGAATGGAACTCCTTCCTATCTCAACACCCCCTGCCCAGAGATTTTGATTCAAAGCAAGGTAGTAGATAGTTATTGAGAACCTACTATGTTCAAGGGACCGCGGTGACACAGTGAGAGGAAATAGCCTGAAAGAGCTTTCAGAAAGTGTGCTTTTAAATCCATCATTGACATTATCTTCATAAACATCTTTATAAATTCAAGATTCTCTGTGGTTCCTCTGATGGTTCTTTCTGGAAGTCCTTCAGACCTCAACAGTAGTAGAGGGGGAAGTGTGGGCAGCTCTCTAATAAGAAATCTCTTTCTTGCCAGGATACGTGGGGTTTCTACTATATAGGAGTCCCTGGACCATAGGATTATTCAGGGCCAAATAAGTCATACTTTGTTCTCATTGCACTCTGACATTTTGTTTAGGGAAAATTAGATTCGAATGGGTGTACAAATCGCTGTGAATGAGAAGAGAGAGTAAGGTGGTCTCACCCCTTTGATGAGGAGAGCCTCAGATTTCTGTCGGCACGTTCTCCTTTAGTCATTGTTCAGCACCAGCTGGGCTCAGAGGCACAGGGTCTTGGACAGGATCTGCCCTTAGAGCAGATGGGCTGGGCTGGCTCCACCTCCACGGCATCATTCCTGGGACCAGGGTGAGCTGTCAAAGCTTATGTCTTAGCCAAGCCTCATTGCAAGATAGTCTCACCTCTCTGTCAACACCATGCTTGATCCCAGGATGGGTACAGGGCAGAGGCAAAAAAGGGGCTAGTGAGAGAAGCAAGGTAGCACCGAGTGAGATGACCCAGCCTCCTGAGAAATGGGAATCTACAGGGCAACAGTTGCCTGGGGGCATCCCGAGGAGGCAGGAGGCACCAGCAGCATGCAGCACTGCCCATGGGGATTCTGAAAGCACCGATGCAGGCACACATGGATATTCTCTTAGCCTGGGGCTTGGGGAGCAGGTAGAAGGATCAGGAGGTAGAGAGGCTGGGGCCAGGAGAGGAGCCCTCTGCGTCTGGCCAGTTTAGAGAAGTAGGATTGTTGGAGTTGAAGGTTGTTAGAGTTGCTTTGCAGCAAGCTCTTCATTTAGGTCCCCTCTGGGACACCCTCTCCCTCCTATCTGCCTCCACTACCTGTGTCCTTGGCCCCAGCATCCTGAAGTGACAAACAGTGGTCACTAGCGTACTAAGAGGCAATCCAATCATAAGGCCTACTCTTTTACAGCACCAAGAGACCTGCCTGGTACCTCCCTAGAAAAATGGAGAGGTATATGGCTCTCACAGCTCACTCCTGCTGCCTAAAGCCTCCCTAACCCAAGTCTGTCTCTCTCTGCAGTCCCACCCCCTGTACCTGTGCAATGCCAGTGATGACGACCATCTGGAGCCTGGATTCATCAGCATCGTCAAGCTGGAGAGTCCTCGACGGGCCCCCCGCCCCTGCCTGTCACTGGCTAGCAAGGTAGACTCACACTTCGCCCTACACACACCCGGAGCTTCACCCAGCTCTGGGCTGTGAGAAGACCCTGTGCTCTCTTGTCCCCATGTTTCCTAAGAGTGATGTACCTGATTCCCTTGGGTTTCCCTAACCCATGACTGGTCTGAGAGAAGTGGAAATTCACACCTCTGTTTTTTTCTCCTCCGACTAGCACCAGCAGGACTTTTTGACCTTCATCCCAGCATGCTCCCCATCCCACCTCCTTCCCATCACTTGGGAGTTCCTGAGTCCCTTCCCCTGCTCTGCACCACAGCAAAGAAGGGGTCAATTGAAGGGATTTCCATCTTTTAGAAACATACACTGAGCACTGTGCAAGAACAGCAGAAATAGAAACCATTGCCCCACCCTTAAAAAGTTCACACTTTCCCCCTGAGGTTGCAAACTGGTGGCCCATAAGCTGGGTTTGGCTTGCAGACATGTTGTGTTTAACCCTCACAGCGACTTTTCAATGTGTATATTAATTGCCACATTTAAAAATTAAAAATGTTTATATAAAAGCTGAGATTTTCACTAGGCGTGGTGGCGCACGCCTATAATCCCAGCACTTTGGGAGGCCGAGGTGGGTGGATCACGAGGTCAGGAGATCGAGACCATCCTGGCTAACACAGTGAAACCCCGTCTCTACTAAAAATACAAAAAATTAGCCAGGCGTGGTGGCACATGCCTGTAATCCCAGCTACTCAGGAGGCTGAGGCAGGAGAATGGTGTGAACCCGGGAGGTGGAGCTTGCAGTGAGCCGAGATCGTGCCACTGCACTCCAGCCTGGGTGACAGAGCGGGACTTTGTCTCAAAAAAACAAAAACAAACAAAAAAAAACTCAGATTTTCAGCTTCTTTAGAAGAAACCTGCAAAGCACATTGCTGCAGGCCATGGTTGGTAGGAGCTGGGCTGGGGCTGCCCCTTTTCCACAGCTGTGGGCCTTCTCTTTTGCTATGCTCCACCCTGACCTGCTACCTCACAGGACCTCTAGACCTTTGCCTGTGACTGCTGCTTTAACTAACAATAGCAGTTACTGTTTTCTATGTGCTTACAATGTGCCATGTGGACATGGGACAGATTCTTTGTATGTATGATCTCATTCACTTTTCAGGACAATCAGGAAAGGTAGGCATTATTATTCTCCATTTGATGTATGAGACAAGTGAAGATCAGAAAAGTCAGGTAACTTGCTGGATGACACAATTAGGAAGGGGTGGAGCTGAACTTTGAATCCAACCCTGTCTGTTTCTCAAAACTAGGCTTAATCTATCTGTGGCCTCCCTTCTAGCTGGAAAACTGAACATACGTGTGGAGTGTAGTCAGATTGTGTGTGGCACACACGGGTATGCCCCCAAGGGTGGTGAGAGAGGAGAGTGACACTCCCGGCCTTTGTGTTAGCTTGCTGTCTCAGGCCCAGATCCCTTGTGGATATCCTCGTTCTCCTGGGCACAAGGAAACAGCCTGGGTTCTTACCTCATCCCATGGCAGGCAGGGATGTGGGCAGGATTCTGAATGTGGGTGAAGATATTCACCTGGCCTGGCCGTGCTGACAAGGAAGGGGACTCCAGAGATGGTGGGAAGCAGGGGGTCAGGATGCACTTGGAGGAGCTGGGGAGTGTGGCATATCTGCAAGGCTGTGAGCCTTCATGGCAGCAGAGTTGTTAGGCTGCAGCTGCCTGCCCCACTTCTGGATGTTTCATTTCTCTTTCCTTACAAAATATGGGCAAATGTCACTCATTTATTCATTTGGTCAACAAGTTCCCAGTGCCTGTACTGCATTACATAGTGAGTGTGTGTGTGTGTGCGCGTGCGTGTGTGTGTGTGTGTGTGTATGAGAGAGAGAGAGAGAGATGGGGAAGAAGGATTCCGAGAAGCTTTGCTGCTATTGGTGGGAGCTGGGCTGGGGCTGCCCCCTTTCCACAGCTGTGGGCCTTCTCTTTTGCCTGCTGCACCCTGGCCTGCTACCTCACAGGACCTCTAGACCTTTGCCTGTGACTCCTATGAGTCTTTGAGCTACCTGCAATATTTCAGAGGTTCCACAGGCTTACCTCAAGTACTTGGTTTTGTTTTGGTTGGAATTCTGTTAGTTCAACATGTTAATACAAGTTATCTCATGAGAAAATAAATTGTAAGTAATAAATACAGTTAGTTTGGTAGAACATCTGTTTTTCTTTTTTCTTTTTTTTTTTTTTGAGACAGAGTCTTGCTCTGTTGCCCAGGCTGGAGTGCAGTGGCTCCATCTCGGCTCACTGCAACCTCTGCCTCCCAGGTTCAAGTGATTCTCCTGCCTCAGCCTCCCGAGTAGCTGGGATTTCAGTTGTGTGCCACCATACCCAGCTAATTTTTTTTTTTTTTTTAATGAGATGGAGTCTCGCTCTGTTGCCCAGGCTGGAGTGCAGTGGCGTGGTCTCAGCTCACTGCAACCTCCGCCTCTGGGGTTCAAGCAATTCTCTACCTCAGCCTCCCAAGTAGCTGGGATTACAGGTGCCCACCACCACGCCCGGCTAATTTTTGTATTTTTAGTAGAGACAGGGTTTCACCATGTTGGCCAGGCTGGTCTCAAACTCCTGACCTCCAGAGTTCTGCCTGCCTCGGCCTCCCAAAATGCTGGGATTACAGGCATGGGCCACTGCGCCCAGCCGAACATCTGTTTTTCTTAAAATGTGACTCATGAGAGGTCTAAGGGAAAGATGGGGTCTTAGGGGAGGGAGAGTTTGGAAACCACTGACCCCTGCAGCTCTGCTCTCTGCTTTGGCTTTTCCTGTTGGTGTCAATGGTGTTGTCACCAATGACAGAGCTGGGGCTCTCAAGCCAGATAGCCCTGGGCTTGCAGCCTGACTCCTCCACTGCCCCTCAGTGTGACCTGAACTTTTTTAGCTCACCTCTCTAAGCCAGCCTCTATTTCCTCATCTGTAAAAGGGGAATAATAATGGGACTTGTAAGTAGTTAGGAGGATTTAATGAGACAGTACAGATGGAAGTTTTAGCCCCATGCCACGTACATGGTAACCGCTCAATAAATGATTGCAATTATCATTACTATCATCATCACTGGCATCATCATTCCGTGCTTTTGTAGTTAACAAGGTTGTGGTATTTTTCCTTCCATTTGTTATCTCGCTTATTCTTTTCTGAAACCCTCACCATAATTCTTCTGGAGGCTTCCATTCTTGTCACCACCCCACTATCCCCTCCACCCTCTGTCCAGTCACCCAGATTGGTTTCTGTTTCTTTATTAGCAGCTCCACAGCCATCCTGGTGATAAGCCAGAGCCTTATCACCTCATGCCTGAACTAGTGCAGTGGCCTTTTGCCTGCTAGAAGGAGCTAGATCTGGAGAAAAGCAGATGGGTGCAAGCCCTGCCTCTCTTACCATGGAGGCCACTACCTGGTAGTAAAGAACAGGCAGTCTGAAGGCTGAGGTCCTGGGTGCAAATTCTGCCTCCACTGCTTCTCAGTTGGTGACCCTGGGCAAATTATTCAGTTCCTCTGAGCCTCAGTTTCCCAACTCAAAAGTGGGGCTGATGACTATCTTATAGAGTTTTGAGGAGTAAATGAAATCACATGTCGGAAACACATAGTATTAATAATAGTTGATATAAGGACCAGGTGTGGTGGCTCATACCAGGTGTGGTAATCCCAGCACTTGCAGAGGCTGAGGCAGGTGGATCACAAGGTCAGGAGTTTAAGACCAGCCTGGCCAACATGGTGAAACCTCATCTCTACTAAAAATACAAAAATTAGCCAGGCGTGGTGGCACGCACCTGTAGTCCCAGCTACTGAGGAGGCTGAGACAGGAGAATCGCTTGAACCCAGGAGGCGGCAGTTGCAGTGAACCGAGATCACACCACACACCACTGCACTCTAGCCTGGTGACAGAGCGAGACTCCGTCTCAAAAAAAAAAAAAAAAATTAGCCGGGCCTTGTGGTGTATGCCTGTAATCCCAGCTACTCGGGAGGCTGAGGCAGGAGAATCTCTTGAACCCGGGAGGCGGAGACTGCAGTGAGCTGAGATTGCGCCCCTGCACTCCAGCCTGGGCAACAGAGTGAGACTCCGTCTCAAAAATAATAATTATAATTATAATAGTTGATATAATAATAACTAATGCTTAAGCAACACCCCGTGCCAGGCACTATTATAAATGCTTTGTGTGGATTCGTTTATGTAGTCCTCATAACAACCCTATGGACTAGGTCCTGTTATTATCCCAGTTTACAGAAAAAAACAACAGACACAGAGTAGTGAAGTGACTTGACCCAAGTCTCACAGCTAATAGTTGGTATCAGAGCCAGGATTCACCCCTAGGCAATCTGGGCACTGGATCTCAATAAAGGTTATATTCCTTCTCCTTCCTTTCACCCTTAACTTTCAAGCCCAGAGGAATCCCACCTTTGCTACTGAATCTTTCCTGACCAGCCCAGGCCCAGCCAGCCCAGTAGGAGCAGAAATCCCTCCCTGGGGGCATGCCTCCAGCGGGTAGGGTGTCTGTGCATGCTTTCAACACCATCTTCTGCTAAGTCTAGGTTTCAGGGAGGCACCTGGTGCGTGGAGGGGAGAGGCCGAAGGTCCTTCCTGTCCCCACCCCTACCTCAAAGTAAGCAGCCTCACTTTTATCTGCTTTCTATATTGAACATTTGTGCCAGATTGTGTGTATGTGTGTTGGTGGAGGGGATAGTAGAGGGGAGAGCCTTCTGGAGTGAAAAAAGGTCTGGAAACTTCTGTTTCTATTCCTTTGTGCTTTAGAATATTATCAGCGTTATAGCTTCATGTATGTGCCTTGTCTCCACAACTATATTATGAGCTGTTTTGGAGGGCCTGGCCTTCTGTGGCTTGGTGCCCTGGGCACGGTAGGTGCTTCATTTTTGATGAGCAGAAGATATACAGGAACTCTTGTCTGGAGAAGAAAATCTAAGGCCCAGAGAAATGCAGCAGCTGACCAGTGAGTCCTGCAAGTAAGAGGCAGAATTGCAACTCACTCTCATTGCTCTCTCTGTAATGGCTCCTGTTGCTAGAGGCTGTGGCAGCCTTGCCTGCTGCCCCTAGGGCTGGCCAACTCTGAGGCTTCCAACGAGCTCTTTGGATTCTTTCTAAAACTGCCTTCCAGTCCTGAGGGCCTGCCTATCCTCTCTCTGCTTTCCAAATTCCAGTACCCAAATAAGTACTTTTTTCCTTTTTGCCTCCACTTACTTTCTTGGGGGCAGGTGGACAAGAGGCATAGATAGCCCTAGATTGGACTGCTATCTGTCCCCAAATCTTGCTTTTTATTCCTAGAATTCTGGACACAGGGACTCACTGCCTGAAAGTCCTGTTTGTTTTCCCCTGTTGGCCAGTGCTCTGGGCTCTTTGATCACTTTTACAACTTTGTAATTATGGGCTGTAATGGGCTGGAGTGTTTGAATGTCACAGTAATTGCCTTCCACTGTTCCTACCCCAATTCTTCAAAGAGAGAGGGGAGGGGAAATAACAAAATCTCCAAAGAAGAAAGTCTTTGCCCTTCCTCATGCTCTTCCAGGCCAGGGTGGGTCCAGGGTCTTGTTCTAGGGGTGTGAAAACTGAGGCCTGGGAGTCCCAATTCTGTGACTACTGGGGTGACCTCTCCTGTCCTTGGCCAAATCCCTGGAATAGGAGATCACCAGTAGGGTTCCCTACCAGGGATTCCTTTTCCCCTGGTACTTCTCCCATACCCTTGTTAGGAGGGTTCTGAAGATTGGAAAGTCTCTACCTGCCTGGAGTAGCTTAGATGGGAGGAAGTGAGTAGGGAAGATGGAAGCCATGAACCTCTCAACTCCTTCAGCACTTCCATTCTGGAATTGACTGGTCCTGTGAATTTCCAGTCAATTAGCCTGGTAAGCCTGGGCCCTAGGCTGGGCCTAGCTCCTGGGGGAGGAAGGAAAGTTACCTTCCTGACCAAAACAGGGCCCCGCTTGAGTGTCTCCTCTGCCTGCAGGCAGTGGGCTCTGAGTGGCCCCCTGGGCCCTGCTGCTGTCTGGGGAGTGGAGAACAGAGAGCTGGAGCAAGGAAAGGAGCTGCTCCCAGCCTGCCTGGCAGGAGACCTGCCCTGACAGGCTCTCCCTGGGAAGACAGGCAGAGATCAAAGTGCTGAGCCTGTGAGTAAGTCCCAGCGCTGGCTCTTCTTGCTGCCACCACTACTTGCAGGAGGGTTAACTCCTTCAATGCCCGTGGGAAGACCCCAGAGACTTTGGGGGTTAAGGGGGGCGGTGCCCAGGGATGTAAAATCACAGCCTGATGCCATTAGAAGATGAACCTTTGCCCTAGGGAGGAAGGCTGGAGGGTGGCTGTGCTAGGCCGGGAGGCCCCAGGCCAAGGCCAGGAGCAGCTCCTCACAGTGCCTGTTAGTTGTTTGCTGTTGTGCCTCCCGCCTCCCCCCACCTTTAGCTCTTATCTCCCTTTCCTTACTCCCCTCCCTACACACACCCCCTGGATTCCTGCTTTTTGTTCTCTTTCTGGCACTGCTATCTGTTCTGCCTGGTTGGCTAGATTCTGCTTCCTCAAGCTGGCTCTTGGAGCCCTTGGTGAATGTGCACGTGTGCATACTCACCATATGGGACTAGCCCCTTGAATCCCTCCCCACTTTTGTCTCTAATGCCACCCTAAGGGAGAGGACAAAAGGATAAACCACTGGACAAGGACTCCTCTAAGTCCTTGAATTGGAGCCAGAGAAAGACTTGGCAAAGTAGAGTGTGGCAAGGAGAGGGAGCCCATGAGATGAGCTGAGACAGGGGCTTTGTGATGGTGGCCTTGCGTGAGAGTGGCGTCCCAGCCTCTTAGACCTTTGCCTGAGCTGGGGAGATGCCCTGCAGGCAGGGCTGGGCCCTGGAAAGCCCAGCTCCCTCTGAAGGAGAGCTCTACTTCTCTGCTGTCCCCTTCTTCCTCTCTCTTCTCCTTCTAAGGGGTGCAGGTCCCTCCTACTCTTCGTGCTCATACCTCTTAGTGAAGGCAGGCTGATTGTACCCTGAGGGCAGGAGCTGTGTCTTATTTGTCTTTCATCCTAGAGCCAGGTCCACCACCTGGCACCCTGTAAACCCCCCTTAAGGATTTGTTCCATTACAAAAGGAAAAGCTAGATATTATCCCTTGAAGGCAGTGGGGACCTGAGTGAGCTCAGGAGGCAGAAGAGGAGATCTTAGACCCAGTGACCCCTTGCATAGGTAGATGTGAGTGTGCAAAGATGTGCTGTGGGCATAATCCTAGGAAGGGATAGATGTGTGAGGGGTGAGGCTAGCCTGTGGGTGGGCTCTGTCCTTCCCTGACCTCAGCCCAACCTCTACTGTGTGCCTCTGCAGGCTCGGATGGCGGGTGAGCGAGGAGCCAGTGCTGTCCTCTTTGACATCACTGAGGATCGAGCTGCTGCTGAGCAGGTACCCAGGGACATTTGCGTGTTCAAGATGGGGGCTGGATGGAGGAAGATAAAGCTCTCAGGGGAGAGGGAAGGGCAGGGAGAAGTCACAGCAGCCCTGTGGGCACTTTCCCCCTGTAGCTGCAGCAGCCGCTGGGGCTGACCTGGCCAGTGGTGTTGATCTGGGGTAATGACGCTGAGAAGCTGATGGAGTTTGTGTACAAGAACCAAAAGGCCCATGTGAGGATTGAGCTGAAGGAGCCCCCGGCCTGGGTAAGCACACTAGACCTCCAGACCTTGCCCTGCACTTAGCCCTACTTTGTCCTGTGGCAACTCCCACCAAAAGCCCTTAGACTCCTGGAGCTGAGAGAGATCCTGGAAACCCTCTAGTCCAACTTCATCCATCAGCTGTGTGCCTCTGGGCAAGTTTTCCCCCGTCTTTGGGCCTCACCTACAGAATGAACAGAACAGGACAGATGAGTTCTAAAGTTCTTTACAGCTCTGTGGCTTCATGGCATGGAATAGCAGAGCTAGAATGAAACCCTGGTCCCCTGATCCATGACCCCTGATTGGGGCTTCTCTACTGGCCAAGAACCTCATCCAGCGGCTCACTGGCAAGAAACTCCCACCTTGCAGAGGGGTCCCTTTCTCTTTTTTCCCCAAGCACATGGGTTTTGAGATAGTACTTCTCCCAGTGACATCTGGAAGATCCTCTCTGAGTGCCCTTGGGCAGGGAGGGCCCACCTAATCCCACTTGCAGGTTCCTCTCCATCCCCTCAGATGGAGGACTCAAGGGAACCTCCAGTTAGCTATGTGCCTCCCGGGCTCCTGTGTTTCCTCCCGAATTGACCCAGCTCATCCCGGAAGTATGACCCTTTCCCTCTCTGCTCACTCCCCAGCCAGATTATGATGTGTGGATCCTTCTGACAGTGGTGGGCACCATCTTTGTGATCATCCTGGCTTCAGTGCTGCGCATCCGGTGCCGCCCCCGCCACAGCAGGCCGGTGAGCAGTGTGGGGTCTTTGGCGGCGGTGAACGTGTGCGTGTGTGTGGGTGGGTGGTTGGGGAGAAGGAAGGAGTACGTGAAGAAGGCACCTTTATACCTATGGAACCATTTACATCAAAATACCCCAGCGTCTGTCTTTGTTGATTTCCAGCAGCCTCTCCTCATATTACTCATCCATTCAACAAATACAACAAGTTCTATTATGTGTCAGGCACTGTTCCAGGTGCTGAGGGTAGTACAGTGAACAAGATGACAAAAAACTCCTACCCTCAAAGAGCTTTTATTCTAGAGGGAAAAAACAGACAATAAACAGACTAAATAAGTAAAATCTATAATGTTTTAGATGGTGATATGTACTACGGAGAAAAAATGATAATGCTGATAGCAAAGTGGGGAGGGAGGGAATGCAAGGGAACAAGGTTATTTATTTATTTATTTTTTTTGAGACAGAGTCTTGCTCTGTCGCCCAGGGTGGAATGCAGTGGCGTGATCTCGGCTCACTGCAATCTCTGCCTCCTGGGTTCAAGCAATTCTCCTGCCTCAGTCTCGCGAGTAGCTGGGAGCTACTAATTTTTGTATTTTTAGTAAAAATTAACAGGGTTAATTTTTAAAAGCAAGTCCAGAGAAGGCCACATTGAGAAGATGGCATTGCAGCAAAGACCCTAAATGGGAGAGGGAGTGATCTGTGCAGGTATCTGAGGAGAAAGGGATCTAGGCAGAGAGAACAGTAAATGCAAAGGCCTTAAGGCAGAAATGTGTCTAGTGTATCTGAGGAACAGCATGAAGGCTGTGGCTGGAACAGAGTGAGACGACAGAGTAGCTGGTGGGGGCCCCGTTGTATTGGACTGTTGAGGCCATTTGTTTTTTACTGTGGGTGAAACAGGAGCCACTGGAGTGTTGTGAGAGAAGGGGCATCACGATCTGACTGAAGTTTTAATATGATCATTCCTGCTGTTGTAATGAGAATAGACTACAGGGAGGCAAAGCTGGAAACAGAGAAACCATCTAAGAGGCTATTGCAGGAATCCAGGTGACAGTAATGGTAGCTTGGATTAGGAAGGTGGCAGTTAAAATGGTGAGCAATAGTTAGGTTCTGGGTATATTTTGAAGGCAAAGCCAACAGATTTAGTAATGGATTGATTGTGGGATATGAGAGGACTCAAGGATGGCACCAAGATTTTTGGCCTGAGCAATTAAGAGAATGGAATTGCCATTTGCTATAATGGGGAAGACGGGGAAGACAGGTATGTGGTTGGAGATGAACCCATGGTTAATAAGATGAGGCCTATAAGTTTGAAATGCTTATTAGATATCCAAGCAGCGGTTGGATAAAAAGTTTCTCTCATGGGTCATCAAAGGAAGAAAAGCTAATGGTATAAGCAGGTGGGTGGACTGGGAGAGCTTGGCATGCTTGGCAGAGCCACATATGAGCTCCGAGGAGACGAACTCCTAAGGATGTTCAACTGGCCATGTGATCTACCTGAGTGACTGGGAACGGAGTCCAAGCTGGGGTCCAGAGAGGGAGGGAAGGGGAGCCCATGCCCCAATCTGAGCCCCATTCCTCTTCCCAGGATCCGCTTCAGCAGAGAACAGCCTGGGCCATCAGCCAGCTGGCCACCAGGAGGTACCAGGCCAGCTGCAGGCAGGCCCGGGGTGAGTGGCCAGACTCAGGGAGCAGCTGCAGCTCAGCCCCTGTGTGTGCCATCTGTCTGGAGGAGTTCTCTGAGGGGCAGGTAAGGCAGGTCTTGTGGTTCACCTCCATGACCAGACTGGGGAGATTGAAGCTGGGGGAGGGGTGGGCAGGCCTAGGGGCTGGTATGGGTACCCTGGCTACATCTGTTTCCCATGTGTCCTGCATGAGGCAGAGATCAGGGACCAGCCTGAAGTTTGGTCACTTTTCTGACCTTCCAGTGAAAGAGCACTATTGTTTGTTGAGAGTGTACCACGTGCCAGGCTGCAGTGGTGCTTTGGATGCATTATCTCATTTTAGACCCATGGCAATGAAGGGTGGGGTTAGATTCATTTTTTTATCTTCATTTTACAGCAGAAAACTGTCTGTTAAGAAAGTTGCCCAATGTCATGCAGCTAAGTGCAAAATCCAGGTCTATGTGATGCCAAAGCTCATACCATTCCTATTCTACTGTGAGGTCTTTTACAAGTAGATAATAGCAAGGAGAGGCCTAAGGGAATTGGGGGATGTCCTGATTCCTGGCAATTCCTATGGCTACAGAAGCCTTTGGTTTGGACCCCCTCTTTTTCTCCAGGAGCTACGGGTCATTTCCTGCCTCCATGAGTTCCATCGTAACTGTGTGGACCCCTGGTTACATCAGCATCGGACTTGCCCCCTCTGCATGTTCAACATCATAGGTAGGAGGTGGGCCAAGGACTCCCCTCTGTGTAGGCAGACAGGTCTAGAATGTGGCTTCCCTTTGGGAAAGGGTTGCAGCCTTGAAGCTGGGGAGAAAGCAGAACTGCCACCATAGTTGTATGGGCTGTACACTGCTCCAGAGTGCTTCACTCGAGGGGAAGCGTCATTCAAAATGTAAATATCTCTATTTATTTATTTTTTAATTTTTATTTTTATTTTTTGAGACAGAGTTTCACTCTCATTGCCCAGGCTGGAGTGCAATGGCGTGATCTCAGTTCACCGCAACCTCCTCCTCCCGGGTTCAAGCGATTCTCCTGCCTCAGCCTCCCGAGTAGCTGAGATTACAGGCATGCGCCACCATGCCCAGCTAATTTTGTATTTTTAGTAGAGACGGGGTTTCTCCATGTTGGTCAGGCTGGTCTCAAACTGCTGACCTCAGGTGATCCGCCTACCTTGGCCTCCCAAAGTGCTGGGATTACAGGCGTGAGCCACCGTGCCTGGCATGTAGATATCTTTATTATTATTATTATTATTATTTTTTTTTGAGTTGGAGTCTCGCTCTGTCGCCCAGGCTGGAGTGCAGTGGCGCGATCTTGGCTCACTGCAAGCTCCGCCTCCCAGGTTCACGCCATTCTCCTGCCCCAGCCTCCGGAGTAGCTGGGACTATAGGCGCCCGCCACCATGCCCAGCTAATTTTTTTTCTTTTTTGTACTTTTAGTAGAGACGGGGTTTCACCATGTTAGCCAGGATGGTCTCGATCTCCTGACCTTGTGACCCGCCCGCCTTGTCCTCCCAAGTGCTGGGATTACAGGCATGAGCCACCGCGCCCGGCCATAGATAATCTTTATTATTGTAAAAATTATTTGTATTTCATGGCAAGTTTGTTGATTCTAAATCTGGGTGATTTATATGTTTATTATTCCAATTTTCTGGCAATAAAATATTCTATTCTAACAAAATCAGTATGTTAACATAATTTTCTAAAAGATGAAAGTGAAATAAATATCTTGAGGAAAGAGAACCTTTTTCTAAGGTACCCACAGGTGCCCTATGGGCTAACAGTGGCCCTGGGTGAAAGAGCTCCAAATGGCTGAGGGGAGGTTTAGGGATTGACACGCATAGTGGCCCTCCCAGGGCAGGCAACCTGACTGGAGGGAACAAAGGAGTCCCAGAGCACAGGCAGCTTAGGCACGTCCTTGATCCCCCAAACTCTGAGCTCACAGGCTACTCAGGGTCAAATAGATTAGCTACAGCCATGTCTTTCTGAATGCATTCTCTGTAGGTTTGTAGAGTTAAACATCTGTGCTCTTGGTTCTTTTTTCCAGAGGGAGATTCATTTTCCCAGTCCCTGGGACCCTCTCGATCTTACCAAGAACCAGGTCGAAGACTCCACCTCATTCGCCAGCATCCCGGCCATGCCCACTACCACCTCCCTGCTGCCTACCTGTTGGGCCCTTCCCGGAGTGCAGTGGCTCGGCCCCCACGACCTGGTCCCTTCCTGCCATCCCAGGAGCCAGGCATGGGCCCTCGGCATCACCGCTTCCCCAGAGCTGCACATCCCCGGGCTCCAGGAGAACAGCAGCGCCTGGCAGGAGCCCAGCACCCCTATGCACAGGGCTGGGGACTGAGCCACCTCCAATCCACCTCACAGCACCCTGCTGCTTGCCCAGTGCCCCTACGCCGGGCCAGGCCCCCTGACAGCAGTGGATCTGGAGAAAGCTATTGCACAGAACGCAGTGGGTACCTGGCAGATGGGCCAGCCAGTGACTCCAGCTCAGGGCCCTGTCATGGCTCTTCCAGTGACTCTGTGGTCAACTGCACAGACATCAGCCTACAGGGGGTCCATGGCAGCAGTTCTACTTTCTGCAGCTCCCTAAGCAGTGACTTTGACCCCCTAGTGTACTGCAGCCCTAAAGGGGATCCCCAGCGAGTGGACATGCAGCCTAGTGTGACCTCTCGGCCTCGTTCCTTGGACTCGGTGGTGCCCACAGGGGAAACCCAGGTTTCCAGCCATGTCCACTACCACCGCCACCGGCACCACCACTACAAAAAGCGGTTCCAGTGGCATGGCAGGAAGCCTGGCCCAGAAACCGGAGTCCCCCAGTCCAGGCCTCCTATTCCTCGGACACAGCCCCAGCCGGAGCCACCTTCTCCTGATCAGCAAGTCACCAGATCCAACTCAGCAGCCCCTTCGGGGCGGCTCTCTAACCCACAGTGCCCCAGGGCCCTCCCTGAGCCAGCCCCTGGCCCAGTTGAAGCCTCCAGCATCTGCCCCAGTACCAGCAGTCTGTTCAACTTGCAAAAATCCAGCCTCTCTGCCCGACACCCACAGAGGAAAAGGCGGGGGGGTCCCTCCGAGCCCACCCCTGGCTCTCGGCCCCAGGATGCAACTGTGCACCCAGCTTGCCAGATTTTTCCCCATTACACCCCCAGTGTGGCATATCCTTGGTCCCCAGAGGCACACCCCTTGATCTGTGGACCTCCAGGCCTGGACAGGAGGCTGCTACCAGAAACCCCAGGCCCCTGTTATTCAAATTCACAGCCAGTGTGGTTGTGCCTGACTCCTCGCCAGCCCCCGGAACCACATCCACCTGGGGAGGGGCCTTCTGAATGGAGTTCTGACACCGCAGAGGGCAGGCCATGCCCTTATCCGCACTGCCAGGTGCTGTCGGCCCAGCCTGGTGAGTTTTCAGAGGGAAGTGGGTGTGGTAGGGAGAGGAGACTACAGCTGAATATTTCAGGACAGGTGAAGTCAGCCAACAAAGGGTTGATGGAAGCTGAGAAGGATACAGCAGAGGTGACAACCAAAATACTTAACCATCGGGACAGCGTATCATGCTGGCTAGAGTGCAGGAACACCCCAGCTCTGCCAGGTGCTACCCCTTTAGTTGGCAGATCACAGGGAGGTCCCAGGGAGGTGCTGGTGTGGCTGAGGCATCAGAAAGGCACTTGGAAGGCCGGGTGTGATGGCTCATGCCTGTAATCCCAGAACTTTGGGAGGCCTAGGTGGGTGGATCCCTTGAGGCCAGGAGTTCAAGACCAACCTGGCCAACATGGTGAAACCCTATCTCTACTAAAAATACAAAAATTAGCCGGGCATGGTGGCGGGCACTTATAATCCCAGCTACTCAGGAGGCTGAGGCAGGAGAATCGCGTGAACCTAAGAGGCGGAAGTTGCAGTGAGCCAAGATGGCGCCACTGCACTCCAGCCTGGGTAACAGGGTGAGACTCCATCTCAAAAAAAAAAAAAAGAGGCATTTGGAATGGTCCCCGGGGTAGTAGCTCAAACATAAGTGTTTCTATATTTTAATAACTGGTTTAGTTCTACCAATGCTCACAGCTCAGTATTAGTTCTAAATACAAAGAAGGCCAAGAAGTGTTCCTTGGGGGGAGCTATAGTAGAAATAATTACACATAACCATAATACGAGGCTATATAAGAAGAGCTATGTGAGTAACGAGAAAAAAAGAGAGAGAGAGAAACCACAGGTGGTTCCCAGCAGCCCTGTGGAGCCTTAGGTTTTCTTCTCTTCCCCTGTGGTAAAAGAACAAGGAGGACTTCCCTTCAACGCATCATTATTAATAAGACTGACCTTAATTTCTTGGGGATTCAGTGCATCCCTATATCATAAGCAGTGATCACGTAAATTCTCAATTTTAACATGGTGTTTACTTGCCCACATATCTCTCTTTTCCATTCAGGACCTTCCACCTTCTACTCTTCCCCATCTTCCCCCATTGTATGGATGACACAGTTCTTTGTCTACAGCCATCACTAGAACCCTTCCAACCCAGGAGGTGACACAAAGGTCCTGAAATATTCTTCAGTGTAGGAATTCTTCCTGCAGGACCTAGGAGCTGCCCTCATCCAATTCATTCATTTATTCATTTCCTTTCTCCTTCCTTCCTTTTTTTCCTTCTGACTATATGCCTGCTTTGTGCTAGGTTCCAGGCTAGGCTCTGAAGACATGGAACTTGCCAATCAGGATATCCAGGTCCATGGGGAGAGAGCCATGTACTGCAAGCTTTGGCTATGTGTTTGTGATTCCATTCGGACCCTATTGTGTGTGTACTTTGAGTGCTGCCAGTACCACACCACTATCTCCCTTTTCTCTCAAACTCAGAACTAGTTTCAGTGCCTCTCTTTTTCTTGTCTCTCACATCTAATCAGTGCCAGATTCTGTTAACTGTATCTTGGCTAGCTTTATCATGTTCTTTTCAAGTCCAGTACTGATGGCCCTGCCAGTGTCTTAGGTATACCCTAAAGATCCATGCAGGAGCCTCCTAGCTCTTCCCTTCCCTCTTACAGGGCCTCGAAGGCTGAGTGCTGCCCATCCAGTATGTCCCATAAAGTTGTGCACCACAGCTCCACTGCTCACCTACCCTCCCTATTGCTGCCAGCGTCATCTGCCTTACACTAAACTGTCCAGAAATCTTCAAATGTTCTGTTTGTCCACAGAGAGGAAAAAATCCAACCTGCTTTGGCCTCAAAGGTTCCTGCACCAGCCAGCCCCCATCTTCCTTCTCAACCTTATTTTCTATTCTCTTCCCTCTCTTCCCCAGGCCCATGCTTTAGCCAAACTGGGTAAACAATTCTTGTAGTCCTGTAGCCCAGAATATTCTCCTGCCTTCTCTATTCCCATAAATCTAATTCTTACCTATTCCTACAGAATCAGCTCATTTATCCCCACTTCCAGGAAGCTTTTCCTGATTGCTGCACTTGGACCCGGTCTCTCGCCTTCCTTAATGCATCTCTCGTGACTCCTGTCCTGTCCCACTGGCGTAATGGCCATTTGTTTTCATACTTTCTCTCCAAAAAGGTTACCAGGTCCCTGCTTATTCTTTTTGGTCTTCTATTTGGCACGTGGTAGCAGACCAAATTCACAACGAATCCTTAATATTTATTGGGTGAATAAATGAATAGTAAGTATTGGTAACACGCTGGTTGCTATATATATTTCTTTAGATTTGTTTTTCTCTCCCCTGTGTCCCAACTGGGGCCCCCTTAGCTTTCAATCTAACCACCCTTTCCAGACAGTCTCTGCTTCTCCCTCCCTGTGGTCCCCTCTCAGCCACACTCTGCTGCAGGCAAGAGAAGCAGGTGCCTGGCCTGACCCTCAATGACCTCTTTCCTCCCCTCTCTCTAAATACAGGCTCAGAGGAGGAACTCGAGGAGCTGTGTGAACAGGCTGTGTGAGATGTTCAGGCCTAGCTCCAACCAAGAGTGTGCTCCAGATGTGTTTGGGCCCTACCTGGCACAGAGTCCTGCTCCTGGGAAAGGAAAGGACCACAGCAAACACCATTCTTTTTGCCGTACTTCCTAGAAGCACTGGAAGAGGACTGGTGATGGTGGAGAGTGAGAGGGTGCCGTTTCCTGCTCCAGCTCCAGACCTTGTCTGCAGAAAACATCTGCAGTGCAGCAAATCCATGTCCAGCCAGGCAACCAGCTGCTGCCTGTGGCGTGTGTGGGCTGGATCCCTTGAAGGCTGAGTTTTTGAGGGCAGAAAGCTAGCTATGGGTAGCCAGGTGTTACAAAGGTGCTGCTCCTTCTCCAACCCCTACTTGGTTTCCCTCACCCCAAGCCTCATGTTCATACCAGCCAGTGGGTTCAGCAGAACGCATGACACCTTATCACCTCCCTCCTTGGGTGAGCTCTGAACACCAGCTTTGGCCCCTCCACAGTAAGGCTGCTACATCAGGGGCAACCCTGGCTCTATCATTTTGCTTTTTTGCCAAAAGGACCAGTAGCATAGGTGAGCCCTGAGCACTAAAAGGAGGGGTCCCTGAAGCTTTCCCACTATAGTGTGGAGTTCTGTCCCTGAGGTGGGTACAGCAGCCTTGGTTCCTCTGGGGGTTGAGAATAAGAATAGTGGGGAGGGAAAAACTCCTCCTTGAAGATTTCCTGTCTCAGAGTCCCAGAGCAGGTAGAAAGGAGGAATTTCTGCTGGACTTCATCTGGGCAGAGGAAGGATGGAATGAAGGTAGAAAAGGCAGAATTACAGCTGAGCGGGGACAACAAAGAGTTCTTCTCTGGGAAAAGTTTTGTCTCAGAGCAAGGATGGAAAATGGGGACAACAAAGGAAAAGCAAAGTGTGACCCTTGGGTTTGGACAGCCCAGAGGCCCAGCTCCCCAGTATAAGCCATACAGGCCAGGGACCCACAGGAGAGTGGATTAGAGCACAAGTCTGGCCTCACTGAGTGGACAAGAGCTGATGGGCCTCATCAGGGTGACATTCACCCCAGGGCAGCCTGACCACTCTTGGCCCCTCAGGCATTATCCCATTTGGAATGTGAATGTGGTGGCAAAGTGGGCAGAGGACCCCACCTGGGAACCTTTTTCCCTCAGTTAGTGGGGAGACTAGCACCTAGGTACCCACATGGGTATTTATATCTGAACCAGACAGACGCTTGAATCAGGCACTATGTTAAGAAATATATTTATTTGCTAATATATTTATCCACAAATGTGGTCTGGTCTTGTGGTTTTGTTCTGTCGTGACTGTCACTCAGGGTAACGTCATCTCTTTCTACATCAAGAGAAGTAAATTATTTCTGTTATCAGAGGCTAGGCTCCGATTCATGAAAGGATAGGGTAGAGTAGAGGGCTTGGCAATAAGAACTGGTTTGTAAGCCCCTAAAAGTGTGGCTTAGTGAGATCAGGGAAGGAGAAAGCATGACTGGATTCTTACTGTGCTTCAGTCATTATTATTATACTGTTCGCTTCACACATTATCATACTTCAGTGACTAAGACCTTGGGCAAATACTCTGTGCCTCGCTTTTTCAGTCCATAAAATGGGCCTACTTAATAGTTGTTGCAGGACTTACATGAGATAATAGAGTGTAGAAAACATGTTCCAAAGTGGAAAGTTTTATTCAGTGATAGAAAACATCCAAACCTGTCACAGAGCCCATCTGAACACAGCATGGGACCGCCAACAAGAAGCAAGCCCGCCCGGAAGCAGCTCAATCAGGAGGCTGGGCTGGAATGACAGAGCAGCGGGGCCTGAAACTATTTATATCCCAAAGCTCCTCTCAGATAAACACAAATGACTGCGTTCTGCCTGCACTCGGGCTATTGCGAGGACAGAGAGCTGGTGCTCCATTGGCGTGAAGTCTCCAGGGCCAGAAGGGGCCTTTGTCGCTTCCTCACAAGGCACAAGTTCCCCTTCTGCTTCCCCGAGAAAGGTTTGGTAGGGGTGGTGGTTTGGTGCCTATAGAACAAGGCATTTCGCTTCCTAGACGGTGAAATGAAAGGGAAAAAAAGGACACCTAATCTCCTACAAATGGTCTTTAGTAAAGGAACCGTGTCTAAGCGCTAAGAACTGCGCAAAGTATAAATTATCAGCCGGAACGAGCAAACAGACGGAGTTTTAAAAGATAAATACGCATTTTTTTCCGCCGTAGCTCCCAGGCCAGCATTCCTGTGGGAAGCAAGTGGAAACCCTATAGCGCTCTCGCAGTTAGGAAGGAGGGGTGGGGCTGTCCCTGGATTTCTTCTCGGTCTCTGCAGAGACAATCCAGAGGGAGACAGTGGATTCACTGCCCCCAATGCTTCTAAAACGGGGAGACAAAACAAAAAAAAAACAAACTTCGGGTTACCATCGGGGAACAGGACCGGCGCCCAGGGCCACCAGCCCAGATCAAACAGCCCGCGTCTCGGCGCTGCGGCTCAGCCCGACACACTCCCGCGCAAGCGCAGCCGCCCCCCCGCCCCGGGGGCCCGCTGACTACCCTACACAGCCTCCGCCGCGCCCTCGGCGGGCTCAGGTGGCTGCGACGCGCCCCGGCCCAGGTGGCGGCCGGCCGCCCAGCCTCCCCGCCTGCCGGTAGGAGAAACCATCTCCTCTGGCGGGGGTAGGGGCGGAGCTGGCGCCCGCCCACACCGGAAGAGGAAGTCTAAGCGCCGGAAGTGGTGGGCATTCTGGGTAACGAGCTATTTACTTCCTGCGGGTGCACAGGCTGTGGTCGTCTAGCTCCCTGTTGTTCTTCCCATCGGCGAAGATGGCCCTGGAGACGGTGCCGAAGGACCTGCGGCATCTGCGGGCCTGTTTGCTGTGTTCGCTGGTCAAGGTGTCAGTCGGGGACCTGGTTGTAGGGCCCATGGGGGACCAAGGTCGGGGAAAGAGGGCGGAATGGGGCTGTGGGACAGTAAAGAGAAAAGTAAGTCTCAGAACTCAGAGGTGGCAGGGGGAGTGAGAAGCCGAAGGAGGCCATCGTTTACCTCGTAGGATCGCGGACAGGTCTTGCAGCTGAGGGCAGGGGCGGTCTTAACATGCCTTTGAATCCTCAGCTCTTAGACGTTCGGTGAACTTACGTTGGAGCCGAAAGACACTGGGAGTCAGAGGCGGGTGGGGATCCGCTGCTGAGCGAGTAGTCGGAAAGGATGCCTGACCCTGAGTAGACTAGAGAAAGGAATAGATAAAACGGAATTGGGAACAAGAGAGGAAGGAGTGGGAGGGTGGGACTTAGGAATGGAGCTTTGAGAGTAGTAGGTGGGGAACCTTAGGATACAAAGTCAACATAGGGAAACAAGAAATTGAGCAGGTCGAAGTACTGAGAAAGCTACTTTTTCTCTTGGTCTTGTTCATGCTTATCTCTCCTTTTCCTTTATTTTTCTTTCACTCCCAGACTATAGACCAGTTTGAATATGATGGTTGTGACAATTGTGATGCATATCTACAAATGAAGGGTAACCGAGAGATGGTATATGACTGCACTAGCTCTTCCTTTGATGGGTAAGCTGCTTCAGTTTCCATCATTCACTTCTGCATTACCCAACCTGCACCCAGAGAAGTAAATGCAGGGCAAGTGTTAATCCTAGTTGGGCCCAGCCATTCGTTTTTGGGGGTTATTTTGTGTGGGTTTTTTTTTTTTTTTTTTTTTGAATCAGGGTTTTGCTCTGTGGCTCAGGCTGGAGTGCAGTGGCATGATCATAGCTCACTGCAGCGTGGAATGATCCTCTGACTTCAACCTCCCAGAGTGCTGGGATTATAGGTGTAAGCCACTGTGTCCAGCCTCAACAGTTATTTTGGGACATACTAGTGCTATGCATCTAATACAGTGACCACTATCCACGTGTAGCTACTGAGCACTTGAAATGTGTCTAGTCCAAATTAAGACATGCTTTTAAGTATAAAATATACCCCAGATTTCAAAGACTTAACATGAGAAGAAAGAATGTAATCTTAATAATGTTTGTTAAATGCGTGAAAATTTTTTTTGAAAATGAAGGGAAGGGAGGTGTAGTAATGATAGATCATTGCCCAAAAGCTGTTGCCTTTTTTTTTTTTTTGGACAGACTTTTCGCCCTTGCCACTCAGGCTGGAGTGCAATGGCGCAGTCTCGGCTCACTGCAACCTCTGCCTCCTGGGTTCAAGCAATTCTCCTGCCTCAGCCTCTTGAGTAGCTGGGATTACAGGCACCCACCACCACTCCCAGCTAATTTTTATATCTTTAGTAGAGACGGGGTTTCACCATGTTGGCCAGGCTGGTCTCAAACTCCTGACCTCAGGTGATCTGCCCACCTCGGCCTCTTATAGTGCTGGGATTACAAGTATGAGTCACCATGCCCGGCCCATTTTAGCCATTTTACTTATTTATTAATTTATTTATTTGAGATGGAGTCTCGCTCTGTCACCCAGGCTGGAGTGCAGTGGCGCAATCTCGGCTCACTGCAACCTCCGCCTCCCAGGTTCAAGCAGTTCTCTGCCTCAGCCTCCTGAGTAGCTGGGATTACAGGCACCTGCCACCATACCCAGCTAATTTTTGTATTTTTAGTAGAGACGGGGTTTCACCATGTTGGTCAGACTGGTCTTGAACTGCTGACCTCATGATCCACCCGCCTCGGCCTCCCAAAGTGCTGGGATTACAGGAGTGAGCCACAGCGCCCGGCTGCAATGGCACGATCTCAGCTCACTGCAACCTCCGCCTCCTGCCTCAGCCTCCTGAGTAGCTGGGATTACAGGCGCCCACCACCACGCCCAGCTAATTTTTGTACTTTTTTAGTAGAGACAGGGTTTTGCCATGCTGGCCAGGCTGGTCTCGAACTCCTGACCTCAGGTGATCCTCCCGTCTCAGCCTCACAAAGTGCTGGGATTACAGACATGAGCCACTGTGCCCGGTCGCCATTTCTAAATACACAATTCAGTGGCATTAGTGCATACTCATTGTGCAACCGTCACCACCATCCATCTCCAGAACTTTTTTCATCTGTACCCATTAAACACTAGCTCCTCATTCTCTCCTCCCTCCTGTCCCTGACAACCACCATGCTTTGTCTCTATGAATTTGGCCACCTTAGGCACCCTTAGGTACCTATGGGCTCATTCAGTAGCATTTTGTAGCTTCTTTCACTTAACATAATGTCTTCAAGGTTCATTCATATTGTAGTATGCAACAGAATTTCCCTCCTCTTTTGAGCTGAATAATATTCCCTTGTATGTGTATAGCATGTTCTGCTGCCCATTCATTCATCAATGATATCTTGGGTTGTTTCTCCCTTTTGGCTATTTGTGAATAATACTGCTGTGAACATTGGTATACAAATATGTGTTCAAGTCCCTGCTTTTCATTATTTTCAGTACAGATGCTTCTCAACTTCCGAGGAGTTACAACCTAATAAGCCCATCATAAGTTGAAAATATAAGCCAAAAGTGCATTTAACACACCCAACCTACTGAATATAATAAGTTAGCCTACTTCAAATGTGCTCAGAACGCTTATGTTACTGTGGCTGACCAGAAGCTGTGGCTCATGGCTGCTGCGCAGCATCATGACAGAATATTGTACTGAATTGCTAGCCTGGAAAAGAACAAAATTTAAAATTTGAAAACGATTTCTATTGAATGCATGTCACTTTTGCAAAATCATAAATTTGAAAAATCATAAGTTGAACTAAGGTAAGTCAGGGATCATCTGTATATCCACAAGTGAAATTGCTAGATCATATGATAGTTCAGTGTTTAATTTTTTGAGGAACTGTCATACTGTTTAGCAACTGCACCATTTTCCATTCCCGCCAACAGTGCCCAAAGGTTCTAATTTCTCCCCATCCTCACCAACACTTAATTATTTATTAATAATAGCCATCCTGATGGGTGTGACTTTGGTGTCCCATTTCCCCCAATGAATGGTGATGTTGAGCCTCTTATGTGCTTATAGCCATTTGTATATCTTTGGAGAAATGCCTATTCAAGGCCTTTGCTCATTTTTGACTTCAGTTTGGTTTTTTTGTTGTTAGGTTGTAGGAATTATTTGTATAATTCTAGTGCATATTAGGTCTTAAAGAGTGGGCAAATTAAAGATCGGAAGAGGGCTAGATGACCTCAACCAGAATTGGAAGAGGTAGTACTTTCCTCTTAAGGCAAGAAGTTTGGGATTTTTGAGGAAGTTGAGGTAAGAGAGAGAGAACATTCCAAATAAAGGGAGTGACTAGAGCAAAGGCTTAGGATGGGGAAAACCAGGATGTTTTTGGAGAACAGTGGGAATTCTGTTTAGGTTAAATCATAAGGTTGGGCTGTAGGGACCCTAAGGCTAAAAAGATAGATTGCGAAGGACAGAGAAGAATATACTTGTGGTCAGGAGGATGGCCTGCATACATGCCTATCTCCCATCAGGCTGCAGGGCTGGGGGCTAGTGTTCTGCTTGTCACCCCTGGAGGTAGGGTCGGTTCCACTTAACAGCGCATGGCTGAGAATGTAGGATTTGGATGGGAAGGGAATCTTCTCAAATAAGAATCCAAGATTGTTACTGAGAGAAGAGGGGTGGCATATTGAGGCAGTCAACAAATGTCAGTGCTTACACCCACACAATAGGCAGTCAGTAAGCATTTGATTGAATGCATTGAATGACAAAATTGCTTACCCATCTTGCTCAAGCAGCATCTTCTAGCCCTTGAATAGCCTTACCATTCCTCTGGAATCACAGCTACCTGGGAAGGACTATTAGGATAATGAGGAGAGCTAATGCTTATTTAGCACCTACTCTGTGCTAGTCTTTGTGCTAGGTGTTTTTCATGTATTATCTCAACCTTTGAGTCTCAGCTTACTGATGAGGTTCTGAGAAGGGAACCCCACATGTATAGGTCATTAGAGGGGTCCCCATATGTATAGGTCATTAAGAGGAAAAGTTTAGCCAAGTTGAACTCCTTTCTAGTAGGAGGATCCGTTGTTTTCACTCACCCTCCTCTTTGCACTAGGCCCTAGACCCCTTGTAGTTGTGTTAGTTGTAACTATTGGACCCCTAGTCCTAAAGCCATCTCATTTTCTAGGGAATGTTAGGCTAAGGATGTTTGTGAGCCGAGTGAGATAATCTTTTGGGGATGGAAACTGACCTGTGGCTGGCAGGCCAAGGACATAAGAATGAAGAACTTTTGTCAGTCCTAGCTTTGATCAGCCTCATCCCAACATCAGAAGGCAGTTTTGCCAGCTTTCCAATGGAGACTCAGTACTTGGCTTTTTCCTAGATTCCTCTCTCAGAATTGAGCTCAGGCCCAGGGAGGCTCAGGCTGACTCTCCATTTCTTTTCCCTCCCTAGAATCATTGCGATGATGAGTCCAGAGGACAGCTGGGTCTCCAAGTGGCAGCGAGTCAGTAAGTGTCGGCCTTTCTCCTTTTGGCTTAGTTGTAGTGTTGTTGCTGTTCCTCAGGTCCATTAGGGAGTCTCAAATCAGCAAGATGAGTGACCTCAGGGTGGGAAAGATCGGGTTGTAGGAAACACAGGGAAGCAGTGCCCTGTGCCTTGTCATTTAACACTTGTAGCCAAAAGAGGGGATAGCTCTTCTCTTGGAGTTGCATCACTTCTTTAATGTTTAGCTTAAGCTTCCATTTGATCTTGAGTCTTAACTAACTTCACTGTAATCTTGTATCTTTTTTCTTCTCTCTCAGGTAACTTTAAGCCAGGTGTATATGCGGTGTCAGTCACTGGTCGCCTGCCCCAAGGTAATAATAATCATAACAGCCAATGTTCATTTACTGTAAAGCTCTGCAGAAGTTTTTTTATCTGAATTAATGCCAATTCTCACATTCTATGAGGTTCAGCATTTTACAGATGGGGGGAACCAGGCACAGAGAGGTTAAATCACTTGCTGGAGGTCACCAGCTAGTAAATGAGGAGCCAGGATTGGAATCCAGGCATTCTGGCTCCAGAAATTTTGCTGTTTCTGTTTTTTATTTTTTTTAGAGACAAGGTCTCACTATGTTGCCCAGGCTGGACTCTAACTCCTGGGCTCATGTGCTCCTCCCACCTCTGCCTCCTGAGTAGCTGGGACTACAGGTGCCTGGCTTAGAACCTTTGCTTTTGATGACTACATGTATCCCTCTTTTTCTTCTCATTCTTACCAAATACCTGCCTGGGTCTTCACTAGTAATGAGTCAACTAAGCAGGACCTTTTTTTTTTTTTTGAGACAGAGTCTCTGTCACCCAGGCTGAAGTATAGTGGCATTATCAGAGCTCACTGCAGCCTTGAACTCATGGATTCAAGGGATCCTCCCGCCTCAGCCTCCCAAATAGCTGGCACTACAGGTGCAAGCCACTACACCTGGCTAATTTTTAAAATTTTTTTGTAGAGATGGGGCCTTGCTCTGTAGCCCAGGCTGGTCTTGAACTCCTGACCTCAGGTGATCCACCTTGACCTCCCAAAGTGCTGAGATTACAGGCATGAGCCACCGTGCCTGGCCAAGCAGACGATTAATAAGTAGTCTAGGAACTCCAGTTTGCTTATAGTACCCCCCTCAAGGTGGCAGCTGAGTGGCCTATCTTACCCTTCTGAATCTTACCTCACAGAACTGTTTCTTTTCCTGCTTCAGGAATCGTGCGGGAGCTGAAAAGTCGAGGAGTGGCCTACAAATCCAGAGACACAGCTATAAAGACCTAGCAAGATGCAGGGCTGCCAGCATCTTTGCTCTCCACCTCCTGCCTCTGCTTATTTCTTGTTCTGGAACTAAATGAACAGAACTTCAAATACTTCCTACCCTCCAATTCAGACTCAGCTGACTGTTGAGAGAGCAGCACATCATTTTATCATTTTATCTTCTTTGGACTACAGGTGGGGTGGGAGGGATTTGGGTTGGTGGATTAACAGATGGAATTGAGGAGAGAGTAGGATGCTGATTTTCCTACCCGTGGCCCAGGTCTGTGCCTTCCCCATGCCAAGGACTCTAGGTCAAATGTCAATAAATATGAACCTCGAGAAAGTTCTGAAGGCCATGACACCTGCCTTGCCTCCCTCTTCCATTCTCTTAGGCACAGTAATAGCTTATTTGCCCTATAAGAACCTTCCCAGAGCAGCAGAGGCCCTTCTACTCTCTCTTGACTGTCTCAGCCTCTGGGATTGCAGCCTTTGTAGTGTGCTTCCTTGCTTCCTATCAGAGGGTGCTGATCCAGAGGCTCAGTAACCCCATCAACTTGGTGGCCCTGGTGTCTCACACTTGTATCCTTCTGCCCTCGAGACCTGGCACAGCAGTATCCCTTGAAGAAATCCTGAGGCTTTGTAGAGTGCTCCTTGACCATGTTTAATAATTCTTCCCTCCCCTGCTTGTCTATTTTCTTCTCTTCACTGCTCTTCCTATACCTTAGGCCAGTCTCAAGCACTCACTGGAGACCCTTGGGCCTTGGGCGACCACTGAGTCCTAGTCTCCCTTGTTTGTGCCCCTGTAGGAGGTAGGTCCTTTTCTCCTCTGGCCTAGTAGGGGACCTTGGGTAACATCCCATTTTTCGGCCAAGGTGAGTTGTTTTAGGATAAAAAAATTTACCACAAATTCTCATTTAAATTTCCACAGAAATCCTGTTAGTATCCCTATTTTGATTTCCCTAAGTTCCTTGTTCTCCCTGTAAAAAGAGAATGATTGCACCCTGCCTGTTTACCTCAGGATTGTTGTGATTGTAGAAACGAAGCTATGTGAAAATTATATAAGTATTATAAAGGTGAAATACTTTTGCTCTCCTTTTTGGGCCATTTTTCAATACATAGAATATGTGCACAATCAGCCAAAATAGTAGGGGAAATGCTGAGAACCACAACTGCAGGGTGAGCTGTGCTGTCCTAGGGCAGAGCTGCCTGTGCTAGGGCTTTGTGTCTCAGCCACCTGGTGTTGCTCTTGAGTTGATTTTGCTTGTTAACCTGTGGCCTGGAGAGTGTGGGAAGGAGGAGAGATGCGACCTGACTCTGATTAGTTTGTCTACTCCCCTTCCTTGTCCTCACATAGGCCTATGGGAGGGAAACTGGGACTGGCCGGGCTGCTCATGTCCACTCATGGTCTTCAAACCAAAACCATTTTCTCTGGTGCCTTCAAGCTCTGAGGGAATGGTCAGATAACCCCAACTCCAAACTGAGTTTCTCAAGGATTTCCCCAGCCCAGCAAACAGAAAGCTCCATGGGTGGTGATTTCTGTTCAATTTCAACCTGAAAGCAACCCTGCCAGGCTAGAGCTTACGTCCTGGATGGAAGAAGTGCGTTTCAGCAAGTGCCCAGGCTGTGCAGCCAACACCCAACTTTCACTAGCTTCTCAAAAAGTCCCTTGGAAAGCCCCAGCTGCTGTCCTGGGTGTCTGACCCGGACGTGGCTGCTTGGTGAGAATGGAAACAGTTGTGGGGAGGGGAGGCAAGAGGAGCTTGCACAAATAACCACATTCAGGCTGCCTCAGCCCTACACTGAACTGGGCCCTAACTGACAGTCTCACAGGAAGCAAAAGACATAGCATAGGCATTGATGCTTGTGGGGGAAGGGTGGCCTGTTTTCCTTCCTGGACTCTACAGACTGTGCCAAGTGGGCTCTCCCTGGGAGCTGCTGCTGAATTAGCTTTCTTGCTTTCTCTGGTACTTGAACATGCAGGTGGTGCCACTCAGCAACCCAGACAGGCAGAAAGGTGCTGGAGTCCCATCCTCTACTGGGAACCCAAAGAAATTAAGACAAGGACTTGGTTCACAGCTCCCTGGGAGTGGGCGGTCCTGGTACTGCTGCCCTGCTTTCCATGGCTATGAGGGCAGCCATGAGAGCTATGTCCTGCCCCATTGGCCCATTGTGTCTGTCAGAGTTTCAGTCCCATCCTGGCTGCCGAAGTTCTGAGTGCATAGCATCTTAAGATCTCTCCTTGGCTTGCTCAATAGTTTGGCTTCTCTCCTGAAGAGCAAGCCTCCTCCCTAGCTCAACAAGGACAGACGCAAGTCAGGCAGAGACTAGGAATAGTAGCCAGGCTGCCTTCCCCTTGCCTGCCCTTGCCTCATTCCCTACTTCCTCCCTGCCACATACTGTGGAATTAGGGTCTCCCAGAACACTGAGGAGCTCAGTGGCAGTGCATTGATAATGCAGCCTCCAGCTCAAGAAAGGACTGGTAGCTGATAGAGCAAGGGTCAGGATGGTCTGGTCTTGGAGGGGAGCAGTTTCACCAGGGTTGGGAACTGAGGCTTTGCTCTTGGTGTGGCTTCTGCCTTGTTACTCCTAGTCTGTCTGCAGCCTGCTACTTGATCCTCAGGTCCCCTCCCTGACATCTGGTCTCTATCAAAGAGGCAGGTAGGTCATGTTTAAGAACAGACTAATAATAACTTTGTCTGGAAGTCTGGTTCATGTTTAGTATCAGTAAAGCCTTTCATGTAAATATTTTTACAGTTGACAAAGGTGCTGGGTGCTGTGGCTCATGCCTCTAATCCCAGCACTTTGGGGAGGTCAAAGCGGGCAGATCACTTTGAACCCAGGAGTGTAAGACCAACCTGGGCAACATGGCAAAAGCCCATCTCTACAAAAAATACAAAAAATTAGCTAGGCATGGTGGTGTACACCTGTAGTCCCAGCTACTTGGGAGGCTGAGGTGGGAGGATCCCTTGAGTCTGGGAGTTTGAGGCTGCAGTGAGCCGTGATGGCGCCACTGCACTCCAGCCTGGGGGACAGAGTGAGACCGTGTCTCAGAAAACAACAAAACAAACCCAAATACAGTTGACAAAGGGCTTTCACATCCAGTATCTCATTTGATTCTCACAGAAACCCTGGAACTAGTTAACATCCTTATTTGGTGATGAGGAGACTGAGACTGAAAGAGTTAAAGTGTCTTGACTGGGCACGGTGGCTTATGCCTGTAATCCCAGCACTTTGGGAGGCCAAGGTGGGTGGATCATGAGATCAGGAGTTCAAGACCAGCCTGGCCAAGATGGTGAAACCCCGTCTCTACTAAAAATATAAAAAGCTAGCCAGGTGTGGTGGTGGGCGCCTGTAATCCCAGCTACATGGGAGGCTGAGGCAGGAGAAGTGCTTGAACTCGGGAGGCGGAGGTTGCAGTGAGCCAAGATCGTGCCACTGCACTCCAGCTAGGGTGACAGAGCAAGACTCTGTCTCGGGGCGGGGAAGAAAAGAGTTAAAGTGTTTTAGCCATAATCAAGTAGTGGAGCCTCAGCTCAAGAAATATAATGTCCACACCAAGTTTAGGGCTACTAACTGTGACATAGTTGTCCACAAACACAGCAAGTTTTTTTTCCCTCCGTAAGTGTTCAACAGAACCAGTGTGAGGCATTAGCTTTCTTCTGAGTGAAGTTATTACAACACATTGTCCCTACACGTTGAGCCCACCAACCACTCTAATCCCACCACTCTAGTCCCTAAGTCTAAAATTAGCCAAAGAGATGGAGGCAGTGGGGCAATGGCCCGGGGAGGGGATCCTTGGGATTTACTCAAGGATTCCTGTGCAGAGCATTGGGAAACCAGTCTAGCCCTTCATGAGTTACCCCTGGCTGCATCTTCTATTCCACTCCAGCAGCTCTTACGCACCTGCTGACCTGTGTGCCCCACACCTCCCAACCTCTCTTTTTCCTCCTCACCTCCCTCCATCTGCAGACTGATGATGGCACCGTCACACCCCACTGGAACACTGAGACTTGTGCGATGAAAATACATGTATCTAACTAAGGGCAGAGTCCTGGCCCTGCTGCCTCCACCAGCCACCAACCCTGTGACTTTCCCAAGTCACCTCTAAAATGAAGTTTCTTGTCTAGGAAGTGCAGTTGACAAAACTATGATGTTAAGGGCAGGATCGTGGTTAGCTGTGATAGGTGGTGGTGGAGGAGGGCATGAGAAGCACCTAAGGTGCTGGTTATATTTTGTTTCTTTCTTTCCTTCCTTCCTTCCTTTTTCTTTCTTTTCTTTCTCCCTTCCTTCCCTTTCTTTCTTTCTTTTATTTTCTTTCACTTTTTTTTTTTTTTTTTGAGACAGGGTCTCACTTTGTCACCCAGACTGCAGTGCAGTGGCATGATCATGGCTCACTGCAGCCTCAACCTCCTGGGCTCAGTTGATCTTCCCACCTCAGTGCCTCAAGTAGCGGGGTCTACAGGCATCCACCACCACATCCAGCTAATTTTTATATTTTGGTAGAGACGGGGTTTTGTCATGCTGCCCAGGCTGGTCTCGAACTCCTGGGCTCAAGCCATCCACCCACCTCGGCCTCCCAAACTGCTGGGACTACAGGCATGAGCCACCGCGTCCGGCCTTTTATCTTGATCTTGATGCTAGTTATGTAGGTCAGTTCACTTTCTGGAAATATATTGTTATATACTTAGGATTTGTTCACTGTTATACTTCAAATAAAAAGTTTGCTTTGGCTGGGTGTGGTGGCTCACGCCTGTAATCCCAGCATTTTGGGAGGCTGAGGCAGGTGGATTGCTTGAGCTCAGAAGTCTGAGATCAGCCTGTGCAAAGGGCGATGCCCTGTCTCTACTAAAAATTTTTTTTAAATTAGCTGGGCGTGATGGCACACGCCTGTAGTCCCAACTACTTGGGAGGCTGAGGCAGGAGGATCACTTGAGCCCAGGAGGTCACGGGTGCAGTGAGTCCCAGTTGTGCCACTGCACTCTAGCCTGGGCAACAGAGCAAGACCCTGTCTCAAAAAAAAAAAAAAATCAAATACAATAATTTAGGCAAAAGCAATTTGAGAGTTGTAAACTAAGTATGTAAGGAATTGTCATTATCCAAGGTTGCCTATCTCTAGGTAAGTTCTAGATAGGTGTGACAAGAATTTCATCCTTTCAGCATTGTTGGGTAATAGGTGTTCCACCACATATATCATACATAAATACATCAAAACTGAATCAAAACAGAAACATTTTCCTTCAAGCACCAGGGCTTTTTTTTTTTTTTTTTCCAAAGACAGGGTCTTGTTCTGTTTCCCAGGCAGGAGTGCAGTGGCACGATTGTAGCTCACTGAAGCCTCCAGCTCCTGGGCTCAATCAATCCTCTCACTTCAGCTCCTAGAGTATCTAACAATACAGGTGTGCACCACTCCACCCAGCTCATTTTGGGGTATTTTTGGTATTTTTTGTAGAGACAGGGTTTCAAATTCCTGGCCTCAAGTGTTCCTTCGGCCTCAGCCTCCTAAAAGGCTAGGATTATATGCGTGAGCCACTGCGCCTGGCCAAGGTTTTTTTAAAATTTTAATCTTTATGTTCTCGTTTTTTATAAGATAAAGTTTGGTTTGGGGTGTTTTTTTTTTGTTTTTTTGTTTGTTTTTCTGTGGTTCTTTTTTGTTAGACAGGGTCTCACTATGTTGCCTAGACTGGCCTTGAATTCCTGGGCTCAAGAGATTCTCCCGCTTCAGCCTCACAAGTAGCTGGGACTACAGGCATGTGCCACTACACCTAGCTTAAATTTTTAAAAATGTGTTATATACTTCCTTGCTATTTGGATACAAGATTCTGAATGTGATTTAACCTGATTTGGTTCAAAGTCATTGTTGTAAACCTCCATTTTTGTATCATGTGGTGAAATGGTTCCGGGACTGACTCTTTTTCTACCTCTTGGATTCATAGCAACCTGTCAGCTGTCACTTCTGTTGCTCATGTGTGGCTGTCCCCCTTCCAGTCTTGTCTGACCTAGGAGAACAGACAGCCACACTTGGTAAAAATTGCTATAGGTTGCACCAATAAGGTTTAGACTGGGGAGAAGAGCACATGGCTGCCTGCCTCAGTCTTGGGGTTTCCAGGCCTTCACCAGTGGGAAGGTGAGATGCAGAGTCTACAGAGGAGTGAAGGCAGACCACAGAACATTAGGACTGGGGGAGTCATGACTTAGGCCAGCCCCTCACTTTTTAGAGGAGAGGACTGAGCCCCAGAGACTGGTCAGCTTGACTTCAGGAGCGGGTCGCTGCTACTTTGTATGTCCTACACTGCCTAGCTCAGTACCTCTTGTCTAAAGATGCTGTGTTTCTCTGCCATAAGATCCCAGGAAGCGGGAACTGAGTGCAGAGAACACTCTGCCTTGTGCTGCTGGTACCAGCATGCCAGATCCTCTGAGAAATAGGATGGAAAACATTTCCCCTCTATGCCTTGGCACTCCCCCGTTCTCAACCCTCTGCCTTCCGGGTAGAGGGCAGACATTATGTTGTCCCGATAGGGAACTTGAAGTCCAAGGAACTTTCCTTGGGGGTCTATGTATGGCGGATAGAGGCCTGGGCCTCTAAGAGAGAGCTGGCCTAGCCCATTTTGAAAGCCCCTGTGTGCTGCTTCCGGCCTATGCACTCTTCTTCCTGCAAACTGAGCTCTTGTGTTACAGAGTGAGCGTGAGGGAAGGGAAGGAGCAGCTTCAGACAGCAGGGTAGGGGGACCTCAGTTTCTCTCCAAAATGGATCCCTCATCCCCTTTCCAAACCCAGCAACTACCACCCTTTCAACCCCTTCCCCCATCCCGGAAAATACCTGGAAGGAAGTGAGCGCTCTGGGGCCACTAGCAGGAAGTGGGGGGTTAACTGTCACCTCATCCCTGGGGGCTTGAGTAGCAGAAGGCAGAGGGGGAAATGCAAATCCATGCTTGGGAGGGAGAAGAACTCCTGAGAGGAAGCAGGTGGCAGCCAGAGCCCAGACTTCCTCCTGGGCCAGTGGTCCCAGCAGGGGCTGGGGAGGCCTGAGGCAAGGGAGTTATCACAGGCACTGAACAAGCCAGCAGTCGGCCCACCCTGTGCAGGCAGCTGCAGCACTTTCTCTGGTCAGCTGAGTAGACTCACTTCCTCTGCCCTGCACCCCAGAGAGGCCGGGAGATGGAGGGCGGGGTCTCAGGAGGAGGGGTGGGGCATGGTCTGGATTCATGGAAGGTGAGGAGATGCAGGAGAAATGAAGGGGGGTATGGCCCTGGGGAATCAGCTGGAGGCAGGCAGGCATCAGTCTCTTCTGCTTTTGCTTAGGGACTAAGATTCAGGAATCCCTCTGGCCTTGGCACCTCCCCCTACCTTGTTCTAGACACCAGGGGCCAAAATTGAGAACCACATGATATCCTTGCAAAGGGATCGTTTATAGCACCTGGAAACAAGAATCTAAGAAGCAGCCTTTGGCCTTGTGCCTCTACACTAATCATCTATTACATCCCTATGGCAATTTCCAGGTTCAAAATGGGCCACCTCTATTATTGCATTTGACCCTCAGTGCCATCCCACGAGGCAATATTATTCCCCTTTCACAGATGAGAAAACTGAGTTTCCATTACATCTCTCGCCCACAGTCAGTGGCCTGGTGAAGCTGCACTGGTGCTTCAGCCTTTCCCCTTGCACAACGCTGCTGTCCCTACGGCCTCCCTTCAGTTCTCCATGGCAGATGGGGATCCAGGGCCCATAACTGGGGCAGGGGCATGGGGGTCCTCCAGGTTTCCCTTTTTCTTCCTTGAACCCCATCCAGCCTGCAGGTGGGGCTCTGGGGTTGCAGGTCCACCGACCTTAGTAACAAAGGCTCCTTGGGGGTGAGGGCTTCCATGCCTCCTGTGTTCACCCACCCTGGGACCCCTCGAAGAGGTGCTGGGACCCCTGACACCCACCCCCATTTTGTCCCAGGCTTCTCACCTCGCCCTCCCCAGAGCCGCAGCCCCATGACGCAGCCAGCCGCTGTTGCCCCATTGGCCCGCCCTAGTGCATTTGCCCTTATTTGGCCAGGCCAGCTCCAGGCTGGGTCTCCACCCCCGGCCCAGCCCCCGCAGGCCTGTCTCTCTCACTTCGTCTTTTTGAGGTTTGGCTCTGGGGCTCTGGGGCCCTGGCGGGCGTCACTTCAAACGCACTTTCTGGTTGAGTCACTTTTTAACGGCTCCAGTGCTGTGAGCTGCTGCTGCTGCTGGGTCCCTGGCCTTGGGGGCCAACCCTCCCCCATTTGACTGCTTAATAGGCTCTGAAGGAAAGGGCTGGGGAGGCCATCTGCTGCTGGAGAGACTCTGCGGGCCACCTGGCCACCCAGTTAGGCCCCTCTGCCCCCCAACCCACAAGCCTGGGCCAGAGGGTCCGCCCTGGGTCGCTCCCACTGCTTTTTCCAACGGGGTTGTGAGGGGAGAACAGGTCTTCACAGAAGACCCGTTCTTTGGGGACTTTGAATTGAGCTCCCTCTGGGGAACAGAAACGGGGTGCCCGATTTTCAGGAAGGTGAAACTTAACCTCGCTGAGTTTCCGGTTCCTCATCTCTGAGATGGGGATACCATCACTTACCTCACTGGGTCAGCATGACGATCAAGCGAGATTCAGATTGAGTGTGTTTCATCAAGTTCTCTAGCTGCCTGGGCTGCCTCCCTTCCCTCGGCCCCGCGTGCAGAACGTGGAGGTGAACGGGATGAATCCAAGCTGGTTCGCAGGGCAGTCCTCACTGAGCAGTCTCTTTCCAACTCTCACCACCTTTTCCAGCTGGTCCTGGGATGTGAGGAATCCTGTTGGGGGCAGGAGGCTGGCAGGAGGAAATAGATAGCTCTTTGCCCCTTGTTTCCAGACAAGATAAGGGGAGAATTCTACTAGAGCCATTCCTAGCCACCCTGCCTTCTCTGCATTTTGGGAGGTGTGCCCTCAAGCCAGCTGAGAAGATACCATGGCTGCCTGGGGGCTGGGCAGGATTTGGAACACAGATACTGCTGCTTCCTCCTGCGAGGTCTCTGGGCTCCTATGCTCTTGGGGACTTCCTAGAGCACAAACAAGTCTTTTGGTCAACTCCCTCCCCATTTTTATAGGTGAAGAAACAGACTGGGGTTTAGGGGCAGATTCAGTGACTGGCCCAGAATTGTACCATAAATATCACAGGGTGAGGATTAGACCCCTAGTTTCTTGACACTTAATTTTATCCTCTGCTTGGTGATCCTGATGTTGGGATAGGGAGTGGGGCTGATGAGGGATTGTAGTGGGTTCCAGGCAGAAAACCAGCTCTTGGACCCCCTCCCTGCCCCCGCCACACATACACACACAATTTATTTGCAGCAGTTGGAACTGGAGCAGGTGCAGCTATGCAAGTTAAACCCAGCACCTGTGTGTGGAGAGAGTCCAGAGGGAGCTTTCATCTCTCCACTTGTGTCCCCAGAAGATCCCAGAGGAGAAAGCTTCTGGTTTCACGGCCACTCCCACAGCAGTGGTCAGGGTAGCCTTCCTCACACCCACACCCCCTTTCCACCCAGCCCGTCCTGCCTTTTCCCAGATGTTGTGGAAAGAACCCAACTTGGCCCTAACTTGTTTTGTGACCTCAGGCTGCCTTCTGCCTCTCTCTGGGCTTGCAGCTCCGTTTCCTGACTCGGGACCAGTTGCTGCCTAACCTTGCTGCTTAAAAGTCCTTGGGTCTTATGATCCCAGGAGACCTGAGCCAGAACCCTGCCCCAGTGCAAAGTGACCTCCTAGTGTGGGCCACTGTGCATTGGAGCTGCCCCTTGCCAGACAGAGTAGAGCAGGAGAGTATGAAATTAAACCTAGGGGAGTCTGGGCCGAGCAGGCAGGGGCTGAGGGGCAGCCAGTTTGCCCGCCCTCCTTGCCTGGAGGCCCTTTAGCACTCCTTGTGCTCCCAAGGCTCTGAGATGAGACAGAGATCTTCTGAGGTGCTGAGATGATCTCTGTAGGGGACATGGGCTGTCTTAGGTTCTTAAGGCACTTGCCTCTCTTGGCACCTGCTTCCCTTGGCTGCCCCTCCAGGGAGATGGGGAAGGGTCTCAACATTTGGGACTATTGACTCCAATTTGCTTTAGCCCCATTTTGCAATGCTAGGGGCTCAGTTTCCCTCCTTTGTGGCCAGGCCTGTCCCCAACTGTAGCTTACTGGAGGGCGGGTCTGCTCTGCCTTCTGGACTTCCTGTTTGTGAGTGGTTAAGTCTGTGGCTTCTCTCTTGTTGGCTCTTTGTAAGGCAGGTTATCTGGGCTGCCATCTCCCACTGGCTGCTTGCCTGCCTGTGAGTGAGGGCCCCAGGCCCATGCAGATGGCAGGGAAGGGTTGGTTTTCTTTTCTGCCTTCATGTGCGGACAATGAGCTTGTGTCATTTCTTCCACCCTCTGGGCCTGCTCTCCTTACAGGCATTAGGCCTTCAAAAGACAATTTTCTCCCTGTTTCTCCTCCTTGCCCAGTCTCTCCTTCTAAACCCTCTTCCACCTGTACTCACATTCTCCAGGAAGCCTTCTCTGATGGGACTCCTGTGACTCTAAGGTTGCTACTGCAGCATCCAACATCCCAGCCCCTTGGGCCCTGGCAACCGCCACCTGGGATGGCCTTGTGCCTGTTGCCGTTACTATGTTAAATGTAGATGTGTGTGTCTACTTCACCCTCAGATTCAGTGCTCACTAGAAGTAGGAGCCAAGTGTCCCCATCAGACCTGAAGCTCTGCCCCTGCTTTGGGTACAAGACACTCACTTGCACTGACACACACACTCGTACACACTGCCTATCAGGCTGGGAGTGCCCAAGGACAGGTCCTGTGTCCTTTTCTCTGCCGGCTCACCTTTGCCTACCCACAGCCTCAGCTTGGCACACAGAGATGGTTGTCCCCCAGGTCGGTAAGGTGGGGGTGGCAGTGAGGGACCATGAGCCTGGAGCCCTCCAGGATTCCAAGCCCAGATCCCTCTATCCTGATGAAGGGCTGTTCCCACCTTGTTCCTGCCACCCCCGCCCCCTACTTCCTCTGAGCAAGAATCTGAATGTCAGAACCAGAGAGGGCCGTGGGGGACTTTTGACAGCAAGTCCAAGTGAGCCAAGGTTGCCCAGTGACAGCCTGCTTGAACCTGGATCGGCCGCCAAGGAGGCAGAGTTTGAAGTATCAACTTGAACTCCTCTCTCCACAAAGACATCAAGGGTTTGGTTTTTCTCATCCTGGGGAACTCAGGCAACAGGTGGCTTTGGAGGCAGGAGTGGGAGCCAGGCCACTCTCACAGAGGTACTTATGTTCTGAATCCGCCCCAGCTCCTTCCAGTCACCCTGTCAAGCACTGGCCCCAGATTCCCAGGTGACCCTCCCTGTGTCTCTTGGGGAGGACGCAGGTGTGTCCAGGAGTGTAGTTAGGCCTCCTCTAGGTGTGTGTACAGGACTGCGGGGTGTGTCGGCGACAGCGTGTCTGTGTCTGAATGTTTTGGGCTCTCTGGGCCGCTGTGTCTGCATGTGTGTTTCCATGCAGGCACTGGCTGCTCTTCCCTCAGGCACCTGCTGGTCAGTCACACAGGCGGGTGGTGGCAGCCTACGTCAGGCTTCGAGTCCAGCAGCCTTGTTCCAGTCACAGGTGGACGGCCCATTCCATGTATCCTAGCCATTCTCACAAAGTTTCTTATTGTCTCTGTATTCTTATTTCAGACTCTGCCCCTTCCCCTGTCCTTGATTTTGTCTCTGGCCCTGTACCATTTCTTCTGGTTTGAGGCCCAGCAGAGTCGGGAGTCATCGCTGGGCTGGGGAAAGTCCAGGTCCTCATTCCATCCTTCTTTAGCCCCAGCCTCGGGATGGGAACCAGCAGAGGGCCTAGACTCTCCAGAAACCCCCTGACCCCAGAAGCTCCGTTGACAGAGAAGCTGGGCCCTAAGCTCTCTTCTCAAAAAAAGAAAATAGATAAATAAAAATAAAAACTATTGGTGGTCTTTAGGCATTGAGGTTGTACAGAGAAAATCAGCCTCTGTTGTCACAAGGCAACAGGCAGCAGGGACACCTCACCCTGCTCAGGACAGGAGAAGGGCTAGATTGGAGACTGTTGGAGCCATGTGTGTCCCTTGGAACCTCAGCTCTGACTCGCCACAGGTCACATGCTGAGGGGTCTATGGCATAGCTGGGCCCAGAAGCCGGGCTCCTGGGTCCCATTCTGTGACTCTCTTTTGTGGGGACAGGACGCCTCTGAAGTGAGGGCTATGGAGGCATCATAAGCAGGAGTAGGAGGTAAGATGCTCTCAGGGGAGGAGCCCTGAAGAATGGGGGTCCAGGAACCCAGGTTACTGCACAACTTTGATATTCTTATCCTCTTATCGCCTGGGGCAGCCACTTCCCCTCCACCCAGGTCAGAGGCAGTGGTGGTCTCTTAAAGGAGTATCGCCCCATTTCTGGCCAGCTGGCCCTGCAAGGCAACCCTCCTCACCACTTTCTCGTTAGACTCAAGGGGGGGGAAGGCCCTGTTCCCCCTTTCTCTGTCCCATTTTAGGGACCTGGGAATGGGGCAACTTTCCAGGTTGAAGGACCCCCTTCCTGGAGGGAAGGATGTGGGGCCATCTCCCTTCCCACTGCCCCCATGCCAGTCCTCTTCTAGGCCCTGAATCTGACAGCTCCCTAAGGTCTGTGTGGGCCTAAACGGAGGACCCAGAGAAGAGGTCCATGGCCTTCTGGGAAGGCGTCACTGGGTGGTTTTCTCTCTACCGCTCCTACCTCCCCAAACCCATTCCTCTTGCTTCCAGAGCCAAGCCCATGGAGAGGCTTGGAGAACGCTGGGGGAAGATGGTATGGGCCGGGCTCAGCCCACGCTGTCCCCTGCCCACCCCCACACCCTACTCCCCTCCCCCAGCCAGGGGCCCTGGGCTGGGCAGCTTCCTGCCTTCCCCATGGGGAAATCGGGGGTGGCATGCAGGTGGGTGGGCCCCATGCCCACATCCGGTGGCCGCCAGAACCTTCCCTCGAGCCTCTTTCCCTCCACTCCTCCAAGCCCCCTTCTCTCCGCGTAGCACCTGTGCCCCGCCTTAGGACCTGATCCTCAGCCAGCTCTGCCCTGCCCTCTTGTCCCCACAGGTCCCAAAGAGAGCATGAACACCTAGCCTAGTGCCATCAGTCCACCGGGCCTGAGAGTGTCCCCCGCACTGTGCCCTGCAGGCTGAGGCTGCAGGAGGGGTGGCTTTGTGGGGTGCTGAGGACAACAGTCTCCATGGACGCCCTTCATGCATCAGCACCTCCATGGCCCTCGGGAGCACACGCAGAGGAGCCAAGGCCTGGCCTGAGTGTTGGGAAGGGAAGGGAGTTTTCTGGGCTGAGGTCAGCAGCGGTGGGGCTCAGAGAGAAGGTCCTTTTCTTGTGCTGGAATTCTGGACTCCCCGTTTTGGGCACTCACCGAGGGCCCTGTCGAGGAGCCCTGGTCTTCTGGGGTCACCCTCCATGCACTGAGTCAGTCCCAGGCTCTTGAGCCATCCCTTGGAGCTGGTGCCACGGGGGGAAGGGCAGCTGGGGCCGGAAGCCACCTGCCCAGGGCATGAGAGAGGGTCCCCAGCCCTCCCGCGGGCCCACCCCCCTCTGTTTCCTGTCAGTCTGTCCTCCCCAGGGAGGGAGGGAGGGAGGGCGCTCATCCCCTGTGGGCGGGGGCGGGGCGGGCTCTGAGACCGTTGGGCGCCCTGAGATCTGGCCCACGTGGCCTCGGGGTTATAAGCCCTGCCCTCCCTGAAGGGAACCCCACTTCGGAGCCTGGAGCACAGGGCGAGCTCTCCTCCGCCCTGCAGCCTCAGGTAAGGATCCGGACCTTCACTGCTGCCCCAACTGGGGCTCCTCAGCTCGGGGCCTCTAGGGGCTTGGGCTGCTGGTCTGGGTGGAGGCGCGTTGGGGGTGTCAAGGAGCTTGGGTGCAAGCCCCATGCGGGAAGCTCAGGGCAAAGCGCCTTGAAACCCTCTCTAGTGAAGGAAGGTAAAATGGCTCCTGGACCCCAGGCTGGGAAAGAGGTGTCCAAGGAGGAGGGCTGGAGAGTAAGGCGGGGATGGCAGAGGGTACGCAGAGGCTGAGAAGTGGGACCAGTGTCTCAAGGGGCGCCAGCCTCTTCCTCCGCCCAACATGGCCACCATTTTTGTTGGGATAGCCTTGGGCTCCTGCCAGGGGAACAGCAGGGCAGTGAGGGAGTCAGGACTTTGGGCTGGTGGGGAGGCGGAGAATCAAGGCTCTGGGGAGTCAGGACTTTGGGGCTGGTGGAGTGGCTGGGGACTGAGGCCCTGGGGGGTCAGGACCTTGGGCTGCTATGGAGGCTGGGACTGAGGCTCTGGGGGAGTCAGGACCTTGAGCTGGTGGGGAGGCTGGGAATTGAGGCCCTGGTGTGTTCAAGACCTTGGGCTGGTGGGGAGGCCAGGGCCTGAGGCCCTGGGGGGTCAGGACCCTGGGCTGTTGGGGAGGCTGGGGACTTAGGCCCTGGGGGGTCAGGATCTTGGGCTGGTGGGGAGGGTGAAAGGTGGGGACTGAGGCTCTGGGCAGTCAGGACCTCAGGGTTGGGGTGGACTGGAGACCAAGACCTTGGCAGGGGAGCTGTGGCTGCCTCGTTTGGACGCTGGAGGGTGGCTAGCGTGGCTGGAAGCGGCCAGCCAGGGGTTCACAGAACTGAAGGTGAGGCCTCCAGAGGCCCTAGTCTCTACCTGAGTGTCTCTGAAACTGGGGGGATGGGGTGGAGCCTTTAGGGGGAAGGGAAGAGGGAACTGAAGAGGAAGTGGGGGAGGGAGGTAGAGGAGGCAAGTCTGGCGCCATGCTGAGTCACCGCCCACAAGGCCCAGGGCGGGCCCTCGGGGGGCCCTGGCAGGGTTGGGGGGATCTTAGGAAGCCACAAGGAGGGCTGGGGGGCTCTTGGAGCAGGAGTCAGGAGGCCTGGGCAGCCTGAAGAGTACATGCCGACGGACAGACAGACAGTGCAGTCACCCATAAAGTAGAAAGCACTACTAACAGCACTGGAGGGTGTAGTGTTTCCTACTTTATGGATGAGTGTACTGTGGGCTTCGGAGATCACGCCACTGCTGCCGCCCGCTGCCCGCCACCATCTTCCTCGGCGCTCGGGGACCTCGTGTGACAGGTGAGCACCTTACGGCCCCTCCCTACCCTGCCCAGATGCCTGAAAGGCCTCCATGGCTTTCCTGCCCTTCCTGGTTCCGGACAGCTGGGGAAAGGCCACAGCAGCTCCTCTGCTGCCCTGCAGTCTTTGGGGGCGGGGAGGGCTGGACATGTGGAACCCTGATGCAGCCGCAGCCGCAAGGACGAGGAAGGGGTGGGAAGGGATGGTACGTGGAGGGGAATGGGTGGTGGGACCAGGGACCCAATGCTAATAAAGACTGGACTGTGCTTCTCTTTTGTCTGAGACTCTGTTGCTGGGGTGGGGAGCTGAATGCGGGCGGCAGGCACATGGACAGTATGGGCACACAGAAGGGCTGGGAGGGAGAACCTCTGTCGCTCCTCCAGAAGATACGGGTTTGGCCCTGCCTATGAGATCAGAAGAGGGCTCTGGGCCTGGCCAGGCCACAGCCGGAGGAGAGAAGGGCCTGGGCCATCTGCAGAAAGGGGCAGGGATGTAAGGCATCCTCTCACCTTCTACCCTAGCTCTGGCCCTATCCTGCCCCCCTACACACCCAAACTGAAAGCTGCCTACATCCAGTTTTAATCTAAGAAAGTCTAGGGGGTCCTAGGTCATATAAAAATTGGGCAAAATCCACTGTGGCACATACACAGCATCTTAGACAAGGGCACAGACACTCATATACAAAGCACACACTGAGATGCAAATGCATTTACACACAGAGGCCCCATTCAGTGTGCCAGTAACACACACACACACATGTGACATGACTGGCATGACACACACAGGGATTACACACACCCAGGGCACATACATATTCAGTAGTACACACATCCAATGATAGAAACATAGGGCGTGTCTTACACATAGAAGAGCACACACATACAGTGACATTTGCATAATAAACACGGTGGCTCCATACACATACATAGATAGAGACATGTTCATATATCATGATAAATATAGAATACATAGATACATGGTGATATATATATATAAATCAAACCATGTCATTATGCATATTTACATGACGATATGAGCATGTCATATATTGTGTAATCAATTACTATATTGTGCCATATAGTAGCATCCATATCTATATATATCATGATGTGTTGTAATTTATAAACTCATGCAATGATAGCCTCCCATGCACATAACAGCACACACATAGACACAGTGGCAAACAAACATAGATGCAATGACACAGAAACATACATACAGATACACCCAATGTGTTTTTGTTACGTTTTATTATGTGACTCATAGACACATAATAGCACACACATATATACACACAATGGCCCCTTCACATATACAGAAATAGATAATGTCTATTCTATAGATGCATACTATACACACGCATGCACATAATGGCATGCATATATACTCTGACCTAAACAGCAACACATCATGCAGTGGCGTGCGTGTTGACCTACACACTGCTTTAGGGAAGTGAAGATGTCCACTCCTCCCCATGCACCCCCTACCTCCAGTTCCATTGGCTCTTGCCTGGGTGGAGCCCACAGTCAGGGGCTCTAGGGTTCAGTATCACCGCTGCTATTCTGTGGGGGTGCCACACGAGGGCCCCCGACCTTGGCTGAAACTGGCTTGCCTAATGAGTCCCGGGTTCAGAGGGGAGAGGGGCTGCCTCTCGGGGCTTCTCCCACCACCCCTGGCTCTGGGGACTCTGTCTAGACCCCTGCCACTGCATATAGACTGACTCCTGGCTGAGGGGATTCTCACGTCCTTGTCCCCCACATTATTTAGCAACAAGATCTAAGGCTAGACAGAAGATGAACTTCCAGGCAATTCGGGACAAAGCCAACCCAACAGGCCATGTGGGCTTCCCTGGTGGCCTGGGACAGCCAGGTTGCCCCCCAAGTGCAATCTGCCAGGAGGAAGCAGAAGGAATTCTCCGTCTATTTCTACCTGTCTCTTTGCTTGTCTTCCTGGTTTCTTTCTCTTGGTTTCTGTCTCTCTCTTTGTTTCATCTCAAGTCCCATCTTTTCTAGTTCTGCCCTTCTCTGTGGCTGGATCTCTGTCATACCCTCCCCCGTTCTGTCTCTATCAGTCTCACCCGATGTAGGGAGGACCATCTGCACCCCGCTCGCCTCTGTACTCCGGAAGGTGTGAGAATGTGTGAAGATGAGGGTGGGAGGCCACATGTGGGAGCCCTGGGCTGACATGCCGTGAGAAACCTGCTCTTCCTTCTGTCCCCGACCCTGTCAGCCGGTTCAGCCCACCAGTCCAGCGCCATCACCATGGAAACCAGCAGCCGACTTCCTATTGGTGGGTGGGAGGGGAGGAGGAGGAGGAGGGGAGGGCTGGCTCTTCCCGGCTCACCCCCCCACCCAATTCTGAGGCTCAGCCCTCCTCGGAGCCCACCATCTCGAGGCTCCTGGACTGTAAGGGACCCCTGCAGTCCCCAGAGCAGAGGCCAGCAGGGGCTGAGACTATGAGGCAAGCAGCCCATCGACCCAGGCCTCCTTAGGACCAGCCCAGCCACCCAGCAAGCGAAAGAGCAGCAGCAGAGAGCAGAGCCGGAGATAAAGGACCACAGCGGACCACTGGGGATCACCCCCAGCAGCTCCTGAAGCCCCTGGCCGGGCTGAGGGGTTGCGACGGACGGCCAGACCCACAGACACTGACAGACACACAACGACACCGATGCACACAGCTGCACGACACTGACACACTCAGATACAACCAGGGACAGCATCACATACTGCCACAGCCCTGCAATACAGACACCCACACACACACACAGAAACAACTGGCAACTCTGAAATGGGCAGACAGTGACACACAGCACCACCCCCCTCAACACACAGAAGTGGGGGCACCCATCTTCCCAACACATGAGACAGCATTGACCTGCACGGACAGACCTGGAGACACACACACGCACCCTCACCCAGGCGCAGCTGTCGGTGGCCTCTGCACATCCTCCCCACCCCCACAGGGACACCCTCGGTCCTCCACATACTCGCGCACACACACAGCTACCAGCAAACATAGCTCACATACCCCTGGCTCCAGCTCCAGCAGCCCTGGCGCCTTCTGCAGCCTCCTTTGTGGGTGGGGAAGAGTTCAGCCAACCTTGGATGGAGCATCGGTGAAGCAAGAGCTCAGAGGGGAGAGGGGCTGGCCTGGCATGACCCTCGCCAGTCCCCCCACCTGGCTGGGTGATGTCCCCCGGCCCGGGTTCTGGGGCCCCTTGGCAGTACCATGGAGCAACTGACAACCCTCCCACGGCCTGGGGACCCTGGAGCCATGGAGCCATGGGCACTGCCCACCTGGCATAGCTGGACTCCAGGTCGAGGGGGTGAACCTAGCAGTGCAGCCCCAAGCGTCGCTGATACTCCTCCGGCAGCTCTGCAGCTTCAAGAACTGAGGTCTGAGGAGAGTTCCAAGCCCAAAGGAGACGGGAGCTCCAGGCCCGTGGGGGGAACTGACCCTGAAGGAGCAGAGGCTTGTCTGCCCAGCCTGGGCCAGCAAGCATCCAGCTCTGGACCCGCCTGCCAGAGGCCAGAGGATGAGGAAGTGGAGGCTTTCCCGAAGGTAAGGGATCTGTGGAGGGCTGGGGTCTGCAAGGTGGGGGTCTCTCACCATGTCCTCCAGCCTGGCCAGGAGGTGAGGCGAGGTATGCATCCCCAATGCCCACCTGTCCTCTCTTGGCCTGTCTGTGGGTCCATCTCTGTGGTTATCTGTCCTCTCTTCATCGAGCAGAAATCTGAGGGGCTCCATTTCTTTCGTCATTTGTCTGTCCTTCTGACCCTCTTTGCCTGTCTGTCTAGATCTGGCCCTGCCGCTGCCCCGTCCCTCTCTGTGACTCCCCCTGACAGTGTGTCTGTCTGTGTCTCTTCTTCCATGAGTCTGTCTGTCCTTAGGGGCTGGGGGATACAGGGGGAGTGTGGAGGTGCACAGAGAATCAGTGCAGAGGAAGTAGATTGAGGGGAGGGGGCTTGGTGCTGGGCTGAGCCAGGGTTGGGGTGGGTGTGAGCAGGCTCCTGTAGAAGAGGGAAGGAACAGGACTTTGGGGGAGGGCAGGGGAGTCTGGAGGGATGGGAGTGGGAGCTCGAGCTGGCATGTCCCTGGAGGAGAAGATGGGTAGGAATGGGAAGGATCAGGGAGGAGCAGGAGGGTGCCAGGTTTGGGGGCGCCTATGTGGACAGGGAGGACTGGACAGTTCCTTCTCCTAGGCCTCCTCTGCTCCTCTCTGAAGGCCTGGGACATAGGGGAAACCGTTTCATCTCCATGTCTCCTTGGACCATGGATGGGGGATGCTTCCACAGGGAAGGCTCTGGCTGGGTGACGTGGGTTTCTGAGGTGCTGTCCTCGGTCCTTTCCCATGCCAGGCCAAGCTGAATATGAGCTTTGGGGACAGGCCCAATCTGGAGCTGCTGAGGGCCCTGGGGGAGCTGCGGCAGCGCTGTGCCATCCTTAAGGAGGAAAACCAGATGCTGGTGAGGCTTGGAGACTGGGGTGCTGCGTTCTGGCTGGAGCCAGGCCCTCTGCCTCAGTGCCCTCCTCACCCCATGAACATCTCTCCAAGTGGGGGCTCAATGGAGGTGACAAAATCCTGAGACCCAGAGAGGGTGAACCCCTGCCTAGAGTTGCCAAGGACCCCACTGTGAGCCTAGGGCTCTAGCCCAAGACTTGGGCTGTTAGGACTGGGTCTGTGGGGTGCTCCCTACATGCCCCAATTCTGCCTGACCCCTTGTCAGAGGAAGAGCAGCTTCCCTGAGACAGAAGAGAAGGTGCGGAGGCTGAAGAGGAAGAACGCCGAGCTGGCGGTCATTGCCAAGCGCCTGGAGGAGAGGGCCCGAAAGCTGCAGGAAACGAACCTGAGGGTGGTGAGGAAAGGAGGCTGCTGGGCGGAGGCTGGGTGACCAAGGAAGAGGGGAGCCAGGGCTGGGCCTGAGGGCTGTCTGAAGCTTGGGAGTCACAGTCTCAGCACCTAGGAAAGCAAGAATCTAGGGGCTAAGGTGCAGGAAGGGCAGAGGCTGGCCAGGCAAGGAGGCCAAAGGTTTCTGGAGCTGCAGGGGGCAGAGAAGAGCTGGATGGGGAGGTTCCTGAGCAGGCAGGGAGCAGGATTCTGGATTACCACGTGCTGGTGCTGGCGGCAGCCTTCTGCTGAGCTCATCTCAGGGTATAGAGCTGGAGTGGGGGCAGGGATGAGACCCATCACAGTGGCAGCCCCAAATTAGCAGCATCCTTTGATCCTAAACTCAGATGTAGAGTTAATCCTTTCCAACTGCTGGGATGGGGTAGAGTGAGGCTGCTGTTTTTCTGAGACCCCAGTCAAGGTGGAAGCAGGTGGCTACCCCCCTAGGTTTTCATGCTAACTTCTCCTTTGGGAGGAGATGAGGAGTGGGAGAAGTGCCCCAGCCCTCAGGTGACCATTGGCCTTACCCCTCCTCTGGCTAGGTGAGTGCCCCCTTGCCCCGGCCGGGGACCAGCTTGGAGTTGTGTCGGAAGGCCCTAGCCCGCCAGCGAGCCCGGGACCTCAGTGAGACAGCCAGTGCACTGCTGGCCAAGGACAAGCAGATTGCTGCCTTGCAGCGGGAGTGCAGGGAGCTGCAGGCCAGGCTCACTCTGGTGGGCAAGGTGCGAGGAGGCCCTGGTCACCTCTTCCAGCTCAGCCCTGCACAGGGCCATCTGCCTGTTGTGGGATGCAGACAAGATGTTAATGAGACGCAAATGAAAGGGAGGGTGGAGGTTGCTGGGAGTAGGTTCCCCTGGCAACGGCCCAGGTGGGAGAGGGGAGAAGGGGGTGGAGCCACGAGTCCCAGACCTGGGCATTTCTGTGCTCCAGGCTTGAGGCTGTTTGCCGGTGGGTCTGGCTGTATGCATCCACATATCCCCTGTGTGAAGGGATGTTCACAAGGTATTTAGCACAGTGCTGGGCACATTGAGAGCACCCAAGAAATAAGTTACTGAGAATGACCGCATAGAGGCTCGCGGGAGCATGTGGCCACATACGCATGCACATGTAACCAGGCATGTACCCATGGGAGGGTGTGCACAGTCCCGCGCATCGGAGCCCCTCCAGCAAGGCGAAGGGCTCTGCAGGGGATGGCATGGGGCGGGCAAGGGTTAGGCCTGAGTCCCCTCCCTGTCCCTGTCCCCCAACCTCAGGAGGGTCCCCAGTGGCTCCACGTGCGGGACTTTGATCGGCTGCTGCGCGAGTCCCAGCGGGAGGTGCTGCGGCTGCAGAGGCAGATCGCGCTGCGCAACCAGCGGGAGACGCCCCCGCTCCCGCCGTCCTGGCCCCCGGGCCCTGCTCTCCAGGCCAGAGCAGGGGCGCCTGCTCCCGGGGCCCCGGGAGAGGTGAGCGCCGGCGCAAGGGCAGGTGTGTGGGTGCGTGCAGATGGGTGGGGGGAACGACCACCGGTATCTCCCCTGCACCGTGCTCAGAACCCCAAGGACTCAGTGGTGGTGTGCGCACTCCCAGGGGCTGGGGAGCTTTCCCGTCCTGGGCAGGGTCCACCTCCAAGTCTCCCGTGCTCGTACCTGCGCCGTGCCCTCCCCTGGGGGCTCCAGGGTTCCGCCCTCCATAGGCCTGCGCCCAGCGGGGCCTGGCCGGCCGCCCCTGCCGCGCTGCCAGTGGTACGGCCCGGCCGCAAATCCCTGGTTGCCCTGGCAGCCGCCCGGGGCCCAGCCCGCGCCGCCTCCTCCCGCCGCCGCCGTAGAGCGGGGACGCCCCCGTCAGCGCCCGCCTGGCTGGCCAGGCCTGGCCCCAGCTACCCGGGGGCGGCGGTGCGTCCGCCCCGGCTCCAGGTACAGGCAACCCTCACTGAGCGGGGGGCTTAGGCAGCCCCTGTCTTGAGGGCCAGGGACCCGCTCAGGACCCCCAGAACTTAGGGGTCTGGCTTCTCTCCATCATCCTAGGTAGGCAGCAAGTAGGTCCTCCTCCTTCTGGGAAGAGGGCTGGGAGGAGAGACCAGGTAGTGATCTGATAGTGACCAAGACCTCCGGGTGGGGGGAGGCTTCTTGCTCAGATTTTGTCTCCCTGGCTGGCCCTGGAAGGGAGATGCACCTCCCATCAGGACCTGTCCTCCCCGAAAGTTTGCACGGATAATCGGAAGGTGTGGTAGGGTGGGCTTGGGGGAAGCCAGGAGAAGGGTCTGGCTGGACTTGCGCTGCTCTAGGCCAAGCCCAGATTTGGATGATACGGAACCCCTATCTTGGGGAACACCACATCCCCGGGGGCCCAGGCAGCCTCCTAGTTCTCTGCCAGTCGCTGAAGGACACCCAGGACAGTTATTGAGTGCAGAGCAGGGCTGCTGCTGGAAGCTAAAAAGGGAAAGCTTTGGCCTGGATAAAGGACCCATCTCCCAGGGCACACGTGGGTCCCAGGATCTCAAAGCACTTATGGCTCCAGGACACAGGGGTGCAGCCTTTGTACTTACACATCAGCTGGAGACAATGGGAGGTGGGTGGGCAGACAGTACCCCTCTTTGCTCTTGCTAGGCAGGGATCTCTTGCTGGCTGAATGATGGGGTGGGAACCTGCTCTGGGCAGGCTGGGCTGGGGCAGGCTGCCCTGGGGCCCTGTTCTCAGGTGCCAGCCCCTTGCCCCTGGGCATTTCCAGGCCACGCCCCAGGAGGATGCGGACAACCTACCCGTGATTCTAGGGGAGCCAGAGAAAGAGCAGAGGGTGCAGCAGCTGGTAAGTCCTAGGTCAAGGGCTGGAGGCAGCCTGCTGTGGGCAGATGCACCTTCCCTCATGAGGAGCACTTGGTTCTGACCCCACAGGAATCGGAGCTCAGCAAGAAGCGGAAGAAATGCGAGAGCCTGGAGCAGGAAGCCCGGAAAAAGCAGAGGCGATGTGAGGAGCTGGTGAGCTCTTGAGGGCAACCCAGAGGCCAGCTCCTCCCTTCGCCCCGGCCAGCCAGGTGGTGGGCTCCCTCTCAGCTCTGCTCCCACCCCTGCTGCCCTCAAGAACACGTTTTCCCTCCTGCTCCTTTCCTTTCCTGGCTGGTGCAGGTTCCAGCAGGGGAGGAAGGCCTTGCCTGGGAGGAGGGCAGGGTCCTCTGTGTGGGGAGAGGGGGAATGTGGGTGCTGGGCTCCCTCCTGAGAGCTCCTCCGCCCGCTCAGGAACTGCAGCTGAGACAAGCGCAGAATGAGAATGCCCGCCTGGTGGAGGAGAACTCCCGGCTCAGTGGGAGAGCCACAGAGAAGGAGCAGGTACCACTTCCGCCCAGGTGCTGTGGAGACCTGTGCTCCCACCACGGCCCCGGTCCCCAGCCAAGGGGCTTTCTCCTCCACCCCTGAGCAGGGGTAGGGGACTGTTCCCCCTGTGAGGGTGCTGGTGGGTCAAGGCTCACCCACCCAACTCCCTGCCACTGCCCCCTCGCCAGGTGGAGTGGGAGAATGCGGAGCTGAGGGGCCAGCTCCTGGGGGTGACACAGGAGAGGGACTCAGCCCTTCGCAAGAGCCAGGGCCTGCAGAGCAAGCTGGAGAGCCTGGAGCAAGTGCTGAAGGTGAGGAGATGGTGCAGGTGGGAGAGGGTGCTGGGCCCTGGCATGGGGAGCAAGTGGGACAGCAGAATATTCTTAGTGAGGGGCACTAGCTCTGAGGCCTGGGCCTGGAGCTGCTCCAGGCTCAGTTTCCTTTGTAATAGAGGAATCTGGAGCAAATGGTGTTTGAGGCTTCCTCATCTTAGATCTTCTCTAGAAATGGCCAAGTAGGGGCTCTGGCCTTGACTCAGATCTTGTGTTTCAGCACATGCGGGAGGTGGCCCAGCGGCGGCAGCAGCTGGAGGTGGAGCATGAACAGGCTCGGCTCAGCCTACGGGAGAAGCAGGAGGAGGTCCGGAGACTGCAGCAGGTGGGGCGGCAGTGAGGGAAGCTGGCAGGCTGCTGGACACCAGCTTTGCCACTCACTCATTCCACAAGCATTTACTGTGTGCCCGGCACTGTGCTAGGCGTCGGGGAGACTGTGGGGAACAAAGACCAGGTCCCTGAGCAGTCAGCAAATTAGCATCCATGAGTGAGCTGATTTCAGACACTGATGAGCAAAGTGGTGGAGAAGAACAGGGTGATGTGACAAAGTGACTGGGATGGGGTGAGGAGCCACTTTAGAGGTCATCAGGGAAGGCCTCCCTGAGGAGGTGACAATTGACCTTGCCAGCCAGGAGGTGTAGACATGCACATGCTCTGTGGCAGGGAAGAGCTGAAGAAGCCTGAGACCAATGTGGCTAGAATACAGCAAGGGATGGGCAGCGTGGTGGGAGTAGACAAGAACCCGATCCTGTCGGGCCTTAACGGCCATGGGAAGAGTTTGGGTATTTTGCTCTGTGAGTAGATAGAAGCTCCTGAAAGATCCTAAGTGGGGGAGTGACATGATCTGAGTCATAATTTTACAGGATCACATGGCTGGTATTATGGAGGGTGGACTGTGGGAGCAGGCGTGGAGCAGGGCCTGGGCGGTGGCCTGGGAGGGAGATGGTGGCTGTCTGGACAGAGATGCATGCAGTGGAAGGGGAGACAAGTGCCTGGGTTTGAGTTATGTTTTAGAGATAGAACTGACAAGGTTCTGGCCGGGCATGGTGGCTCATGCCTGTCATCCCAGCACTTTGGGAGGCCAAGGTGGGTGGATCACTTGAGGTCAGGAGTTCGAGGCCAGCCTGGCCAATATGGTGAATCCCCGTCTCTACCAAAAATACAAAAATTAACCTGACATGGTGGTGGGCCCCTGTAGTCCCAGCTACTCAGGAGGCTGAGGCAGGAGAATTGTTTGAACCCGGGAGGCAGAGCTTGCAGTGAGCTGAGATCGTACCATTGCACTCCAGCCTGGGCGACAGAGCGAGACTCCATCTCAAAAAAAAAAAAAAGAATTGACAAGGATCCCCGTGGGATTCCAGTTGAATCCCTTCTCTGACAGCCATTTGCTGTATAAACCTTGGTGGAGGGTGGGGCTCTTCATACTCCGTGAGGTGAAGGATGAAGGGGCAGCAGATCTGAGAGGTAGGTCATCCCGAGTGCTGAGTTCCATTTGGGCCATGTCTGAGCTGCGTGTTAAACATTCAAGGGGAGCTGTCCACAGGCACTTGGATACATGAGTCTGGGGTTATGGGTAAGTTGGTCTTGGAGATATTTGGAGCCACCAGTGTGTTTAGTTGTATGAGTAGATGGGAGCCCTAGAAAGAGAGTAGACAATATAAACTGGGCCCAGCACTGGGTCCGGGGTAACCCTAACATTCAAAATGGGGGACAGGGAGCAGGCAAAAGAGGCTGAGAAGGAGCATCCAGAGAGGTAGGGGGGAAACTGGGAGGATGGTTGCTCAGGAAAGAGGGGAGCTGACTCAGCCACGCTTCTCCTGGACCCCTTTGCCTTCTGGTCTAAGGTATGGTTCAGGGTGGGTGTTCAGGAGGGAGAAACCCTTCGGCCTCCCCCTTCCCTATCCCTCTTCCCTCTCTCCCTACCCTTTTCTTTCTCCCGGCTTCTTCCTCCCCTGCCTCTGTCCTTTCTACCCTTCCTCCCTCGCACCCCTCTCTACTCCACCCCATTCCTTCTCCTTCCCTCCAGTATTTTGGTTCCCCCCACCTGTAGGCCCAGGCGGAAGCCCAGAGGGAACATGAAGGAGCCGTGCAGCTGCTGGAGGTAGGGCGCCTGGAAGTGGCCCCCAGTTCCACCATCTTGGGAGGAAGGCGGGGGACCTCCAGATAGAGCTGAAATGGACTATGGCGGTGGGGAGAGGGGTTGCAGGAGGGGCCCTTAAATGCTCCAGGACCTGGGGGAGTCCCCTCCACCACTGGCCTATTTCTCAGGGTGGGCACGGCTGGGCAGGGGGCTCCCAAGTCTGGTGGCAGCAGTCTCCCATTGCTGCCACCCCCAGAGGCTGCCTTCACCCTGAGATATCCTTCCATTTAGGAACTGCTAGTCAGTTCAGGGAGCTGACTGGATGATATCCACTTAGGCCCCCTTCTCCGCCTCCCTCTCTGGGTTAGCAACCCACAGCGCTCAGGGTTCTAACCTGTTCTCTGCTTCCTTTCCTGCAACAGTCTACCTTGGATTCCATGCAGGTAGCGCCTCGTTCTCCACTTCCCCACACCTCTCTAGGCTGGCTGAGTTGCATCTCCTCCCTCAGGGCCCAGGCAGTCCCCCTCTCTCATCCAGCAGAGGGGGTGTCACTGGGAGCAGGCATGAGAATCCATAGGGGGTGGAGTTCCCACAGGACACGTGCGGCTGTCCCCTTGTCCCAGGCCTGCCGCCGTGTCTGTCAGACACTGGGCCTCCCCTCTCTAGCCACCCTGATCATGAGGAAGTTCATCACCAGTCTAACTTAGGAGCCTCGCCATAGTGGCCGGAGAGAGCCCCTGCTATTGGGACTCTCCTCAGACCTGAGAAAACTTCCCGGGCATTGGCCCATTCCCATCACAAAGACATCCCTGGCTCCCCTGTGGAATTTCCTGCCCACCTCTCTCAGGGAACGGGTTTGAGTTGCTGATTGTGGGAGGGTGATGAGCAGTGGAGCTGAGAAAACTCCTGCGGTGATGGTGGTGATGATGGGGTGGGAATGATCCCTGTTGGCCTAGAAAGCAGCCAGAGGCAGAAGTGCCATCGCCTAGGGCCTGAGGGTTGGTGAGTGTGTGGCAGGCCCCGGCCTTGGCTCTGGAGGGGGCTGGGGTGAAGATGTCCCAGGACACAGCCCAGGACTTCACCCTCCGCTCTGATGCATTAAGGACAGTGGGGTGGCCAAGGCAAGGCTGGTGCCCAGGCCTGGGGCTGGGTGGATGGATATGACCTGAAACCCAGTGTAGGGCTGTGTACAGATGGCACGGGCTGGCACTGGGTAGCTTTGAGGGGCCTGGCGGCTCATGGTGGGTCTTGGCCCAGGCCCGGGTTCGAGAGCTCGAAGAACAGTGCCGCAGCCAAACCGAGCAGTTCAGCCTCCTGGCACAGGAACTCCAGGCTTTCCGCCTGCACCCGGGCCCCTTGGATCTGCTCACATCTGCCCTGGACTGTGGGAGCCTTGGAGACTGCCCACCACCCCCCTGCTGCTGCTCCACTCCCCAGCCTTGCCGGGGGTCTGGCCCCAAAGGTAAGGTGGACCCCAGTGGCATTGGCCTGGAATCCCCAGGCCTGGGCTTTTGGATAGAGCAAGGAGTTCAGGATCAGAGAAGGCCAGCAACTCATCCAAAGTCACACAGCAGGTTAGAGCTGTGCCTGGCTAGAACCACGTTCTGTTGGGGAAAAATAAAGCCCAGGGGAGTGACTGTCCCAGAGTCTGGCCCAGGCATCGTGGGCCACTGCTCCTCTCCTTCCAAAAGGACCTGAATGGTCAGACCTAGGGGTTGGGCACTAGGAGTCAGTAGCAGGCAGTGTGGCCTTGTGCAGAGTGGGGGCTTGGGGGTCAGTCGGATCCGGTGGTCCCAGCTCCACTCACTTGACAGTCACTGTGATTTGAGAATGCTGCTTAACCTCTCTGGGCCATAGTTTCGTAAGCTGTAAGACAGGAATAATTAAATGCATCTCATCAAGCTGTTTTGACGATCACGTGAAATAGTATTTGTAAATCAGCTATACCTCTATTTAGTAAGTTTCTCTCTAAATATTTCCCTTTTTGTAAGGAAGCCCGGCTATGGAGGGCCTGGTCCCCATATCCAAGAAGCACCACCCTATCTCCTGGTCCCTCCTCAGGCCACAGACCCCAAGCCCACGTGCCATCTTCTCTTTAGACCTTGACCTCCCGCCGGGCTCCCCTGGGCGCTGCACCCCAAAGTCTTCCGAGCCTGCCCCTGCCACTCTCACTGGGGTCCCTCGAAGGACAGCCAAGAAGGCAGAGTCTCTCTCCAACTCCTCCCACTCCGAGTCCATCCACAACAGCCCCAAGTCATGCCCTACACCTGAGGTAATTGCTGGGGTGGGGCCTGAAGTTGTGGCTTTGGCTTGGGGAAGGGTGCAGGGCAGGTGGCCCTGACCTCTTCTGGGGTCCCCAGGAGTTGGGTGGCAACTTCTGGGGTCCCAAGTTGGGAGGTGGGAGGCCTGTGGATTCCTCCCGTGGGCGAGGGGCTCAGGTGGAGCCCTTCCTGCCCTCCACTGCCTGCCTGCAAGCCCCACCTGGGGCCACCCCAGCCCACCCCTGGGAGGCCCAGGGAGGCTCTGGAGTGCTGGGCTGGATGGAGGAGACACTTGGGCACCAGGATCTGCATAATGAGACTGTTCCTAAGAGCATCTGTAGTGAAAGCAGGTGGTTGTATGAGAAAGCACATGTTCCAGGATCCAAATCCCAGCTTTGCCTTAGGCAAGTCACTGAGCCTTTCTGGGCTTCTGTTTCCTTATCTGAATCTTGGAGCTAATAAAACCTGCCTTCTAAGGTTGTCGTGAGAGTTAAATGAATACGGAACCTGCCTGTCTCAGTGTGGGGCACACAGGATGTGTGCTCAACATGGGGCAGCTGTTATTGTTACTAAGCTCCTGGGCATCACTCATAGCTCTGGTCGTCAACTCATCCTTCTTTCTACCCACAAACCCCAGAAGGTGGAGGAGGCAGGTCAGAAGCAGCTCTGAGAGCCAAACATTCAGAAAGTGGTAGAACGAAGCCCTGGGCCTCTATTGCCCCCTCGTGGGATAGAAGGATGGTGCCAGCTTTGGATGTGGTTGTGGAGAGGTTGCCCACTTGGTCCCCTTCTCCCAGGCACTGGCAGAGAAGAGAAGACAGCCTGTTCCCCAGGCTACCCCAGCAACCTCAACAAGGGTCAGAGAATTGGGGTGCCCTGAGGTTGCGGTGCCCTGGGCTGTGGGCCGGGCAAGTAGACGGGAAGTTCTGAGTTCCAGAGCTGAACAGCAGACACACTGTCACTCGGCTAGATGCAGGGACCTCTCAAGCTCCTTCTGCCTCCTTTCTGCCTCCTTGCTTCCAGCGATTTACAGTTGGGGAGCTTTGCTGAGGGGTTTCTTTTTTCTTTGTTTTTGTTTGTTTGTTTGTTTGTTTTTAGACAGGGCCTCGCTCTATCCCCCAGGCTGCAGTGCAGTGGCGCAATCTCAGCTCACTGCAACCTCTGCCTCCTGGGCTCAAGCAATCCTCCTACCTCCGCCTCCCAAGTAGCTGGGACCACAGGCGTGCACCACCACACCCAGCTAATTTTTGTATTTTTAGTGGAGATGGGGTTTTGTTATGCTTCTCACACTGGTCTCAAACTCCTGGCTCAAGCAATCTGCCCTCCTCAGCCTCTCAAAGTGCTGGAATTATAGGCGCGAGCCACTGCACCTGGCAACTTTGCTGAGTTTTTACCTTAAGGAACCAAACCAAACTTCTGTTGACACCCACTCCCCACACCAGCATGGCCTGGGCCCCTCTGAGATGAGGGAAGTGGCTTTATTTCCTGGCGGGTGCAGTAGAGGCTCAGGGAGGGGTCTGGGTTATCCCCACTGCCCCTGCCCAGGGCAGCTGGGCTCTGCCAGGACGTGCTGTCTCAGGCACTAATTTAGAGAGCATCAGGGGGTCCTTGCCACTGGTCCTGTGCAGCATGTATGTGCTCATTTTCCCTCCTTAAAGCAATAGGTCCTCTGGCTCAGCCTGGAAACCTGCCTGCTTGGCGTTTGGCCCCAGGCCCTGAAGAGAAACCAGCCCTTTCTGTTTGCCCCCAGGTGGACACAGCCAGTGAGGTAGAGGAGCTGGAGGCAGACAGTGTCTCCCTGCTCCCAGCTGCGCCAGAGGGCAGCCGGGGAGGAGCCAGGATCCAGGTCTTCCTAGCACGTTATAGGTGGGTCCCTCACCCTCACTGCCCCCTAGCCCAGCCCCAGCATTTGGGGTATAGGAGGGGGCAGGGTGGAGCTAGAGACCTCTGGAAGTGGTGGGGGCAGTACAGGACACAATGGACCTATTCTAATAACCTAGTTGGGCCAAGGTGGGTGCAGTGAGGGCTCAGCTTTGCTGGTGGTGGACAACCACAACCAAGTCTCCGTAAAGGCTCAGTGCAGTGGGAGAGAGAAGACAGGACATGGAAGTGGAGTGTAGGTCACTCTCCTCCTCCTCCTCTGTGCCTCCCCTAACAGCTACAACCCCTTTGAGGGTCCCAATGAGAATCCAGAAGCAGAGCTTCCGCTGACAGCTGGCGAGTACATCTACATCTATGGCAACATGGATGAGGATGGCTTTTTTGAAGGTAGGAATGTAGTGGGGGGTCATTCTGTCCATTCCCCTGCCTTTGAGCCCATGTTCCCAAAGACGGATATCCATCCATCCATCCATCCATCCATCCATCCATCCATCCCCTCTGCCCAGCGTGCTCAGCCCACCTTAACTTTTTGGTCTCAGCTAAAAGGCATACAGAGACCTAGTGGCCACTGGGGAAAGAGAAAGAAGGGAGTCTGGCTCCAAGCAGGACAGGACAGCATAGTCCAGATGGTGGAGAGAGTGTCACAGGAGATTTTGGCTAGATTCATTTTTGTGTGGATAGTCAGGGTGTGGCAGTGTTTCACACTAGTGACACCTGAGGTCAGGTATGCAGCACAGATTTGATGCTGGACTCCAGTCAGGTATGCGAAGGAGGAATCAGGGTAAAGATCCCAGGGGAAGGTGTTCGCAAGCGGTTAGCAGCTGTCAGGGCCCAGGCAGGGTGTCTGCTTCAGGGAGGTTCTGCAGCTCCTGTGGGGAGTCAGAGGGCTGATCAGGCAACTCAAGGCAGATGCCTCATTGAGACTGGGCACCATGGGCCTGCGGAAGACATGGCCTTGGGGGACTCTCTCAGGGTGGCTCTGGCCTGGGTACCACCAGGCTGAGTCCATCAGCAGCAGAGGATGGCACTGTGTAGAGAATTGGATGGGGCATGGACAGGGCAGGGCGAGAGCCGCAGCTGTGTGTAGAGATTTAGGAACGGGCTTAGCTCTGAATCTGTAACCCTGGAAGCTTGGGAGCCTGCTCAGCTTCTTTTCCCTGGGTCCTCTGCCTGTTACTTGAGGAGCTGCTGAGACCCATGGTACCTGGCTTTGTGGCCTAAACAGTTAAATTCCCTACAGGGGTAGATTACGAAGATCAGAATTAAAAAGCTTTCAGGAAAATAATACTTTATAAATGAAGAAAAAAAAACCCACCCAAATCAAAAACCAAAACCCAAACACTTTTTTTTTGGAGGGGGCAGCAAAAGCATAAGTATTAACTAACCACAAATGACTAGAATTTGAACTCTGCGATCTCGGATAAATTGGGATAGATGTAAATGCCACCGGGGGCGAGACGCTGTATTCCCTGTCCAACCTTAGCTAAAGGACTGCTTCGTCTATGTCTGGGCCACCTAGGCTGTTCTCAGCTGCATGGGCTTCTGGAGCATGTGCCTGACTCCGGCCCAGGCTCCAGCTTCAGCCCTGCAGGCTGGAGATCCTCTTAGTGTGAAGACTCCTGCCTTTGTCTCCCACTCCACAGTGCTGGTGCTTATGATCGTTTCCTAGGGCTGCAGGAGCAATTACCATAGAGTGGCTTGAAACAATAGACATTTATTCTCTCACTGGCCTCTTCTGGAGGCCAGAAGTCTGAAATCAAGGTATTGGCAGAACTGCATCCCCTTGGGGGCTCTAGGGGAGGTTCCGTTCCTTGTCTCTTTTAGCTTACGGTGGCTCCAGTTGTTCCTTGGCTTATGGCCACCTCACTCCAGTCTCTATCTGTGGTCACCATTGCCTCCTCCTCTTAGTGTTTCTCCTCTGCATGTCTCTTATAAAAACACTTGTCATTAGATTTAGGATCCACCCGGATAATCTAGGATGATCTCATCTCAAGATCCTTAACTTAATTACATCTGCAAAGATGCTTTTTCCAAATAAGGTCATGTTTACAAGTTCTGGGGATTAGAACATGGACATGTTTTTGGGCGGCCACGATTCAACCCTCTACAGTGCTTATTATATCAGTGAATTTATTGACAGTCCCTCTTGTTTCTTCAAGTTCCTTACTTTTTTTTTTCCTAGCATAGGCAGAGAGAGAGAGGGTGGAGGTGAGGGGCACAGATGACTGTTGGGGGAAACTCCAGGCCCCCCTGCAGCTCAGACCTGCCTACACTCACCCCTCTCCCCTAAGCCCTGGCTCGTGCTCCCCCTTCCTCTCAATAAAGCACACCAGCTACCAGCTGTCTGTTTCCTGAGAACTTTTTTTCTTCTTTAAATTGACCGTGACATTACATGCTGGGTGCCCAGCTTCCTTGACATCCCTCAATCAAACAACAACAGCAAATGTTTTAAAATACTCTCTTGTCAAGTCTTCAGGAGAACTGATGCAGGTAACAAAACATAACCATTGGTGGTTGCCTGGATTGACTGCTGTCAGTCATGCTGCTAGACACAGGCCTGCTGGGGCTCCTGATCCTTCTAGAACTTACAAGTGACTATTTCACTAGCACTTACTTCATTTGTCTCTAAAGATTCCTCCTTTACCCTGCTGAGTTGGTTGTCTCTCTCTCCCTCTGTGGATGTCTGCTGTTCACAAAGAGAAGTTGAGGGGCACCCTGGCCCCTATTCCTCAGGCCCAGGTAAAACCCAACCAGCAGAATTTTTTTTTTTTTTTTTTGATACAGCATCTTGCTCTGTCGCCCAGGCTGGAGTGCAGTGGCGCGATTACGACTTCTAGCTTCTGCCTCCTGGGCTCAAGCAATCCTTCCACCTCAGGCTCCTGAGTAGCTGCAACTGCAGGCGTGCCACCACTCCCAGCTAATTTTTGCATTTTTTGTAGAGATTGGGTTTTGCCATGTTGCCCAGATTGGTCACAAACTCCTGGGCTCAAGCGATCTGCCTGCCTCATCCTCCTGAAGTGCTGGGATTACAGGCATAAGCCACCATGCCTGGCCAGTTTTCTCATCCTGACCTGCTTATTTTTTAAAACTTTAATATGAAATTATGAAATTATTATTGCAATTTTTAACACAAAAGTTTTCAAATGTACAGAATATATTTGAATATTTATATACCCAGCACCTAGATTCAACAATTGTTAAAACTTTGGCATATTTGCTTTATATGTAGGTTAAACATGATTTTAAAAGCATTATGATATTTTACCTTGAAATACTCAACATGCTCACTTAGAACATGATATTCTCCATCCTCGCAGCCCGAGTGTCACCTGGTGGCTTATTAGAATCACAGAATCTCAGCCCCATCCAGACCCAACCGAGTTAGAATCTGCATTTTAACAAATCTCTAGGTGATTCATATGCAAGTTAAAATTGAAGAAGCACTGTCCTATAGAACCAAAATACTATTATCAGACCTATCTCTAATCCAGATCTTTACTGCTCTTGTCTTTTAAAAGAATTGACAGTTAAATGTTGATTTGAATCAAATGCTGAAGATCACCCACTAGCAGTTGCTAAAATGCATTTATTATACCGTTTTTTCTTTATCTCCTCTCTGTCTTCCCCTGCCCTGCCCCTTCCTGTCCTCCTCCTGCCAGGAGAGCTCATGGATGGCCGAAGGGGCCTGGTCCCTTCCAATTTTGTAGAGCGTGTGTCGGATGATGACCTCCTGACCTCCCTCCCTCCAGAGCTGGCCGATTTGTCCCACAGCTCAGGCCCTGAACTCAGTTTCCTGAGTGTAGGTGGGGGTGGCAGCAGTAGCGGGGGCCAAAGCAGTGGGGGAAGGAGCCAGCCCAGACCTGAGGAGGAGGATGCAGGGGACGAGCTCAGTCTGAGCCCATCACCGGAGGGCCTGGGCGAGCCTCCTGCCGTGCCTTACCCCCGCCGTCTGGTGGTCCTCAAGCAGCTGGCCCACAGCGTGGTGCTGGCCTGGGAGCCGCCTCCTGAGCGAGTGGAGCTACACGGCTTCCATATCTGTGTGAATGGGGAGCTGCGACAGGCCCTGGGGCCTGGGGCGCCACCCAAGGCTGTGCTGGAGAACCTGGACCTGCGGGCCGGGCCCCTTCACATTTCTGTCCAGGCCCTGACTAGCCGGGGCAGCTCTGACCCACTGCGCTGTTGCTTGGCGGTGGGTGCCCGGGCCGGAGTGGTGCCCAGCCAGCTGCGGGTCCATCGGTTGACAGCCACATCTGCTGAGATCACCTGGGTGCCCGGCAATAGCAACTTGGCCCATGCCATCTACCTCAATGGGGAAGAGTGCCCACCTGCCAGCCCCAGTACCTACTGGGCCACCTTCTGCCACTTACGGCCTGGCACACCCTATCAGGCCCAAGTGGAGGCTCAGCTCCCACCCCAAGGGCCCTGGGAACCAGGCTGGGAGAGGCTGGAGCAGCGGGCTGCCACCCTGCAGTTCACCACACTCCCAGCAGGTATGTGGGCTTGGGCCCTGTTGTCCAGAACACCCAGGAGGCCAGGCCATGGGTGACGGAAGAAGGGGACCCTGATTTATTTGCGTTATCAGGGAAATAGCAAATTGGGCAGGTATCTCTGATGGGGAGCGTCCTGCATCACTGGGTCTTGTGCCCCCCTGCCCCCAGGCCCGCCTGATGCCCCTCTGGATGTGCAGATCGAGCCTGGGCCCTCCCCTGGGATCTTGATCATCAGTTGGCTCCCAGTCACCATCGATGCTGCTGGCACATCCAACGGTGTCCGGGTCACAGGCTATGCCATCTACGCTGATGGGCAGAAGGTATGGCCCTGCCCACTGTACCCTGGGAGTGGGGGTGGGTCCCTTCTTGCTATGCTCAGAGGTCTAGGCTCTCTGGCTTGGCACAGAGATGCCCAGCCCCTGGCATTTGGGTACCATGAGGCAGATGGGTTAAGAGCATGGGCTTTGGCAGCACATGACAGATTTTAGAACTGTTCCATCACTGAAGCCATATGGCCAGGAGGATGAAATGAGATAGGCCATGCAGAGGGCTTAGCACAGTACCTGGCATAATGCTAGCTGCCACTGCTGTCAGTGCATCCTCACGCTTGGCTGTCTCAGCCTCTGCTTCCCATCCTGTGCCCCCTCCACCCTGCAGATCATGGAGGTGGCCTCGCCCACGGCAGGCAGTGTACTGGTGGAGTTGTCCCAGCTGCAGCTGCTGCAGGTGTGTCGTGAGGTGGTCGTGCGCACCATGTCGCCCCACGGGGAGTCGGCGGACTCCATCCCGGCTCCTATCACTCCCGCCCTGGCTCCGGCCAGCCTGCCAGCCCGAGTCTCCTGCCCCTCACCGCACCCAAGCCCAGAGGCCAGAGCGCCCCTTGCTTCAGCCTCCCCAGGGCCTGGAGACCCCAGCTCTCCTCTCCAGCACCCTGCTCCCCTTGGAACTCAAGAGCCTCCAGGAGCACCCCCTGCAAGCCCTTCCAGAGAGATGCCAAAAGGGTCCCACGAGGACCCTCCAGCACCTTGCTCCCAGGTACCCTGTCCGGGGAGAGGGGAGCAGGTGCAGGCTGGCAGAGGGACCTGGGCTTGGGTCCTTCCTCAGTGCTCTCTGTTCCAGGAGGAGGCTGGGGCAGCAGTGCTGGGCACCTCAGAGGAGAGGACAGCCAGCACATCCACCCTGGGTGAGAAGGACCCTGGCCCCGCAGCTCCCTCACTGGCCAAGCAGGAGGCCGAGTGGACTGCAGGAGAGGCCTGTCCGGCCTCCAGCTCCACCCAGGGAGCACTGGCCCAGCAGGCGCCGAATACCGAGACGTGCCAAGGAGGAGACCCAGGGTCTGGGCTGAGGCCCAGGGCTGAGGTAGGGGTTTGGGGACACACTGTGTCACTTCAGAGAATTGAGGCCTGTCTCCCTACCTTTTGCCAGCCCAAATCCAGTTGCCCTCTCTGCCTGTCCTCTGCTCTGGTCCTGCTCTCACACCTTTGGCTGTGCTATGTGTCTGTTTTTCTTCTAGGATTTCTCTGTCCCATGTGGCTCCCATCTCCCTTCTCCCACCCTGCCCCTGACCCATGGTGTACCTCCCCCATTTAGGACATGGCTCTTTCTCCCTCTGCCAAAGGACCCTTGTTACTGTGGCTGGGGCTGACCCTGCCTGGAACCCCCTGTGCCTCCTCACTGTCCTTATCTCTCCTGCCTTGCCTCACTTCTTGCAGAAGGAGGACACAGCAGAGCTTGGGGTTCATCTGGTGAACTCCCTCGTGGACCACGGCCGCAACTCAGACCTGTCAGACATCGAGGAGGAAGAGGAAGAGGAGGAGGAGGAGGAAGAGGAGCTGGGTTCCAGGCCTTGCTCCTTCCAGAAGCAGGTTGCTGGCAACAGCATCAGGGAGAATGGGGCCAAGGTAACGGGGTAGGGATGGGCTGTTGGGCCCCAGGCCTCAAACTCCGGGGCCTCCCCACTGTGTGTCAGCAGGTGCTCTGACCACCACTGAGTGCCAGAAACATTCTAGGTCTGTGGCCTGGGCCCTGTCCTAAGCAGAAGATAGGAAGTGCCCCAGGATTGGCCCCTGCCCTCCTGGAAAGAAAGGGGAAGGGGAGGAGTTCATTTCTGTACCTTCTCTCCCTCCAGCCCACCAGATACAGCGCCCTGGCCAGGGGAGGCCGGTGCCACCTAAGATGCTTGTGCTGGTAGCTTCTGGGGAGGGGATGGGGAGGCCTGCTCCTCAATGCTCCTGTCCCACAGGGGCTGGTGACGGTTCCTAGAGTGTGTTCCCTAATTCTTCCTTTGGCTCTCACTGGATATGTGTGTGAATTTGGGCCAGCCACCGTCCCTCTGGTTCTCTCCTCTCGGAGGAAGCCGTGGGAGGGCTGTGCGGTTGTCCGTAACCCCTGCCTTCGTTTGAGGGCAAAGATCGCAGCTCTCTCTCCTCTTCCCCATGCATCTCTCTTCCCTGCTGTGTTCTACTCCCACCTCCCCACCTCCACCAGTCCCAGCCCGACCCCTTTTGTGAGACTGACAGCGATGAGGAGATCTTGGAGCAGATCCTGGAGCTGCCCCTCCAGCAGTTCTGTAGCAAGAAGCTCTTTAGCATCCCGGAGGAGGAGGAGGAGGAGGACGAGGAGGAGGAGAAGTCAGGGGCAGGCTGTTCTTCCCGAGACCCTGGCCCGCCTGAACCTGCATTGCTGGGGCTGGGCTGTGACAGTGGTCAGCCCCGAAGACCTGGCCAGTGTCCCTTGTCTCCTGAGTCCTCCAGGGCTGGAGACTGCCTGGAAGACATGCCTGGATTAGTTGGTGGAAGCAGCCGGAGGAGAGGAGGGGGCTCCCCTGAGAAGCCCCCAAGCCGCAGGCGGCCTCCAGATCCCCGTGAACACTGCAGCCGACTTCTCAGCAACAATGGGCCCCAGGCCTCTGGACGACTGGGCCCCACACGGGAGAGGGGTGGCCTCCCCGTAATTGAGGGCCCCAGGACTGGACTAGAGGCTAGCGGGAGAGGCCGACTGGGCCCTTCCCGGAGGTGCTCCCGTGGCCGGGCGCTGGAGCCTGGCCTGGCCAGCTGCCTTTCCCCCAAGTGCTTGGAAATCAGCATTGAATATGATTCGGAGGACGAGCAGGAGGCGGGCAGCGGGGGCATCAGCATCACCAGCTCCTGCTACCCTGGAGATGGGGAGGCCTGGGGCACAGCAAATGTAGGAAGGCCCAGGGGGCCTCCGAAGGCCAATTCAGGCCCCAAGCCCTACCCACGCCTCCCAGCCTGGGAGAAAGGGGAACCAGAGCGGAGAGGCCGCAGTGCGACGGGCAGAGCCAAGGAGCCACTCTCCCGGGTCCGTGCTCACTCCCCGCCCTGGGCAGCCCCTGCCTGCTGCCACCTGGTGGCCCTGCTTGCTGCCCACCAGCAGCTCCCATTCCACGCTGCCTGCCTCCATCAGCAGAGGTGGGGCCGGGCCTCCGGGCTCCCTCACCTGCCTCCTCCCACCCACATTCCACTGCTTTGCTGCTTCTGCTGATCAGAACTGGGATGCACAATATTCTATCACTAGTCGCCTGTTGCGGCCTGTGGGCAGGGTCGCCCTTTCCTCTGCATAGCTAGTAATGGCTTCAGGACGCTGACTGTGATGCCACGTCCAGGGTTACCTGCCCTGATGCTGACAGGAGGCCCTCCTCTCGCAGGCTCCTCAGCCAACTCCAGTCCCCTCTACTCCACTCATCTACTCGCGGGCTGGGGCTGGGGCCTCCCCTCCTGCCCTCCCTCCCACTGTGGGGGTGTCTGAGGTCTCCAGCAGGCTGGGCCGAGGCTCCAGGAGAGGAATGCTGTGCTCCTGCGCTGCTGTGCTGCTTACGCTGATGGGGCAGAGCTGGGGGAGCACGAGCCCACCAGAGGGATGGTGTGTTACTTTTGCCATCTGTTGCCCTCTTTTTGCAGGCAACAGAGACCGGAGAGGCCAGAGGGCAGGATGGCTCTGGGCGGAGGGGCCCCCAGAAGAGAGGTGTCCGAGTCCTCAGGCCAAGCACTGCAGAGCTAGGTGAGCACCTGATGGGGCTGGAGCTAGAGCTGCTCGGCCAGAGCTCGCTGCGTCACCGCCCTCTCCACTGTCTCCACAGTCCCTGCGAGGAGCCCCTCAGAAACACTGGCTTACCAGCACCTACCCGTCAGGATCTTTGTGGCTCTGTTTGACTATGACCCCGTGTCAATGTCGCCCAATCCTGATGCTGGAGAAGAAGAGCTTCCCTTCCGAGAGGGTCAGATCCTGAAGGTGACTGATTCGCCATCAGGGCTCAGAATTCCAAACACCAGCTAGGTCTTCCCTCCTCCCTCCTTTCCTCCACTGGAGGTAGCACAGAATCATGGTGGAGAACATGGCTTCTAGAGCAGATGACATGGGTTTGGACCTGACTCTGCTGCTTCTAGCTGTGTAACCTTGAGTAGATTACCTAGGCCCCCTGGGCCTCAGTTTTCTTATTGGTAAAATGGGGATAATATTAGTGTCTACCTCACAGGGTGGTTTGTGGATTAAATGATCCAATGTACATAAAGTGCTTAAACTGCCTGAGACATAGGCAGCACAATCTAACTATCTGCTGCTGACATTACTATTTTTATTACTCCTCCAAGTATTGATTAAAGGCATTTTGCTATTGCTCTGAGACTAAGGAGATCCATTCTGGGGTGGGCAAAGGGCATGGCCATGTAGACAGTGAATGGGGATAATACAGAAAGGGCTGTCTTCTCCTATCCCTCTGATCCTGTTCTTTGCTGTTTTCCCCCTTTTCCCATTTCATGGCATACAAAAGGGAGAACATTCTTCTGCATTTCCAAGTGGGGTGTTGCTGGGGTTCGGGGCCTAGGGGCACAGGGAGTGAGCAGAACTGGCTGAGACCACTGGTTTTGCCTCCAGGTGTTTGGGGACAAGGATGCCGACGGCTTCTACCAGGGCGAAGGTGGGGGCCGGACAGGCTACATTCCCTGCAACATGGTGGCTGAGGTGGCTGTGGACAGCCCTGCTGGGAGACAGCAACTGCTCCAGCGGGGTTATTTGTCCCCAGATATTCTCCTTGAGGGCTCAGGTATGACCTGCTGCTGTCCCTCACCCACCTCCCACCAGCCCCCTTCCAACTCCACCTGACCCTGAGCAATTGTTGTGTCTGGGGTGCTCCCACTTACCCAGACTCTAGCAGAGCCTTGGAGCCTGCCTTGAACCCTGCGGCGTAGTGGTCAGACTGTACGTGGGCTGGCCGCGTGGAGTGGGCGTCTGTTGCAGAGGGGAATACAGCCATGCAGCCAGGAATTTTGGGTCCTGGAGGTTGGGTGGGGCTCTTGTCAGGGGTGGGAGAAGAATGCCCTTACGAAACAAGCTCAGTAACCCAGCACGGCCCTGAGAGGAAACTCCAGAGTCCCAGTCCTGTCTCTCCCACCTCCCCTGCCTCGCTTTCTCTCTGCTTTTCTGGATCAGGGAATGGTCCGTTTGTGTACTCCACAGCCCGCACAACTGGGCCTCCTCCCAAGCCCCGCCGCTCCAAGAAAGGTGGGTAAGACCCCATTCTCTCTCAGGTGCTGGGAGGATGTGTGTGCTGGTGGGTGGCGCTGCTTGGCTGTCTGGGGAGGCACCTCTGGGTTTTTGAGCAGGTAAAGGGAATTGGCAGACCACCCACATCCCCTGCCTCCCCCCATGGGGGGCTTTGTTCCGGTGGGGATGAGGGATGGTTTGTGGAGCTCTCTGTTCCCACAGGCACCTGACTATAAAATCCGTGAATCCCAGAGCGTGCCATTTACCCTTTCTGGGTGTTAGTTCACTGCCACACAAAAGGGTTGGGGAGATGCGCCCTCGGCAGCCTTCCTCGCCTGCCTCCTTGTGTGTGGGCGAGTGTCTGGCCTGCGCTGCAGCACCTGCAGCCTGGGTGGGCAGGGTGGGAGGGGGCTCACAGGCACATTCTTTCCACAGCTGAGTCGGAAGGCCCTGCCCAGCCCTGTCCAGGTGAAGGAATATCCCTGGGCCCGGGAGGCTGGGGAAGGAGATAGGGTGGGTGGCCCCTCTGGCCTCGCCTCATTGGCTACAGCTAGTGGGGAGGTGGTGACAGGGGGTCAGCAGGGGTCCGGGGCAGAAGACAGGATGGGGTGTAGGGCTCTCCAGAGAGTCCAGAGTCTTCTCCTACTCCCCCTGCAGGCCCCCCTAAGCTGGTTCCCTCTGCTGACCTGAAAGCTCCCCACTCCATGGTGGCTGCATTTGACTACAACCCCCAGGAGAGTTCCCCCAATATGGACGTGGAGGTGAGGACCCTCAGATAGAGCCCAGCAAAGGGGGCGGTGGCAGAGCCTTCCTGGGCCTGATGCCCTCCTCTTGTTTTCCACAGGCAGAGCTGCCCTTCCGGGCAGGGGATGTCATTACTGTGTTTGGGGGCATGGACGATGACGGTTTCTACTATGTGAGAACGTTGTTGGGGAGGGTGTACCATATCCCAGCCCCCCAGACTTCGGACAGGGGGATAGGCAAGGAACCCTCAGGAAGTCCGGAGGAATGGAATGGGTCACCTCCCTGGACAGTGGTTTTGGCCCCAGCTGTTCCCCAGGGGCATCAGAGTCGAGGGGCAGGGCCAGAGCCTCTTTCCTGATCTCAGTCTCACCGGCCTCTTCTCTCCAGGGGGAATTAAATGGACAAAGGGGCCTGGTTCCATCCAACTTCCTGGAGGGCCCTGGGCCTGAGGCAGGCGGCCTGGACAGGGAACCCAGGACACCCCAGGCTGAGAGTCAGGTCAGTGAGGAGCTGGGCTCCCAGCTTGGCAGGGCAGTCTACCCTACTGGTGGGGTGGTAGGGCCAGGGCAGTGTTGCGGCAGGGGTGCAGCTGGGGTGGTCATGCAGGTAAGCACTGTGTCCAGCGTGCAGCCGCTAATTGACCACCAGAGGGGAGCCCCACCAAGCAGCTGCCCCCCAGTATGTGCCCCTCTCTGCAGAGGGATGATAGCTGTGACCCTGACCCTCAGGCCATCTCGCCAGCTGCCAACACCTGGTGGCTGACGCAGGTGAGGGGGCCCTGTGGAAAAGGACCCCTCTGCCTCACACCTGTGGCCAATCAAAGTCCCTGTTTCAGGACACTCCCACCCTGGGGGGGGTCTCCATACCTCCCAGGTGCCTTTGGAAGCCAGTTGCCCAGCCAGGCCCAGCTTCCTGGGTTCTCGTTCCTAGAGCTTGCCTCTCCTTGGGGTGAGTGGAATACAACTAAGCCTCCACTCTCAGAGAGCAGGGAGAGAGGGTGAAGAGGCCAAGCCCCAGCCAGAAAACTCAGGGCTTCCATGTGTGAACGCAAAGGCCTTGGAGAGTAGGGCCCACCCCTGTGCAGGGCCACCTGGCGGCCGGGCGGAGAAGGTGCGGGTCTGTCGGTAACCCATCTCCTCTCTTTGTTCCCTGTCCTCAGAGAACGAGGAGGAGAAGAGTCCAGTGCTAGATGGAGATAGATATATGTAGAGAGAGCAACATGTAAGTGGGGGACTGCCCCCCTGTGTGACCGTCCACCCCCACTTGACCATAATCAGACAGTGCTCCTTTGTCTCAAATACTGGAGCTGACCCAGCTTTCCCACTGTAGTCCAGGGAATGGCGAAGGAGAGCTTGCCATGAGCCAGATTTGCATGAAGAGTCATCCCTCCCCCTCCCTGCTCCCCTTGCCTTGCCTTTACCCAGGGCAGTGCCAGCTGTCATAGGATTACATGTCATCTTAGTGTGTGATGTCCCATATTAGCTGATGCTTCCTATTCTATAACACATGTGGTTTATAGAACATGACGTGGCATCCATATTAGGACTCATCCGTGGTATTATGATACTGTGTGGCTATGGTATTATAATATCATAATTATTACTGGTACCAGGGTGACACTGTAATGCCACCAGTAATAATAGGCTTCCCACCCTTGTCCTCTGCATTGTGACCTGTTAGGGTGATCAGATGCATGGTTTACCTCCAACTCTCAGTTTTCTCTACTTGGGGGATAAAAGGGGAGGTTTGGCCAGGTGTGGTGGCTCATGCCTTTAATACTAGCTACTTGGGAGGCTGAGGTGGGAGTCACTTGAGCCCAGGAGGTCGAGGCTGCAGTGAGCGGTGATCACGCCACTGCACTCCAGCCTGGGTGACAGAGCAAGACTCTGTCTCAAAAATAAAAAAATAAAAGGGAAGTTTGAGTAGTTCAAATCCATAAATAACCCCAAACCATTATTCTCTGGGGCTCAGAAACACCCTCCTTTTGTTTCCCTAACAACCTCTCCCTCCTGGATGTTGTGGAAGGAGCCCTAAGAGGGAGTGGGAAGGGCCTGGGGCTCGCCAGCCGGCTATTGGCTCTGGCTGGTTGGGGGTAGATGCTTTGGCCTCTGTGGGCAGCCCTGCCACATCACTGCAGGCCTAGGGCGGGGGTGGGGCCTCGGTTGTGCACCCACTTTCCTTGCCTCTGGCCTGGGCTCTATAGTTGGTTCTGGCTGGGAGCCTGCCAGGCTCTGGGCAGCAAGTGGGAGTTTGAGGAAGGGAAGACATGCAGGCTGGCAAGAGCTGACAGAGCTGTGCCAGGTACCAGAGGTGAAGGTGGGAACATAGGTGTAGGGGGCTTTCTGGTGGCTTCTCTGTTCTCCCAGCTCCCTGGCCTTAGATCACTAAGGAGCGCCGTCTGGGTGGGCTTGAGGCAAAGGGAGTGGAGTCAGGAGGAGATTCAGTAAGGGAAAAGATGCTAGAGCCTCCAGAGCCTGTGGTGGGGGCTGAGTGATGCCCCCAGCTGTGAGTCCCTCTGGGTCCTTGGCCTCCCCGCAGTCCTCTTAGGGGCCCTTAAGGGAGAGTCCCAATCTTCCTCCCCATGGAGTGGGTACTGGCTCCACACCCTGAAGGCCTGGGGGGCCACATCTGCTGGGTTTGGGGAGACGCTCTTTCTGTCTATGAGGGGCTGTAGAAGCTACCTTCCTTGGCAGTGACAGCTGCTTCTAAGCAGTCCTTGTCCTTGCGCCCCATGTTTTTGGAGGGAGGTGACATGGGAGAAGTTGGGGGCACCCATCCTGAGGGGCAGGTTCCAAGTACTCTTGGGCCCTGTCAGCCCTGCACCCTAGAGGGAGAAGGGAAGGGGCCTGCCCAGGGTCACAGGTGAGCGATCCAGAACCGAGACTGCATCCCCTGGGACTCCCAGCTTAGTGCTCCCTTGGCATCACCCTCCCCATTCACCACCTGTGCTGTGTGTTTCTGACAGTGGTGGGAGGTGAGGCCCTGGTTCTCAGCGTCAGCCATGGTTCTGTGACATGGGAGGCTGCAGGCCCCTTAGGCTGTGGAAAAAATGGGTCAGGGGGTCAGGAGGGAATCAGGCCCTGACCTTGCTCCTTCTGTCTCACATTTCAGGACTGGGGCTGCACCACACAAGGGTCCCCAGGGCCCCCAGGTGGGCCTTGTACCCCCAGCTCTGGCAGCGCCCCCAGGATTGAACGTGGGGAGCCCCAGGGCAGAAGCAAGAAGGTGTGGGGTTTCTTCTCCAAGGGGAAGCAGCTCCTCAGGAGGCTGGGCTCTGGGAAGAAGGAGTGAAGCTGTGGCCCATCCTGCAGGCAGAAGAGGCCCTGAGAGGCCCCCAGATCACTGTCTCTGCTGAGCAGGGAAGGCTCAGACTGGGCCCAGAGCCCCCGTTCTTCTGCGTTAACACTGTGGCATTCAGAGGGAATCAAAGAGCCTTGGTGAAGGTCAGAGCTAAATGGCTCCTTAAGGATGAACTCTCTAGAGAAGCACCTTCCTCCTACAGGAGGGGAAACTGAGCCCACAGTGAGTATGTAACTTGACCAAGGTCACTGAGCCAGGACTGGACCCAGGACCCTCGCGTCCTGGTCCACCCACCTCGTCTACTAGTGTCCCACAGTGCTGCGCTAGTACCTTCTGCCACCCTTCCCAGTCCCAGGACGGGCCCTGGAGGGAGAAAGGAGCCTGTGCCCCCTGATGGCTCTGGCTGTCCTGATCCTGTCTTCCCTCCCCTGAAGGAAAGTTTGCACTGGATTTTCTTGGAGCCCCATCTCCCCAGCGGGCAGGCGGGCGGAGCCTGTATATATGTACATACTCAGTGCCTCAGTTCAGCTTCCTCCACCTCGCTTCCACTGCACAGGCCCAGGAAGGAGAAAGGCCAAGCCAAAGTGGGCCCCACCCTGCCCCCGTCGTGCTCCATCCTTCCCTGCCGGGGCCTGCTGGCCCCTGTAAGGTCCCGCCCCCAAAGACCCTGGGGCCAGCGGGGCCGAAAGCAGAGTTGGGTTTGCCTTATTTTGCTCATTGGATTCAAGTTCTTTTGCATAGTTTTCTTCTAACCCCTGTTGGAGTCCAGGGGCTGGAGAAAAGGACAGATTTATGCAGCTATTTTCATACATTCCCTGTTCAGAGTGGGGTAGGGGTTCTCCACCGTTACCCGATCCACTCCATCCCCCACCCTCTGAGGGGTGAGTGTGTCTTTGCATGTTTCCTTTGCTGTGGTGGGAGATAGTTTGACTGAACCCCCACCTCGACCTTGGTCTCCAGGGGTGTGGAATGGTGGGGGAATTTGTTTAAAAAGACATTTTATTATAATAAAGTCTATTTTCACAAAATCTATGCTGGACTCTCCATGGGCAAAGGACTCCTTGGAGGGGTGGGGCAGCTGGGCTTTGGACTCTGGACTTCAGACCCCAGAAGTTACATCCTAAGGCTAACAGGGGCAAAAACCAATCAACACCACGAGCTTTTGAATCCTTTTCCTAAGAAGAAGGTTTGGTAGCTTCCTGAGCCCGTGGTCACAGGGCCAGATATTTGCTACTGGGGCTGGGGTTGTGGAGGAAGATGCGACAGACGGGAAACACACAGAGGGAAAGCACCAGTTTCAAGATGGTGGACTGAACACACACTGCAGTCTTTCTCCTCTATACCAAATGCACAGAAATAATAGACATGAGAGAAATAGAACAAATAAACACTATACACAGTTCCATTTGAAAGCAAGAAAGGGGACTTTCAGTAGACTAAAAACAACAGGATTCTGGAAAAGACAAGAACAGATGGCAGATCATACTGAGAAACTTGAGAGTAGGGTATATGTGGGAGAGCTCTGCACGTTGCCTCTGGACTAGAGGCAGTGCAAACAGGGCAGAAGAGACCCTAGGGGCTACCGATGGTGTGGTTAGTTGGGGTTTTTCTTTGAATGATTGTTGCACATTCTCCTTCTGCCATGGGCCAAGGGCAAAGGTGAAGATGTCTGCCTTTAGATGACAGACTTAGAGAACAGTAGGGGTTGCAGCTTGGATCAGAGACCAGGTGGTACTTTAGGTGGCTGGCCGCACCTGGCAGAAACAAGATGTATCACCGCCCAGGTGAGAAGCCACCAAACCGCAGCATACTGTGACCCTTCCCTCTCAACCAAAACCCTCAGAATCATGGCAGCAGTTCCCACCCAGCCGTCCAGCAAAGACTCCCAACCACAATGGCAAGAACAGAGTAAAGACTCAAAAAATATTTGAGGAAAGCCAACTTCACTAAGAGAGATAACAAATGGAAATGGAAAAATATACACAAGTCAGTAAAGCATTAGGAGAAAACTTTAAAAAGTCTACAGTTATTGTTGGAGAAATAAAGGAAGGAATTACATATGGGAAACAAGATCAAGTAGTTATGAAAGTGATCCTAATAGAGATCTTGCAAAAAATACATATATTCTTGTTAAAAAAGGACTCAATATATGGGTGAAGAGCATATAATTCATAGTTGGATACAATTAGTAAGCTTGAATTTTGAGGTAAGTAATTCCCTCAGAGTGCTGTACAAAGGGATAAAAGAGATGAGCAAAATGAAAGAAAAGTTATACATGGAGGATGGGGTCAAATGTTTCAATATCTATTCATAAGAATACCCTGGGGTTGGGAAGATGTGGGGAGAAATAGAGACCATGAGTGATAGAACAAATAATGGCTATAAATTTTCTAGGACTGAAGAAAGACACAGATGCTTAGATTCAAAGGACTTACTGCATGTGAAGCTGATAAATAGATTACAAGTACAGAAAAAAAAAGAGAAGCAATCCAATTCAATGTTTGAGACTTGAATAATCTTGTCACCCAATCTAGAACAGGACAAGAAAACATTATGACAGATCTATCTGGTTTATGAACACAGAATATCCTAAATATAGCTTTAGGAAATTAAATATACATCATGGCTGTAGCATTTTTAAATTTTTTTTTTTTTTTTTGAGACAGGGTCTCGCTCTGTCACCTAGGCTGGAGCACAGTGGCATGATCACAGCTCACTGCAGCCTTGACTTCCTGGGCACAAATGATCGTCTCACCTCAGCCTCCTGAGTAGCTGGGAGTATAGGCACATGCCACCATGCCCAGCTAATTTAAAAACAATTTTTAAGAGATGGAGTCTTGCTATGTTACCCAGGCTGGTCTTGAACTCCTGGCCTCAAGTGATTCTCTTGCCTTGGCCTTCTAAACTGTTGGGATTACAGACATGAGCCACTGTACCTGGCCTGTAGCATTTATCTTAATAAGGCAAAAGTGTTTCACCATTTTATTATTAAATTGACTAATTCTATTATTCTATGTTAATAGAATTCACTACTTTAACAGATCAAAGGAGAAAAATCACATGCTCACTTCAAGATGTTGAAAAATCATTTGATAAGTGAAAGCATCCTTTCATAGTTTCTAAATATATAGCAGATAAGAAAAATAAGGAAATTGGGTAGAATCTTATCTGCAAGTACCCCATTTGCACTGCAGCTGTGGGACCCTGGAAGACAGCCTACTCTTGGTTTTATACCTCAGGAGCATCAGGACTCTCTGGGATAAAGCCTTGAAGGACATCTGTCTTCTGTTGGGGGACTGGAAGAGAGCCCAGGCTGTTCTGGTCAGTTCCTCCCTATCTCAGGATGTTGTATTCCCAGCAAATTTTACAGTCATTGTTGATAACTACAAACAACAAAGGGGAAGAACTGGGTTGGTCTAAGGCTACCTGGAGAACTGTCCTGGAAAGAAAAAATCTAGGATGAAGAAATACGATTGAGTTTTGTATACTGATTTTGTATCCTGCAACCTTGCTAAACTCACTTATTAGTTCTAGTAGCTTTTTTCTTGGTTATTCTTTGGAATTTTTAAAGCAATTTGTTATCTGGGAATGGAGACAGTTTTATTTCTTCCTTTACAATTTGTATGACATTAATTTTTTTCCTTGCCTATTGCACTGGCCAGGACCTCCTGTACAGTGTTGACTAGAAGTGGTGAAAACAGATATCCTTGCTTTGTTTCTAATCTTAGGGGGAAGGCATTCAGTTGTTCACCATTAAGAATGATTTTCATTGAGTTTTTCTGTTTTGTTTTTATAGATGCCCTTTGTCAGGCAGAGAAAGTTCCTTTTGTTTTTTCCTAGATTGCAGAGAGATTTTATCAAAACTGGATGTTAAATTTTGTCAAATGTTTGTTCTGCATCTATTAAGATGATCAAATGTCTTTTTTTTTCTTTAGGCTGTTGATAAGCTGAATTAAATTGATTTTTCAAAAGTTGAAATAGATTTGTACTCCCAGGATAAACCCCACTTGTTATGATTTTTTTATATTGCTGAATTCAATTTGCTACTATTTTGTTGAGGAATTTTGCATGTGTTTTCATGAGTTATCTTGTTCTGTAGTATTCTTTTATTGTAATGTCCATGTCAGGTTTTAATATCAGAATACAGTTAGCCTCATAAAATGAGGTGGAAAGTTTCTATGACATTCTATATCATGGAAGAGATTGTGTAGAACTAGCATTATATCTTTCTTTTTTTTTTTTTTTTTTTTTTGAGACGGAGTTTTGCTCTGTCGCCCAGGCTGGAGTGCAATGGTGCGGTCTTGGCTCACTGCAACCTCCACCTCCCAGGTTTAAGCGATTCTCCTGCCACAGTCTCTTGAGTAGCTTTGATTATAGGCATGTGCCACCACACCCGGCTAATTTTTGTATTTTTAGTAGAGACAGGGTTTCACCATGTTGACCAGGCTGGTCTCGGAACTCCCAACCTCAGGTGATCTGCCCACCTCGGCCTCCCAAAGTGCTGGGATTATAGGCGTGAACCACCGCACCCAGCCCACATTATATCTTCCTTAAATGTTTGATAAAATTTGCCAGTGAAAGCATCTAGGGCTGGAGTTTTCTTTGTGTGAGGCTTTTAAACCATGAATTTAATGTCACTAACAGATACAGGACTTAAATATAACTATTTCTTCTTGAGTGAGCTTTTGTAATTTGTTTCAAGGAATTTTTTATCCTAGTTGTCACATTTATATTCATAATGTATGTGGGGTCTGTGGTAATGTTCCCTCTTTTATTACTGATGTTTGTAAGTTGTCTTCTTTTTTTCTTGGTCAGTTTAACTAGAGGTTTATCAATAAAATTGATCTTTCAAAGAATCACCTTCTTGGATTCATTTTTTCTCTATTATTTTTCTGTGTTAAATTTCATTAATTTCTGACATTTATTTTATTATTTAATTAATTTCTAGCCTTTATTATTTTATCCTTCTGCTTGCTTTGTTTACTGTAGTCTTCTTTTTCTTGTTTAACAAAGCATAAGTTTAGATCATTGATTTGAGACATTTCTTTCTTTTCTAATAGCTATAAATTTCCCTCTATGCATTGTTTTAGCTGCATTTCACAAATTTTGATATACTGTGTTTCAATTCTCATTCTGTTCTATTTATTTATTTATTTATTTTTTGAGACAGATTCTCACTCTGTCACCCAGGCTGGAGTGCAGTGATGCCATCTCTGCTCACCGCAACCTCCGCCTCCTGAGTTCAAGTGATTCTCCTGCCTCAGCCTCCCAAGTGGCTGGGATTACAAGCATGCACCACCACACCTGGCCAATTTTTGTATTTTTAGTAGAGACAGGCCAATTTTTACCACGTTGGCCAGGCTGGTTTTGAACTCCTGACCTCAGGTGATCTGCCCACCTCGGCCTCCCAAAGTGCTGGGATTACAGGTGTGAGCCACCAGCCCGGCCTCAGTTCTCATTTAAAAAAAAAAAAACATTTCTTGACTCATGGATTATTTAGAAGTGTGTTTTCTTAGTTTCCAAGTGTTTGGATGTTTTCCTGTTATCTTTCTCTTATTGTTTTCTAGTTTGATCCCATTATGCTTAAAGAACACACTTTGTATGATTTTAATTCTCTTAAATTTGTTGAGGCTTGCTTTATGGCCCAGAATGTGGCCTATTTTTATGAGTGTTCCATGTGCACTTGGAAATAATGTTTATTCCGCTATTATTAGGTAGCATTTTGTATACATACAAATTGTTTCCATTTGGTTGATGGTGTTATTCAGTTCTATATCTTTGCTGATTTTCTCTCCATTAGTTCTTTTTTCTTTTCTGGCAGCACAACTTTTATTTATTAATCACAATGTCAGGAATGTCATATGAGGTAAAATCATCGACAATAAAATAGTCACTACACTTTCTTTTTTTTTTTTTTGAGACAGAGTCTCACTCTGTTGCCCAGGCTGGAGTGCAGTGGTGCAATCTCGGCTCATTGCAACCTCCGCCTCCTGGGTTCAAGCGATTCTCCTGCCTCAGCCTCCTGAGTAGCTGGGACTACAGGCATGTGCCACCACTCCTGGCTAATTTTTGTATTTTTAGTAGAGACAGGGCTTCACTATATTGGCCAGGCTGGTCTTGAACTCCTGACCTTGTGATCTGCCCGCCTCAGCCTCCCAAAGTGCTGGGATTACAGACTTGAGCCACCGCGCATGGCCAATGACTACATTTTCTAAAACAATATAAAAGTTAGCTCTTGGTTGAACAGTGATGCCAGAATTCTTATTGCAGTTTCTGTCTTCACTCTTTAAGTAGATAAATAAAGTCAATTTCATTCTTTCTTGCTTCTGCTGTAGCAACTAGAAAAATGGTTTATTTCAGTTATTCTACTGCCCAGGTGTTCACAAGAGGTTTCTATCTACTTTCAATGCACAATGGGTTAGACTATTTTATATCCCCCATTCATTACTTATTTACAAGCCAGAGAGGCTGGTGTGCTAGCCTTTTACCTTCATAACACTGTGAAAAGACAGCATTTAATAAACAAAGGGACACAAAACTGGTGGATAGGCAGCCAGAGTTCTGCAGCCACTTTTTGCCGGTAGTATTCTATGTTACCTTGACAAGTTTCTTACAATGCTCGAACCTCATCTTTCCAGTCTTGAAGTGAGATTGTTTAGCTAAACCATCTCTAAGGTCACTGACATTCCTAAAATATTTGATTCTAATTTTAATTTGATTCTATTGCTTACCAATAGAGCAGACAAAGGAATATTAGGTTTTTTATTTTAGTTTGTATTATAAGAATATTTTTATTGCTATAACTAAGCTTTTCTTTCTGAGTGAAAGTTCCACGTCCTAGTTAGTGAGTTATTATTTATGAGGGATAATAAGCAGTAAAAAGAGGTGAATAATTTTAAATATTTAGATTTAGTTTTAGAGTACATTTGCCTTTTGATCTGTTGACACTACAAATAAGAAGGAGGAGAAGAAATTAAGCATTTGTTTCACTAGGCTGACTTTGGGATGCGATATTATAATGTAACAGTAATGTCCTTACTTGACATTAACTTTTTTTGAAGATTGGATGAAACTTTTTCATTTCTTCTCTTAGAGACCTGTTTCTGTAGAAGATGCCGTATGGAGAATTGGAACAGTATGGATGCTAACGTTGCAGAGGTGTCATCAGAATGCATTAGACACAATCAGGTTGATACTAAGCCTGTGCTCCGCGCTTGTTGCCCCACTTCTGGGTCTGGGTGACTGGTATTGACTATCAGTCTCTTTGCTTCTTTAAGACATGCTTGACTTCAAATCCTTTCTATGCCTTTCAAAAAGGCTAATGAATTGCACTATACCACAGTATTTAAAGTAAGAAGCATATTCAGGGCTTAATGTTAATATACTTCAAAAATGTTGTAGCTGACAGGAATCACTGGGGAAACTGGGTCTGTCTTTGCATGACCGAGATTCTGATTCTTCTTATAATTCATCTGATTGGTGTTGCTTCCTCTTTCATAGCCTGTAAAAGAAATTGGGCCAGGCATGGTGGCTCATGCCTGGAATCCCAGTACTTTGGGAGGCCAAGGTGGGAGGATTGCTTGACGCCAGGAGTTTGAGACCAGCCTGGGCAACATGGTGAGACCCCTATCTCTACAAACATAAATAAATAAATAAATTAGCTGGGCTTAGTGGTGTTCATCTATAGTTCCAGCTACTCAGGAAGCTGAGGTGGGAGGATTAGGTGAGTCCATGTTTGCAGCATCAGAGGAAAGCAAATGGAATCACCCTTGGTTCTACTAATTACTGAGAGAGGAGTGTAAAAGCCTCCAACTACAATTGTGAATTTATTCATTTTTCCTTTTAATTTTATCAGTTTTGCTTTGTTTTTCAAAGCCCTGTTGTTAAACACTTATAAATCTAGAATTGTTATGTCTTCTTAGAGAATTAACTCTTTCCTGCTTTATCATTAGTTATTTTCTTTACTTTGAAGCATTTTTGTTTGATACTAACATAGCCACTCTAGCTCTCTTTTGATTTATGTTAGCATGGTATATCTTTTTCTATCCTTTTGCCTTTAACCTACTTATATCATTATATTTGAAGTGGGCTTCTTTTAGACAATATACAGTTGAGTCATTTAAAAAATTCTGGGCTGAGCATGGTGGCTCATGCCTGTAATCCCAGCACTTTGGGAAGCTGAGGTGGGCAGACTATTTGAGGTCGGGAGTTCAAGACCAGCCTGGTCAGCGTGGTGAAACACCGTCTCTACTGAAAATACAAAAATTAGCCGGGTGGCAGTGGCATGTGCCTGTAATCCCAGCTACTCGGGAGGCTGAGGCAGGAGAATTGCTTGAGCCTGGGAGGCGGAGGTTGCAGTGAGCTGAGATTGCACCACTGCACTCCAGCGTGGGTGACAGAGTGGGACCCTATCTAAAAAAAAAAAAATCATTCTGACAATCTGTGTTTTAACTGATGTGTTAAAACCATTCACTTAGATTCAGTGTGATTATTTATATTTTGGTTTACAATTATATTATTTGTTTTCTGCTTGTTCCCTCTGTTTTCTCTTTCTTGCTTTCTTCTGGGTTGTTTGAACAATTTTTGGTATTCTTTTAAATGTTATTGCATTTATATATATATTTACACACATTATGTGTATATATACATATATATATAACATTTTTTAGTGGTTGCTTTAGGTATGATAGCATACACATTTGACTTTTCATTACTTAAATCAATATTTTAGCACTTTAAGTGGGATTTAGAGATTTTACCACCATATATTTTCCTTAGTCTTTCTCCCCAGTTGCCTTGTGTCTCTACATACATGAAAAATTTCATTGGGCAGCACTATAACTTTTGCTTTCAACCAGAAAATAGGTTTTAAGAAACTCAAAGGAGAGAAATAGTCTATTATATTTAACCCAGATATTCAACATTTTTGTTGCTCTTTCTTTATTTCTGATGTCCCAAGTTTCTTTCTGGTGTCATTTCAGAGAAATGGTGACAGTGAATTATCTTAGTTTTTCTTTAACTGAGAATGTCTTTATTTCACCTTCATTCTTGAAGGATATTTTCATTGGATAGAGAATTATGGGTTGAAAGTTCTTTATTTAAACACTTTAAAAATATTGTTTCCCTTCCTGCTGTCTCATAATCTCTGATAAGAAAGCCACAGTCATGCAAATTGTTGATTCTCTGTAGTAATGTATCTTTCTTTGGTTTCTTGCAAGATTTTTGTCTTTGTCCTTTGTTTCAGCAGTTTGACTGCGTGTTGAATATGGGTTCTTTTATGTTTATTTATGTTTATTCTATTTGGGGTTTGCTGAGCTTCTTGATTCTATAGGTCTATGTCTTTGCCAAATTTGGGGAGTTTGCCAAATTTGAAGTTTTCTTCAAATATTTTTCTATACCACATTTTTCTCCCTCTCCTACTGGGACTTGGATGATGCAAATGTTAGACCTTTTGGTATTGTCCCACAGGTTCTTTAAAGGGTTGCTTTCCTGAGCTCCTCCTTTTCTGTCATCTCCCTGATGCATTATGATTCCTTGAGATTCTTGATCCTTTGGCCAAAAAGCTTATTTACCTTGTTCTGTGATGTACTTCCTGTGACCATGCCTGCACCGGGGCAGGGCAATGGGAAGACAGAGAGAGAGAAGAAAGAGTATCAAGGATTCATTCCACCTTCCTGGGAGCACAGCTCCTCTGACTGGAGAGGAAGTTTGCCCTCCCTCAGAGTTCTGGGGTCTTTCTGGCCCCTTCTCCTGCTGCTGCCACTATTACCAAGGATTGCTTGGAACTGGGGTGCAAGATAATGGAGAAAAGGAAAAGAGAAAAGTGGGAGGTCTCTGTACTCTCTGAACATTAGGAGATCTCTTTCCTGCACCTTAAGTCGGATCCAGAGGGTTTTCTCCTGGAGCCCCCTCTGTCCCCATAGATGCCCATATTGGGTTTTGGGCTGCATTGAGTTCAGGTTGAGGGATACCAGAGGAAAAAATACAGTAAACTCACTGCTACTTGGGTGGTATATTCAAATATATTATTCTTCTTCAGTCTGCCTGCGTTGATTTACTTTCAGAGTCTTCATATAGTTGCTCCATGCATTCTGTACAAAATTTATAGCTGCATGCATTGTGAGAGAGACAGACAGTGTGGAATATGTTTATTCCATCTTACCTAGAACTGGAGCTTCTTATTAATATCTTGATTGTGATTGCATTGAATTATAGATCAATTTGGGAAGAATTGACATTTTCACAGTATAGAGTCTGTTTACCTATCAAAAACTATATTCTTCCATTTATTTAGGTCTCCTTTAATTTCTCTTAGCAATGTTTTGTTGTTTTCAGTATCAATCTTGTATATCTTTTGTCAGATTTATCCGTAAGTGTTTCATATTTTCGATGCTTAATTGAAAGTGGTATTGTTCTTTTTATTTCAATTTCTGATTGTTTGTTGCTAGTATATAGAAACACAGCTAATTTTTGTATTTTGGCCCTGTATATTGCAACCTTCCTAAACTCACTTACTGATTCTACTAGATTTTATGTAGATTCCTTAGAATCATATATATATATGTGTGTGTGTCTGTGTGTGTGTGTGTATATATGTGATCATATTGTATATAAGTAAAGACAATTCAAATTCTGATCCCTTTAATTTCCTTTTCTTGTCTCATTGTACAGCACAGACTCTCCAATACAATGCTGAATAGAAACGGCAGAAGCAGACATCCTTGCCTCATTCCCAGTCTTAGGGAGAATGCATTCAGTCTTTCCCCATTAAGTATCACGCTAGTGATATCTTTGTAAATATCCTTTGTCAGACTTGAGGAAGTTCCTTTTCTTCTTAGTTTGCAAAGAATGTTTTTGTTTGTTTGTTTGTTTTTGGTTTCGGTTTTTTGAGACAGAGTCTTACTCTTTCACCCAGGCTGGAGTGCAGTGGTTCAATATCGGCTCACTGCAACCTCTGCCTTCCAGATTCAAGCAATTCTCATGCCTCAACCTCCTGAGTAGCTGGGATTACAAGTGTGTGCCAGCATGCCTGGCTAATTTTTATATTTTTAGTAAAGACAGAGGTCTAGGTGCGGTGACTCATGCCTGTAATCCCAGCACTTTGGGAGGCTGAGATGGGCGGATCACCTGAGGTTGGGAGTTCGAGACCAGCCTGACCAACATGGAGAAACCCCATCTCTACTAAAAATACAGAAAAATTAGCCGGGCATGGTGCTGTGTGCCTGTAATCCCAGCTACTCGGGAGGCTGAGGCAGGAGAACCACTTGAATCTGGGAGGAGGAGGTTGTGGTGAGCCGAGATCGCACGATTGCACTCCAGCACGGGCAACAAGAGCGAAACTGTGTCTCAAAAAAAAAAAAAAGATGGAGGTTTGTCATATTGGCCAGGCTGGTCTCGAACTCCTGACCTCAAGTGATCCACCTGCCTTGGCCTCCCAAAGTGCTGGGATTACAGGAGTGAGCCACCGCGCTGGCCCAATGCTACCATTTCAATCTTTGTTAGTGTCTGGCTTCATATTAGTAAGCCAGTGTAAAAGTAATCCAAACCTACTGATTAAAACCAAAGTTTGCTACTTTGCAGAATTGTGGTGAGGGAGAGATTTTTAGTTCTTTCATGATAAAATTATTATATTTTCCTTGTAAAACTTTGAGAAGAGCACTGAGGATGAAGCAAAAGGGTCTTGTTCCTCAGCCCCTTCAGCTCATTCCCCAGATGTAACCACTGTAAATAGGCTTTTGTGCCTGCTCTCAGAATCTTTATGTGTATGTAAACACCTCTGTGTGCATGTGTGTGGTGCCTATGCATGTATGTATGTCTGTGTGTTTTGTATGAATTGCAACATGCTATATATAATGTTTTGTAACTAGTTATTTTCTTTTGGTAACATTTGTTGCCATTTCGTTCTTTTTCTTTGTTTTTTTTTTCCCGATCAGTTTTCTCAGGTTGAATCTTGCCATTTTGCTACAAATAGATCTCCCTCTGTTTTAAAGGCTGCATAAAACACATTTACCAGGGTATACCACAACCTGGCAAAACTTTTCTGATGGACATTTGGCTTGCTTCCAGTCTTTTGGTTGTTGCAAATGAGGCGGAAATGAACACACTTGGGTAGGTATCTTTATGCTTTCCTAAGAATGTGTCTGAAAGATAAATTCCTACCTGAAGGTAGAATTGCTGAGTCAGAGCACTTTGGAGTTTGACTGACATTGTCAGATTGCCATCCCATGGCATGGGGCCAAGCTACGCTTATTTTTTTTAACATCCTGAGTGGCACTGGGTTTCAGTCTTTTCTATTTTAACTAATCTTATTGGTGAAGATGCTGTTTAATTCTTGTTCTTTGAGTTTAATGTTTCTTATTTTTAGTGTCTTTTGTAGAACTTTGACTCGTGGAAGCTTACCCCCTCCCCCAAATAACCACAAGTACAAAGGGTGGAGTAACTGCAAAACCATTAAGCATTTGTAAAATCACAGAATTTAACTTGTCTTAACTTTTACAGTACTGACCTAAACATATTTGAAAACCAAATTTAAAACTAAAAAATTTTGAAAATTCACTCTGTTTTTTTTGAGACAGAGTCTTGCTCTGTCGCCCAGGCTGAAGTGCAGTGGCGCAATCTCAGCCCAATGCAACCTCTGCCTCCTGGGTTCAAGCAATTCTCCTGCCTCAGCCTCCCGAGTAGCTGGGATTACAGGTGCGCACCACCATGCCAGGCTAATTTTTGTATTTTTTTTAGTAGAGAAGGGGTTTCGCCATGTTGGCCAGGCTGGTCTCAAACTCCTGACCTTGTGATCAGCCTGTCTCAGCCTCCCAAAGTGCTGGGATTACAGGTGTGAGCCACCATGCCTGGCCGAAAATTCACTCTTTAAAAAAATTATATCTTGGCCAGGCGCAGTGGCTTACGCCTGTAATCCCAGCACTTTGGGAGGCTGAGGCGGGTGGATTATAAGCTCAGGAGTTTGAGACCAGCCTGACCAACAGGGTGAAACCCTGCCTCTACTAAAAATACAAAAATTAGCATGGCATGGTGGCACATGCTTGTAATCCCAGCTACTTGGGAGGCTGAGGCAGGAGAATTGCTTGAACCCGGGAGGTGGAGGTTGCAGTGAGCTGAGATCATGCCACTGTACTCCAGCCTAGGTGACAGAGGGAAACTCCGTCTCAAAACAAACCAACCAACCATTGTATCTTCATCAGACAGAGACTCTAACCTTTCTAGAAAGGTCGGTTAGAAAGGTATAGTGCTTTTCAGATAAATGAATCTACCTTCTATAGAAAACTGAAAGAATAGAATCCCATTACATTTCGTTTTCTTTAAGAATACTTACCTTAGCTGGGAACAGTGCACACACCTGTAGTCTCAGCTACTCAGGAGGCTGAAGCAGGAAGATTGCTTGAGCTGAGGAGTTTAAGGTTGTAGTGTGCAATGGCTGTGCCTGTGAATAGCCACTATACCTCCAGCCTGGGCAACAAAGTGAGATCCCGTCTCTATAAAAAAAAATTAGTGCCTGGCACAGTGACTCAGGCCTGTAATCCCAGCACTTTGGGAGGCCGAGGTGGGTGGATCACGAAGTCAGGAGATTGAGACCATCTTAGCTAACATGGTGAAACCCCGTCTCTACTAAAAATACAAAAAATTGCTGGGCGTGGTGGCGGGTGCCTGAAGTCCCAGCTACTCAGGAGGCTGAGGCAGGAGAATGGCATGAGCCCGGGAGGCGGAGCTTGCAGTGAGCCGACATAGCGCCACTGCACTCCAGCCTGGGTGACAGAGCGAGACTCCGTCTCATAAAAAAAAAAGAAAAAAAAAAAAAAAAAAGAAAGCAAAGAAAAAAGCTTACTTTGAATGTTTTTAAGGTTAAAAAAAATGTTTGTAAGATGTTGCAAGTTCCGTAGAGAAACTTAATGACCAAATTTACATTTGTCAAAAAGGAAGTGCTTAGGAACAAACCTAACAAGAAACAAACCTAACAAGAAACAAGCAAGCCCTATATGGGTAAAACAATAACATTTAAAGGAAAGATACAAAAGAAAACAAATGGAATGATACATTGAATTACTCAAGAATGTAAACTCCATAAGAGCAAGTAATTGGTTAACTGCTGTATCCCCAGGACCCAGAACAGTGCTGGCGCATGGTAGGTGCTCAGTACATATATGTTGAGTGAATGAATGAATGTACTGGGATAGGAAGACAATATCATACAGATATCAATCGTTACCAAATTTATGTATAAATTGAATGCAATATCATTAAAAATCTCAACAGGATTTTTTATGGAACTAGACAAACATTCGGAAATTCTTAAGCAAGAGTAAATATGCTAAAATGCTGAAGACTATTTTTAAAAAGAATGAGGAAGGATAATTTATCTCGCCAGTAATGAAAACATATTAGAAAGTTATAGTGACTGTGATGATTAGGTATTGACATAGGAATAGATAGACTACTAGGAAGGTAGCGTAGAACAATCAGAAATACACACACATTTATGGTAAGTGACAAAACTAGTATCTGAATTCAGTGGAGACATGACAGATTATTCAATTAAAGGCATTGGGACAACTGATTATCTGTTTGGGAAAAAAAAAGAAAAAGATGGCTCCCCACCTCATACCATTCACACAAACAAAATTCCAGATGGATTTGATACCTAAGTGTAAAAACAAAGTGTTAAAGTATTATAAGGATATACAGGAAAATATGTTTATAATCTTGAAGAAAGGAAGAGCCCCTTAAAAAAAAAAAGCTGAAAGAGCAAAATCCAAAATAAATACATAAAACAAAAAGCAAAATCCATATAAAAAAATTGATAAATTTGACCACCTTGAAATTAAGACACTATAAAAAACATAAATGAAAAGCGATGTACTAAAAAGAAATTTGGAACATACATAACAACTGAAGGACTTTAGTGCTTACCCAGAATATAGAATACTTGTTACAAATCAATAAAAAGAGTGACAACACCATAGAAAAATTAACAAAACAAAACACAGGAAAGTTACAGAAGATATAATTCAAATAAAAATATGCTCAACCTCACTATTAACCAGATAAATAAAAGTTGAACCAATAATATGATTCCATTCTTTGCTCATGAGATTTTTACAAAGTTTGGAGGCTAGTTTAGCAATATGTATCTGTTAAGATTTTATTAGATACGGGGTCTTGCTCTGTCGCCCAGGCTGGAGTGCTCTGGTGTGATCATAGCTCACTGTAACCCTGAATTCCTGGGCTGAAGTGATCCTCCTGCCTCAACCTCCCAAGTCGTTGGGACTACAGGAGCATCACCGCGCCCAGCTAATTTTTTTTTTTTTTTTTTGTAGAGACAGAGTCTCATTATGTTGCTCAGGTTGATCCCAAACTCCTCGGCTCAAGTGATCCTCCCACCTCGGCTTCCCAAAATGTTGGGATTATAGGTGTGAGCTACTGTGCCAGGATGTAAATTTTTTTTTTTTTTTTTTTTTTTGAGATGGAGTCTCACACTATCACCCAAGCTGGAGTGCAGTGGTGCCATCTTAGCTCACTGCAACCTCTGCCTCCCGAGTTCAAGCGATTCTCGTGCCTCAGCCTCCCAAGGAAGCTGGGAGTACAGGTGTGCACCACCACACCTGGCTAATTTTTGTATTTTTAGTAGAGATGGGGTTTCATCATGTTGGCCAGGCTGGTCTCGAACTCCTGACCTCAGGTGATCTGCCCACCTAAGCCTCCCAAAGTGCTGGGATTATAGAAGTGAGCCACAGCACCCAATGTTTTTATTTTTATTTTTATTTTTGAGACAGAGTCTCGCTCTGTCACCCAGGCTGGAGTGCAATCATGCAATCTCAGCTCACTGCAGCCTCTACCTCCCAGATTCAAATGATTTTCCCACCTCAGCCCCATGAGTAGCTGGGACTACAGGCATGCACCACCATGCCCGGCTAATTTTTGTATTTTTTGTGGAGACGGGGTTTCACCATGTTGGCCAGGCTGGTCTTGAACTCCTGACCTCAGGTGATCTGCCCGCCTTGGCCTCCCAAAGTGCTGGGGTTACAGGCATGAGCCACTGCATCTGGCCTTAAAAATTGTAAATGAACAAAACCTGTGGTCCACTTCTTCATTTTTACCACGGAGAACACTTGTATGTATATACAACAAGGCCTCTCAAGGCATTGTTTTTGTTTGTTTGTTTGTTTGTTTGTTTGGTTTTTTTTTTTTTTTTTGAGATGGAGTTTCGCTCTTTGTTGTCCAGGCTGGAGTGCAGTGGCAGTGGTGTGATCTCAGCTCACTTCAACCTCCGCCTCCCGGGTTCAAGCGATTCTCCTGTCTCAGCCTCCCAAGTAGCTGGGATTACAGGTGCCCACCACCATGCCTGGCTAATTTTTTAATTTTTAGTAGAGACTGGGTTTCACCATGTTGGCCAGGCTGGTCTCCAACTCCTGACCTCAGGCAATTTGCCCATCTTGGCCTCCCAAAGCGTTGGGATTACAGGCATGAGCCACCTGTATGGGATTACAGGCATGAGTGCCTGGCTGAGGGATTGTTTTTAATAGTGAAAAAAAATGTTAAAATATCAGCTTCCATTAATAGAGGAATGGTCACAAAATGGAGAGACAGGCCAACTAAAGAATACCATGTAAGTTAAAAAAGTGTGATCCTACTCAGGAGGTTGAGTCAGGAGGGTGGCTTGAGTCCAAGAGTTCCAGGCTGCAGTGTGCCAGTGCACTCCAGCCTGGGCAGCAGAGTGAGGCCCTGTCTCTAAAAAATACCAAAAACCAAAAAACTTAAAAAAAAAAAAAAGGTGAGATCACGCTCTAAGTGATACGTGATAGATCTAAAGATGTACTGAGTAAAAGAAACACATTGCAGAACAATATGTATAATGGGATATCATTTATGGAGAAAAACCAGGAAACAGAATATTTCTCACAGATCCATAAAAATGAATGAATGTAAAGTATTACTAAAAGATTTGGAAGGTCAAATACAAAAATGTCAACAGTGTTTGCATGTGAAGAGTGGAGGAAGGGGACTGGAACTGATGATGATGCAATAACCTAATCTAAAAGGAGCTTTAGCTTGGTCTGTAATTTTAAATTCCATTCCAAATATATCCAGGTATTACCTCTAGAATTCAAAATTAATTAAAACAGTTGTAAAGAGAGATAAAACAAGATCTATGGGCTGAGTAAAACTGGTTTGTCTAAGCAGCCGCTGCCTCTGCCATCTCCCCAGCTTCCATAGCCTTCTGGGGGTGCCTCTTTCTCTCCAACCACACACAGGAAATCAGGCTGAAATCCCAACTGAATTATTTCCTAAACAGCATTAAGAAACAACATGCTGTTTTGCAAGCAGTAGCAGAGAGGGCCCGTTATCCCACCAGCAGTTGGGCTTCACCCTGGGGGTGGGGATATTTGGGAACTCTAAGTGGGCAGAAGAGACGGCAGTGGGGTGTGAGTGTGTTGGAGGCGGGGAGCTCTCTCAAATGACTATAGTCTTGAGATGTAGCAGTCCCAGCAGTGCCCTCCAGAGGCTACCCCACATGGGGGAAGCCCAGGAAGGGGAGCTGGCGGGTAACTCACATGGGACAAAGCTTATTTGAAATCCCTCCCACCCCCTTGAGCTGCATTCCCCTGGTTACTCTGCATGCTGAGAAGTGCTTTGAGCCTCAAACACACCTGGCCCGACAAATAGGGCCTAGATGAGGGAACGACAGAGGTGCAGACAGGAGAGGCTGACCACCTTGGGATAACCTCAGGTGGGTCATTATTAATTGGTTGGAAACATGTCAAGTCATAGAACATCTCTAGCCCTGGCACACACATGTGCATCCCCAGACCCACCCCTGGGCCAAAGACAGGGGCTTTGGGGAATCCACATCTTGGGAGTGCTCTCACCTCTATGTGGGTGGAGCACTCAGGGAGTTTAAACGTCATTCTTGGAAAAGTATTTTCAAACACTCCTGGCCTGATTGCTGCCTGTGAGGAACCAGAGCAAGCCTCTTAACAGGTGAATCGCTGACATGCTGCCTGCCAGGTCTCCGTGTCTGGGCCTGCCTTTCCAGCGCACTGTCCACACTGCAACCAGAGCGGGTGAGCTCTCTAAAGTAACTTGGACCATGCACTTCCGCTTCACAGACCTCATGACTCCCTGGGGCTTCGGGACAATAATTTCTCAGTAGGTCTGCGAGAATGTTGCATCCTGGGCCTCTGCTTGGCCCACCAGCCTCACCCTGTCCACCCTCTCCCTGTGTCGGAACTGAGTGAAGCCGACAGTGTCATTCTCTGGGCCCAGAATGCTCTTCCTCTGTGTCTACTTGGTCAGCTTTGAGACATTCTTCAAGACAGTCTCCAGAATCAATTCCTCAAGAAAGCCTTCATTGACCTCCCCCAGTTGATCCAAGTGCTGCTCTTCGCTGCTCCCTAAGGTCCCTGCATTGGTTCTGGGGGTGCCATTTGTTTGCCTTTCTGCTCCCCTCTGTGAGCTCCTTGAGGATAAGGCTCATGCTTTGCTCAGTGGAGAATGCCCAATGCCCAGCGCAGCACCTGACAAGGGCTCAGTAAATACTTGTTGAAGGAATCATTGAATGACAAGGGCTCAGTAAATACTTGTTGAAGAAATCATTGAATGAAAGGTCAGGAACAGGTGTCCAGAGGCTACTGGGTAAAGAGCACTGGTTTGGAAGTCAGGAGACTGGGCATGGAGATTATTCTGAACTGTGTCACACTGCTGACCTTGGTCAAGTCGTTTCCTTCCCTGGGCTCCTTCTTTCTCAGCTCTACAATAAGGGGCTTGCATTAAATGTCTCTCCCCTGTTGAGCCTTGACAATTCCCTTAAAAGAGCAAAAGGACACTCAAGCATACTCAAGGTTGACAAGGGTGACAGGGGACAGGTGCTCTCATGCATGGCTGATGGGAGGATGAGGTAAAATCTTCAGCAGGCCATTTGACTATCAATATTAAAAAGCCCTAAAACACACATACCCAAATACGCAGGAATTTTACTTCTTGCCTAAGGAAATAATTGATGATGTGGCGAGAGATTTAACTCCATGGATGCTTATCCTAGTACTACTTATAATAATGAAAATCAGAAACAACTCTAAGTATCTAATGAGATAGAATTAGTTAATAAATCATATAAAATAGTTATATGAAATATTATACAGACATAAAAATGAAGTAAACCTGTATTTATTGACACAGGGAGATGCCCAGACTAAAATTGTTAAGTACCGAAAGTAGATGGTAAAACAATATTTAAAGTTCTTCTTATCAATATTTAAAAATATATATTATGTTTACATATAGGATATCAAATTCTTAAATGAGGTATTGGTGAGTGGTGGGATTATGGGCAATTATTTTCCTTCCTATTGTTTATTTATGTGAAGACAATGATAAACCTTGAAAGAAAAAAGTACCCACAATCTCACTTGATGATGAGTAATTTTGATTTATTTTTATTTTTGCATACTTGTGTTCTCAAACTTTTCTTCAATGAAAATTATATTACTTAAACGATTGAAAAATCATTTCCAAAAGCCTCTAAAATTCTAGAGCCTGATTCACAAAGAGCCACTCGACCAACTTCACACACAGCAAGTCACTGGCAGGGCAAAAGCTTGGTTCCCCTTCTCAGCAGGGGACAGAATCCCTGGACACACTGGGAAGATATTCTGGGTGTTGCTGTCCCTTGTCCCTTGGCCAAGAGGTGGTCTGGGCATAGAAGACAAGAGTGGGCCGGGCGCGGTGGCTCACGCCTGTAATCCCAACAGTGGGTGGATCAGGAGGAGGTCAGGAGTTTGAGACCAGCCTGGCCAACATGTTGAAACCCCATCTCTACTAAAAATACAAAATATTAGCCGGGCATGGTGGCGGGCGCCTGTAATCCCAGCTACTTGGGAGACTGAGGCAGGAGAATTGCTTGAACCCAGGAGGCAGAGGTTGCAGTGAGCCGAGATTGCACCACTGTACTCCAGCTCCGCCAACAGTGAGACCCTGTCTCAAAAAAAAAAAAAAAAAAGAGTGGGTGGCAGGAAGGTGGCTGAAGGTAGGAGGGGGAACCTAAATGGGACATGGGAGGCATGGTTGGCACGAGCTCAGCCTGACCAGGGCCCAGAGAGGTAGACTGATTCATTCAAAAGTCGTAGTACTTTTCCTGCTGAGATTGGTGGCCCTTTTGCTGGGCTTTCTCAAGCAAGAAATATCCTCTTCTGTTTCAGAATTATTCTGAATCATTAACCCAAGTCCTCCCAACTGCACTGATCCTGTCCCAGAGAGGCCCTGGGCTGCATCACCTAACTGATCACTAACCACAACCAGTTCTGCTCTCTCCTGGTTCCTGAAATCCAGGAGCAGATGGTGGTGGGGAGGAGGAGTTTGGAGACAGCCCTCTACCAGAAACCAAGAAGAAAGGGGAGTGAGGAGGGATAGAGGAAGTTATCTTGGTGCTGCGCCCACAGTCCCCAGGGTCCTCCTTCCTGTGAAGCCCAACGGTCTCCAGCCAGATTTCCTGTCCCCTTAGCCCCACCAAGAACCAGAGGCTGCCCATCGGGTGGCTGTTGGATGCAGGTTACTGTTGGAGTGGGGGATGGCCACCTGAGGCCAATTGGGTCATCTTTACTCCAGGTCTCCCTTTCATCCTCCTGTCTTCCCTGGGGGCACTCTATTCCCTGCAATTCCTTGGGCTACCAGTTCCTGACTTTTGTTCCTTTCAAAGGAACCCTGGATAACCAGTGTAACCAGAATTTCAGAGGGGTTAGTTGTGCGTATCCCCTGGGGACAGCACTGGTATAGGCACACAATGGTGAGCTGAGAAATCTTGGGCTGGTAGTGCTAAATTCAAAGGCTGGGGACAGGCTGGGGCCAGTGGCTCATGCCTGTAATCCCAGCACTTTGGGAGGCTGAGGCGGGTGGATCACTTGAGGTCAGGAGTTCAAGACCAGCCTGGCCAACATGGTGAAACCCTGTATCTACTAAAAATACAAAAATTAGCTTCTTGCCTAAGGAAAAATACAAAAATTACTTCTTGCCTAAGGAAATAATTGATGATGTGGCTAGAGGCTAGGGCGTGGTGGCGGGCACCTGTAATCCCAGCTACTCGGGAGGCTGAGGCAGAAGAATCGCTTGAACCATTGCACATCAGCCTAGGCAACAGAGCAAGATAACATCTCAAAAAAAAAAAAAAAAAGGCTGGGGACAATGCTGGCCCCTCCTTTCCTGCCCCTTCCCCCCATTTCAGGGGCCCCTCTGTGTGTACCTTCCAACCCCAGTGGGGGAGGAGAAAGAGTTCAGTCTCCAGGATCAGACCTTCCTCTGCCTCACCCCACCCCCAGCTTAGAGGACATAAAAGTGCAGATTGAGCTAAGAGGAGCTGACAATATCAGGTGAGCTGTGGAGGTGGGGTCCTTGGAAGCTGGATGACAGCAGCTGGCAAGGGGATAAAAGAGCAGTGAGCCCCTCCCTCAAGGAGGTCTGGCTTTATCCATAGACAGGGCCCTCTGAGGTGGGGCTGAGGTACAAAGGGGGATTGAGCAGCCCAGGAGAAGAGAGATGGGGGTTCCCTTCTTCTCTTCTCTCAGATGCATGGTGGACTTAGGACCTTGCTGGGCTGGGGGTCTCACTGCAAAGATGAAGCTGCTTCTGGCCCTAGCAGGGCTCCTGGCCATTCTGGCCACGCCCCAGCCCTCTGAAGGTGCTGCTCCAGGTAACAGTTCCCAAGGTGGGAGAAGATGGTGTGTTGGGGTGGTTGTGTTCCAGAGACCCCTTTTCTCAGAGCAGGCCTTCCTAGCTCTGGGGCCTGATAGGGGGTTGGGGCCCATTCCTGACTTTGTGATCCCTGCTCTGGGCAGCTGTCCTGGGGGAGGTGGACACCTCGTTGGTGCTGAGCTGCATGCAGGAGGCCAAGCAGCTGGTGGACAAGGCCTACAAGGAGCGGCGGGCAAGGTGGGGCACGAGGCACTGCCCAGCTCTGGGCAAGGATGTCCCAGGCCTTTCAGAGAAGCAGCAGGCAGCAGGGAGCTTGAAGGTGGGAGAGGGGGACTATGGGGACCCATGTGGACTCCCTTTCTGTCTGTCTGTCCCTGTGTTTCTGGATGGGAGAACAGCTTAAAAGCCATCCTTCCCAAAGCCTTGCCTCTGTCTGGACACCCAGGTCCACATCCTTTTTATAAAAGGAAGCCTTCCTCCCACCCGTGGGCCTGCCTGCATGGTCCTGCATGTCTGCCCCTGGGCTGGGGCTCTGCTGGGTGGGTCTGCATCCCTTCTCTGGCCCTCACTCCTCCTTTCTCCAAGCAGCATCAAGCAGCGGCTTCGCAGTGGCTCAGCCAGCCCCATGGAACTCCTATCCTACTTCAAGCAGCCGGTGGCAGCCACCAGGACGGCGGTGAGGGCGGCTGACTACCTGCACGTGGCTCTAGACCTGCTGGAGAGGAAGCTGCGGTCCCTGTGGCGAAGGCCATTCAATGTCACTGGTACTGTTGCCCATCACACCCCAGGTCCCTGCCCCACTAGTGACTCCTCCTAGGGACCCCAGCCGTCTCTCAGTGATCCCCTCAACTTCTTTCTCCAGGGAGTCTCAGGAGTCTCCAGGGCTCCTCAGCCTCAGGTTGCCTGGGATAGGAAGTGAGGCGGCTCAGCTCCCCCATTGTTCTTTCCCCCGGCAGATGTGCTGACGCCCGCCCAGCTGAATGTGTTGTCCAAGTCAAGCGGCTGCGCCTACCAGGACGTAGGGGTGACTTGCCCGGAGCAGGACAAATACCGCACCATCACCGGGATGTGCAACAACAGGTGCGGCTGGCTGGGGGTGGCTGAAGGAACCGAGCTCAGAGAGGCGTCCCGGACGCCACAAGCCTCCCGGTGTCAGCGCCCTGTCCTCCCCTTGCAGACGCAGCCCCACGCTGGGGGCCTCCAACCGTGCCTTTGTGCGCTGGCTGCCGGCGGAGTATGAGGACGGCTTCTCTCTTCCCTACGGCTGGACGCCCGGGGTCAAGCGCAACGGCTTCCCGGTGGCTCTGGTGAGCGCCGGCGGGCAGAGGGGGCAAGGCCCGGCCACGCAGTGCGCGGACCCAGGCGCCAGCTGATCTCCGTGTCCCGCAGGCTCGCGCGGTCTCCAACGAGATCGTGCGCTTCCCCACTGATCAGCTGACTCCGGACCAGGAGCGCTCACTCATGTTCATGCAATGGGGCCAGCTGTTGGACCACGACCTCGACTTCACCCCTGAGCCGGCCGCCCGGGCCTCCTTCGTCACTGGCGTCAACTGCGAGACCAGCTGCGTTCAGCAGCCGCCCTGCTTCCCGCTCAAGGTGGCCCTGCTTCCCGCCCACTGCCTGGGTTGGGAGAGGGGAGATTGTTTCTGGAAGGGGCCATCTCCCTTCTGTGCCCAGGTTTCCTTTCCCAGACGCTGAGGAAGGCTGGCCCTGCCTCCCTTGTGTCCACAGCACTGGCTGCTCAGCTATGACCTGTCTCCTTCCTGCGCCTGGGCTCAGCCAGCTGGCAGCCAGGGCCGTCCATTTGCTCACTGCCTCTGGCAGGCCAAGGGAGAGAGGGTTGTTCCTCCTTGGCTGACAGGAGTCCTGTTGGTGGAATCACTGGCTCTTTGTTAGGTTGGGAGAGGGTTCTGGGAGGAGACCTTCTCAGTGCCCCCCAAGCCTCCATGCTCAGTCCTGTTTCCGCCCCACTGAGAGGGCAGCCCCAACCCCCATCACACAGAAAGAGAGAGCCTGGGGGTCTGGTGGGTGCCGTGGGACAGGGCTGGGAGTGGGCAGGGTGGTCGAGGCACTGCTGAGTAGGGAAGGAGGAGGAGAGATAGGAGAGAGCGCCTGAGAGAGGGAGAGACAGACAGGAGAATGTCAGGGCCAGAGGGAGAGCAGGCACAGCAGAGAGAAGGGGAGAGAGACGGGCGACGCTTTAGTGAGGAGGGATCCGAGGCCTGGCGGTGCCCAGACCCAGGGGTTGCCCAGGTTCCCAGTTCAGTGTTCTGCTCATTAACCCTGCACCTCAGAGGCTGTTGCTGATGGCGCCCTAGGCAGCGATCCCTTTCGGGCCTCCGGAGGCCTCTCTGCAGGTTGAGGGTACCAGAGGTCCTGAGGGCAGGGGGAGATCCAGTTCTGCCTGGGCACCTTCCTTGCCCTCGGTGAGCCAGTCTAGCCTCTCTCTGTGCCTCAGATCCCGCCCAATGACCCCCGCATCAAGAACCAAGCCGACTGCATCCCATTCTTCCGCTCCTGCCCGGCTTGCCCCGGGAGCAACATCACCATCCGCAACCAGATCAACGCGCTCACTTCCTTCGTGGACGCCAGCATGGTGTACGGCAGCGAGGAGCCCCTGGCCAGGAACCTGCGCAACATGTCCAACCAGCTGGGGCTGCTGGCCGTCAACCAACGCTTCCAAGACAACGGCCGGGCCCTGCTGCCCTTTGACAACCTGCACGATGACCCCTGTCTCCTCACCAACCGCTCAGCGCGCATCCCCTGCTTCCTGGCAGGTCAGCTTTGGGGTGGGGACCAGAGGTGGCATAGGAGATGTTCCCTGTTGGAGCCACAGTGAGTCTGTTTGTGAGCAGCTTGTGGGTTTGTACTTAGAGAGACTGTCCTCACCAGCCATTACTATCAACTTCATGATATTAATCCAGTTGCCTTGGTAACAAGTCAGATGGAGCCAGAAAAGCAGAAAAGCAAACAACCTCTCCAACCCTAAGATGGAGACCCAGGCATGGCTGAGGAGCCTCTGTCCATCAGTCCATTGCTTTCTCTGTCCCTCTTTTCCCTTCTGGACTCTGGAAGACAAGAGAGTCAAATCCCTCAGGGGCAGGGAACTAAAGGACAGAGAACGCTGTGGTGCCCTCACCCTCTAGAGCGACACTATCCAATGTGGTAGCCACTAGCTGCATGTGGCTATTTTAATTTTAGTTATTTTAAATTAAATAAACCCAGTTTCTCAGCGGTGCTAACCACATTTCAAATGCTCAATTGCCTTACAGTCTAGTGGCTCCCCCTATTGGGTGGCACAGATGTAAAATATTTTCATCATCTCGGAAGGTTGAGTTGGACCACACTGCTCCAAAATATCCCCTCCTGCGCATCTTAATTACCCATAATAAGAGATGATGGGATTTTAAATGTAAACAATTGGCAGTTTTGGAGACACAATTGGGGCAGTGATGGCAGCCATGACCAGACATTTTCCAGTGTTTTTTTTTTTTTCTAAGACGGAATCTCACTCTGTCACCCAGGCTGGAGTACAGTGGCACAGTCTCGGCTCACTGCAACCTCTGCCAACTGGGTTTAAGTGATTCTTCTGCCTCAGCCTCCTGAGTAGCTGGGACTACAGGCGCCTGCCACCACGCTTGGCTAATTTTTTGTATTTTTAGTAGAGATGGTGTTTTACCATGTTGGCCAGGCTGGTCTCAAACTCCTGACCTCATGATCTGCCCACCTTAACCTCCCAAAGTGCTGGGATTACAGGTGTGAGCCACCGCACGCAGCCATTTTCCAGTGTTTTTAAATGTAAACCCAATAGTGGACCTCAGGCCCTTTCCTCTGGCCTCCCTCTGCCTCCTCCTGATGGTTCCTGCTGGTCTCTCCCTGGCTGGGACCCTGGGAGGAGGATCCAGGTCGGACTTTCTGCAAGAGATGCCCGACCTCTTCTGGGCTAGTTAGGCAAGGGCAGCCCTCCTTAGCCAGACTCAGCTGCCCCCAGCCTGGCTTTGATGAGCCCCATGTCCCAAGCCTGGGTCATTATGACCTCTAGCTGTTCATGGATGGAGATGCTGCTCTCAGAGAATTTCCTTTCCACCAGCTTCTAGAGCTGGCAAGGACTGACCCTAGTGTCCTGACCCTAGCCCTCTGGCCCCTGCAGAGAAGGGTTCTGGGAGGACTCGGGGAACCAGGGGGGATCTGCTTAGTTTTCTTGAACAGTCTCAGGTGTGGACTCCACATATCTCATGTCCTAGCCCCCTCCCCTGGGGCAGGCTGCATGATTGGCATGTAGTAAAGGGCAGGGCTGACAACTCTGTTCAAATGGTAGTGGCTTTCTGGAGTCCTGTGTTGAGAAGGATTCTGAGGTTGCATCCAATTTTAGCAGGAAAGAGTGCTGTGATCGTTAGCTGCATCAGACATGGGCATGGATGTAGGCTGTGCCAACACGCATGCTTCTTCCCAGACACTCCTTGGAATCAAGAGAATCAATGAACCAAGCAGTGTTCATAAGTCTCGTACTTTGTACCAGGCACTCTGTTAAGCCCCATGTATCCATATGTGTGCTAGGAGGGAGGGTAAAATATAAAAAGGCACAAGCCTTGGTCCTGGGCTCAAGGAGCTCCTGGTTTCAGGTACAGGAAAGTGGCATGTCATGTGTTGGAAGTGATACCTATTGAATGAGCATCCCCAACCAGCAGCAGCCCTGAGCTGAGGCAGAAGCTATCATTGTGGACTGGGGCATCAGGGCAGGCCTCCTAGAGGAGTGTAAATTGGGGATGGTTTGAAAAGATGGATGGGGAGGAGGGGTGAGTAGGAGGCATTTCAGGCCTTGGCTGGGGAGGGGGTTTCAGTGGAGCAAATCTTTTCTGGGATGGAGGCCTTAAGAATGACAGTGGCTTTTGCCTCCCCAAGGGGACACCCGTTCTAGTGAGATGCCCGAGCTCACCTCCATGCACACCCTCTTACTTCGGGAGCACAACCGGCTGGCCACAGAGCTCAAGATCCTGAACCCTAGGTGGGATGGGGAGAGGCTCTACCAGGAAGCCCGGAAGATTGTGGGGGCCATGGTCCAGGTAGGCCTTCTTGAACACCGGGCACACGGGATCCAGATGTGTCCCTGCAACATCCTAGCTGTGTGACCTTGGGCAATTTCCTAACGCTCCTGAGCCTTGCCTTCTTCATCCATGAGGCTGTAAGGATTATAATACATATATGAAAACACCTTTCAGATAGTAAGTGCTTGACAAAGCCTCCTTCCCTTCCCTCTCCTTCTTCGCAGGTTTGCTCCCTGCAGTCTTCTTTCCTGTGGGTCTGTTATTGGTGTTGGGAGGGTTGAATGTTTGGTTTAGTGCCCGAGTAGCTGTTCAGTAAATTCTTCTTCCCTCCATCTCACTGTTGCTCTTAGCTCCTTTACCCACTCACCTCTTCTTTTTAAAATTAAAAAAATTATAGGGCTGGGCGCGGTGGCTCATGCCTGTAATCCCAGCACTTTGGGAGGCGGAGGCGGGTGGATCACGAGGTCAGGAGATCAAGACCATGCTGGCTAACACGGTGAAACCCCATCTCTACTAAAAATACAAAAATTAGCCGGGCGTGGTGGCGGGCACCTGTAGTCCCAGCTACTTGGGGGGCTGAGGCAGGAGAATGGTGTGAACCCAGGAGGCAGAGCTTACAGTGAGCTGAGATGGCGCCGCTGCACTCCAGCCTGGGTGACAGAGCGAGACTCCATCTCAAAATAAATAAATAAATAAAATAAAATTTAAAAATTATTATTATTATTTTATTTTTATTTTTTGATACAGGGTCTTAACCCTGTTGCCCAGGCTGGAGTGCAGTGGTGCGATCTTGGCTCACTGCAACCTCCACCTTTCAGGCTCAAGCCATTCTCCCATCTCAGCCTTCTGAGTAGCTGGGATTTCAAGCACGGGCCACCATGCCCGGCTAATTTTTGTATTTTTTGTAGAGACGGGGTTTCGCCACGTTACCCAGTGTGGTCTCAAACTCCTGGGCTCAAGTAATCCGCCCTCCTCAACCTCCCAAATCCCTGGGATTACAGGCACGAGTCACTGTGTTCAGCCCACTCACCTCTTCTTTTTGGCTCTGTCATAATCCACCCAATGTCCTTAGCCTCATTTACCCCTGGGGCAATGTTCCTGGTTCTGTCTCTCAACATCTGGTGCTTCATTGCCCCCACCCTCTCCCTCAGAGGCAGATGCAGACACACACACACACTCACACACACACACACACACACACACACTCCTAGATTCTGGAGGAGAGAGTTTTCGGTGCTAAGGGTGAGTTTTTGATTTGCACTAAGAACTCAAGTGAAATTCATTTACACTCCAAAATAACTTCTAGACTCTAGAATGTAGAGTGAGACTATTCCATGTCTTCACTTTTTACAGGGAAAATCATGCCAGAATGGCCCTTCGTTCCTTCCTGCCTCCCTGCTTTCCACAAACCTAAACTGAGCCCTACTGTGGGCAGGCACTTGGTGGGCACTGTGAAGAATTTCAACAACTTCAATTTCCCTTGCTCTCAAGGACTTTATAAGATAGTTGCAGAAATGAGACATTAATAACTTGAGGACAAGGAAGTTATCACAATGACTAAAAAAGTGATTTGCTATTTAGTCCTCTAAGGCAGAGGGCAATATAATTATCCTTAATGTACATTTGAGGAACTCAGGCTCAGAGAGGTTAATAATTGGTCCAAGGTCACCCAGCCAGCAAGCAGTAGAACTCTATTTATGCCTCTCAGTGCCACTCTGTTAGGCCCAGGTCCGGTATTGTGGGAGGCTATTCCCTGACCATAGAGGGATGGGAGGGGTCCCCAAAGCCAAGAGCAGGCAGAGACTCTGGCCCTCCTGTGCTGCCAGGCAGCATTTGCTGTGGAGGAGTGGGTGGAGAGGCCATTCCAAATGACTTGTCTTTAGATCATCACTTACCGGGACTACCTGCCCCTGGTGCTGGGGCCAACGGCCATGAGGAAGTACCTGCCCACGTACCGTTCCTACAATGACTCAGTGGACCCACGCATCGCCAACGTCTTCACCAATGCCTTCCGCTATGGCCACACCCTCATCCAACCCTTCATGTTCCGCCTGGACAATCGGTACCAGCCCATGGAACCCAACCCCCGTGTCCCCCTCAGCAGGGTCTTTTTTGCCTCCTGGAGGGTCGTGCTGGAAGGTAAGCAGGACCTAGGCCAGGAGCGAGTGGGCTGACAGCTAAAGGTGGGGTAGGGATCACCTTGGCTCTAGGGAGCTAGGGTGGGGAGCAGTCTGCTTTCCTCCCATCTTGGAGATCTGGTCTGACTCTCTAGCCTCAGTTCCTCTGACTCTGTTTCCATATCTGATAATAAACAGTGGGGTGGGGATGGCCCTCAGAGGGAACTGGCTACTTCCTATGTGTTGTGGCTCGCTGTGACCCAGGAAGCCAGGGCCTGGGAGCATCCCAATCTTGCAAGTCTGAATGGCATAATCTCCTGAGACCTATATGTCCCTGGGGTCATGTAGTGACCGGTGAGGACCTGCTCACTGGGGCCACCACCTTGGCACCAGGCACTGCTTGTGCCCAGCCCTCTTCTCGAATCCTCCTGACCCTACCTGGACTTGTCCCTGACTCCAATCTGAGCTCTGATACTGAGCCAGATACTTCCCCTGACCTGGCTCCTCTGGTCCCCAGGTGGCATTGACCCCATCCTCCGGGGCCTCATGGCCACCCCTGCCAAGCTGAATCGTCAGAACCAAATTGCAGTGGATGAGATCCGGGAGCGATTGTTTGAGCAGGTCATGAGGATTGGGCTGGACCTGCCTGCTCTGAACATGCAGCGCAGCAGGGACCACGGCCTCCCAGGTGAGGGGCTGCAGGAGTCTCCCCTGATGCTCACCTCCCCTGAGCTGCCTCCTAGGTAGCCCATCACCCCCCTTCCCACTCTAGGGTCCCTGCCCTCTCCAAAGCATATTAGAGGCACTTTGCTCTCAGGAAGTAGCCTGAGGCCAGGCCCCTGCCTTTTCCCGGACCCACCTGATAAATTTCCAGCTCCTCTCAACCTCCTTTGCATGCTGTAATTCTCATATTAGGGGCATCATCATCATAATGATAACCCACAGTCTGAAAATCTGTCTCTGTCATCATTCCATTTTGCTTCATTGTACGTTAACTCTGGGGGTAGAGATTATTGTTGCCTTCATTTTACTGATGAGGAAACTGAGGCTTGATGAGATTCAGAACCTGGCCAGGTTCTCTAGCCAAGTCATTGGCAAAGCTGAAATTTGAAGCCAGATTAGCCTAACCTCAAAGCCTGTGCCTATGTTATGGAGTAGCCCATGTGGCTGAGGCTTCTAGACACATTTCACCTCTCATGGGTCAGAGACAGACACATCGGGCTGCTCTGGAGGGGGACAAGGAGATGTCCCTATTCTTGGACCCAGCAGGAACTGTGGCAGTTTAGGGTTTGCCTTATGGTAGGAGGGCAAGAGAAAGACAGAGAGGGTCCCAGAGAGGCCCAGTTGTGCCCCTTGGTCTAAGCCAAAGGTACAGGGTTCCTTGAGGTGAGTTCCTTTCCTCCCTCTATGACCTTGGTTGTGTTGGGAAGGTGGGTTTTCTGGGCTGCTGGCGATATGTGAATCTTCCCTGCTGTCTCCAGTGACCTCCCCACCTTGAAGCAGAGGGACCTACCCATAGCCACCTGTCCCCTCCCCCATGCAGGATACAATGCCTGGAGGCGCTTCTGTGGGCTCCCGCAGCCTGAAACTGTGGGCCAGCTGGGCACGGTGCTGAGGAACCTGAAATTGGCGAGGAAACTGATGGAGCAGTATGGCACGCCCAACAACATCGACATCTGGATGGGCGGCGTGTCCGAGCCTCTGAAGCGCAAAGGCCGCGTGGGCCCACTCCTCGCCTGCATCATCGGTACCCAGTTCAGGAAGCTCCGGGATGGTGATCGGTGAGGAGGGGCAGGCGTCGTGGGCCGCTGGGTGGTTGTGGGCCCCTCCTTGACTCTCTTGGAGCCCAAATTTCCTCCCGTCAGTTGAAGGACTGGAGGGAGTCAGTAATTTTCCAGTGTGTTCCAGGAATCCTCCAGATGCCCTGGAGTGCCCCTAATGTACCCTGAACCTGTTGGGGGTGCAGCAAGGAGAGACCTGGACCCCTGGTTGTAAAGGGAGGAATATAGAAAAATGCCACCCTTAGCTACTTCTTCCCGTGGGTTTCACTGTGCCACCATGTGGGTGTCAGTCACCAGTGGGCAGTCCCCTCCCAGCTTTCCCACAGCTCCCCTTAGTGTCATTTCCTCGTGGTCCTGACGTCTTCATGTCTAGTTCTTGCTTAGCCTGTATTGCACCTTTGGGAAAATTAGAAAAAGGTGCCCCTCTCTGGGTGGGCGAATTATAAACCACCCCCAAGATTCTCTTCCACTCCTGTGGATGCAGCTCCTGGCCAGGGCACAGGGCTTCAGGAGTGTGTGTGGGCCCGGGTCCCCCTCCAGCATGGTGCCCTGGAGGCCGCCGGGCTAGGGGTAAGGGAAAGGCCACTGGGCAGCTGTGCTTTACTCTGCACGATGAGTGGAGCATCACTTGTGTGAAAGCCCCTGGGCTGCCCAAGGGCCTGGGGCCCTCCTGTGCTTCCAGGTGGCATTTGTTGTGGCTTTGTTATATCCTGGGAGCAGCACAAGCCCATCGATGCCCTGCCAGCCCAGAATATCCTTGGGCACAGTGTCCATGGGTGTTCCCCATGCAGGTTTTGGTGGGAGAACGAGGGTGTGTTCAGCATGCAGCAGCGACAGGCCCTGGCCCAGATCTCATTGCCCCGGATCATCTGCGACAACACAGGCATCACCACCGTGTCTAAGAACAACATCTTCATGTCCAACTCATATCCCCGGGACTTTGTCAACTGCAGTACACTTCCTGCATTGAACCTGGCTTCCTGGAGGGAAGCCTCCTAGAGGCCAGGTAAGGGGGTGCAGCAGTGAGGGGTATATCTGGGCTGGCCAATTGGAACCACGGAGATCTCCTTGCCCTAGATGAGCCCAGCCCTGTTCTGGGTGCAGCTGAGAAAACGAGTGACTAGACGTTCATTTGTGTGCTCATGTATGTGCGAAGTATATAAATTGGCTTTTCATGCGTGTGTGTTGTCTGAACATGGGGAGTGTTTCCTGGGTTGTGTGTATGTGCCATTTATGTGAGTGTGTGTTTGTGCCGATGAGAATACTGAGTATGTGGAAGGCAGCAGAGCGGACTGGTGAGGAGCACAGCTCAGGAACTAGACTGCCTGGGTTCCAATCCTGGCTCTGTGTCTTGCTAGCTATGTGACCTTGAGCAAATTACCCTCCTTAAACAAGAGTTTTCTTCCTTGTAAATTACATGTCATGGTTTCTTGGAGGGCCCACTTGTATCCTCTGGTTCTTCATTTATTGAGCACCTACTACATGCAAGGCACTGTACTAGGCGTGAGAAGCATATAGAGGCAAGAAAGAGACACCAAGATGCCATCTGTGTCCTGGTTAGCAGAGCTGGACCAGTGGTGCCTTGGAGGGATAAGCCAGCTGCAGCTGGGCTGTGTGGTTGACTTATGGGCCCAGCCAGCCAGGCTCAGGCCATGGCTCCCCTTTTTCTTCCTCACCCTGATTTCTTGCTTATTCGCTGAAGTCCTCCTGAAGAGGAACTGGGCCTGTTGCCCTTTCTCTACCATTTATTTGCTCCCAATGTTTATGATAATAAAGTCACCACTGATGGGGACCTCCGCTCTGTCTGTGTCTGAGGAGGAACTGGCGCTTTTGCAGAGGCTTACTCTGGGCTCTGAACTTGAACCAGTGTGGTCCGTGCTCAGGGCCCTGTGTTTCTGAACCAAGGGTGAGGATGTTGGGGAGTTTTCCTTTGAGATCCGTATGTGGAGGGCAGTCATCTCTTGGAAGCCTGGGGGCCGGGGCATGCGGTGCAGACCCTCCTCCCTCACCTTCCACCCTTGCCACCCTGCAGGGAACTGTGGTCACCAAGCCCTCATGTTTGTTCATTGCTCTAGCAAACGTTTGCTATGTGTTCACTCTGTGTCAGGCCTGTGCCAGGGGCTAGGAAGTGGAGGGGACAAAATGCTGTGTGGTAGGAGAGAAAGTACAGAGACCTGGTGAGGAGGCAGGCCCTTCCCCAACAAGAGGGGCCTCTGCATCCTGCATCCCAGCAGCCTGGCACAGGGGTTCAGAGGCCCTCAAGACAGTGGACTCCTTCTCATTCATGTTGCACATGGCTCCTGGAGAAGGGAGAGCAGATGGCTGGGCCCAGAGGACAGGGCCAGCACTGAGGGAGGGGAAGGAGTGTATTTCCCTAGTAGTCTTGCCTGGAGCTTGAACCCTGCGTCTGACTGGTGCACTCCCTCCCTCTCCTCTTCCTTCTCAAATATGGGGAGGGGGCCGGAAGTGGTGTAGGACGGTGGGGTCTAATGTACTCATGGGGCCCCTGGTAACGTTAGGACCTCACCATGGTAAGAAGCAGCATAAATACCACTTGTCCTCATTTCTGTGATGAGGAGAGGGCTGCTCAGAGGGGTGAAGCGACTCGTCTGAGGACTTGAAGAAGTGGGTGGCAGTGCCAGGCTGCAGCCGAGGTCATCTGGCTCCTGGGCTCTTCCCACAGGATGACTGGGTGTCTCCCACTCCCACCCCACCAGTCGGGGGATCTGGAGGCCCTGGCTGGGCTAATCTTTCCCAGGGGGTCATTTTAAAAGAAGAACATATGAATATGTATTGGGCAGAAACTCAAGGAATGTTCTGGAAGTGCCCCTTCAGAGGCATCACAGGATCTAAGGACCACTCTAGAAGAGGGTATTTCTCAGAAGGGCCACTGGAAGGGATATTAGCTTCAGCTGTGGGAGACCCAGGCTTGGTTTTCCTTCCTGTTTTATCCCTTGGCACCACCACCTACCATCCGCCCCATGTCCTCTCTCTTGCTACTCCATGGCCAGTGCTTTTTTTCCCCAGGAGCCCCCTGCCCCTCCCCTTTCTCTGAGAACTCTTAGAAATCCGACCAAACCATCCCCTCCCACCTCAAGACCCATGCACGCGCCATCTCAGTGGTAAGACACGTATGGCCTGTAAATGTCTAGTTACTTATTTGGCAGTGATTCCAAGGTCTGCTTTTGGAGGGAACAGTGTCACGCCTAGCATCTTTAGTCAGTCATCAGATGTTTTTGAGCACTTCTAATGTGCTGTGCACCATGCTAGGTGCCACAGGGGACCCTCGGAGGCAGGCTGAAGTCCTGGCCCAGGGAGCTTACAATCTAGGTGAGAGGACAGGAAGAAAGATAAAGGTTAAGGGCCAAGACTTGTGGAGGGAAGAGGACAGGTAACATCCAGCAAGCTGGAGCAGAAGGGCATCTCAGCGGGGCTAAGTCTTGACAGAAAGGAGAAGCCACAGGAGCCGAGTGTAAGAGCTGGGAGGGCCGAGGCAGCCACCCTGGGGCCTGAGCAAGCTGTTCACCCAGGGGTGTAGAGAGGCCCAGCTGCAAAGAAGGGCTGGGACTGGGGTATGGAGCTCTAAGGGACCAGGTCATTGAACTTGCTTGAAATGGCCCTGTGGACCAAAGGGAACTTTCCTGTGCAGCGCGGGCCCCTAATTCTTCACTGAGGCCCAGGGTGACAGGTCCAGCTTGTCGATGGCTGAGCAATCCACGAAGTCATAGGGGTAGCTGTTGGCCCAGAATGGGTCCCGTGGGACCTTGGTGATGCGGGTGTTGTCACAGACAAGGCGTGAGAAGGACATTTTCCGTAGAGAGTCCTTCTGCTCGTTCGTGAAGACCCCAGGGTTTTCCCACCAGAACCTGCAGAGACAGAAGTAGAGTCACTCCATAGTCTGGCCGCTGGCCCCTCCCCACTCTGTCACAGGGGAAGGAAAGGGTCACAGGGACCATGAAAAGCCCTACTCACACTGAGATCCGGAGTCAGCGCTCATGCAGGACCTTGGGACACCCCTCTTGGAGAAGGGCCCTGCCCTTCCCTCCCTGGCTGAGGACGCACTTACCTGTCTCCATCACGGATCTGCTGGAACTGCTTGCCCAAGAGGCAGGCCAGGAGAGGCCCCACCCGACCCCTTTCCACCAGCGGCTCAGCAATGGCCCCTATCCAGATGTCGATGTTGTCAGGGGTCCCGTAGAGACCCAGTAACTTCTTGGCCAGCATCTTGCTCTTCAGCACTGTGTTCAACTCCTCTAGTGTCTGCGGCTGTGAGAGGTCACAGAAGGCTCTCCAGGAATTGTACCCTAGGGTGGAGAGACTGAGGCTGTCTCATCCCGGGGACTTCCTGTTCACAGCCCCCTTTGGGGCCATGTCCACTCCAGCTCTATCAGCCCTAGAAAGTCTGGGCTTACAGCCTTTGGGATGGGGAAGGAGGGAATCCATTGTTTTTTATCTGCACTTCAATCTTAAGGGGGCTAGTTGGTTAAGTCCTACGTAACCACTAAGCAATCATGAAAGTTATGTGGTATGTACTATGAGTCCAGGCACTATTCTAAGCACTGTGCAAATAGGTAAATGAAGAATAGAAATGTTAAGTAATTTGCCCAAAGTCTTATAACTAGTAAATGGCATAGGCGGGATTTGAACTCAGGCAGTCTGGTTCTTAATTAAATTGCCTTTCATGGGGACAAAAGAAAGGTCCAACAGTCATTGGTTTCTCTCTATTGTTTTCTTAATGTTTTCAGGGCTTTTAAACTGTTTTTAAAGTTAGTTGGTGACCTCTTTTTCATTTAAGGAATGCCAAGATAGTACCAGATATATGCTCTTTTCTCTGCATTAGGGGAAATGGGACATTCTGTTTCATAGATGAACAAAGTGGGTTTTAAGAATGGCCTGGGGCTGGACATGGTGGCTTGCACCTGTAATGCCAGTGCTTTGGGAGGCCAAGGTGGGAGATTGCTTGAGCCCAGGAGTTCGAGACCAGCCTGGGCAACATAGCAAGACTATGTCTATATTTAAAAAAAAAAAAAAGCTGGGCATGTGGCACACCTGTAGTCCCACCTACTTGGTAGGCTTAAGCAGGAGGATTACTTGAAGCTAGGAGTTTGAGGCTGCTGTGAGCTGTGATCGCACCACTGTACTCTAGCCTGGGCAACAGAGCAAGACCCTGTCTCAAAAAAAAAACCCTCAAACAAAAAAAACTGGCCTGACTTTTGTTTCAGAATTGATCAGATGATCAGATCCTCAGGGTTATAGAAGAGAGTCTCCAGGAGCCCTAGAAAGTTAGCTAAAATTTCCCCAGTGCAGGCCAGACTTCAGACACTCACCAGGTTGCCCATGGTCCCGGCAACGCTGTGTGTTGATGGCAGCCAGGTCAAAGCCATGGATCCTGTGAGTTGGCTGGAAAAGCTTGTTGCGCAGCTCTCCAGTCATCATTTTATTCTGTTTCATCAGCTTGGATTTCTTGGCCAGCAGGCCCCGCACCAGAGGATCAATTCCACCTGCCAAGGGAGACCCAGAAGCCATGCTTAGGTTGGGGGAAGAGTGGGAACATCATTCATGGCTTGCCTCTGCCTCCACCAGACATTTTCTCTTAGTTGAATGTGGGTCACCTGGACATCCCAGGCTGGAAGGAGGGAGAGAAGAGCACAGTGCAGCCTGAAGGGTGTGCTCAGGGAGACAGGGGCATCCAGATTGTCTGCTCTGGGGGTGGGCAGAAAGGGGCACTCATGGGATGATGGCATGAATATAAACATTGAGATTTTTTTTGGCCATGCATGGTGGCTCATGCCTGTAATCCTAACACTTTGGGAGGCCAAGGTGGGAAGACTGCTTGAGCCCAGGAGTTTGGGACCATCCTGGACAACATGGCAAAACCCCGCCTCTGAAAAAAAGGCAAAAAAATTAGCCAGGTATGGGGGTGTGTGCCTTGTAGTCCCAGCTACAAGGGAGGCTGAGGTAGGAGGATCATGTGAGCCCAGGAGGTCAAGGCCGCAGTGAGCTGAGATTGCGCCATTGCACTCCAGCCTGGGTGACAGAGTAAGACCCTGTCTCAAAAAAAAAAAAAAAAAAGGTATTTTTAAAGCTCTAGTTCATGGAGTCAGCTTTTTCTTCCATATGTTCTGCTGAGGAACGTTGCATAATGGGAAGAGGTTGCATAAATCTCAAGGAAATGTCCTTGACTTGCTAGGCTTTAAGTAAAGTTAATTTCAACACAACATAGCCTAGGGATAAAGGAAAGTTGGGTCCAACCTCTGGCACCTCTATGAAGTGAAAAACTCTAGAAGAGATCAGAAAAGAGCAATTTATTTACCAAACCCTGTAGAAGTCAGAGAAGCCTAGGGCAGGGAAAGGAGGTAGGGAAATCCCAGTCATCTTAGAAGCCAAGAGGAAAGAAAGAATAGCTTATATTTATTGATCACCTCCTGTGTGTCAGGAACCATTGTAGGGTGCTCCACATGTATATCTCATTTAATGTTTTGGATAGCCTCGTGAGATGGGTACTATTATTGTCCCCATTTTATAAATGAGGAAACTGAGGCTCAGTGAGGTGAATTCATTTGCCCAAGGTCATGTAAAAGTGCTTGGAATCTGACTTCCAACCCAAGTTTCCCTACAATAGGCTGCGGAGTGGGAGACCCAGGTGACAGCACTTCCCTGAAAGGGCCTACCATCTTTGACCATCCTCCAAGTGTTGAAGAAGAGGGTGTGGAGGGGGAGTTCTGGTTCTGGCCCCCATGGCTGATAATTCTCATCCAGGCGGAACATACTAGAGGGGACCTCCAAGTGGCCAAAGCGGAAGGCGAAGGTGAAGACATTGGAAATTCTGGGATCCACAGATTCACTGTAGCCTTGATATGGGGGTATCCACTTCTGCATGTGGTCACCTAGCAAAATGGGTAGGTAGTCCCTAAAGGTGATAATCTGGAGGGAGAATAAAATCAAGAGGAAAGGGTGTAAGAAAGTTTAAACCTCTGCAGAGGGAGGCTGTGAAAGAGCTGCAGCCAAGAGTGATGAGCTGTTGAAAACCAAGGATGGCAAATGGATAGCATATGTGCCCAGTTTCCATTCCTATGAGCATAGCAGACATTGCTAATCAATCATGACATTTTTTTCTGCTGATCTCTTACGATTTGTCTCAACATAGGCTCTACTAATCAGTCATTTGAATTTGGCATATAAAACGTACTATCTTTGTCATCTTTGTGCTAAGTTTATGACCTTGATGCTAAAGTGACAGTCTTTGTGTGTCACTTTAATGTAACAATGTCAGGGCAAGAGGAATGATAAACCACAGGAATGATTCAGGGGCAACTGAGGAAAGTTCATCCAATCTCCAGTTCTGAAAGAAATACAGAAGAATGGAAAGACTGGTTTCTGGTTTTCTTTTACATAAAAACACAATGAACTAACACAAATAAAAAATTTTCAGAAAAGAAAAATGCCTCCACATAACCTAATAATTATATTAATTTTTATTCTTGTAGTCTTTGTCTATATGTTACCGACTTTTACATAGTTATAATCCTACAGAATGCATACCTGTGCATTCTGCTTTTTTGCTTCACATTTTCCACATTTCTATCTAGCTTTCACAGTGAAGCTCTGTGTCTCTTTGCTCTTAACCCAGTGCCATAAGGAGCTCAGGTGCAGTGGTTCCTGTTCCCCTAGAAGGTTGCTCAGCAACAGCAGGCAGCCAGGGAAGTACTTTCCTGCCTTGCAGACAGCACCAGCAGGGATTGAGTGGGAAGCCCCCAAACACCAGAAGAGTGAAGTAGACCAGAATAGCATTGCAAGGCTCAGGAAACTAAGCTTTGGTGGACCTAAAGCCCACAAAAGTAGTCCAGAACCTACATGCTAAACCTAAACAAGGTAACTATGTGCTAAAATGAAGTGCTTTTTTTTTTTTTTTTTTGACAGGGTCTCACTTTGTCACCCAGGCTGGAATGCAGTGATGCCATCTTGGCTCACTGTAGCCTTGACCTCCCTGATTTAAGTGATCCTCTTGCCTCAGCACCCCCAAGTAGCTGAGACCACAGGTGCATGCCACCAAGCCCGGCTAGTTTTTCTATTTTTAGTAGAGACGGGGTTTCACCATGTTAGCCAAGCTGGTCTTGAACTCCCGACCTCAGGTGATCCACCCGCCTCGGCCTCCCAAATTGCTGGAATTACAGGCGTGAGCCACTGTGCCCGGCCTAAAATAGAAAATTTAAATAGGATCAAGGGTCTCCTAATATAGCAACCAAAATGTCTAAGATACAACTGAAAATCACTCATAATACCAAGAGCCAGAAATGCCACGTTTTGAGTAAACAGACAATCAACTGATGCCAAGGATGACATGAATCAGATGCTATAATTATCTGATAAAAATTTTAAAAGCAGCCATTATAAAAATGCTTCAATAATCAATTATAGATTCTCCTGAAACAAACACAATATCATAGCAAAGAAGTAGAAATTATAAAAAAGAAACAAATCAAAATTACAGAACTGAAAATACACTAGCTGAAATTTTAAAAAAGCTTGAATAGACTCAATAACAGAGTGGGAGTGACAGAGGATAGAATTGGAGACAGATCAATAGAATTTACTCAATCTGAACAACAGAAAGAAAATAGACTTTAAAAATTGCTCAAACAAACCAGAGCCTCTGGGTTCTGTGAGACCATAACAAAAGATCTGGCATTCATATCAATGGAGTTCCAGAAACAGAGGAGAAAGGGGGTGAAACTGAAAAAGGATTTGAGTAAATAATGCCTGAAAATTTCTCAAAATTGGTGAGAGGCACACATTTACAGATTCAAGAAGATGAATGAATCCCAAACAGGATAAACAGCGAAATTCACTCCAAGGCATATCATAATTAAATTTCTGAAAACTAAACATAAAGTATTAAAATAGTCAAAGAGAAATGACACATTACCTATAAAGAAACACCAATTCAAGTAATGGTAAAGGGCTGGGTGTGGTGGCTCACGCCTGCAATCCCAGCACTTTGGGAGGCTGAGGCGGGTGGATCACCTGAGGTCAGGAGTTTGAGACTAGCCTGGCCAACATGGCGAAATCCTGTCTCTACTAAAAATACAAAAAGAATTATCCAGGTGTGGTGGTGAGCATCGGTAATCCCAGCTACTCGGGAGGCTGAGGCAAGAGAATCGCTTGAGCCCGGGAGGCGGAGGTTGCGGTGAGTCGAGATGTTGCCACTGCACTCCAGCCTGGGCAACAGAGCAAGACTCCTTCTCAAAGAAACAAAGAAATAAACAAACAAACAAAATATCGGTGAAGCTCTCATCTGAAACCACAGAAGCCAGGGGAAGTGTCGCCACATTTTTCATGTGCCGAAAGACAAGAACTGCCAACCCTGAATCCAATAGCTGGTGAAACGATTCTTCAGGAATAAAGGAGAAATAAAGACATTCTCACACAAAGGAAGACTCAGAGAATTTGCTGCACACAGACCTATCCTTAAACAATGGCTAAAGGAAACTCTGTAAACATCAAGAATGGTAACAGAAGAAGGACAGGACCTTCAGAAAGGAAAGAAGAACAATGTAATGGGTAAAAATAGAAGTAAACATCAATTCTTTTCCACCTCATGAATTTTTTCATTATATTTTATGGTTGAAGCACCATCTGATGTGCTATAAAACGTATATAGAAGAAATGCTTCAGACAATTATATTTCAAAAGTGGGGAAGGTGAAGGGACCAAATGGAAATGAGTTTTCTACATGTCACTTGAAATGATAAAGCACTGACACCAATAGGTTGTGATACGTCGTAAATCCATATCTCTATCTCTATCTTTATTTCTATATCTATCTACCTATCTATCCTGAGAACAACCACTAAGAAAATTATACAAAGCAATATGTGATCAAATAGACCTCTAAAAAATGTTCAATTAACCCACAGGAAGGCAAGAAAAACAATATTAGAGGAAGAAGAAACAGAAGGAACAAACAGAAAACAAATAATAAAATGAGAGATATGGGAGATTTAATCCCTAACATGTTAATAATTAGTTTAAAGATAATTTAAAAGTAATAATTACTAAAGGTCAGAGATTGGCAGAGTATATTACTTTTCCTTTTTTTTTTAAGTGACTCAACTATATGCTGTCTAAAAGAAACTGGCTTCAAACATAATGACATAGGTAGGTTGAAATTGATGGAATAAGAAAGATCATGCAGACATAAATTTTTAAAAGCAGGGGTGACTATATTAATATCAGATAAAGTTGACTTCAGAGGACAAAAGTGGAAATTACATAATGATAAAAGGATCTATCCATCAAGAAGATGAAGCAATCCTAAATGATATGGATCATACAACAGAACTTTAAAGCTTTAAAATACATGAAGCAAAACCTGACAGGACTGGAAGAAGAAATAGGCAAATTCTCATTTATAGCTAGGGATTTCAACACCTGACTCTCAGTAAGTGGGAGAATTACTAGACAGAAAATTAGCTGGAGTACAGAACTGAATAGCACCATCAACCAACAGATCCAACTGACATTTACAGAACATTGCATTCAACAACAGCAGAATACACATTCTTTTTAGGAACTCACAGAATATTCAACAAGATAGTCCACAGCAGGGTTATAAAACAAATCTTAACAAATTGAAAATTGAAATCATACAGAGTATAGTTTCTGATCATGATGGAATCAAACTAGAAATCAGGAAGGCAACAGGAAAATCTACAAACGCTTGGAAATTAAATAACACTCTTCTAAATTATACATAGGTTAAAGATGAAGTCTGAAAGGAAACTTAAAAAATACCTACTGAATGAAAATAAAAACACAATATATCAAAATTTGTGGGAGGCAGTCAACTCAGTGCTAAGAGGGAAATTTATAGCACTAAATACATTAGAAAATAGAAAAGACTGCAAATCAGTCATCTAAGTTTCTACTTCAAGAAACTTGAAAAATAAGAGCAAAATAAATCCAAAGCAAGCAGAATAGTTTAAAGGATAAAAATCATATGATCCTATCCATTGATGCAGAAAAACCGTTTGACAAAGTTCTACACCTGTTCATGATAAAAACTCTCATTACACTAGGAATGAAGCAGAACTTCCTCAACCTCATAAAGGGCAACTACAAAACATTTATAACTAATCTTATACTTAATGGTGAAAGATTGAATACTTTCTCGATTGGGAAGACAAGGATGCCTGCTTTCTTATCATGCACATTTAATATAGTATTGGAAGTTTGAGCCACTAGGAAGTTCCAGGAATTGCCACGTAATAAGGCAAGAAAAAGAAAGAAAAATCATATGGATTAGAAAAGAAGAAACACAACTGTCTTTATTGGCATATTACATGATTACCTGTTTAGAAAATCCAAGTAATCTACAGCAGAATGCCTAGAACTAATTGAATTTAGCAAGGTCACAGGATACAAAATCAACGCATAAAAAAATCAATTATATTTTCATACACTGATAAAATAAGTCGAAACTGCAATAAAGCGGTAATACCATTTATAATTCCTCCAAAGAAAATGAAATACTGGGCTGGGCATCGTGGCTCACGCCTGTAATCCCAGCACTTCAGGAGGCTGAGGTGGGCGGATCACGAGGTCAAGAGATTGAGACCATTCTGGCCAACATGGTGAAACTCTGTCTCTACTAAAATACAGAAATTAGCTGGGCATGGTGGCGGGCGCCTGTAATCCCAGCTACTCAGGAGACTGAGGCAGGAGAATCACTTGAACCCGGGAGGTTGCAGTGAGCCAAGATCGTGCCACTGCACTCCAGCCTGGTGACAGAGCAAGACTCCGTCTCAAAACAAAACAAAACAAAATGAAAATTAAATACTGAGGTATAAATCTAACAAAACATGTACAGAATCTGTGTGATAAAACTACAAAATGTTGATTAAAGAAATAAAAAATCTAAAGATTGGGGAGACATACTTAGTTTATGGATTGGAAAACTCAACATTGTAAAGATGTCAACTCTCCCTAAATGTATATATAATTTTAATGCAATTTCTATCAAAATTTCCATAAGGTTTTTTGATAGACATACACAAACTTATTTAATAATATGTATGGAAAGGGAAAGATCCTAGAATATCCAAAACAATTTTGAAAAAGAAGAATAAAGTGTTTTAAGGCTTACTGTATAGCTATAGTAATTGAGCACTGTGGTATGAGAGGAATAGACATACATACAAACCAATGGAAGAGAATAGACAACCCAGAAATAGATCCATGTAAATATGCCCAAATATTTTTTACCAAAGAAACAAAAGCAATTCAATGGAGAAACAATAGCCTTTCAATAAGTGGTGCTGGAGCAATTTGACATCCATAGCCAGAAAAAATTTAAAAAAGCATCTTGACCTAAACCTCACACTTTATGCAAAAATTTACCCAAAATGGATCATAGACTTAAATGTAAAACATAAAACTATAAACATCCTAGAAGGAAAAAGCAGGAGAAAGTCTTTGGGACCTAAGACTAGGAAAAAAGTTCTGAGACTTGACATCACATGCACAATCCAGGAAATGAAAATTTGATTAAAAGAACTTCATTAAAATTAAAAGCTTTTGCTCTACAAAAGACCTTCATAAGAGGATGAAAAAAAACCCCCACCAAATTATAGACTGGGAGAAAATCACTGCAAATCACATATCTGACAAAGGACTTGTGTCTAGAATACGTAAAGAACTCTCAAAACTCAACATTACAAGTCAAATAGTCCACTTTGAAAATAGGCAAAATATATGAACAAGTATTTTATTGAAGAGGATGCACAAGTGGCAAATGAGCACAGGAAAAGATGTTCAACATTACCAGCCATTAGAGAAATGCAAATTAAAACAATGAGCTATTACTACACACCTATCAGAAAGGATAAAACAAAAAATGGTGGTGACACCGTCAGGATGCTAAGAAATTGGATCATGCATACATTGCTGATAGGAATGTAAATGGTACAGCCATTCTAAAAAATAGTTTGGCAGTTCCTTTTAAAACTAAAAGTAGAAGACTCAGAGTAGCCAAAGTTATCCTAAGCAAAAAGAACAAAACCAGAGGAATCACATTACCTGACTTCAAGTTATACTACAGAGCTATAGCAACCAAACAGCATGGTACTGGCATAGAAACAGACACAAAGACCAATGTAACAGAATAGAGAACCCAGAAACAAATCCACACATCTACAGTTAACTCATTTTCAACAAAGATGCCAAGAACATATACTGGGGAAAAGACAGTCTCTTCAATAAATGGTGCTGGGAAAACTGGATATCCATATGCCAGAGAATAAAACTAGACCCCTATCTTTTACCCATATATAAAAATCAAATCAAAATGGATTAAAGACAAATCTAAGACCTCAAACTGTGAAACTACTGCAAGAAAACATTGGGGAAAATCTCCAGGACATTGGTCTGGGCAAAAATGTCTTGAGCACTATCCCACAAGCATAGGCCATCAAAGCAAAAATGGACAAATGGGATCACATCAAATTAAAAAGCTTCTGCACAACAAAGGATACAATCAACAAAGTGAAGAGATAACCCACGGAATGGGAGAAAATATTAATATTTGCAAACTACCTTTCTGACAAGGGATTAACAAACAGAATATATATGAAGCTCAAACAACTCTATAGGAAAAAAATCTAATAATCCAATCAAAAGATAGGCAAAAGATTTGAATAGACATTTCTCAAAAGAAGACGTACAAATGGCAAACAGGCATGTGAAAAGGTGCTCAACATCATTGATCATCAGAGAAATGCAAATCAAAACTACAATGAGATATTATGTCACCCCAGTTAAAATAACTTATATAAAAAAGACAGGCAATAACAAATGCTGGCAAGAATGTGGAGAACACATTTGGCACTGTTGGCAGGAATGTAAATTAGTACAACCACTATGGAGAACAGTTTGGAGATTCCTCAGAAAACTAAAAATTGAGCTGCCATATGATCCAGCAATCTCACTACTGGGTGTATACCCAAAAGAAATAAAATCAGTATATCAAAGAGATATCCGCACTCTTACATTTGTTACAGCACTGTTTACAATAGCTAAGATTTGAAAGCAACTTGTGTCCATCAACAGATGAATGGATAAAGAAAATGTGATACATATACACAATGGTGTACTATTCAGCCATAAAAAAGAATGAAATCTAGTCAATTGTAACAACATGGATGGAAGTGGAAATCATTATGTTACGTGAAATATGCCAGGCACAGAAAGACAAACATGGCATGTTCTCACTTATTTGTGGGATTTAAATATCAAAACAATTGAACTCATGGACATAGAAAGTAGAAAGATGGTTACCAGATCCCTGGAAGGGTAATGAGGGGCTGTGGGGGGCGGAGGTGGAGATGGTTGGTGGGTACCAAAAAATAGAATGATGGCCAGGCGCGGTGGCTCATGTCTGTAATCTCAGCATTTTGGGAGGCCAAGGTGGGTGGATCGCTTAAGGTCAGGAGTTTGAGACCAGCCTGGCCAACACGGTGAAACCCTATCTCTACTAAAAATACAAAAATCAGCAGGACGTGGTGGCAGGTGCCTGAAACCCCAGCTACTCAGGAGGCTGAGGAAGCCTGGGCAACAGAGCAAGATTCTATCTCAAAAAAAAAAGAGTAAGACCTACTATTTGATAGCACAACAGGGTGACTATAGTTAATAATAACTTAACTTAACTGTGCATTTTAAAATAACTTAAGAGTGTAACTGGATTGTTTGCAACTCAATGTATAAATGCTTGAGAGGATGGATACCTCATTCTTTTTTTTTTCTTTTTTTGAAAGGGAGTCTCACTCTGTCGCCCAGGCTGGAGTGCAGTGGTGTGATCCTGGCTCACTGCAACCTCCGCCTCCTACCTCCACCTCCTGGGTTCAAATGATTCTCCTGCCTCATCCTCCCGAGTAGCTGGGACTACAGACGCATGCCACCGCACCCAGCTAATTTTTGTATTTTTAGTAGAGACAAGGTTTCACCATGTTGGCCGGGATGGTCTCGATCTCTTGACCTTATGATCTGCTCACCTCAGCCTCCCAAAGTGCTGGGATTACAGGCGTGAGCCACCGTGCCCAGCAGGATACCCTATTCTTCACGATGTGCTTATTTCACATTGTATGCCCTTATCAAGCCATCTAATGTACCCCATACATGTAGGCGCCTACTATGTACCCACAAAATTAAAAAATTTAAAAAAATTTTTTTTAAAACTAAAAATGGACTTACCATGTGACCTAGCAATTGCACTCTTAGGCATGTATCTCAAAGAAATAAACATTTCTTTTCATGCAGAAACTTATGTTTGAATGATTGTAGTAGCTTTATTCATAATAATCTAAAACTGGAAACTATCCAAATGCCCTTCAAAAGTTGAATGATTAAACAAATTGTAGTTCATTCACACCATGGAATACTACTCAGCAACAAAAAGGAATGAACTATTTATATACACAACAGCATGGATGAGCCTCAAAGATATTATGCTTAATGAAAAAAGCCCATCTCAGATGGATACATGTTGCATAATTTCATGTATATAACATCTGTGAAATAACATAGAGATGGAGAACAGATCAGGGCTTGTCAGGGGTTAGGGATATAGGGGTGAGGGTGGATGTGGCTATGAAGAGATAACATGAGGGTGTTTTAGGGGACAGTATGGTTAACAGTCTTTATTGTGGTAGTACTTAAAGCTACATATGTGATAAAACTGCATAGAGCTATGCAGACACATACACACACACACAGTTGATTGCATTTATAACTGGTGAGATCTGAGTAAGCTCTATGGTTTATATCATTGTTAACTTCCTGGTTTTGCCAGTGTATCTTAGTTATGTAAGACATTAGCACTTACATGCTAATGTAAGGAGGAGACTGGGTGAGGGGTGCATGGGACCTCCTTGTACATTTTTTAAAATTTCCTGTACAATTCTTAGAATCTAATAATCTGCAGGGAGGGAGGCCCAAGAGCCCTGCCACCGGGGCCCCCCTGGCTCCCACTCCTGGCTCTGCCCTCTGCTCGCTGCTGTGCCTCCAGCTACCTTCTCTGTTCCCAAACCTCTGCTTCCCCCGGCCTCTCTGCTGCTTCTCTCCTGTTGTCTCATCCTTTGAAACCCCCCTCCTATTGCAATATATTAGAATCTATAATTATTTCAAAATAAAATGTTTAAAAAATATGTGCATGGTTAATATCAACACATCAACCTTTGTAAATCTCTTCTAGTTAGTTGATCATCCAATCAACAGTATCCACTGAGTATGCCCATGAGATGGGCGTAGATGTAGAGAATTAAAAAGGAAGAGAATCAAATCAAAATAACCCAAATCACTGCGATGTAGCAGTCCCAGGAGTGAAGGAGCCTACAGTCCCAGTAATGGCACCCAGGCAGGCACACTGAAGGGACCAACGCACAAGTGACTTTCCAACACTCCAAATCCAGAGATTCATTTTGAGACAGAGAAGCTGAAGAAATGAAAGGAAGGGGATTTCAAAGAATGAGACAACAAGAGAGAAGCAGCAGAGGGGCCGGGGGAAACAGAGGTGTGGGAACAGAAGAGAGAGCCTGAGGCACAGCAGCCAGCAGAGGGCAGAGCCAGGAGTGGGAGCCAGGTGGGACCAGGTGACAGTGCTCCTGGGACTCCCTACCTGCACGAAGGCTCCCAGGATTTTCCGGGCTTCCTGGTAGAGCTTCTCTCCATCCCACTGAGGGTTGAGTCTCTTTAGTTCTCTGGCCAGCCGGTTATGCTCGCGGAGAAAGAGGGTGTGGGATGTGGCCAGCAGAATATGCTCTGAGGCTCGAGAATCTCCTGAAAGCCCAGAAGGCAGGAAGGTAGATTCTCCCTAACAGCCCCAGGACCCAGTAACCTGCACAAAGAAATGATGGTGCCCCACAGGACCGCCCCCCCCCCCGCCCCGTCCACAAACCCTACTTCCCGTCAGGTGAATAGGGATGGGGAGGGGGTACTGAATCATAGGTTTGACTCTCAGTTCTATATACACACTTTTTAGCTGTGTGACCTTGGACAAGTTACTTAACACTTCTGAGCCTCGGTCTCCTTACCTATGAAAATGAGAATAAAGCCTATCACAGCACTGTGACAAAGGCTGGTGGTGACAAACTACACAGTAACATTTTGCTAATTATAACCCAACCGCCTTCTAGGAAGGGGAGCTTCGAATGAATGAGGAGCTTTTTACTTCACAGAGCAAATTTGAAGGTTTTAGGAATGCGGGTTTGAGGTGAGGAGCTTGGGTAGGGCTGAGTTCCTCTGGGTAATAAAGGGAGAATAATCTGGAGTGGGGGTGTGTAGTGGGAGGGAGAGAGGAGTAACGATGGGGGAACAGTTAAATGGCCAAAGACCAGGTGTCTCATAAGGGGATAAAGGACTTCTCCCTGTGCCCTCTAATCTTTAGGGGAGTCTATCTATCTATCATCTATCTATCTATCTATCTATCTATCTATCTATCTATCTATCTATCTATATCTATCATCTATCTATCTGGACAGTCTTGCTCTGTTGCCCAGGCTGGAGTGCAATGGCATTATCTTGGCTAACTGAAGCCTCAACCTCGTGGGCTCAAGTGATCCTCCTGCTTCAGCCTACAGAGTAGCTGGGACTGCAGGCATGGGCCACCATGTGTTGCTAGTTTTTAAATTTTTTGTAGAGACAGGGGTCTTGCTATGTTGCCCAGGCTGGTCTCGAACTTGTGGCCTCAAGCAATCCTCCCACCTAAGCCTCCCAAAGTGTTGGGATTACAGGTGTGAGCCACTGCACCAGGCCAGGAAATCTATTTAAAATTGTAAATTCTTGGTGTGAGTGCATATTTTTATGAAAAACAAGAAAGAACTCGGTTTTGTGTCTGGATTGATGTGGGATATATGTGAACACAAAATCCAAAAGATCTATAAAGGTATCTTGGCCTAAGAGCTGGCCTTCTGCAATGTCAGGGTGGCCAGGGGGTTTGTCCAAAGAGAGAGGATGTTTGAGGGTGGGATGGCCTCTAGAAGCCGGAGACAGAGAGGACCAGGAGGGCACCTGGAATGAACAGAATTAGCAGGGCTTTGGTGGTGCACAGGCTGAATGGAATGGGGATTTTGTCCCCAGGTTATAAAAAGCTTTAAAAATATACATTCCTCTTCATCTAGAACTTCCTCTTCTGGGAAATTATCTTAATAAATGTATTAAAAATGAGAACAAAGATTTATCAATGAAGATGTTCATTACCTAAACAACAGCAACAAAACACAGGAAAACTTGAAATAACTAAATTCCCCCAAGTAGGATTGAGAAAATAAATGATGGTAATATGTGTCATGAAATACCAGGCAGCCATTAAAAATCACATCATAGAAGAACAGTTAATGGCATGGAGTAGATTAAGTGAAGACATCAGGTTTTGGAGCATTATTTATAGTAAGACCCGATTATGTAAAACAATGTAGAACTGTATCTGTGATAGAAAAAATACTGGAAAATAAGCATGAAAATGTTAACGATGATTATTGGTGGGTAGTGGGATTGTGTGAATTTTCTTTTTCTTTTCTTTTCTTTCTTTCTTTCTTTCTTTCTTTCTTTTTTTTTTGAGATGGAGTCTTGCTTTGTTGCCCAGGCTGGAGTGCAGTGGCGTGATCTCGGCTCACTGCAACCTCCGCCTCCTGGGTTCAGGTGATTCTTCTACCTCAGCCTCCAGAGTAGCTGGGACTACAGGGGTGTGCCACCACGCCCGGCTAATTTTTTGTGTTTTTAGAAGAGACGGGGTTTCACCATGTTAGCCAGGATGGTCTCGATCTCCTGACCTCATGATCTGCCTGCCTCGGCCTCCCAAAGTGCTGGGATTACAGGCGTGAGCCACCAAGCCTGGCACTTTCTTTTTATTTTCTTTGTTACTTTTCTGGACTTCCTGATTTTGTTTTACAGTGAACATATGTTCTTGAATTCTTTATTCATCTGGGCCCTTCTGCTAGTCCTGGCTGGACCACTGCTAGGGACAGCAATGGCTCAGTGTGCATTTTTCCAGAAAGATGACAAGAAGGGGGCAGTGGTAAAGCTTCCCTGGATAATCCCCTTGTTCTTGGGCCCTTCTGTTCCCAGGCTAGACTCACCTGCCAGGAAGCAGGGCACACGGGCAGTGGTGTTGATGAACTCACAGGGGCTTGGCTTCTTGCTGTCATAGGGCAGGTAGGGTAGTCCATGGTCTGAGACCTCCTGGTTGACAGCCATGAGGCCCAGGGGGCTGCTGAGGTTGCGGAGGCGGCTGGCCAGGCTTGGCTCGGAGCTGTACACAAAGCTGGCATCCAGGAAGGAGGTCAGAGCGTTGATCTGCTCTCGGGCCAGGGACTTGTAGGGTGGAGTGGGGCAGACGAACCCAGCTCGGAAGAAAGGCATGCATTTCCCTTGAGTCCCCGCCTTGGGGTCATTGGGTGGGAACTGCAGAGAGAGTGGGCATAAGTGACTGGGCAGGGGTGGAATAGCTGGGTCCTGGCAACCTCTCCCCAGGGCAAGTCTGGATGCAAAGATGCTGATGGCACCCTCCTAGGACCCTGGTACCAGACACTGACCCCAGACACTTCTTGCTGACATTACACACCCTGGGCTCATAATATCCTGAAGTTCATTACATCCTGTTGTGTGAAAGAACTGAGGGTAATCATTCAGTCCTCACAGTGAGGGCTCCAAATTTCTGGTGAGGAGGGAGTATTGAGCTCCCTGGACAGGAAAGCAGGACACGAGGTGGGAACAGGTTTGTTAATAATTACTACTAACAACAGCTGCCATGTATTTATTTTGGACTTACCATGTGCCAGGAATTATGCATACTTTAACTCATCTCAGTCCTCAAAAAAACCCTGTAAGGTGGACAATTCAGTTCCATTTTATAGATGAGAAAACTGGGGCTCAGAAAAGTTAAGTAAGTTGCCTAAGAACTTATACACTGGAAGGGAAAGATGTAGGATTCAGATCATTGGCTTCATTCCACAGTTTATGCTCTTTATACCACAGCACATAGCCTCGATTTATTCTTTGAGTGAAGAAATGACTCTCCAACTATAATACCCATGAATAATAAGAAAAGATGCATTGCTGCAAGCTCCTCTCCCTTCCGGATGGAAATCCCTACAAATCCCTGCTGCTCACTCGGATTCATCCAGGTTTCAAGTCCTTCTGAGTGGAATTGAAGTCATCCTCCACGATGATGTACAGCAGTATAAACTTTATCATGTATAAAATGAATCTCTGGTGATCTTGGTAAAAATGTAGAATCTATTTCCTAACATCTTGGGTGAGACTTGAGATTTTGCATTTCTTTTTTTTCTTTTTCTTTTTTCTTTTTTGAGTTGGAGTCTCGCTCTGTCGCCCAGGCTGGAGTGCAGTGGCGTGATCTCGGCTCACTGCAACCTCCGCCTCCCAGGTTCAAGCGGTTCTCCTGCCTCAACCTCCTGAGTAGCTGGGACCACATGCATGTGCCACCTCGCCAGGCTAATTTTTGTATTTTTAGTAGAGACAGGGTTTCACCATGTTGGCCAGGCTGGTCTCAAACTCTTGACCTCAGGTGATCTGTCCACCTCAGCCTCCCCAAGTGCTGGGATTATAGGCATGAGCCGCCTCGCCCAACTGAGATTTTACATTTCTAATAAGCAGGTTTTACCAATGCTGCTGGGCCGGGAATGTAGACAACCTTCTCCAGTGTTCCCATTCTGCTATCAGTAGTTTACTTGTCCAATTCCCACACTGGCCCTTTGTTCTTGAGAGCAGGAGCAGTGTCCTGTTCACTTTGGAATCCTCAGCGCTTAGTGCACTGCCTGGTATGGGGTGGTCAATGTCTATTTACTGAATAAACGGATGAGTGAACGAATGGACTCGTGAGGCATGGGAAACTACCAAATCAGTATCCAAGATCTATCCAGAGATCCTAGCTGATGAGCTGGGAATGTCTGCTACATCAGGGTGGGCAAGGGGCTAGGCAGAGATGCCCAGCTGCAGGGCCGTACCATGATGGGGAAGCAGTTGTCTCCCTGGATACAGTACTCATCACACTGGGCTTTGGAGTACTCGCTACTCCCCAGCTCGGTGTCAGGGGCAAAGTCCAGGTCGTGATCCACAATCTGACCCCACTGCATGAAGAGCAGGGACCTGTTTTGGTCCAGAACACCCTCCTCATTCAGATAGCCAACAATCTTGTTAGATACCTCCCGGGCCTACAGATGGAGAGAGAAGGGGAGGGCAGATTAGAGGAAAAAGTGCTTTGAGGATTCAGATGCAGCTACAGCTTATTAACTACCTACCATGTTACAAGTACACTTAATCCCTACAAGGAGTTTGTGAGGTGGGTGGCATTAGCCTATTCTGTAGAGGGGGAGATTGAATCCTGGACAGGTGAAGTCAGTTCTCCAAGGTCCTGCCGCTACAAAGGGACAGGGATGGGATTGAACCCAGATCCGTATGACTTGATGATTTGCCAGGCCAGTGCCCTTTCCACTAAGAGAGGGAAAACAAAGACAGGCTGCCTCTGAAATGCGAGCTACGGAGGTGCCAGGTGTCCAGGAATAGGAGAGGGGCTCTGGGTAGGGGCTGCCAGCTCGATAAGGCCAACAAATAGGACCTCCAGGCAAACAACAGCTGATGCACTCCAGGGGCGGGAGCTGGGGTAAGTGCGAGCGGGATGGGGCAGGGAGGCCATCTGCCCGGGAGACCCCAGGGTATCTGGCCTGCGGCGGCCAGGACGTGACCACCACGTGGCCGGGCTCCGGGCTCCGAGCTCTGCTGCCCTCTAGCGGAAGGTGGGGGTCTGTGCAGATCTCCATCGCGCACCCCTGCTGCCCCGACCGATCCCTCCTCCTCCTTTCACTGCGTGTTTGGGTAGTGCATTCCGTCCCCTCTGGCTCCCATCCTTCACCCCCGCCCGGCCTGCCCTCACCAGAGGGAGAGGGAAGCCGTTGCGCGTCTTCCCCGGCGTCCAGCCGAAGGGCAGGGAGAGCCCGTCCTCGTACTCCGCGGGCAGCCAGCGCGCCAGAGCCCTGTTGGCGGCGCCCAGCGCAGGCTTCCTCCTGAAACCAGCACGATCCTCGCTGAGCTTCGGCAGGCCGGCTCCGGGGCTCCAAAGCCCAGGACCCCATGGGGGAAGGAGCCTCTGCTCGAGGCGGAGGGGACGCAGAGAAGGGGGCCTCTCAAATGTGGGGTCTCTGAACTGCGCCCACCCCCTGAAGGCGCGGGGCTCCCCCGCCCCGGGGAAAGGTGCCGCTTCCAGAGACACACAGTGGGCTGGAGGGAGAGGGCTGGAGACGCGCGATCTTGAGAAGGTGGGGAAGGTGGGAGCGCCAGCCCAGGTGGGCAAGGCAGTGGCAGATCTGCCTAGAGTGCCCAAGGGACAAAGGCCTTGGCGGGGCGGGGCGGAGTGGCTGGAATGGTCGGCCCCCACACCCCAAGCCCCGCCACCTGTTATTGCAGTCTCCCGTAATGGTGCGGTAAGGGCTGCACGGGTCACATCTCACCACGGGAGCAGGAGCACCACAGCCCACCTCTAGAGACAGTGAAGTCAAGTCCAGGCTGGGATCTGAAACAGAAGGGACCCCAAAGGGACTGAGTTCTTTCTCCATTCACAGGCACCCGTGGGAGGCAGGAAATGGAGACCAGAGGTGAACCTGCATGTTTTGGAATGCATTCCATTCTAAGTAAGCGTTTCTCAAGTGGTTTCTCAATTAATCTGACAGCACATTAAGGTAATACATTTTATTCCCATTTTACAGGGAAGAAAATGAGAACACAATGTTCAAGAGACTTGCCCAAGGCCACACAGAGTAACTGGGAATGTCCCCAGAATTGCTAGTAATTCCTGGTATACCAGGTCCAGATTCATTTGAATTGACAGATCTTTCTTTTAGAATGGAAATACCCCGGGAGGTTAAGCATATGTTAGTATGAGTTAGTGTGATAAGACTGCTTTCTTCTAAAGCTTCGTTCACATCTGAAGTACCAAGCAAGCAGGGACATAGCTAGGATAGAGGTTGGGAAGGGACAGGTAATTTTTCAGTGAGGGGCAAGGGTTGTGGGAGGAGTGACAGAGTAGGGGGGCTTTAGGCATCAGAGTGTTCAGTGTGGGCACAGAGTGGAGAGAGATGCCCACTTCTGAACGCATACCCTCATCCACCCTGGCGTCTGCAAGGGCAGGGAGGTGAGGGAATCTGGCTCATGGGGGCTTCTTCTGGGGGCCATCTCTGAAAGGTGGCAGGATTTCAGCTCTCAGAACCTTTTGTATTTCAGAGGTCAAAGTGCTTCCTACTTCTTACCTTGTCCCAGTTTCCTTCTTTTGGAGCTTTGGAATTTGCCCAACTCCTGGGCCAGGTATCCCCCCTCACTTGATGTTTTCCCAGGGAGAACCTGCAGCCTTTTCCTCCTGTCAGGACCAAACCCCTTCCTCATGACCCTCTGTGGGCTGTGGCATTTGGTTGGGGGTGAGAGTGGAGGGGATGGAGGAGGCCATGACCAAGCCATCAGTTAAGTTCATTTACTGATAGCTCCATCTTACCCAGAACACGATGGAAATCTTAGCTCCTGTGACATTATCCCAGTAAATCCCCCTGACACATGTGGCTTAAATGTCTCCTCTACTAGAGGAAGTGGTGACACTGTGGTTTAGGACAAGGAACCCATGTTTATTGACTTTAGCACTTCCTTTGGGCAGAGGCCTTACAGACGGTGTTATACAAAGAGCACCAATGTCCCCTCACTTGGAGTCGGCAATGTGAGCTTGCTAGGTCTCAGTTTCTTCCTCTGCAAAAACAGCATTGCCCTAGCTGTCCTCTTAGACCTTCCTTGCTCTGCCAGTCTCGTCTACGGGTCTAAGAAGGGAGAGACAGGAGTGTTCCTCTGAGTAGATAGCTCTCAACAGGAAGTGCAGCTTTGGGTGGCCTCTGCTTTCTCCTGTGGGGAGATGACCCCTTCCTGCCACAGAGGGCTGGTGGGTTTTCTGTACCTGTGACATTGGTCAAGGATGCCTTCTGCCTCAGTCTCTTTAAAGACTCCTCCCACACCTGTCCATTGCGGATGGCTGTGCGCGTCCGGCCTTTGGCATGCTTGAGGTATTCTGAGAGCTGTCGGCTGGTGGGAGTCTCAGAGCTCATGGCGGTCTTCAGCCTACAGTGGAGGGAGATGGGGATCATGGCCTGGACCCTGTAGGAAGGGGGCTGGGGGCCGCTGGAGGGGTGGGAGGGGTGTGTGTACAACATGGCCTCATAATCCAGGCTGCTGCACTGTCCAATACAGTAGCCACTAACCACATGTGGCTATTTAAATTGAAACTTATTAAAATTAAAATTAAAAATTCAGTTCCTCAGCAGCACTAGGCACACCTCAAGTGCTCAATAGCCAGGTGTGGTTAGTGATGACTGTGTTGGACAGTGCAGATATAGAACATTTCATCATCCTAGAAAGTTATCTTGGATGCTGCTAGCCTAAAGTGGGCTTAGAGCTGGACAGACACAGGGGTGGATCTGGGTTCCACCAGGATTGGTTTAATTATATGACCTCTGAGTGACTTCCCCTCATTTATGAACTGGGAATCACAATTTCCTCCCATCAGAGACTTCTGTATGGACTTTGGGATAGACTGACTGGGATTGGCTCCTGACTGCCACTTTCTAGTTGTGTGCCCTTGAGGCAAATTACTTAAGCTCTTTGTACTCAGTTTCCTTATTGGTATAATGAAAATAATGATAGTAACCTTAGGTTGAACCATGTTGTTTCATCATTTTTGACCTTGAAAATGCTGTTTTCTACAGTTCGATTCAGTACTTCCTAGGATTTTGGGGAGGAATGAATGTAGGGCCCCCAGAGCTGCATCTGCACAGAGCACACACTCACATGTGTGAGCATCACTGTCTCCATCAGCTGGGTCCCAGAGGGGCTGCTGCAAGGTATTTTAGAGTCCCCACCTCACACCATGAACAAAGGCAGGCAGGCCGCTGGGCCTCCCTGGGCTTAGCCTGTAAGGTCCCATCCAAGGTTCCAGATATTCCTTCCTTTCCCGCCCGGCCCTGGGCTCTGCATGCTTCCTCTGCCTGAACACAGATTCACCAGGGACTCACCTCCTGCTCCGCCCTGGGGCTGGGCTCTGTTGGGGGCAGGCAGGGTCTTGGAAGGACCTCTTTGCCATCTCCACAGTCTCCACCCCGGTCCTAGCCATCATCCTCTCCCATCTAGACAGCTCTTACCTCCACTGCTGTCCTCTTCCCATTCGTTCTCCACAGGGCTGCTGGAGTGATCTTTTTAGCATAAAAATCAGACCATGCCACCGCTGATTCAAATGTTCTAATGGCTTACCCTGGGGCGACACACCTCTCTGCTCTCACCTTATGCGTGATCCTCCTTGCCTCCCGCCTCCACTGGCCTTCCTTTTCCTGAGCACCCACGGTCTTTCCTGCCTCAGACCCTATGCTGTTGCAGTGCCTGGAATGCCACCCCCATGCCCTCTGCCTGGGTAGCTCCTTCCCATTCTCCAACAGGCTTCCCTGATCCCTGTGCCTAGAGTGGCATCCCTTGCCCTGTTTATTTCCTTCATTTTCCTTATCATAAATTGTGAGTCATTGCACTGTGTATGTACTTGGGTAACAGAATGTTTAAATGTGACTCGTTCTGTCTCTGTGAGGCCCCTGAGTCCAAGGACTAACCAGCAGGGAAGGGCTCCTCCACATTTCAAAGCAGGGCGCTGGTTGGCCTGTGCAGGACTTGCAAAGGAGGTGTATGAACACCGGTTTTGTGGCTTTTATGCTGTCCCCCATCTTGAGGCTATAAAGGGATTGAATTTGAGGAGCGAGAGAGAATTTTCCTTTGGAGACATTTGCAGAAATACTGGGCACGTCCCTCCCAACACCATGGGGCTCCTCCTTTGCTAGTTTAATTCTAGGGAGAAAGGTCTTAGGAGGAGGGCTTAACTGTGTGTCCTGGAGTCATGGCTGGGGTTTGACACCTGCCTGAAGAGCAGTGTCCTGAGAGCACGGAGAGAGGGGCGGAATCTGGAATCTGCACCGCCTCAACAGTAGGGCGAAGCTGCTAGTCTTCTGGAGGCTGCTTAAAAGGGACCTGCCCCAAGACAGGGTGGGGAGGGGTGAAGGAGTGGGCCCGATGCTCCCAGGCAGAGAGGGTTAGAGCTGGGAGCCACTGGCCAGAGAATTTTCCAGATCACAGAGTTGGCAGCAGAATCTCTCTTTGAAACCAGGAAAGCACCCAAGGGGAGAGAGAGAGAGAGCTTCCGGCCCCTTGAGGACTGAACTGTTCAGGGGATGTAGACTCACCACCCCTTTTTCCTTCCTCCTTCAGCTTAACCCCCAAGGAGCAGAAACCCAAGCTGGGAAGGAGGAGCCCCAGAAAGAGGGAGAAGGAGACTGCACTCTCTTCTCCCGCCAGAGGCCTCAAGCAGTTCTGAGCTGAAGGAATAGAGCAGGTCTGGCTTTATCTTCTTATGCTGACACTTTAATTCCTGAGATAATCCTGGTCTGGGGACTAGAAGCGTCCAGAGCGTGTTTTATCATCTAAGTCACCAAAAAAGTTATCTGACGGCTTGAAAGTTCATTCAAGGGCTGAGGAGGAGTGAGTGGAGGCCCAGGTCCAGTGTAAAGGGACAGCGAGAGGAAAGAATAAGGTTACTTTTTTTCTCAATGTCTGCCCTCTCCCTAGAGTGTGCGTTTCCTGAGGGAAGGCGCCCACGTTGCCCCTGTACGGGATCGGAGGGCAGATGACTCTACTGGTGCCCTGTGGGCCCCGGGCTCTTCCCCTTGCTGCCATGGGTGCATCTGCTACAGGCTCACTCCAGTAACCTTGTTGGGCGCCTGCTTCTGAGCCACTGGAGTGGCCTGGCTGGGGGTGCCCGGGAATTCCACAGGTGTGTCACAACACCTCTCAGCCACCTGCAAGCCTGCAGCCATGTCTGACTGATGTGGGCAGATGAGGGCTCTGCTCCCTCGCTCCAAGATGGGACAGGCTCTGAGGAGCAACTTCTGCTCCAGGTCTCCCTGTGGGGTCAGGCTGAGGATAGACTTGAAGCCACTTTATTTGTCTAACCTCCCCCTTCACTTCTGCTTCTTCACCCCATCACAGCTTCCTTGTGAGCATTCCCCTAATATGTCACCTGCACCTGAATGCAGGGCTCGGATTCGGCTTCTGGTGGACCTGGCTGAATCAGTCAATATCAGCTGGATGAATGAAGAACTTTTACTGAGAGGCTTTCTGGGACTCTGGAATGCATGGCCCAAGGAAACATTGGGCCACGTGGAAGAAAGTCCTTCTAGGGTTAGATTAGATGTCCTCTTTCAGGTGATGTACAGGCTGAGGACTTTAGGAATTGTGGGCTATTGCTCCTACTTGTCATGTACTTGGAGGGCTAGGAGGATGGAAGGGTAAGTTTTATCATTGTTCGCCTCATTGGCTCATCCGGGCTGGCCTAGATGTGCTTGTCATGAACAGGAAGCCTGTGAAGGGAAGTGTGTGTGTGTGTGTGTGTGTGTGTCTCACGTACCTGGTTCGGGAGTCCAGGAAGGCCTTGTTGACTTGGACCTTGGCCTGACTCACAGTATCGGAGATGGCAGAGGTTCTGGTAGTCTGCGCTTGGGGTTGGAGTGGGGAGCAGGAAGTAGGGTGTCAGACACCACTCCTTTGCGATGTCTTCTGCTTTTGTCTCCCTCTTTCTCAGCCATTACCCCCACCCCTCAAATCTGGGTAGGCAGGAGATCAAGATTAGGAAAGTTTCATAAGAGTCCTTAAGGGGAAAAAGCACAGAATGGGAAGAATACTCTTCGATCTTCAACAAGATGTCAAAATTGCTCTTTGAGATCTCACTAGAATGCCCAGAGATGGGATGAAGAGGGAGTGTGGCCACTCAGGGTGGCTTGGGCTACTGGACTGTGGGGATTTCTCTGGTTCCTGGTGAGATGGTCTTGTGGACTATCTCAAATTCATCAAAGAGGACCCACTGATCACCAGGACCCTGACGTACAGAAGGGGATGGCATGAGAGTAATGGTGGGATTCCCTGTTCCCTCTTGTATTGGGGTCTGGAGGATGGAGGACAGGATCTGTTTTCTCAACAAGGAGAGTGTAGTGGGTTAAATAATGGCCCTCCCAAAATTCACATCTGCATGGAACCTCAGAATGTGACCTTATTTGGAAGTAGGGTCTTTGTAGATGTTATGAATTAAAATGAGGTCATACTGCCTTAGCATCAGCCCTAAATCCAATAAATGGTGGTTTTATGAGAAGAGGAGAGGACACACAGAGAAAAAGGCCATGCAAAGACTGAGGCAGAGATTGGAGTGTTGCAGCTGCAAGCCAGGGTACACCAAGGATACCAGGGCCACCAGAAGCTGGAAGAAGAAAGGAAGCATTCTTCCCTAGAGCCTTCAGAGGGAGCACAGCCCTGCCAACACCTTGATTTTGGACTTCTATCCTCCCGTACTGTGAGAGAATACATTTCTGTTGTCTTAGGCCATCCAGTTGGTGTGCTTTGTGACAGCAGCCCCAGAAAACCCGTAAAGGGAGACACTCACCTCTTGTGGTAGATGCTGCAGCCTGAAGCAAGATGAGGGAAGCCAGGAGGGCTGGGAGATGGAGAAGGACCCTCATCACTGAAATGAGATGCAGGATCACACTGTGAGCCTCTCTAGAGACCAAGTGGGAGGGTTTGAACCACAGAAAGCAGAGAAAGCCAAAGGAGCGCCAGACACTCTAATATTGGAACAGGAAAGGAGAAACCACATTAACGAATGAAGCATCTACCATACACACAGGCCTGTGCTAGGTACTGGGAGAGATGGAAAGAGGAGAAGACATGGTGGAAGGGAAAGAACTCAGGCTTCAGGATCTAAGGCCCTGAGTTATCATTCTGCATTTGCTCCAATAGCTCTGTGACCTTGGGCAGGTTACTTAACATCTCTGGGGTCCTGGCTTGCTATGGGAGGAGGTGGGACCAAGTGATCCAGAATGTTCAATTCTGCCCTGACAGCCTGTGGTCGGGAGATGCTGTACCTGTCTTGTCACAGGTGTGAGAAACGCTGTTACCAAGGCTGGAGCCTGCCTTTGAGTTCCCCTCCCTCCTTCCCTGCAGGATGCATTGCTCCCTGCAAGCCAGTTTCCTCTGGCCCAGCCCCAGGAGAGAATGCCTGAGAGGCAGACACTCAGCGCCTCCCTTCGGAAACCTGGCAGGGGCTTCCCCTTCCCTCAAAGTGCCAACTTGATGGCAATACTGAAAGAAAGTTATGACAAAGCTCAGAGCTCCCCTGAGCCCACAGCTGTGCCCCAGGCTGCCTGGAAAGATTCCAGCTCATGGATTAACCTCTTTGCCATGAGCTTTAACTCTGAATGCAAATCTTTAGACTGAAATTTGTGAAGCTTTGTTTTCTGATGAGGGTCTTCATTGGGCTTAGTGGAGCAGACCCCATACATCTTCTGAGGAGATTCTGGCTCCAGCCCGGGGTGGCAGCCACAGCGTGCAGATGGAATGATTGTGTGTTTAGACCATGGTCCTGAGAGGCTCCTCAGCTTTCACAAGGGCGCCTGGGCTCTCCCTGCAGCACGGCGTTCACTGGTGGAATCCAGAAGCACACTAAGGAGAGCAGCCTCAGGTTGCCCCCCAGCCATGTCTCCCCAGGGCTCAGCTCCCAGAGAGAAATCGTAGTTCTGGAGCTTTGCCTGACAGACTTCCCCGTATGTCTTGCAGACCCTCTCCAAATCATCTCCCTTTGGAATAGGCCAGACCAGGAGACCTCTGTATCTGGATCAGGTCATTTCAGCCTCCTTCACCCCTGCCTGCCTCCAATTTTTCCCTCTGCCCTTTCGTGGTCCCCCTAATAATTTGTATCTTGTTGTACTTTTTGCCAGCTAACTCTAGAGAAAGGGCAAGGCATGAATAAATACCTCTCTGGCCAAGATTCTCTCTGTTACTTCCCCCCACCCCAAGATGAGTTCTCAAACAGCTTGACCTCTCAGTGGGCTCTTGTCCTTATAGTTGTATGGCCCCAAGGAGGAAGAGATTCTGTGACCTCCTATCCCTCTGTCACCATATTTTGCAACTTCAGGGGACCCATTGCAGGGTTCATTGAGTTAGCAGAAATCTGCCCTTCAGACAAACAGAGATGATGGTTTTGGAGGAAAAGGTATCATTGACTTTAAAAAGCAAACTATGGTAAAAAACATGGCCAGGTGTGGTGGCTTATGCCTGTAATCCCAGAATTTTGGGAGGCCGAGGCAGGCGGATCACTTGAGGTCAGGGGTTGGAGACCAGCCTGGTCAATGTGGTAAAACCCTGTCTCTACTAGAAATACAAGAATTAGCCAGGCGTGGTGGCAGACACCGGCAATTCCAGCTACTCGGGAGACTGAGGCAGGAGAATCGCTTGAACCTGGGAGGTGGAGGTTGCAGTGAGCCAAGATTGCACCACTGCACTCCAGCCTGGGCTCAAAAAAAAAAAGAAAAGAAAAGAACAACAACAACAAAAATCCACATAGCATAAAATTTAGCATCCTAGTCATTTAAACTATACAGTACTGTAATGTTAGGTATATTCACATGTTGCACAATGGATCTCTAGAACATTTTCATCCTGTAAAAACTGAAACCCTATACCCATTGAACACCAACTCCCTATTTCCCCTTCCCCCTAGCTCCTGGCAACCACCATATCACTGATTTTTTTAAAGAGGGCTGTGGGCACAAACATTCATTATATTGTTCTTTGAATGACTAATGCATTTCCTAATAAATGACAAACACAAAGTAAAAAATTAGTCCATTTTTTAAAAAGACATCATCTGAGACAGCCTGAGGAAGACAAAATCATAGAAGAAGACATGAAAGTTGAGAAATTTGAACAGGAAACAATACTTAAATACTCAATTCTCCTCTCCTCTTCTTTAGGACCCCCTTCACGCTCTCCTCACTGGAAAGTGGAGGAGGGGGACTTCAAGGCCAGAGATAAATTATTTTCCCATGTCTTGGGCAATGTTCCTGGTGGGTGTGAAGGAAGGGTGTGAACAAAAATCAGAGCCAGGTGAATACAAGGTCATGTCACTGAAAAGGGGGTGTGCAAAAAGATTCCAGAGGGACACTGTCTTCAGCCAGAACCACACAGGGCAAGAGGGCATGGGGCTTTAGAGTGTAAGAGGCCGACAAGAGGCTTCTGTGATGTGTAGATATTTATCCATATTCTTATCAACATGCTGAGTGCAGAAACCATTTCCCAAGCCCTTTGATTTGCAGCAAAGCCTGGAGCCTTCCCTGGGACATGAAGCACTATCTGGAGACAGAGCCACAGCCTTTGCCCCTGAAATGCCAGGCTGGTCCACAATCCCATGCCTCTACTCATGCTCTTCCCTATACAATACCCTCTCTGGCTAATAAACTCCTATTCATTCTTCAAAACCCAGACCAAATGCCACCTCCTCTGTGAAGTTTACCAGTTTTCTCCAGGAAAAGTTAGATCGTTCCTTTTTCTGTCCTCCCACAGTATTTCATCCATATCTCATATTACTGTCTTCACATCTGTTTCCCCTATCAGACCATGAACTCCTCAAGGGCTCCATCTTATTTATTTGTTTTCCCAGGACCTAAGCATGTCAATACATAATAGGTGTTGGGTGCATGCTGAATGAATAAAACTCCTAGAGCAGAGAAGTTCAGCATCTGGAGGTTGCAGAGGGAGAGGGCAGAGATGGTCCCTCGGCAAGCCTCTCACACTGTAATGTGCCTACTATCACCTAGGGATTTTGGTAAATGCAGATTCTGACTCAGAAGGTCATAGAAGGGGCCTGAAAGTCTGCATTTCCAGTAAGCTCCAGGTGATGATGATGTTGCTGGTCTCCAGACCACACTCTGAGTACCAAGGCCTTCCAGACTTTGGTTCTCTATGTCGCTGAGCAGTCACCAAGGAGATAGGGGGAAGGCCTGAGAAGGGATGAAGTCAGTGAGATTCTCTTCCATGATTGTAAAGAGCCCTGTGGAGGGTGGTGGAGTGAGCCAATAGGAAAGCCATAATTCTTGCCCCATCACCCGCAGGAACACTCTCTTGATCTTTTGAGTGACTCCAAGATCAGGATGAGAATGAAGAGATAGCTCTTATCAAGCCCTCTAGAGCAGACATAATCTACTTCAACCAAAAGATTTGAGGCACACAATTGCATAAAAAACAAATATAATTTAACCACCCCATTCTCCCAAAATGAAGCCTGCCTACTACTGCTGCATACAGGTCACACACCTGCTTGAGAGCCAGGTGTCCACAGGGCACTTAACAGCTAGGACTAGACATTGAGGGCAAACTAGATGGTCGGATCTGCTGCAGATGGCAGGCATGAGATTCTGGAAATGAGATGAAGACCTGACAGCTCCGGCTTAGGGAACCCCTTAAAACACTGCAAAATCTCCACTATAGTGGAGAGGCCAGATTTCATCACACTGTCTCAAGAACAGCACAGGGAACACCATTCTGTCACTGTTTTCCCCCAAATTCCTGTGTGACTCTGGACACATTAAATTGCTTAGGTCTCAGTTCCTAAACAAGGTGGATAAGAGAGGTCTATGGTACCTTCCAGCCCTAAGAGTTTATGATTCTCTGACATAGTTTTCAGACACAGAAAAGGCTTTTTCCCCCACAGTGGTGGGGGGAGGCTTAATTACATTCTCTCTTATACCAAACAAGAGGAGTGTGCCATGGGGTGGCTAAAGCTGGCACCAGAAAGCGCCTGATAGAGACAAGTCTAAATCCAGTGTTAAGCTTTCTGAGAAGACGTTAGGAAATTTCATCATCAACTTTGCAGAAACCAGGAAAGATGAAAGTTGACGAGTCTTACCTGCCCAGTGCCTTGTCTTTTCACGGCAGCCAGGGAGTTGCTCTGCTTGGAGGAGCTGGTCTTTTATACCTTCCAGCAAGAATTTATTTCTGGGAAAGGCCCAGAAGGAAAGATTTTGATGTGGCTTGGAGGAGACGCTGAGGCTTAGCAGGAAAGACTGTGTGATTCCGGGCAGATACACCAGGAAACTGCAGAATGGCAGGGATTGGTTGATGCAATAGCACTGACTGTGGGTGAAGCAACTCCTCTTTCCATTTTCTAGCTTAAATGCATGATCCTGATCTAGCTCTGGAAGGCAAAAACTGCATGCCCTGAGCACATTTGTCCCTTTTAAGCTCCTAATGGGATCCGAATAGCTCTTAGAAGTATGAACAATTATTAGGTTGGTGCAAAAGTAATTGCAAAAACCGCAATTACTTTTGCACCTAGCTAAATGGTTCTCCTCCCCATTCATATATTCACTGCCCTTTGATCCCTCCCTTACTTTCCACCCAATTTACTGTGGAATCCAGTGGATTCATCTTTTGGATTTAAAGTGATTAATAAACATTAATTTTTTTTGGTCAAAATTTCAAAATACTTTTGGCCACCAAAGGGTGAGAAGAGCCCTAAGCTTTCATTAGGATAGTGGGTTGCAGTCCCTGCCTCTGCCATTGTATGGCTCTAGGCAAGTCACTTCACCTTCTGGTGTCTCAAATTTTCTAGTATTGAAATCAATGGTTGGTTTTGGTGATTATTATGATTCTATGACTTCATGCCTTCTATAGGGTGACCCATTTAAAAAACTCCAGAATCTGGGAGGCCGAGGTGGGTGGATCACTTGAGGTCAGGAGTTGGAGACCAGCCCGGCCAACATGGTGAAACCCCGTCTCTACTAAAAACACAAAAATTAACCAGGCATGGAGGTGCATACCTGTAATCCCAGCTACCTGGGAGGCTGAGGTGGGAGAATCACTTGAACCTGGGAGGCAGGGGTTGCAGTGAGCCAAGATCATGCCATTGCACTCCAGCCTGGGTGACAGGACGAGACTCTGTCTCAACAAAACAAAACAAAACAAAACCACCACTATCGTATAAATTATTGACCTAAAGCTCAAGCATAATGTTACATACCTTTCCTACCTCAATGACTTTGGAAATTCAAGTTCATTAGATTCATACAAGAAGGAAAAAGGAAGATTCCGAGAAAACAAAATTTCATGAAAGTATATTTTACAGACAGACAATTTAAAACATAATAAGCCTCTTTATGAAATTATACTTGGAGTTGAAAATACTCTGGGAGCAACTGTCAGAAATTTATCAACCCCAAACCAGACTTCTTGGTTCGCCTTCAAAAAAGTGATATTTCCTTTCTCTAGATGGTGGAATATATCTAAAAACTACTCTCGTGATGAATCCAGGCAAATAAGCTGGGCATCTCGGAAGAAGGCAGCTGTCCAGGAGAGGTGAATGAGACATCAGGCTCTTCTTGTTTTCTTTGAAACACACTTCAGCTCCTTAGCCAAGCATTGTTTTTCTGTGTCTGACCATTCCCTGAACTTTGGCACATGTTTCTCAAGGTTCTTGCCTCTGAGTTTTATGCTTAGTATGTTCAGGAAGCTGTGTTGTTAGGCAGAACTTGACCTAGTTGGTTCTGAGTAATCTGAAGATGGAACTTCCTTTTAGAAGACCCTATGGAATAACATTGCTTCCTATGTACAAAATATAGTGAGTTATTGGTCAGGGTAACAGCAAAATACAGGTCTGATCATTCCTGGGTTTTATCATGTTATGACATGATATGATATGTCCTAGATTTGGTCTTTCTGTAATGGGTCAAATAGGATGGGGCAGTGTCAGCTCCAGCCCAGTAAGGACCTTCCTTGATATTGGCCGTGAAGCACACCTGGAGGCAGTCAATCTGACAGTGACATGCCTATTGTTCTATAGCTAATTTTTATTTGAGAGCTTTGCTGACATGCGATGACATGTTTTCATGGGTTTATCTCAGTCTAGTCAAATCTGTAGCACAGGTAGATGTCTTCCCATATGGGAATGGCAAATTGGCCTGAGAAATGGAGAGTGGAAGGCAGAAAGTCCAGGAGAAAGCTAAAAAGGCCAATAGCTTCTCATATGTCAGTGCAGAGTCCAAGATATTTTAGCAAAAGCAGCAGCAGCAGGGAGTACCCAATGAAGATAAGGTCTATCGCTGGCACATGGCAGTACACACACCCACCCACACACACAAACATGCACGCATACTTCCCAGGAACACACAGTTTATAAATGAGACTGATTTTGGACATAGCTGGCTCACCTCTGTCGCCTTCTAGAATTAGAATGCTGCATGCTGCATACACAACCTTTGGTTGATCCAAAGGATACTCATGGTTGGTAACACAGTGACCATTCTGTTTGTGTAAGGTGATTGTAGCTCTCACACTGGGCCCATGTCAGGTGCTCTCTCCCATGGGCGCATAGCTAGTCCCTTCCTTAGCTGTCTGTTTTCACCTTTGTCCGCTGGCTTGGCTGTCATTCATAGCTGGGCAGGGTTGTTTTTTTTTTTTCTTTCTTGGCTAAAATGCATTTCCTTTTGTTGGTTTCCTAGAACACCAAACAAACAGACTTCTTGTCCCAAGGGTGGCTCTATATGCCCATGTTTACCCCTTTTGGGATTCATCCACTAGTTCTACCCCAGAGAAGGGAGGAACCCAGGCACTCTGGCTTAAGCTGTCCCTGGCCTCTGGAGGGGTGTGCAGATGGCAGAGCTTCTCTGAATGGTGTCCCAGGGCGGCATGAGCTGTTGGAAGGGATGGGGACATTGCCAGGCAGCCCCCTTTGGAGAGAGAGGAGGGATTTGTAGATGAGAAAAAGAAATATTTGGGATGGGTTGTATGTCTCTCTAGCAGACAGGAGGAGGCTCTGTTATCTTCTCCTAGCAACTTTTTTTTTTTTCTGAGACAAGGTCTCACTCTGCCTCCCAGGCTAGAGTGCAGTGGCGCAACCACCAGTCAGTGCAAGGGCTCACGCCATCCTCCCACCTCAGCCTCCCAAGTAGCTGGGACTACAGGTATGCACCACCATTCCCTACTAGTTTTTAATTTTTTGTAGAGACAGGGTTTCCCTATGTTACCCAGACTAGTCTCGAACTCCTGGGCTCAAGTGATCCTCCTGCCTTGGCTTCCCAAAGTGCTAGGATTACAGGCATGAGCCACTGAGCCTGGCCTCCTAGTATTTTTTAGTGGGAGAATTGATCTGATGCTTGGTGGCTTCTGAGATTGGCATAACACAAGGGTTCCAACTGGCAAACCTATGATCAATGAATTTTTCCACTTAGCCACAGCATGCTGAGACTGAAGGGCTTCCCTGGGAACCGACCTGGTGGGTGGGCAGAATACTGTCTCTTCCTTCTCTTCATTAATGGCAAATCTTTTTTTTTTTTTTTTTTCAGTTAATGCCATTCAACCATTTCCCCTCAGTGTTGTCTTTCCTTTCCTCCCTCTTTCCCTGTTCCTCTTAAATATTCACTGAGCACCTAATAGTATGTGCTTCTGGTTTTTTCTTACTCCTAATCCTCTCTCTTCCTAATTAGTTGACAAATTATGAATTTTAATAAGTTTGCTTAAGCAAAAAAGCTGTCAGATCTGTTCCCTGCCTTGGCAGGGTAATGTAGGCATAGGGCTGGGGAAGGGGATAGACCTCAATGGAGCAAGACAGTCTGACCCTGAATAAATCCTGAGTTGCTCAGGGTAGAGATGGGGCAATAAACCAATTCCCACTTAAGCCACAAATAAAGAAACACAGGATTTTAAACAAAAAACAATCTTGAATTGCTATTGTTATTCCGTGAGCAGTCTGATGATATGCTTTGTGATAAGTCCATAAAGAAAATATCATGCGAATAAAATGCCGTTTCTCAAGCAAGCAAGCATGTGTGTGTGTGTATGTGTTTGCACACACATGTGCATACAGATGTGACAAAGCAACTAGCGAAAATGCAAGGAGCACTGGATTATTAAAACTCAGCAAGCCAGGCTCTAGTCCTAGCTTGCTAGTCAGCAGCATGTGACATTGGGAAAATTACTCTTTATTCAGAGGTCTCAGTTTCCTTCTCTGGAAAGAGAAATGGGTCCACTAAGTAATTGTGTTGGTTCCCTTGGGCTGTGATGTTTAGAATTCAATTGTGAATCAGTAGATCTTGTAGGTCCCAGTGCCAGTGAGCTTTTGCCTCATTGTACAGTCTTGTACACATTACATACCCTCAGGTTCTCTTTATATAAAAGGGGGATGAGAATCCTATGTTCTTACTCTTAGGACCATCTAGGATGGGGTAGGGGGACAACTATCCCAAAGGCTGTTTCTCCTTAGTTCTGAGGGACAACCAGAAACAAAAGAACAGGAAGAATCTTTTTGAGGAAGAAGAAAAATTCTGCTGGGAATGTGATCATTCTCTGTCACTCAAGTTGGAAACCAGGGAGACACCCTGGGCATTTTTCTTTTTTCTTTCCCTCTTTTCTCTTCCTCCTCCTCCCCTTCCTCCCATCTTCTTGGTCACCGAATCCTGTCCATTTGTCCTTCGTAAATCTCTTGCCTCTGTGGCTTCCTTGACTTCCCGACATTCTGGTTCTGCCCTGCCCCGAATTACCCCCCACTTTATTTATTTATTTATTTATTTATTTATTTATTTATTTATTTTGAGACAGAGTGTCACTCTATTGCCCAGGCTGGAGTGCAGTGGAATTATCTTGGTTCACTGCAGCCTCTGCCTCCTGAGTTCAAGTGATTCTCCTGCCTCAGCCTCCCAAGTAGGTGGGACTACAGACTTGCGCCACCATGCCTGGCTAATTTTTTCTATTTTTAGTAGAAACAGGGTTTTACCGTGTTGGCCAGGCTGGTCTCTAATTCCTGACCTCAACTGACCCACCCACCTTGGCCTCCCAAAGTGCTGGGATTATAGGTGTGAGCCATTGGGCCCGGCCCCAATTTCTGTAATTGCAAAAAAATTACAATTATTTTGCTCCAATGTCATAGCCTTCTCACTGGTCTTCCTGACTCTGCCCCAAAACTGCATGCCCCTTTACGCTAAAGTTTTCTGTACACAGCACCCCACTACCCACAGGACAAGGTCTTAGGTATTAGCCAAGGCCCTATACTGCCTAAGCCAGTGTCTATCCCAGCCTATCACATATTGTGCCTTTACCCAAGCTCTTTGTTGCAGCCAAGTAAACTATTCATTCCCTGACATGCCATGCACATTCCTGATCCTCTGTCTGTTCGTCTGCCATTCTCCATATCTGACTCGTTCTCTCCCTTCTTGTCCAAGTCCAATATCTAGCTCAAGCCTTGTCTTCTCCATGAAGCTATCCCTGTCTGCCAAGCTCCAGAAACCACTGCACACTAATTCTTTCTCCCCTTTGCTTTTCCTATTTATTGTCTCTTTATGCATCTTTCCTCTTGGCCAAATTAAATCAGAAACTTCTCAAGAGCTATAAATTACATTGTACAATCAATAAGATTTGCTTTGATGATAAAGATGATGACACTGGTGTAAAAATTACCTTGGCTTAATTCAGTCATTCAAGTCCAAGTTCTTGACTGTCAGTTCTAAAGTTGTCTCTGAAGACCATTTTCTAGCCTGAATGAAATACTGCACTAAAGTGTAGCTAGGGCTGGGTGTGGTGGCTCATACCTATAATCCCAGCACTTTCAGAGGCTGAGGCAGGAGGATCCCTTGAGGCCAGGAGTTCAAGGTTACAGTGGGCCATGATAGTGCCACTATACTCCAGCCTGGGTGACAGAGCAATACCCTGTCTCTTAAAAACCTTAAAAATAAAATTAAAAAAATGTAGCTAGAAGGAATAATTTCTGAAGTTTTCTCTTTTCTCTTCCATTTTCCTTGATTTAGAGCCCCCACCGCCCATCAGAAGCTGGAAAGAAACAGAGAGAGCCGAGAGATCGTAATGAACGACTAAATCTTGGCTCATTTACAGTTGGGAGAAAATAGCAGTTCAAGCCTCCTTTTCCAGCCTTAAGACAGAACTTCAATGCCTATTTCCCAGATACTGAAAGAATCTTTCAGAAGCAACAGAACCCATGCTTGCTTCGTGCCCAGGCTTGCAAAGCTGCCGTCTTCGGTGTCTATGCTGGAGGGAGACTGGGGTCCTGAGTAGGTGCCCTGAGAAGGCATCCTGCCCTGCTTGCTGACTAACCCACAAGGTGGGGCAGGGTGCAGGGTGTGCGCTCCCCAGGACTTACTGTAAATGGTTGAATTCTCACTACTTCCCTCCTGGGGCTCCGCCCTGATGATTTTGGGGTACATGAGGATAACGCATGCTCTGGAAGATTGTGGTGGAGGCTGGAATGGGGTGAAATGCTCAAATAGTCTGTCTGTGATGGAATCGCTTCCACTCTGGTGGAAACCTGGGGAGGGTGAAGTGGTTATTACCTCTCACTCTTCGCACAGTGCTAAGAAGGGGACAGAGGCTGGGGAGAGGAAGTGAAAGAATCTTCACTGTCCCACCCTCTTTTTCTTCTCTTAATGAATACAGGCTTTTCAAGAGGCTGTAAGCGTACACTGTAGAATGTCCTTCTACTCAGCGAGCAACATGGCCTCTGATATGCCTCTAACAAAAGATAATCATGACCAGGTACCCCTGAAGGAAACTGAGATTCTAAAATTTATTTGATATCTTACTTTTTTAAAGAGAAAAATTTTTATTTTAGAACAATTTTAGATTTACCATATTATTACAAAGATAATACAGAGTTCCTGCACACTCCACACCCAGTTTTCATTATGATTATCTTATTTTACAATGGTACATTTGTCACAGTTAATAAAGCAATATTGTTACATTATTATTAAGTAAAAGGTCAATATCTTACATTTTAACTTTCAAATTCATGCTTTTATGTCCCACTCAAGAAATTATCTGTTTGTTTTTATATAAAAATTTAAAATTTACTTCACAGCAACCTACAGTGGACACACCAAGAATGTGAGCCAAATGTAACCTGTGCTCTCTGCTTTCTGGGCCACTACGGTGTTCCCTGGGGGAGGCGCCCAGCTTGGGCCTACGAGAGTGAGTTCAGAGCGGAGTCGGAAGGAAATCTCATAGGGCCCTGATGACCCTGCTCGGTGGCTGTGTAACCTCAAGAGTTACTCAGTCTCTGAGCCTTGGCTTCCTCTTCTGGTGAGTGGGAGTAGGAGCAGCAGCCTGCCTCACAGGGTGCCATGAGGATAAGCTCGGCTCAGGCATGCAGACACGTAGAGCATGATTCACACGACGTCATTAGCATCAGGAGCATCCCTGAGACAGGAAGGTGAGCAGTGACTTCAGCACGAGCTGGTTCTTGAGAAGTCATGCTTTCACCCTCCCAGCCTCTGAATCGCCACTTCCAATCCTGAGGAGGGTCAGAAGCTGAAACCGAAAAAGGAAATGGCTTCAACCCCACGTCCTCATAGCTGGGTTGCACGCCACAGACAGAGGAGACAGAAAGGGAAAGTTTCTTTTTTTGGCTTCTGCTGCTGGGCATTCTCTCTGTCCTGGTGACTGTGTGGCTCTCCAATGAGCTGCTTGCTATCTGATGGGAAGAAAAAAGGAGATGATGGGGGCCATGGCACCACCCTGTCCCCAAGGAGCCAGCTCTAGTTTTGCCCTCTTTTGGTCACATGGATGTGAAAGAGTCCATCTTCAGCCTGAGGACAACAGCTGGCCCAGGCAGGGTTTCTGCTCTTGAACTCGGCAACCTAGGCTAGTTGCTCCCACCTCTCTGAAGTCCCTGTGGACCTGGATACTGCATAGCTGATGATGTCCGTCTGCTGAAATAAAGCCTAGCAGAATTTCCTAGCCTGACAGCTGAAAACCGGCCTGCATTGCTTATAGTAACTCATGTTTTCTCTTTTCCCTTCTTGCTACAGATTTCAGGAGGCCCATTTTGACTTCAGTACCTGGCCCCCCATGAGGTGATGGCCCCACTGTTAGCTTTCCATGTCTAAACTCTGAAACTCTGAAATTTTGCCCTGAATTTCGATCCAGTGCCCGAGGCACTGCCACTGCTGGCAATTTACTCATGGTCCTTACTGGATTTCACATCCTACAAATTCAACTGGCCCTTCTAATCCCTGCAGTGGGGTAAAAGTCCAGCCTCTCCCTCCAGCCCCAAGTTCTAAAACGTGGTGCTGGCCCACCTTCATGAACCCTCCCATTTGTGGCCATGTCAAAAGAGAAAATGATGAATGGGTAAGAAAAACAGAAATTGATCAAATCTGCCTGAGATTCTGCCCTCCTAGAACTTATCAAATCTGTAGCAATAAAACTTTACAGCCTCAGATTAGGGATCTGCAATTCCCTGCTCACAGCTGCAATGAGAGCAAGAGACCATGACCTAACAGACTCAATTGGGAAGATTCCTGTTTGTGGGATGTTTTCGATGTGTCACACAGTCCTAGATTTCCTTGCTATTTTTATCTTTTGAAACATTCTCCAAGAAACCTAATGTGGAAGTTCCCTTTTTTAACATAATTATGTTGTTTCACTACAAGTTGCTGGGGTTCAAGAAATCATTAATTGGGCTACTTTAAGAGCATAATGTAATTCCAATCTGCAAAAATATAGGAAATATGACATTCTCTAGAAATGGATTTAAGCATAGATCTAGGACTCATAAATAACAAGGCAGTGTTTTGACCCTGGTGATATTTGCCAAGTAAGTATAGCAAGGGGATTTTAGTCAGCCTGGCTTTGCCTCATCCTGATTTATATTTGTCTGATTCTTTTAAAAAGTAAGCTTAGAGTTTGAACAACATTTCAGAAGCCTCTGGTTCAGTGATTCCCAAAGGTTGCATCTGAATCAGTAGAAAGCTTGGGAAAAATACAGGCATCCAGACTCTGCTCCTGGTCTACAGAATTCCAGCTCTGGCATTGGAGTTGGAGAACCTCTATTTCTAATAAATCTCCTGGGTGAGTCTGACATACGGGCAGATTTGGAAACTACTAATCTAGCTGAACTTTCTACCCTCTGTAGGATTCCCCACTACATCCTTGCTCCTCAAGGTATGATCCAAAGTCTTATAGCATTGGAATCTTCTGGGAGCTACTCAGAAATACAGAATCTCAGGCCCCACCCAGATGTACCAAATCAGAATCTGCATTTTCACAAAATCCCCAGGTCATATTTATTTACATTAAAGCTGACAGATGGTCATCAAGTCACTGCTTGAATACTTCCGGGGTTGGGGAGCTCAGTATTTACATGGCAACCTGCTTCATTGCTGGGAGGCTCTAATTATCTAGCTCTTTCTTATAGCAAGCTCACTCACTCATTCATGCATTCATTCTACAAATATGGGCAGACTCTAAAAAGTTGACCAAGATGACATAGTCACGTGATCACATTTCAGCCATTTTTAAATTGCAGTTCATAGGCAGAGAGAACCTCTTTTTTTTTTTTTTTTTTTTTTTGATGGAGTCTCACTCTGTCACCCAGGCTGGAGTGCAGTGGCTCAACCTTGGCTCACTGCAACCTCCGCCCCCGGGTTCAAGCAATTCCCCTGCCTCAGCCTCCCGAGTAGCTGGGATTACAGGCACTGCCACCGCGTCCAGCTAATATTTGTATTTTTAGTAGAGACGGGGTTTCCCCATCTTGGACAGGCTGGTCTTGAACTCCTGACCTTGTGATCCACCTGCCTCGGCCTCCCAAAGTGCTGGCATGAGCCACCGTGCCCTGCCAAGAGAGAACCTCTCTTAACAGAGATGTATTTTCTTGTTTTCACATAGGCCAGTGTGAAACTAAGGGCCTGTCTCTTGTAGAACCTTACTGAGGGCTGTAAGAAGTTGGTAACACAATCCAATATCCTGAATTTTCCCCACCATCCTCCTAATGCAACAGCCTGCATAGTATGTGGTCCCCATTCCGACACATCAGTGTCCTTCCTATCCAAAAGTGTGGTCCATGGCTCAGCAGCAGTGGCACCACCTGGGAGCTTGTTAGGAACGCAGACTCTCAGTTCCCACCAAATCAGGATCTTCATTTGAACAAGATCCCCAGGTGATTTTTTTTGCACATTAAACTTCAACAGGCAGAGAAACCAGTTCTATTTCACAATCCCTTAAATAGGATTGCTAACTTTCTAGCTCATGAGCAAGCCCTATCTCTTCAGCCAATTCCATCAAGTATAAGCCTATTAATTGCAGCATGCCTACTTCCAGGCACACATTCCGTATTACTTAGCATGCGTTTGCTGGGCCCAGGTCACCAACAAACTAGCTCAAATTGGCTTAACAAGGCAAATTTCAAATTGAATGCTGGGCATATGGATGGTGATTATATGATTTGTTCCATATTTGTGTTGCTGTTGTTGGTGTAATTTTTTTTAGTTGTGGTAAAATACACATAATATAAAATTTACCATCTTAACCATGTTTAAGTGTACTGTTCAGTTTTGTCAAGTATTCACATTGCTATGCAACCAATAATTGTTCCATATTTTTTGATCATTTGAAAAAAAATAAACCTCTAACAAGAATCCAGGGATAGGGTTGACTTCAGGGTTGAATTACTTCAATGGGCCTGGCTTCCTTCACCCTGCAGTTCTCCTGGCTTTACCTCCTCTCAGCTTCAACTCCATCCTTCCCTTGCAGGCAAAATGGCACACAACCCCCTGCAGGGGAAGGCAGAGAATCTCACAGAAGAGAAAGAATAGCTTTCCCAGAAATCCTGGCAAGCTTTTTCTTACATCTCACTGGCCTGAATTGGAACATGTGCCTGTTCCTTAATTGGCAAAGATATTTTAAGGGTCATTAGATTATTGCTGTAGAAAGATCACTTGGCTTTAGGGTGGGGAAGAGGTGGAGGGTAGGACTGCAGAGAGGAAGGTCAGGAGGCACCCTGTTGCAATGACGAAGGTAGGAACTAATGGTATCCTGGAAAGAGGTAGTGCCTGGTGGTCCTGGAGGTGGAGAGCTGGGAAAGGATTCCAGAGATGTTAATGCGATTGAAATCTTAATCTTCTTCCGTTCAAAGACTAAAAATACCTTTCCCTTCACCCTCTCTCAAGAGAGCAATTAAAGCTTTGTGTCCTGGAGGACAGAATTTTCTTCGTCTTTGGGAAGATTAACAAGCCTTTGTTTTGAAAAAACAAAATAAACAAGCAAATAAACAATAGACCAAACTAACCAAACAAATAACAACAAACAAAAACACAAGTGACAAACAAACATAGCTCACAGGGCTAGGGAGCTCAATTGAGGTACGGTGGGGGGCCGGGGAGGGAGGAGGGAGAATGGAGAGGAAACTGGTAGGTTGCTGAAGCCTATAGGGTTGGAGGGATTGGTAGTTACCTTGGAGATGCAGGACCAAGAAACAGGGAATTTCAGCTCTCTTGCAGCATTCCTGCATGGGGCAGAATTCCTGCATGGACCTCTGACAGGGTGGCACATGGATATCTGGGACTGGACTCTATAGGCTGTGGTCTTTGGAGGCCAAGTTAGTCACAAGGAGGAAGATGGACATGGTAAGCAGAGAGCAGCCTGCTCAGCTGGGAGCTTGGGGCATGACCACCCCAGCACTGACCAGCATGGATTGGAGGCCCCTTTCTGGGGCGTAGGAACTCTGCACTGAGTCCAGGAAGTAGAAGGGGCCACAATAACAACATTGAACATCGCATCAGCTCTGCTGAGGGGGAGCTTGGAGACAGGTTTAATTTAACAATATAAATTATTCTAATTATTCACATATAATGATAGTGACAGGAGGCAGCCAAATGCCTAGACAGACAGGGTTGGGTACCCACCTCCAAGTCGAAGACAATTTAAATCCTGAAAGCCAAGCTACAAGTTAAATCCTTGGACTGGATTGAGAACTTGTCCTCCTGTTTGATGTGCTTTCCTCTGATTGATCCCCATCCTTCACCTATTTCACATATATCTAGCTTTTCCTAATTGGTTTTCTACACAGTCATGCCCACCTTTGAGTTGTGTTTTCACTTTAACTTTTTTTGCATACTCACAGACCAATCAGCACGCACTCCCCATCTTGTGCCTATAAAGACCCCAGGCTCAGTCAGTAGAAGAGGAGACTCCTGACTTTGTGAAGAGACAACCTGACTTTGGGGAAGATGACCTGCCCTTCTCATTGCCTCTCCTGTTCCCCTATCCACTGAGCCATTTTTATCATTCACTAAAATTCTCCACCTTTGCTATCCTTCAGCTGTCCATGTGACTTCATTTTTCTTGGACCCTGGACAAGAGCTTGGGACACTTTACCCAGAAAGGTTGTCACACTGGCCCTTTGCCCTCGCTGGTGGAGGGCAGCTTCCCCACGTGATGAGGTAAGGGGCCAACTGAACTGTTAACACACTGCTATCCGTGGACAGTGGAACTAAAGGAGCACTGTAACAACCCCTCTGGGCCTTTGGGATTTCGGGCACCCTTAGCTGGGTGCCTCTGCAGGCCCTGCATGGAGGTTGCTCTTGTGTTGGCACTAGGAGTGGCTGGCTGGACCCCACATTCACTCGCTCATGTGCTCCCTCCTGCAAGGGGTTGAGCGTGGTGGGCTGAGTAGAGGGGGTACCCCTGCTGTAAGTCCAGTGAAGGCGCTGAGAAAAATCTTGCATCAGTTGTAAGACAGTTGAGACAAAATATACTCATGTCCCAGCACCCAGCTTTGCATTTGTTGTTTCATCTGCCTGAAGTGCTCATTCTCCAGATATCCACATGGCTCATTTCCTCACCATCTTTGAGTACTTGCTTAAATATCACAGTCTTAGTTAGTGTTTCCAGATTTCCCTTTTAAAAAATATCAAACTCTTCTTTTTATACAATTCTTTTTTTGCTTTTTTGAGACAGGATCTCACTCTGTTACGCATGCTGGAGTGCAGTGGCACGACCACAGCTCACTGCAGCCTTAAACTCCTGGGCTTAAGCAATACTCCCACCTCAGCCTCCTGAGTAGCTACAACTATAGGCATGCACCACCATGCCTGGCTAAATTTTTTTAATTTAGTTTGTGTAGAGACAAGGTCTTGCCATGTTGCCTAGGCTGGTCTTGGCCTCAAGCAGTCCTCTTGCCTGGGCCTCCCAAAGTGCTGGGATCACAGGCGTGAGCTACTGTGTCTGGCCTTCCTCCTGTAATTCTTATTACCTTTGTTTTCTGTTGCTTATAACAGAATGCATGAAACTGGGTATCCTTATAATGAAAAAGAGTTTCTTTCTCACAGTTCTAGAGGCTGAGAAGCCTAAGGTTGAGGGGTCACTCTGGTGAGGGCCTTCTTCCTGGAGAGGACTCTCCTTAGAGTGGTGCAGGGTATCGCATGGCGAGGGGCTGAGTGTGCATGTACCAGCTCAGGTCTCTCACCAGTTCCCCTCCCATGATAATGCATTAATCCATCAGCTCATTAATTCATTAATCCACATTGAGGATTAAGTTTCAACATGAGTTTTGGAAGAGACATTCAGACCATAGCATTATTCTTTCTTGATTTATTTTTCTTTGTGGAACTGACCACCATATATTGTACTATGTTTTGCTTTTTTGTTTGTTTACTGTCTACCTACCCCAACCATAATGTAAATTTCATGAGGTCAGAGACTGTTTAGTATACTACATACTCCAAGACCATCAAAACACAAATTTTTTTGAATAAATTAAGTGAATTAATTAATGAATTATGGCACGAACTCTTAACTACCATATCTTGTAGTCTCTGACAGGATTGCTGAGAATTCTCACTCAAAGCAATTTCAAGGAACCACCTAATTTCAGTTCTAATAGCTGAAGCCAAATGATTCTTTTGAGACAAGAGCCAAAATCTTGACTTAAAATTATTGGGTAAATATGAATGTATACTTTCAAAAGCTCACTGATGATTTGGAAAAAGTCAGTGGGCTATAATGAGATCAAACTTGAAAGAATCTCATAGTTGGTGGAAAGTTCTGGAAAAAGAAAAGGAGAAGACTGGCTTATTAGAATTTGCTGAAGAGATTAATTTCTTTGTGATTTCCAGGAGAATACCAAGAATGGGAGGAGCATGGAAGGTGGATTGTAAAGTCCCTGTATTTCTAAAAAATTGAATCCTCTTCTTGAGGAGGAGGAGCCATAGGAGCCAATATTATCAGTGTCCTACTGTTTAGAACACTCCTATTGCCCCAAGTCTTGACACATCACTGGAGACCTGAGCTAACCCGTTGGACACTGTAGGGAAAACAGGGCTGCTCAAGATAGAGCAATTAGTTGTCAGAAGCTTAGTATGCTTCTTTGGAAAAGACATTTAAGATCTGGCTAGGATATACAAGCGACCTGCTTCAGATGTTCAGCTCCTGGGTAACGCTGAACTATTTTATTCTCCTACTGACTCTGGTAACATCAACATGGTAATACTCATGTAGTCTCACCTGTTCTACCTGTTGGCACACTGCCTGGAAGGGGCCTGGGAAGAGGCAGGGTTACTCATGATTGTGGTGTCCTGAGTAAGTTGGCCTGAGTTTAGCCCCACTCCCATCCAATGTTCCCTGGGGTCACCTCCCCAAAATGTACTTGTAGCAGATGCTGTTGGTGTCCTACCAAGATCTTCTTTGCCAGCTGCTAAGTATGTTGACTGTTAACAGCACATACCTATACCCATATCAGGATTGTTCTTGGCTGATAGGAGTTACCTAGCTAAGAAGTGTCTAAGAAGTTTCATTTTGCTGCTTCTCTGGGAATCAATGAATTCTCCAAGGAGCCCTGATTCCTTTGTAGTGGAGAATGGTCTTTAGAAACCAAGGTCTGGATACTAGGTATGCTCATTTCTGTTGAGGAGTGACTGCTTCTGGGCTCTCTCAGTAGACAGAGCTAGAAGTTACATGTGTGGATACTAACTCATGCATATATATATATATAAACACACACATACATTTCTGACTCTTTTACATATATTTTTAAATTTTCTTTTTTTTTTTTTTTTTGTGATGGAGTCTCGCTCTTTTGCCCAGGTTGGAGTGCAGTGGCGTGATCTCAGGTCACTGCAACCTCCACCTCCTGGGTTCAAGTGATTCTTGTGCCTCAGCCTCCCGAGTAGCTGGGATTACAGGCATGTACCCCACACCTGGCTAATTTTTGTATTTTTAGTAGAGATGGGGTTTCGCCATGTTGGCCAGGCTGGTCTTGAACTCCTGACTTCAGGTGATCCACCTGCCTCGGCCTCCCAAAGTGCTGGGATTACAGGCATGAGCCACCATGCCTGGCCTATTTATTATTATTATTATTATTATTTATTTCTTAAAAAAAAGACTCAACCAAGTGGTATTTATACATATATTTTTAAACACCCATGAATTTTTACTGCTACCTCCAACTCTGATCCAGCATCACAGGGTCCATTCTTGCCTTCACCCCTTTCCTTATTTACAACTTCCTTCTCAGACACAGAAGTGGTACTCATCATCTACCACATATTTACTTATTTGTTTAGTGATAGTACGTACATAAAGTAGCTTTAGAATTGCTAACTCAACTCCTCTGAGGAACAAATTTACCAACTAGAGTACAGTGTTTGTGGACAGATCTTTCTGTCTTCATCCTTCAGCTTTCAGCCAAAACAGTTTTCCAAAGTTACTTAGGTTGGCTCTTTGCTTCCTCACCCCCTTCAGTGTGGTTAGATGAGTCATCTATAACAGAGTCATTTGTCATAGTCTGCATTCCATTTTAAGTACCCCTCACAACCTGGTAAATAGCTTAAAATTTACATACAGTAAAATTCACTCACTGATACACTTCTGTAGGTTTTTAACAAATGCAACAAGTTGTTTAGCATCACCACAGATTTAGAACGGTCTCATCACCCCTAAAATTCCCTCACACTGCCCTTTATACTCAATCCCTATCCCCACACCCAATCCTTGGCAACCACTGATCTATTTTCCATCGCTATAATTTTTCCTTTTTAAAGAATGCCATATTGAATATATTGTACAGTATATAGTCTTTTATGTCTGGTTTCTTTCACTGAGCATAATGATTTTGAGATTCATCCATGTGGTTTTATGTATCAGTAGTCACTTTGTTTTTATTATGGAGTAGTATTTCATTGTATAAATATTATACAAATTACACAATTTATTTAAACATTTACACATTGATGGACATTTGGACTGTTTCCCATTTTTACTATTATAAGTTGTTATACACATTTACATACAGGCCTTTTTGTGGACACATATTGTCATTTTTCTTGAGTAAATACTTAGGAGTGAGATTGCTGGATCATATGGTATGTAAATGTTTCACTTTATAAGAAATTTCCAGTTTCCCAAAGTGGCTGTACTATTTTGCATTCTGATAAGTAATTATGAGAGTTCCAGTTGCTCCACATCCTCACTAGCATTTAATATGGTCTAACTTTTAAATCTTAGCCATTGTAATAGGTGTGCTGTGGTATCTTTGTGTTTTTAATATGTAATGTTCTGATGATTAATGATATCAAGTATCTTTTCGTGGGTTAATGTCATTCACGTATATTCTCTGGTAAGTTGTTCAAATCTTTTGACCATTTAAAAAATAAGATTGTTTGTATTATTATTACTGAGGTGTAAGACTATATATTCTAGATATAAGTCCTTTATCAGATAGGTGTTTTGCAAATATTTTTCAGTGTGTCTTGTCTTTTTATTTTCTTGACAGTGTCATTCGAAGAAAAGATGTTGAGCATTTTGATGACAATTGATTTTTTCTTCTATAGTTTGTACATTTTGAGTCCTAAGAAAATATTTACCCAACTCAGAATGTCAATGATCTGTCCCTATGTTTCTGTCTAGAAGTTTTATTGTTGTAACTATTACTTTTTAGGTCTATGATCCATTTTGCTTCATTAAATTGTGTAGGGTAAGGAGTTGAATTTTGTTCATCTTTGTATTTGTTTTGCTTATGGATTTATTATTCCAGCATTATTTGTTGAAAATGCTGTCCTTTCTCCATTGAATTACCTTGGGACCTTTGTCAAAAATTGATAGGCCATCTACGTACAGATCTATTTTGGACTCTTTTTTTTGTTTTTTGCTTTGAGACACAGTCTTGCTGTGTCGCCAGGCTGGTGTGCAGTGGTGTGATCTCGGCTCACTGCAACCTCCACCTCCTGGGTTCAAGCGGGTCTCCTGCCTCAGCCTCTGGAGTAGCTGGGACTACAGGTGCATGCCGCCACGCCCAGTTAATTTTTGTATTTTTAGTAGAGACAGGGTTTCACCATGTTGGCAAGGATGGTTTCAATCTCCTAATCTCTTGATCCACCCGCCTCAGCCTCCCAAAGTGCTGGGATTACAGGCATGATCTTTTTCAAAATTCTTTTAACCATGTAATTCCTTTGCATTTCCATATAGATGCTAAGAGTCAGCTTGTCAATTCTACAAAGAAACCTGGTGGGATTTTTACTGAGATTTAGATCATCTTGAGGATAATTACCTTAATGATATAGATTTTTCCAATCCATGGACATGTTATAGTACTCTACTTTATCCAGGTCTTCATCTTACCAATGTTTTGACATTTTAAGTGTACAAGGCTTGCACATATTTTGTTAATTTTATGTTTTGTGCTTTTGGATGTTATTTTAAATGGCTGTGATTTTTAAAATTCAAGTTCAAATGGTTTGTTCCTAGTATGTAGAAATACCATTGATTTTTGTATATTGACCTTGTATTCTATAACCCTATTAGTTCTGCTGGCATTTTTGTAGATTCTTTAGGATTGTTTAGGTTCATATTGTATGTAGATATACACAATTTTACTTCTTCCTTTTAAATTATGTTCACTGCAGCCTCAACCTCCTCGGCCCACGTGATCCTCCCACCTCAGCCTCCCAAGTAGCTGGGACCACAGGCATGCACCACCAAACCTGGCTAATTTTTAAATTTTTTATAAATAAAAAATATGTTGCCCCGGTGGGTCTAAACTCCTGGGTCTAAACTCCACTGTGTCTGGCCCAAGCCATTCTTGATATCATGGTACAAACTCCTTTGAGAATCTGATAAAAGCTATGAACTCTTTCTAGAAAAATCCCCCATTCAGAATTCTAGGGAAAGGATTCATAGACTTCTTGAATCCCACTCATGGATCTCAGTTTTAAGAATCCTGGTTCATGCAAATCAAGACCACAATGAGATACCATCTCACACCAGTCAGAATGGCAATTACTAAAATGTCAGGAAGCAATAGATGCTGGCGAGGCTGTGGAGAAATAGGAACACTTTTACACTGTTGGTGGGAATATAAATTAGTTCAACCATTGTGGAAGACAGTGTGCGGATTCCTCAAGGATCTAGAACCAGAAATACCATTTGACCCAGCAATCTCATTACTGGGTATATACCCAAAGAAATATAAGCCAGTCTACTATAAAGACACATGCACACGTATGTTTACTGGAGCACTAGTTACAATGTCAAAGATATGGTACCAACCCAAACGCCCATCAGTGATAGACTGGATAAAGAAAATGTGGTACATATACACCATGTAATACTATGCAGCCATAAAAAGGAATGAGATCATGTCCTTTGGAGGGACATGGATGAAGCTGGAAGCCATCATCCTCAGCAAACTAACACAGGAACAGAAAACCAAACACTGCATGTTGTCATTCATGAGTGGGAGTTGAACAATGAGAACACATGGACGCAGGGAGGGGAACACCACACACTGGGGCCTGTCGCAAAGTCTGGGGCAGGGGGAGGGAGAGCATTAGGACAAATAACTAATGCATTCAGGGCTTAAAATCTAGGTGATGGGTTGATAGGTGCAGCAAACCACCATGGCACATGTATACTTATGTAACAAACCTGCATGTTCTGTACATGTATTCCGGAACTTAAAGTAAAAAAAAAAAAAAAAAAAAGACATTCTGACACATGCTACAATATGGATTAGGTATCTAAAACAGTCAAATTTCATAGAGAGAAAATGTAGAATGGTAGTTGCCAGGGGCTGGAAGAGGGGAATGAGGAGTTACTATTTAATGGGAACAGAGTTTCAATTTTCAAAAATAAGAAAGTAGTGGCGATGGATGGTGATGATGGTTGCAAAACAAGGTAAATGTACTTAAGACCAATAAGCTGAATATTTAAACATAAAAGGATCCTGATTCATAGAAATCAGTAAACAAAACATGAAAACTTAGTTTACCTATATAAAAATAATACTAATTATGGTTGCTTACACAAATAGCTTATATTTCCATAACATGTGGTATAGAAACTATTTTGCATATAATTATGTCAGATTAACTTTGTTATAAGTTAGATTTGGTTATAAAATTAAACTAGAATCAGGCTCCACTTTATCAGCTGTTGTGCATGTGGCACAGATTGCCTACTCACAATTTTAAAAGGAAACATTAGAGAGACAATTTCTTAGGAGCTAGAAAGGTGCCTTTTGTTTTATCTGTTAAAATTATTATTTCCCAGGTTGGAAATGTGTGCGTTTATGGAATAAATTGGTAGGTGAGAGGTTGTGAGGCAAACTGGAAGGTGGTTAGGCTTCAAAAGACAGAAGAACTTGGGCTGGAATCCCAGTACTTTTACCACTTGCAAGCTTAGCAAGTCCTTTAAACCCTGGCCTTCACGAACTTCACTTTTAAAGTGAATAAAAGTACCTTTTTGAGAGGCTTCTACAAGGATTTGGGACAATGCAAACAAAAGTGCTCAAGCTGCACTAGATCCGAAATAAATGGTGCTATTTATGGTGAGTCGGTGTTACACAACTAGTGGCTATGGCACCCAGAGATTCCAGTGCCCAATCATCAAACTGGCATGAGATTCCCGAGTTCAGGGGACAATTGCTTACTTTGTTGGAGGAGGACTAGATGTGAACAATGCTGATAAATGTTGACATTCCCAAAGCGCCGGGACGCCAGACGTGAGGTTACAGCATGTCCTTCCTTTGCTAGTACAATGAAGCATGACTTGTGAATGTCACTTTTTTGGCTTTTCAGGAAGCCAGTGCAGTAACAAAGTGGCTTAATGATCCAAAACTAACATACACAAGGTAAGAACCAGTTCAATAATAACATGGTTTCCTTCCTTACTGTTGACTTCCTTGTTTTTTCTTTCTTTGCTCAGTGAATATCAACACAAAGACTAATAAATCTTCTGACACTTTTTTTGTCTTCCAAGAATATATTTTCTTGTCTGGCTAAGGGCCATCACCTTCCCTGACTCCTTTGGGAATAATGGGTGCATTTCTTACAGTCACATCACCCGATTTTCAGGCCAAAGTTTTCACGCGTTGGGTGGAAGGCAGTGTGGCATGGTGGAAAAGGTAGAGGGCGAAGACTCAGGCCACCTGGTCCCTGTCATCATTTCTGCATCTATCTGTCTATATGAAGTGGGCTGATGGCTGTGCCAGTTTCCTCATTCGCACAGCGCACGAGGTCCGGCTTTCGGTGAGCTTTTTTCGCATACATGGTAAGCGGTGATCGGTAGGACCCCGGAGCCCTCTTGGGCGTTCGGCTTGGGCTGCACTTGCACTGTGTGGCCAACTGCGACCGTGGCGCCGTGACGGGAACGGCGGGTTGCGCGCGCAGCACCTACGTCGCCTCCCGATCCAGCGTCTCCGTTGTCAGGAAAACAGAGCGGCGCGCTTTCCGGCGCAGTCGCGGCGCGTCGCAGCTGTCATGGCGGAGACCGTCTGGAGCACTGACACCGGGGAGGCAGTGTATCGCTCCCGGGACCCCGTGCGCAACTTGCGCCTCCGGTAGTCGCACCGCCCCAGCCCCAAGGCCCTATGCTTTTGTGTCCTTAGATCATTCCAACCTGAACTCGGTGTTCTGAGGTCCCCACTTTCTGCTTACAATCCCGACCACTTCTTCTCTGGGCTCCCCACTTCTTTCACTATCCGTACCCCCATCCACTCACAGCCTCTAAGAACCCCTTACAGACCTACCCAAGTCCATTCACGTCTTTGTTGCTCCCAGTTTCTCAAAGCCCTGTGCCCCCAGTACACCCTCTCACCCTCATTCTTCCCCATAGGACCGCGCACCCACCCACCTCCTCTCCGTTGTCTGCACCCAGCACACCTTGGCAACCCTACCTCCTCTGTTTTGTTTCCCCCATCCTTGCTTTGTGTTCATCTCCCGGTTGCGTGTCTGGTAACGAATATTTTGGGCTTTTCTTGACAGAGTCCACCTGCAAAGAATCACATCAAGCAACTTTCTTCATTATCAGCCTGCTGCCGAGCTCGGGAAGGACCTCATAGACTTGGCCACTTTTAGGCCTCAGCCAACTGCCAGTGGGTGTTACGGTGGTGATGTGCCATCTAATACTAATTATGATACTAATCAGAATTGTGGCCAAATGTAGTGAGATAACAAATACTATACTTCTGATATGTTATAGAGTTGCCCGGCAACCTACATTCTATTTGTGGCTTTTTTTTTTTTTTTTTTTGAGACAGAGTCTTCCTCTTTCCCCCAGGCTGAAGTACAGTGTCGCTATCTCAGCTCACTGCAAGCTCCGCCTCCCGGGTTCACGCGATTCTCCTGCCTCAGCCTCCCGAGTAGCTGGGACTACAGGTGCCTGCCACCACGCCCGGCTAATTTTTTGTATTTTCAGTAGAGGCGGGGTTTCACCGTGTTAGCCAGGATTGTCTCGATCTCCTGACCTCGTGATCCGCCCGCCTTGGCCTCCCAAAGTGCTGGGATTACAGGCGTGAGCCACCGCGCCCGGCCTATTTGTGGCATTTTTAAAAGAGAAAACGTGCCCCAAACTCTAAATACACATATAAACACTTTTAAAAACAATTTTTAAACTGGAGACTGCTTGCAAAATATGCATATGATGTGCATATATAGATCAACTGTGTTCTTGTGGTTTTCCTTATCTGGGAAACCAAAAGAATGAGGAGGAGAGGACAGAGTGGTTGTTGTCAGGTCACTAGTCTGTTTGCTTTTATTGTTTCTCTTTCTGTTCAGAGCTGTTCCTGGGCAAGAGTGTGGGCTCACAGGTTGTGAAACGTGTCTCTGAAAAAGGCATACTCAGCCAGCCAAGAGTGTATTAGATTAGATTTGTTTTCTTTGTTTTTGTTTTTGTTTTGTTTTGAGACAGAATCTCATTCTTTTGCTCAGGCTGGAGTGCAGTGGTATGATCATAGCTTACTGTAAACCTTGGTCTCCCAGGCTCAAGCCATCCTCCTGCCTCAGCCTCCCAACTAGCTGGGACTACAGGCTCACACTCAGTTTATTTTTTTTTAAAGTTTTAGTAGAGAAAAGGTCTTGCTATGTTGTCCAGGCTGGTTTCAAATTCCTGGGCCCAAGTGATCCTCCCACCTTAGCCTCCCAAAACGTTGGGATTACCGGCATGAGTCGCTGCATTCAGCCAGATTTGGCTCTGTTAAAAAATCATTTATTTGCCTTCACTGTCCTCTCCTTACACTTGGTCTCCTAAATTTCAGTGTTTGTGATTCTACATATATGGCTTTAGAAATAGTAAAGATAAAAATGCCAGGGTTATTTTCTAGCAAATGCAGACAGTTGGGACTGAGGAAGGGCTGGCTATTCAGCTTATATCTAAATTTCAGTTTCTTATATCCAGTTAGATTAGATATTTCCTGGAGCAGGCTGAGCGCCGTGGCCTACGCCTGTAATCCCAGCATTTTGGGAGACCAAGGCAGGTGGATCACCTGAGGTCAGGAATTCAAGATCAGCCTGGCTAACATGGCAAAACTCCATCTCTACTGATAATACAAAAATTAGCTGGGTTGGTGGTGTGTGCCTGTAATCCCAGCTACTTGGGAGGCTGAGGCAGGAGAATTGCTTGAACCCAGGAAGAGGAGGTTGCAGTGAGCTGAAACAGTGCCACTGCACTCCAGCTTGGGTGACAGAGTGAGACTCCATCCCCCACAAAAAAAAATTTCTGGGGGGTATTTTCTTTTATTCAAATTAGAGTCATGACTAAGACTTCCTGGGTTCTAATCTTGGTTTCAGCTCATACTAACTCTCATATACAGCCTCTCTAGCATTTCTCTAGGTTGAGTGCTTACTAAATTGCTGAATTCCAGCTAGTTTTTGTGGCAAATATAAGAATAGGGACTTTGGTTATAATCAACCACAGAAAAAGAAGTGGTGCTGGTTTGGCTCAAGCATTTGATTCACTCTGTTGTCTTTGGAGGTGGACACCGCCCAGAGGAAGACGAAGAGGAGGAGATTGTGATTGGGTGGCAGGAGAAGCTCTTTAGCCAGGTGAGCCAGTGTCTCTTGTCTTCTCTGTCTATTCCATCTGGTCTACCTCCACATGGCTGGTGATACATATTGCCAAAGTGATTTCCAGACAGGTTGTAACAGTTTATACTTTCCCCTGTTGTGTTTAAAGGGCATTGTAACATAGGGATTGCCACTACTCAGTTTTATGATTCTGGGTGAGGCACTTTTCATCTCTGGGCTATATGCCATCTGTAATAGCAGACTTGGATTAGACTATCAGTCTGGTTCCTTTTAGCTCTAATGTTCTTGGTTCCCCTGCCATTCATTAGTTTAGTGTTGGTTATGAAAACATGTCAGATAGCATCAGTTCTGTAGAACTGATTTGATTAAACAGTTACAGAAGCAAAAGTTTGATGTATTATAATGATGTACACATCTCTGTTTCCTTATGGTAACCTCAGTTTGAAGTAGATCTGTACCAAAATGAAACAGCCTGTCAGAGTCCTTTGGATTATCAGTACCGTCAGGAGATCCTGAAGCTGGAGAATTCGGGTGGCAAGAAAAACCGACGAATCTTTACCTACACTGACTCTGATAGATACACCAATTTGGAGGAGGTATTGTTCTTTCTAGGGTCTCATAGCTTCCATCTTTGCTTCCTCTAGCTTTTTTGCCTCACTGAGTTCTGTGTGTTATGTCAGAGCCTAGTAAGGGGAGACAAGTAGCCTGTCTAGGAACTGCTGTGAGCTGCTGCTGCTGGCAGCCAGCCTGGAATAGAATGGGCACAGTCTACAGGTGGTGAGGCTGCTGCTCCCTTCTCTGCCTGCTAGAGGGCCTGGGGGAGCTGCCAGTATCTCTGATTATATGCTTGCAGAGTGCATACTGGGAGAAGTAACCACTGGGCTTGACTTCCTCCATGCATCATGAAAAAAGACAGGTGGTGGAGTCTGGAACAATCTAGATAAAATTCATCAGGGGATTCAGCCCAAACTCTGAGTATATGGGTTTGAAGAGGAATTCAGTATAGCTATGGAAAATGGCTTATGTCCTCAATTTGCCTATGACAAAAATACCCTTGTGACCTTGTTTTACATTTTCTTCAGTCACTGCATTTCAGTTGCTTTTGTCTTCTCAGTAAGATTTTAAGCTCCTCGAGGGTAGAGCCTATTTTTTTTATTTTTGTCTATGACTCTGTAGGTCTCTGCAAGGAACAGGTATTCAATAAATGTTTTTGAAAGATTGACATGCTTTCATTATTAGAGCTGTGGATTGATAACATTAGCTGGGCATGGTGGCATGTACCTGTAGTCCCGGCTACTTGGGAAACTGAGGCAGGAGGATCACTTGAGCCAAGGAGTTCAAGGTTGCAGTGAGCTATGATAGCACCACTGCACTGCAGCCTGGGTGAGACCCTGTCTCTTAAAAAAATAATATAAATTAAATAAAATTTGGGTTGTCTGTTTTGGAAAAGCAAATGAAAATGCAGTTAGTGCTCAGTTACCATGTGAGGATTTCCCACAAAATGCTTGTATCCCATTTGGCATTTTCTAACCACCTTGTTAACTTCAACATCTACCAAGCACACTAACCCAACTTTTTGTTGGTTTGTGCTCAGAGAATGCAGACTGATTTTAATATTAACATAAATAACTCCTTTTTAAAATCCGAAGGCAAACCATGATGTGGTAGAAATCTTCTTTGGGTTGTTTGGCCACTGCTCCCTCCGTTAGCATGTATAATTGTGAGGTGGCGGAACCTGCGGGGTTCAGGTCCTGGATGAGGTTTCAGGAGGAAGACTTCCCTTCAGGTCCTTGGCTCCATGTGGCCCTGACCAGATGGCGTACACAGGGCTGCTTGCTTTTCCCAGCACTGTCAGAGAATGACCACTGCAGCCAGCGAGGTGCCTTCATTCTTGGTCGAGCGAATGGCAAATGTCAGGCGTCGCCGGCAGGACAGGCGAGGGATGTGAGTGCGGGCATGGGATGGGGGTCAAGCTTTTACTTTTTATTTCCTAAAGTTGGGTAGTTTTGCATTTTTATCAGTGGTTATATATAGTATTCAAGTATTACTTTGTAATTAATTTAAAAAATAAATATAAAAATATAAAATATCTTCCTCACTCTTCATGTGGACATTTTTCCAAAGTGCCTCAGAGAGAGGGAAGGGATGTCATTTCTGTTTGTCAAATATTTTGGCTCTTAAAAAACAAAACAAAACAGTATGTCCACTAGCTCAAACTTCCCATTCTGAAGTGGCTCTCCACTGGGGTGCTCCATTGGGGTGTGCCGGGGAAGTGACCTTTCTGTGATGTCTCCCAGGGAGGGCAGCATCCTCAAGTCACGCATCGTCACCTGGGAGCCCTCAGAAGAGTTCGTCAGGAACAACCACGTCATTAACACCCCTCTTCAGACAATGCACATCATGGCAGACCTGGGGCCCTATAAAAAGTGAGTGGCGCTTCTCACTGCCAGCTTAGAGCCTCATCCTTTTCTCCTCTCACCAGCTCTCCCCTTCCTGTTATTATCATCCTAGGTTATAGGGGAGGGAGGGACTTTTTCTTCCTTCTCTTCTTAGTTATGAGTGAAGCTTCTCACTGCCAGCTCAGATCCTCATCTTCTTCTCCTCTCACCAGCTATCCCCTTCCTGTTATCATCCTGGGTTATAGGAGAGGAAGGGACTTTTTCTTCCTTTTTTTTCTTAGTTGTACTTGGAAGAAAGTTTTACCATGACAGCTCTCCCTATAGCCTCTGTTCTCTCCCCTGCAGTGGGCTCAGTATCTCTTCTTGTTTCCCTGGAGGACCATTGACCTCAACCTTGGTGTTTTCCTGATTTCTAGGCTTGGCTATAAGAAGTATGAACATGTCCTGTGTACTCTGAAGGTGGATAGCAATGGTGTGATCACAGTAAAGCCTGACTTCACGGGCCTCAAAGGACCCTACAGGTGAGGAGAGGAAGAAAGGGGTAGTGGAGACTGGCATTCCTTCCCTTGGTTGCACTTTTTGTCCCTAGTCAACTAGACTGTCAGAAAGTCCTTCATCTGTTCTAACTTTTACATTCCCAGGCAATGGTTCGTATTCTGTTCCAAGTCATAGGGCCTTAGAAAACCAGGGACTCCTTTCTCAGAAAATGTGCAACTGCACCAATTTGAAAGGGATCACTTCAGTGGTACAGTTAAATGACAGTGATTCTCTGTGCTGCTGAATGTAGGACCTGACCAGAACAGAGTGGGGTGAACTCAGCCAGGCTTTTCCTGTGGGCTGACTGTTCCTCATCTCTGTATCTTGGAAATGACAGAAATGTAAATTAGAAATTATCTGGCCCAACCTGTCCATTTTTCAGGTGAGAGAACTGGGTGGCAGGAATGTTGTGCCTTACAGTTTGACTGTAACTTCAAGCCAGAAATGGGCCCAGAACCTATACTTTCTGAGTCTAGTCTGGTGCCCTCTCTGCTTTACCCTTTTGTTTCTCTCTCCTGGTCGTCAATACAGCCACTTTTATCATCATATACTTCAGTGAGGTGTATGGTCCCTGATCGCTCATCCCTGGGCTGGGAGCTATCCCAGGGCCCATCTCTCATTATTAGAGTTGCTCCTTTCTGTGGTTTTGACCTTACAGGATTGAGACGGAGGGAGAGAAGCAGGAGCTGTGGAAATATACGATCGACAATGTTTCCCCCCACGCACAGCCGGAGGAGGAGGAGCGGGAACGGCGAGTGTTCAAGGATGTAAGCGCGAGTTCATTCCAAGTATCGAAGGGATGAGCCTCAGTGCCTGGAGCTGAGACCATTTCTGAACTTGATGTCAGCAGTTGCTCGGGAAAAGCCTTGCCCTTCATGGCCCCTTCTGACTTAGGCAGCATTGCTGACATATCAGACAGAAGTTTTTGATCATATTATAATAATAACAATAACCATTTATTTGAGCATTTACCATGTTCTGTGCTAGGTACTTTACATACCTTATTTCCTTTAGTCTTTACAACAACCCTTTGAGGTGAACACTTATTACCACCTTATAAGTGGGGAAACCGAGATTGAGGAGCTAAGTAGTCTGCCCAAGGTGGCATAGCTTGTAAGGGCGAGAGTCAGGATTCCGCCCCAGACCAGCTGACTCCAGGGCCTCTGCTTCACGGTAAAATGGCGGTGAGTCAGGTGCTTACGCCTCCAGCTCTTGCTGACCCTTCCCACTATTGCTTTTCTTCTTCCCATTCAGAACTGAACTTTGGTCTAGCTTGGGTTGCATCTTGAGTTTTGGTTTGGTTTGTTTCCTCAGCTTTATGGCCGGCACAAGGAGTATCTCAGCAGCCTTGTAGGCACCGACTTTGAGATGGTGAGTAGCTTGGCTTCCTGCAGCACTGTGAGCTGTGTTTAGCCGGAGCATTCTGACTGTGGATGAGTTACACTACCTCTCTTAAAGGCCCAAAGGTATACTCTACAGTGTGAAAAGGAAGTCAAAGAATAGCACATATAGTCCTTGTTATGTGTTTTGCAACATTGCATGTTGATAGAGAACCGTTAATGCCGAGAAAAAGGTCTGAAAGGCTATGCACACGCTGTGGGTGGCTTTCTCTGGGGAGGGTGGGATTAGATGTGGTAGATGGGTAGTGGGTGGTGAGAGGGATATATCAGGGATTTTTGCTTTTTATTCCCTAAACTTAGGTAGCTTTGAATTTTTATCAGTTGTAATGTATTTAGGTATTACTTTATAATTAATTTAAAAAATAAATATAAGGATGAAAAATGTCTTCTTCACCTTTCATGTGGATATTTTTTCAAAATACCCCATAGAGAGGCAGGGGTGCCATTTCTGTTTGTCACATATTTTGGCTCTTAAAAAATATAGGCCTGATGCGGTGGCGCATGACTATAATCCCAGCACTTTGTGAGGCCGAGGTGGGAGGATCACTTGAAGCCAGGAGTTTGAGACCAGCCTGGGCAACATAGTGAGACCACATCCCTACAAAAAAAAAAAAAAAATTTAGCAAGGCATGGTGATACATACCTGTAGTCCCAGCTACTCATGATGCTGAGGCAGCAGGATTGCTTGAGCCTAGAAGTTTGAGTTTGCATTGAGCTATGATCACACCACTGCATTCCAGCCTGGACAACAGATCAAGACCCTGTCTGAAAAAAAAAGAAAGTGGTTTAGTTCAGCTATTCTGTTGTGCTCTTCTTTGTCTTTTCTCATTCTAAGAGTTCCATCTCTAGACCTGGAAACAAGGATAGAATTACTTCCTGGTCTCCCTCTCTTTCTCTGAAAAATTAACCTTCACTATTTCCATATTGCATAAGCAACAGATATTCAGTATTTAAAAGTTAGATAAGACATGCACAAATAATTAAGAAAACTCCCTGGTTTCTTGACCTCAGCCATCTAAAGGGAAGAGGGCGTTCTGGCTTCCCATTGCACACCACAGGACAGTTGCTGTTGCTTGAATAATTTCCCATAGTGCATTGTCCTCACTGCCATTTAAATTATGTACTTTCCCCCTACATTGTGAATCTTAGGAATGAAGGAAACAGATCTGTGGAGAAGTGTCAGGGTGGGGAGAAAGTGCAGTAGTGACACCCAGGGCCTGACCCCTAGTGGCAGGTCGTCTGCAGATTTGTAGATGGGGCTGGAGGAGAAGTGCCAATTCCCTCCAGTCCTGCTGATCCTTTCCTACTTCTCTTCACCTTAGACTGTCCCAGGTGCCCTCCGGCTCTTTGTAAATGGAGAGGTCGGTAAGTGTCTTGCTAGCATAGATCTCTTGATGCTTAGGCACGTGCCTAGATGGAGCTGTGAATAGTCTCCTCCACTGTGGTAGAGGCCTTGTCTGCTGTACTTGGGAAACTCAGTGGTGAGTCTTTCCTGGAAACGCAGAGGGTTCCTGGCCCTCAAAAGACTTGCTTTCAGGGTGTGTAGGCCCCTCAGGATTGGGTTGGGTGCTAAGGGTGGTAGGAGAAAAAGCTAAAATAGCTTCCTGTTTTCTCTCGTAGTTTCAGCCCAAGGCTATGAGTATGACAATCTCTACGTCCACTTCTTTGTAGAATTGCCAACTGCTCGTAAGTAATATTCTTAAGTCTCTCCTTTTATACCCATTCAGACAGATCTAGAGGCATTTGGTCAGGCTTCCTTTCCCACTCCTCTGCTGAAACTGTTACTGTTCTTTTCAAGGTCATAGATCACATCCACTTTACCAAACCCAGTGGAGACTTCCCTGCTTTCACCTCGCTTGACCTTCCTGAAGCATTTTCCAGAGCCCACTGTGCTGCATGACACACTTCTCTGGCTTCTGGCTCCACACTTCTCTCTCCTATCTCACTGGTGGCCCCTCATCCTTCTTGGGTGATGCCTTCCCTTCTGTTGATCTTAAACCGTGAGAGTACCCACAGCTAAGCCAAGGCCTTCTGTTACTCTCTGTCTGCAGTCTTCCTGGGCGACGTCATCCATCCTATGGCTTAAATACCATCGATACGTCTCAGACTCCCAGGTTTCTGCCTCTAGCCTTAAACTTTTCCCTGGACTCCAGACTCATATCCAGTTACCTCTTTTGTCATTTCTGTCTAACATGACCAAAAAGAACTCTTGATTCCTCCTCTTCCCTCAAACCTCTCCTCTCTGGTCTTCCCCATCCTAACAGAATGGCAGTGTCATCTACTGAGTTGTTGATGCCAAAAACCTAGGGAACATCCTTGATCCCTCACTTTCCCTAGCTCCCTATAGCCAGCCAATCTGTCAACAGTTCCTGTCCGTTCTGTCTTCAAAAGCTGTTGTGAACCTATTTGTTCTCTCCAGCACCCTACACCAAGCCACCACCATCTCTTGTCTAGGCCAGTGCATTCAACTTCTGACTTATCCCCCTGCTTCCTGCCTTGCTCCCATTTGCAGTTGATTTGCCACAGACACCAAAGCCAAGTTGAGCTTTAAAAAATGTAAACAAGTTATGTCCCTTTTGAGCTGAAAACCCCAACAGCTTCCCCTCCCACTTAGAGTAAAATGTAAACTTGATACCCTGAATGAGCTGGCCCCTGCCTATCTCTTCCATACAACCTTCCAGTCATTCTTCCCAGCCAGGTTCATTCCCACCTTGTAGCCTTTTAAGGGCCGTTTCCTTTGTCTGAAACCCTTTGTGCCATATCTTAGCATGGCTGGTTCTTTTGAGTTTAGGTCTCAGCCTGTGTCACCTCTGAGAGGCCTTCTCTTACCACCCAGTCTAAATGAGCCTCCCAATCACTCAGTCCCTTCCCCGTTTTGTTTTTAGTATAGCACTCATCACTACCCAATAGTCTCTTGTTGGTTTGGTTTTTATCTGTCTCCCTGCTTCCCCCAGAATGTCAGCTCCATGAGAGATGGGGATCTTTTCTATCTAGTTACCAAGATACCCCTAAGATATACTAGCACATAGCAGGCACTCAGTAAATGGTAAATGAATGATTGATTGTGTGAATAAATGAATAAAGAAACTGTCCGCCCCGTCTGGGAAGTGAGGAGCGCCTCTGCCCGGCCGCCCGATCTGGGAGGTGTACCCAACAGCTCCGAAGAGACAGCGACCATCGAGAATGGGCCATGATGACGATGGCGGTTTTGTCGAAAAGAAAAGGGGGAAATGTGGGGAAAAGAAAGAGAGATCAGATTGTTACTGTGTCTGTGTAGAAAGAAGTAGACATAGGAGACTCCATTTTGTTCTGTACTAAGAAAAATTCTTCTGCCTTGGGATGCTGTTAATCTATAACCTTACCCCCAACCCCGTGCTCTCTGAAACATGTGCTGTGTCAACTCAAGGTTAAATGGATTAAGGGCGGTGCAAGATGTGCTTTGTTAAACAGGTGCTTGAAGGCAGCATGCTCCTTAAGAGTCATCACCACTCCCTAATCTCAAGTACCCAGGGACACAAACACTGCGGAAGGCCGCAGGGACCTCTGCCTAGGAGAACCAGAGACCTTTGTTCACGTGTTTATCTGCTGACCTTCTCTCCACTATTATCCTATGACCCTGCCACATCCCCCTCTCCGAGAAACACCCAAGAATGATCAATAAATACAAAAAAAAAAAAAAAAGAAAAGAAAAAAGAAACTGTCTTTTTCTGAACGACTTGCTTTCCTCCCAGGTGAGCTTACTATATTTGGTCTTTGGCTTTCAGACTGGTCAAGCCCAGCATTCCAGCAGCTCTCAGGAGTAACACAGACCTGCACCACCAAGTCCCTGGGAATGGTATGGAGAATGAGAGCGGGTATCTGGAAGGGAATGAGATCTGCTCCTGGGATGGCATTTGAGGTTTTATCAGGCCAAGTGCTGTGCGCCCTGGGGAGGATTCCAGAGTTGGGTGACTTGTGTGTGGGTTCTACAGGGCCACCTGGTCCAGAGATCCTCTCTGTCTTTTTGAGCATGGCAGCAGCTTGTATTTGGGTGTCCTTTTGCATCTCAGACTCCTATTTCCCACCTGGGTGATAATTTTTCTTTTTCCCTTGTGAAGATAACCTTGTCATTGGCCACAAGGAGAACAGATTCCAAGGGAGGCCTTGCCCACCCTATGACACTCCTTTTTATAGGACAAGGTGGCTCACTTCTCCTACCCATTCACGTTTGAAGCCTTCTTCCTCCATGAGGATGAATCTTCTGGTGAGTAGCTCAGCAGTTGATCCTGGGCCTTGGTTCCCCTCAAGCAGTGCTGTCTCTTGGTGAAGGCCGCCTGTGACCTGGCCGCTTCTCTCTTTGCTCCCAGATGCACTCCCGGAGTGGCCTGTGCTCTACTGTGAGGTCCTCTCACTGGACTTCTGGCAGAGGTACCGTGTGGAAGGCTATGGGGCTGTGGTGCTGCCTGCCACTCCAGGTAACCGCTCGTCTCCGCCCTTCTGTGGCCCACATGCCCTAGGCCCTAAGAACAAGACTAACACTCGAATGCTTCTGGTGAGGGGTGGAGATAATTGGGAATTGGAAATGTTTGGCTTGAAAGAGTTCCTGTTCCTCTGAGGACTTTCTGCCCCCCTCCATTAGCGACAATGACGTGGCCTTGGCACTGACTTCCTGACAGTCTCTCCATGTGCTTCATGCTCCTCTGATTGGACTCAGGGTGAGAGGCTGTATGGCAAAATTGGCTCATAGCATATGTGTATTGAATGAATCAGCATTCGGTTTGGAATAAAAGCATCTGTCTTTTACTGTGTGCCAGGCATTGTGCCATACTTCTCACTTAATTCTCCCAGCCACTCTGTGAGGTGCAGGTGGTATTATTTCCATTTTACTAGATGAGGAGAATGAGCTTCAGAGAGGTTAAGAAACCTGTCCTGGGTATGCAGGTAATAACTGGCAGAGCGGAAATTTGAATTTCTCCCTGATTGATTTCCATACAGGTGCTATGGGTAACCATGATAACCTTCACCAGAGGCCAGGTCATCACCAGACCAGGTGTTTTAGCTGAGTCTAGGCCTGTGTCATTGCTGGGGAGTCAGTGAGGGGCCACATGCCCTTTCTGGACCTGGCCCCAGTCTTCTCTTCCCTTGCGCAGGCTCACACACCCTGACAGTCTCCACGTGGAGACCTGTGGAGCTTGGCACGGTGGCTGAGCTGAGAAGGTTTTTCATTGGCGGTTCTCTGGAACTGGAGGACCTCTCCTACGTGCGGATACCAGGATCCTTCAAGGTGACTTTTGTCTTTGGAGTGACTTCACGCTGAGAACTTATGGTCCTGTCCTTCTGTTCTGTAGGAGGTGGGATCTGGGTCAAGACCCCTTAGTTGTGCATTGCTTCAGTATTAACCCCTTCCTTCCTGTGGCTTAAGCTGGAAGTCATGACCACATTTTGAATCAGGTTCCAATATCTACACTGCTATTGTAGGAGGTCTCTGGAAAATAGTATAATTAGAGATTTCCCCTGGTTCCCATCAGAATAACTGGCTCTTTCCCCCGTCACTGAAGGCCTCAGTAATCAGATGTGGGGAGGATTCACAGTAAGCATATAAGACCGCCGCTTCTCAAATGAGGTTGGAATGTTCCCTGGTTTAGTTGGGGGAGCCCAATAGCCCAGTATTAGCCTTGAGGTAATAGAGTCTGGGTGATGGAATAAGGTTTCCCCAACAGAACTGCGCTTCCCAAGAATGGGAATAAGAATGGGGGCGAGGCCAGCATGGTGCGGGGGTGTCTAGAGACAGCAGAAACCTGAGGCTGTCCCAATGGCATGCCACAGGGGGAACGCCTGAGCCGCTTTGGACTCCGCACAGAGACCACAGGCACTGTCACCTTCCGCTTGCACTGTCTGCAGCAGTCCAGGTGAGTGACCTGGCCCTCTGCCTCAGGGCACCTTAGCCCTGAGGGGTGGAGAACAGCCGTAACCATGTGGCTGGCCTCCCTGCAGGGCCTTCATGGAATCGAGCTCCCTTCGGAAAAGGATGCGGAGTGTGTTGGACCGTCTGGAAGGGTTCAGCCAGCAGAGTTCCATTCACAATGTGCTAGGTATGTCCCCTCCCCTATCTGGCCACCCCAGGTCAGCATGGGCCTGTTTCTCTCTGCAGTGCAGAGAGAAATACCATATGGCAGCCAAATAGCATATCTCCTTTCCTTACAGAGGCCTTCCGTCGAGCCCGGCGCCGCATGCAGGAGGCCCGGGAAAGCCTCCCGCAGGACCTAGTGAGCCACTCTGGAACCCTGGTCTCCTAGCTCACAGCAGCCCTGGCCTACAGTGCAAGAGGACAAGATGGGGAATATCTGAGGCCAGTGCTCTCCTGCCTCTTCGTCTTTCTGATTAGAGACCACGTTGGTCTGCTGAGAACCAGAAGAGCTGGGAAATTCCCGGCTGGCCCCTCTGCCTAGCCTTCTGCAGGCTCTTCTCCCTACCCTGTGGAAATAAAGCCAGAGACCCTGTGGCCCCCCCTTTATATTTGCAGCCACTGTCAATGGGCATCACAGCAAGGCAGGCTTTTTGATCTGAAGCTGTTTGGGGTGACCCCATAGTGAGTCTGGCCTTGACTCACTTTTCTGGCTTGTCTCACAGTAGCAGGGGGATGCAGGGATCTGCTGTTCTCCACCCTTTAAAAATGGAGCCTTTCGTCTTCCAAGACCAAAGAAAGAAGGAAGGTGGACGGTGAGAGGGTCTTAAATCCCCAGCCTGTGAGTCTCAGCCTCTTTCCAGGGAAGCCTCATTCTACTGCTTGGGGCTTGCTGAGGTTGAGATATGAGTTATTTCTGAGTAAGTGAAGGCTGAAGGCAGTGCTGAGTCCTTTCTGCTAGCTGGGTGGTATCTTTTACTGTGTTTTTTTGTTTGTTTGTTTGTTTGTTTTTTGTTACATAAACCCCTTTTATTTTGACTGATGTTCTGTTGGCTGTTTGTCTGCTCAGGTTGCTGGTATGGCTAGGGTGTTCTTAATGTTGGGGCCCCTACCATGTCTGCCCTTCCCCTTTACTGCCTTTCCCTACTCCACAGTGTTTCTTTGGGCTCTCCTAATTCAGCCCCCAGGAGATGCTTAGATGGTTGTGCCAGCTTGTGTGTTAACAGCCCTTCTCTTAAACATCTGGAGCAAAGCATGGAACTGAGGCCACGTCTTCCCTAGCCCAACACAGAAACAGCAGCCCCTGCCCTTAGCAGTGCTTTATTGGTAGAAGCAGAGCATGCTGCCTGGCCTCAGGCTCAGAGGAGTATTATGGGGTGTCTGGAGGCTAGGACCGAGTGGTCTCTTAGTCATGGTGAGGGAGGGGAGGGAGGGCTGGGAAACAGTAGAAAGTGCTGTAACCCTCCTGCTGACTTTTCTTGCCTGGGGTGCAAGACCACATGGCTTGGCTCCCAAGCCTTTGCACGTGGCGCTGATTCATAGCCTAATACCTAAGAGGCTCCCAAGGTGGGAAGGTCCATTGCTGATAGGAGCCCCCAGCCCTCACTCCCGGCTGGGGAACCCAGCTCTGAGCTGTAGCCAGCAGAAGCGTCAGCAGCCTGCAGTTGCTCCAGGGAGACAAGGCAGCCTCATGGTCCTCCCCTTCCCCTTGTCTCCAAAAGCTGGAGGCTTGGGATAGACTCCTGTGGAAGTAACAGAACTGGATAAGTGAGGAATTTACTGGATGTTTAGAAATGGAGCTGTTCTCAGGTATTAGTGACCAAGCTGAGGATAGTTGGATGCTCCTAATTTCCCCCCAAAGTCCTAGGGCCTGGAATTGACTGTCAGCCCAGAAACTAGCACATTGGGAAGCCACTTGGAAAGAGTACCTAGTGACAAGTTCTGTTTTCTCTGCTTAGAGACCTAAGAGGACGCAGCCATCCATCCAGGGAAGGATGTGAGGGCTTAACCCAGCCCAGGGTGCTGGAGGTGGCCTCCCCTTACCTGCAGAAGCCTCATGTCCCTCGCCAGGCTGACAGGTTCAACCTGGGGATACGGCTGCAGTTCACAAAGCCCCGAGGGTAGATGTTGGCTCTGAAGATGTCCCTTGAAACCGTGGTGATACCGGTATTGTCACATATAATTCGAGACAAGGAAATTCTGCTCAGGGCCTTGCGCTGTCTTTTGGTGAAAACACCTCGTTTCTGCCACCAGAACCTACCAGGCAGTCGAGAGATGTGGGTGAAGGTTGGGGAGGAATTACCTTATAATGAGCACCTGTTGTGTGCCAGGTACTTTACATATATTATTCCATTCAACTCTCACAAAATTCCTGCAAGACTGGAATCTCAGAAATGAAACAAATTCAGTGGCCAAATAAATTGCGCAGTATTAAGTGCACAGTAATTTAAGTGGCCAGGGCTGGATTTGAACTCGGGCAATACCAACTCCAAATAAGAAGTCAGGTCTTAAATCACAAATGTATTGGAGGGAAACCAGATTTAGCCCTTTCTGCCCATGTTTTCTGGGATCCACCAACCCAGAACAGTGAGGCTGCCAGGCAACCTCCTGGGTTTAAGATGACTCCAGCTCAGGCAATATGGGCCTTGCCTGGGTCAGTGTCTCTCTTCCTTTGACCCAGCTTTTCAGAGAGGAGCCTCCTGATTTCAGATCCTGTGAACTTGGAAGAAATGATACTAAAAAGAGCAATGTTCTTCAATGTTTAGTCTTGAAATGCTAGTGTTTTTCTGCTCTGCCTCTGGTGCTGATGTCTTTTATGATAGGGTCACTTACCTGTCTCCGTCTCGGGCTCTTCTGAACTGGTTCTCGAACAGACAAGCCAGAAGAGGCCCCACTCGAGCCCCCGGCAAAAGAGGCTCAGCGATGGCCCCAATCCAGATGTCAATGTTGTCAGGTGTTCCATACAGATTCAGGAACTTCCTTGCCAAGTCCTGGTTTTTCAGCACCCGGCTAAGCTGTGCCAAATTCCGGGGCTGGGAGAGCCCACAGAAGCGCCTCCAAGCATTGTACCCTGCAGGGGAACGGGGAGAAGCAGCTTCAGTCTTGCTGACCTCCCATTAGCTTCTGTTTCTCTCCACCAGTCCTCTGGGGGGAAGCTGTGGCCAGTCAATATTGGGCAGAACCAGAAGATCCTGCTGGCAGAAGAGTCCCTAGACCTTCCAAAGACCAGGTTTCTGTCCTCTGATTGAAAATGTGAGTGGACAACCGTGCTCAATGTGCATCAGACTGAGGAGTGTGTCCTAACCTAAAAAGCTGTTTTAACCCAAAACTCATAACCACAAATCCGACACTTAGTGATATTACTGGGCTCGACTGCATTCATTAGACACAAGTAAGACAGTACCCAGAATATAAAAGACTCTCCATCAGGTTTGTAGAATGAATGAATGAGCGAACAAATGGAGAGCAATGATAAAATTCATCTACTCAGAAAAGGACGGCACACTATGATTCCGTTGATATGAGAGGTCCTGCATAGGCCAATATAGAGACACAAAGTATATTAGAGGTGATTGGGGCTGGGGTGGGAATGGGGATTGACTGTTCTTACAAGGTTTCTTTGGGGACTGATGAAAATGGTTTGATATTAGATCATGGTGATGGGTGCATAACTCTAAATACACTAAAATCATTGAATTGTCTATTTCATATGGGTGAATTTTATGGTACATCTCAATAAAGCAGTTTTTAAAAAGTTTTCAGAAACTTCCAAAGACCAGCCATATCAATTTGTCAGCCATCAGGATCCCACACAGGGCCAAGCCACATCATAAGATGTGACAATCAAGGTAGGAGATAGCTTTGCCATGTCCCGAAAGAACACCAGCTCAATGTCATCCATTGAACTACAGCTCACACACACCATCCCCCAGCGGAACACATGAAAACCACACAGTATTTTACCATTACTGAGCACTATTGGGTGAATATCTCAGGACCCTCACAGCACCTTTGTGAGGTGCTTTTATGGCATGCTAACTATATCTGGTATGTTTACTAGAGTTGAGCAACCATAGGCTTCAGGGTCACTTTACTGTTAAGTGGAGCTCAAACCAGGTTGTCCAGTTCCCAGTTTGATGTTGGACTTGGGAAGGGATTAGAGGAGATTGCAAGAGCTAGTGTCAGGATAATATTTCTGGAGGGCACAGGTATTGCGGGGAGCAGAAGCTCGCAATGTGGAAACTTGGGTGGCTAGCGATCTCAGCTCTCCAGCTCTTCCTTTTATACCAAAGTAGAAGGCAAGAATGTTAGTCCAAACTGCACCATTTTGTAAGCCCCCCACCATTTCCCAGACTTTGGTCAAAGTGAAACGTTCCACAGGAGGTCGGGCCATGAAAAACATAACATACCCTAATGGGCAAAGGCCCAACTGAAGGAACATCCCTATCATATCCTGCTGGGCAAAGGTCCAAGGAACATCTTACCACATCCCACTGAAAAAAGGACCTGATCATAGGTACATCTTATCAATATCCTGCTGGGCAGCAAGCCATACAACCCAGACCCCTCCTGCCCATACCCATACCCAGTACCCCAGCTGTAGGCGGCAGCAGGCTCTGGCAATAAGCTGGTCCCCCACCTCTGTAGGTTTTATGCTGGAAATAAATACCTGCATTGGCTGCTGAGCCGCCCTCTCTGTGTCTTTCCTTAACCCTTGCCTTCCCTTCAAAACCTAATAGAAACTTGGGTGGCTAGCGATCTCAGCTCTCCAGCAGGGGGTGCCCACAGCTCCTTAGCTGCCAGGAGCGCCCAAGTTTAAGAAAGGAAAGAAGCTCAGGTTTCCAGAGTGCCTGCTGTGCTCTACCAGGCGCTGTGTGAAGTGGGGTGGGCAGTAGGAGGTGCCACCACTGCTTCATACATGGGCAGATGGGCCTTCAGGTTCTTTCTAGACAGGGAGGTAGGAGGTGGGAAGGAGAGAGGAGCAAGGCAGTGGCCAAAACCTTCCCCTACTGGGGTTGAACAGGGGGAAGAAAGGAGAAATTGTAAATTTAAATTCAGATTTTACTACTTCTTATTTATGTGATCTTGGGCAAATTACTAGCTGTCTCTGAACATAGTTTCTCATCTATAAAATGGCTGTAATCATTTGCTTCTCAAGGTGATTGGGAGGACAAAATAAATTAATATACATGAAAGTGACTAACAAAGTGCCTACATTTTCTTCTTTCCTGGGATAAAGTCATTTGTGCCCTCACCAAACAGTCACTGCAGCCTTAGTTTTATTCCACCTATTCCCTGCCTCTAAGGCTCTTTGCCTTTCTCCACTTAGAGCAAGGAGCGTTTCTGTAGCTCTGGAATTTTAGCTTTCCTCCTTGGAACTTGCCAGCGTGTTGGGAATGGAGCAGTTCTTCCCTGCCTTTTAAGCCTATTGCTTTTTTTCTACTTGGAAAGTTCGAGCCTCCCTTTTTCAGCTCCTGAGCCTAAGTCCTGGTCCTGTGGTGAACCTAAAGCTGGAACCCCCTACAGTGGATGGGGGAGCCATGGCAGGACAGCAAGCGGTGTTCCAGGAGTGCTTTGGGACATCGACCTTGGCCTTGCATGCCTCTGCACTCCTGCACATCCTGTAGACAGTCCCAGTCAGAAAGGAGGTACCAGGGTCTTCCCAGAACCCCTTGAGCAGCCTGGCCTGAGCAAAGCTGGGAGAAGAGGTGGACAGCCCCCTCACCTGGAAGGCCGTGGTCCCGGCTTCGTTGCATGTTGAGAGCTGCCAGGTCCAGCCCAATCCTCCTCACTTGCCGAAACAGCCGGTCCCGGAGCTCATCCACTAACATGGCATCCTGACGGTTCAGCTTGGCAGGGGTGGCCATGAGGCCCCGGAGGATGGGGTCGATGCCCCCTGGTGGCAGGGAATGTGAGCAGCACAGATTGGACCAGCCTCTGGGAAGCTACTTGGGTTATCACATGATGCCAAGCTAGCCCAGAGCTGGACAAGCCAGTCGGGTATGTTAGTAACGTTTGTCAGGAAACAGAGTTCTGGAGAGACATGAAGCAGCTGGAGCTGGGAGGTACTTCTTAAGGAATGGAAGGTGAGCTCCCCATCAATCTGACATTAGTCTCCACCCCTTTAAAAAATCCTCTCATTCCACAGAGGATGGGAGGCCCGTGACTGAGGGTCTTGCTTGCACCTGCCTTGTTTCCACTGTCCTGGGGAGATATTAGCAGTGGCCTCTGCAGCAGCCTGGCTTCCTGGCAGTAAGCTTGGCCCACCTAGGGGAAGGCATGCTCCCCACCCTCACCCCCATTTGCCCCCTGGAAAACCTGGTCACCTTCATACACGATCCGCCAGCTGGCAAAGAAGGCAGAGCTAAGTGGGACATGCGAGTTGGGTGCAGAGGCCCGGTACTGACTGTCCAAGCGGAACATGAAGGGCTGGAGCATTGTGTGGCCAAAGCGGAAAGCCAGGGTGAAGACATTGGCCACCCGTGGGTCCACATTGGAGCAGTACCCCCTGTAGGGCCCCAGGGTTCTCCTGGCCCGGGCCTTGCCCAGAACCAGGGGCAGAAAGTCTCGGTAGGTGATGATCTGGAAGGGAAGACAGGAGGAACATTCCCCAGAGGCTACTCACCCATACCCTTGCCTTTTCAAAGGGTGGCTCAGACATATTCTTTATTGTCATCACGTCAAATGTGACAACATTAATTTCCTATTGGTGGGTGGAGATACAAAGCCCAGAGAGGGTGAGTGACACAGACAGGGTCACACAGGGAGTTAGAGGCAGAATTGGGGCAAGAGGACAGGTCCAGGTGCTCCGCCAGCTGCCCAGACCCAGCTGGTTTTAGGCACATCCGCAAGGATGTGTTAAGGACTGCTTCTCATGCCAAGCTTGTCATCTGGGGGATGCTGGGATGCAGAGCTCCTTACCTGGACCATGGCCCCCATGATCTTCCGAGCCTCATTGTACAGTTTGTCTCCATTCCACCGGGGATTCAGGCGTCTCAGCTCGGTGGCCAGCCGGTTGTGCTCTCGCATAAAGAGGGTGTGCATGGCTGCCAGTTTGGGGGTTTCCGTTGATCGGGTGTCACCTTGAAAACCCCAAGCTCAGATTTACTGCAGTCTTTCCCAGAGAAATGTCTTTCTACCAGGGTAGACCCAGGGCTGGGGACGGGAGAGACGGGGTGGGCCAAACTCCTGGCCCTCACTGGACCTCCATCTCTTCAGCTGTGCTGAGGCTCCTCATCGCCACCCTCCTCCCTAACACCACAGGCCAGGAGCGGGAGGACCGGGGGTTCCTAGCAGGCTTGGGTGAGGTGGGAAAGCACAGGGCAGCTGCTGGTCTCAGGCAGGGGCATCTTTGCCTAAGGATTCTACTCTACAAGACAACCAGATCCATAGCCTGGACCAGCTATGGGCAAGGCACCTTGACTTTGGGACTGAGAGCCCACCTGTCCATGAGCTGCATCTGCCTGCGTGTTCTCTGCCAAGGGCTGGTGTACCTCTTCCTATCTTTGGGCTTGGTATAATACTGCTCTCCCCCGTGAACCAGAGGGAAAGAGGAAGAGAGGGAGGGTTGGGCAGAGACTGTTCTTACGAACAGACCTACTACAGGCAGGGAAAGAAAGTTAATTCCGTCATTTGCTTGGTTTTAACTAAACCCTTTTGCACAAGGTCTTAGTTCAGTTGACCTCTCCCGAAGGCACATGCTGCTCTTTCCAGGACACACAAATGTACAATCCTTCAAAAGAGGGGTTGGGGCCGACTCTCTGTGAGGAAAACAGTGGAATACAGTAGACTGGGCAGAGACCTTGATACTACACTGACTGTGTTCTCAAGTGGACTCTGCCATTTGAAACTAACTCTGTGGTCTTGGGCGCATGATTCACTTTCCCTGAGTCTCAGTTTCTTATCGTAAAATGAGAACAATAATAATTCCCTCCTTTCAGGGCTGTTGCAAGGTTTAGAGATGGCACATTTAAATATCTTGATAAGGTTGGGCGTGGTGGCTCACACCTGTAATCCCAACACTTTGGGAGGCCAAGGCAGGTGAATCACCTGAGATCAGGAGTTCAAGACCAGCCTGGCCAACATGGTGAAACTCTATCTCCACTAAATATACAAAAATTAGCCAAACGTGGTGGCAGGCACCTGTAATTCCAGCTACTCGGGAGGCTGAGGCAGGGGAATCACTTGAACCCAGGAGGCAGAGGTGGCAGTGAGCTGAGATCACGCCACTGCACTCCAGCCTGGGCAACAGAGTGAGACTCCATCTTAAAATAATAATAAGATAAATATCTTAATGAGAAATGACTACCATTATTATTGTAACCATGTACATGGGACAAAACACCCTGAGGAAAGTTCAAATTATGCTTCCAGAAGAAGGTATTAACTGTCTAGCAACAGCGGGGACAGGGAGGAACTACGGAAATTTATCCCAGAGAAGAGAAAAAAAATGGAGATGGAGTTAACAGCTACTTTGAGGTATTCCTGCGTGAAAGAGAGACAGTGTCTTTTCTGAGGTTCCAGAAGCATGATTAAGGGGAATAGGTGAATATGTGATCAAAATAAGGAGACTTTCTAACAGTCGGAGCTGCCTGTGGCTGAGCTGGGGTGCCATAGAGGCAGTGAGAGCCTTGTCACTGGAGACGGTTAAGCAGTTATCTCTGGTCACACACAGGGAGCTTGCAAAGGGACTCCAACGTTCTGATTCTATGATGGCTGTGCACAGATCCATGCTTATGGTGTGCCTAATACTGAGGTCCCAAACCATGTACCTTCACCACATCCCACCATGGCTTCCCAGTTGGGACCCCAGGGATGGCTGTTTCCTGGGAAGACACCACCTTCCTCCCTGTCTGACCTGCCAGGAAGCAGGGGATGCGTGCCGAGCGGTTGGTGAGGAGACAGGGGTCATCGTGCAGGTTGTCGAAGGGCAGCAGGGCCCGGCCGTTGTCTTGAAAGCGCTGGTTGATGGCCAGCAGCCCCAGGTAGTTGGTCCGGTTGCGGAGCCGCAGCGAGAGGGAGACCTCACTGCCATACACCATGCTGGCGTCCACAAAGGAGGTGAGCGCGTTGATCTGGTTGCGGACTCTGTTCTTGTTTTGGGGGCATGAGGGTGCCGAGCGGAAGAAAGGGATGCAGTCACGCTGGTTCTTGATGCGGGGGTCATTGGGTGGGATCTGAGATGGAAGAGGAGCCAGTGACATGGGGCCCCCTCAATAGCAGACTCACTCCTCTCCGTCATCTTCCACCTCCTCAAAACCTTGCTTAAAACTCCCTTCCTCCAGGAAGCCCTCCTTGACTCACCCAGGCTCATGCTGCTCACCCCTTCAGTCTGAGTGTCCTTAACATTTTGTTTCATAGAGTCTCAAAAGGTTAGGAATGAATGAGGCTTTTGAAACAATCTCGATCCTCATTTTACAGCAAGGAAAACAGCCTCAGAGAGGGGAAGTGACAACCAGTTAGCAGGAAAGGTGGGATTAGAACTTAGTTCTCCTGACTCTTAGGCCTGAGCTTCTTTAATTCTGTTCAATTCGACAGACCTTTTCTAAGCCCCTTTCTTGCTTGCTGCTTTGGAGACTATGAAGGTTAAAAAAACACAGGAAAGGTTGCAGGAAGCTGGCAGTTCAGTGGAAAAAGACACACACACATAGAGTTAAGAAACTAAGTTGAAGTGGCATCTGCTGTGCTTGATAGAAAAGCCATATGTGGGCCAGGTGTGGCGGCTCACGCCTATAATCCTAGCACTTTGGGAGGCCGAGGCAGGTGGATTACATGAGGCCAGAAGTTTGAGATCAGCCTTGTCAACATGGTGAAACCCAATCTCTACTAAAAATACAAAAATTAGCCAGGCATGGTGGCACATGCCTGTAATCCCAGCTACTCGGGAGGCTGAGGCATGAGAATTGCTTGAACCCAGGAGGCAGAGGTTGCAGTGAGCTGAGATTGCCCCTCTGTACCCCAGTCTGGACAACAGAGTGAGATTCTGTCTCAAAACAATAATAATAATAATAAAGAAGAAAGAAAGAAGGAAAGATAAAGAAAGAAAGGACGGAAGAAAGAAAAAGAAAGAAAGAAAAAGAAAGAAAGAAAGGAAGGAAGGAAGGAAATGAAGGAAGGAAGGGAAGGAAGGAAGGAAGGGAAGGAAGGAAAGGAAAGAAAGAAGAAAGAAAGAAAGAGGAAGGAAGGAAGGAGAGAGAGGAGGGGGAGGGGAGGACATATGTTAAAAGTGTAATAGGAAGATCTGAGACGGCTCCCCAGAGGAGGTGCCCCTAAGCCAGGGATTGAGGAATAGATAAGGTTGCAACGGGGAGAGGCCATCCAGAGGCCCTCACATGTCATCCCTCATGAATGTGGCCCCACCTATTAAGGGTGACTGTGTGTGTACGTGTGTGTGTGAGAGGGAGAGAGTGTGTGTGTGCACGTGTGTGTGTGAGAGAGTGTGTGTGTGCACGTGTGTCAACCCTATGTTCCTAGCAGAGACTCTGCTCCCTGGATTCTATCTTTTCGTCCCTAGTGCCCCACACTGTCCTTGGCTTCTAGCCTGAAGGTTAGGACCCTTACAGCCCAAGCCCAAGAAGCTGGCAAGAGCCGCAGGACCCTTGGACTACTCTGGGAAGGAGAGAAGGGCAAGAGCTAAGAGGCCCTTAGGTTGCCAAAAGCAGGGGCCCAGAGGCTTCCCCTGTTGGATTCAGACCCATGGGTCAAGGCATGTGTCAAGGGCTTCCCACCCCGTGAAGCCTGACCTGAGCCTCCTGGCAGATTGCCCTACCCCCACCTCTCAAACACACACGGCGCGGGGTCTCTGCTCAGCTGTGTTTCTTGTGTCTCTGTCTCATACCCTAGCTCCACAGGCAGCTCCTTAAGGATGGTGCTCCAGTCTTCCAGATCCCCACCCCCAGCACCTTGCCTTTGGGGGAGGCCACACAAGGGCATGGGAGATTGGCTGAGGGTAGGTACCTTGATGGGAAAGCAGGGGGGCAGCTGGGCGCAGGTCCTCTCACAGTCAACGCCTGCAGTGAAGGCCACTCTGGCCGGGGACTCCGGGGAGAAGTCCAGGTCATGGTCAATGAACTGGCCCCACTGCATGAACATGAGGGCCCGGCCACGGTCGGAGGTCAGCCTCTCATTGGGGAAGCGCACAATCTGGTTGGAGACAGCCCGGACCTGGTGGGGAAATAACATCAGCACGGGACATGGGCTCCCTGACCCCACAAGGTATTAGAGCCAACCCAGGACTCAGGGAGCAGCAGCTCCCCTGCTGGAATTGACAGCCTCTCCTCTTCTGCCCTCCATGCCCCTTTTGTCCCTGGAGGCGTAGCCACCTCCTGCTCTCATTCCTAGAAGGATGGTTTCTGGCTGGGCTCCTGAGGATTCCGGTGGTAAAGAGAAGGAGAGGGGCTAGGTTGACTGGCTCAGACCTCACCAGCTCTCCCAGAGGGGAAGGGAGATCAAATAGATAGATCAATTTGTAGACTGATAGCTAACCAGATGATAGCACGGATTCACAGGTGCATTGGCTGGTTGCCAGGTGATGGATAATACACGTAGGGAGTACGGGGTCAGCAGATGGAAGGGTGGATAGAAGAAAATTAATTAATAGATGTTGATAGATGGGTAGATGATAGACTGCTCTATCGATATATCAATAGAAAACTGATGAGTTGATAAATGTGAAATCGATCAATAGATAAAGCCAGATTAAGGTATAGAGCTGTTTATATTTAGCAAGACTTTGACACTAATTTTCTCAGAAAAAACCCTACAACACCGTAATGGTTAGCATGAATAGATCATGTCCTCTATAGCTATTTATACCAAGGACTTCAATATCCACACAGGCTCTACGAGGTAGGTTTTAGGGCCATTTTACAGATGAGGAAACTAAGCCTCAGAAAGCTGTGTTATTTGCCACAAGTCACTGCACTGGTCAGTGGGTTCAAGCCCTGCCTGGGTGACTCTGGGCTGTGTTTTACTCCCCGCATTTAAGAGATCAAGCAACCTCCCAAGCCCCCAGCCGCAACTCACAAGAGGGAGAAGGAAGCCATTGCGCCTCCTGCTGGGGGTCCAGCCGAAGGGGAGCGACAGCCCATCCTCATACTCGGCGGGCAGCCAGCGAGCCAGAGCCTGGTTGGAGGCCCCTAGCAAGGGTCTCCTCCTGCAGCCATGGGTGGGATAGGTTAGCAGGGGGCAGGGCCTGGAGATGGCTCAGCATGGAGGGAGAGGGTGGGTGCAGGAAGGGAGAGGTCCCCCAGGCAGGGGCAGCCCCTCCTGCCGGCCCGCACGCACTTGTTGTTGCACCGTCCAGTGATGGTGCGGTACTTGTTGCTGCAGCGCTCGGCCTGGTCCCGGAGAACACAGCCACTGGCCTGGGACAGCAGCCGCAGCTGTGGTTCTGTTAGCACATCTGTGGGAAGGCAAGTGGGCAGACCTGAGCTGGCCTGCTCTGTACCTCCCATCCCTTTACCCTCTCTTCTCCCAGCACCCCAAGCCTGTGCACCCTGCCTCCCTCTCCTGGATTCCTTCTACTCCAGGCCAGGGCAGGCCCAGCGGGCTCAGTGGGGATCAGAGTACCAGTGACATTGAAGGGTCCGGACCGCTGGGGTTGTAACTTCTCTTCAAGCAGCCCCAAGGCCACATGCATATAATCTGCGGCCCGAACAACTGTCCTGGTGGCTGCTACCGGTTGTTTGAAGTAGGACAGGAGGTCCATGGGGCTGGCTGAACCGCTGCGAAGCCGCTGCTTGATGCTGCCCAGGAGAGGAGGAGTGAGGGCTGGAGAGAGGGTGCAGACCCACCCAGCAGAGACCCAGTCCTGGGGCACAGTCAGGACAGGGCAAGCGGACAGAAGGATGGATGGAAGGGAGGCTCTACCAACAGGAAATGTTCATGGGGTCCAGAGGTGGGTGATGAGTGAGATGAACTTGGCTGGGGCCCATGCCCCTCACTGATCCTCCCAGGCCCATGCAGCCCCCAGACCCAAGTCCACCTCTTCTGGGTCCAATTGTAGGCAGCATCCACCAGCAACTTGGCCTCTGCTATGCAGTCTCGCAGGACCGAGGTCTCCACTGCCCCAGGGGAGGCTGTTCAAAGAGATGGGGACTCAGGGTTCAGCAAGCCACAAGACCCCCTCCAAGACCCAAGTGCTTCCCCTTCCATTTCCCCTCCCTCCTCCTTGCCTGTCTAGGGGGCTATTACCTGGGTCAGTGCCCTCACAGGGCTGGGCAAGGACGAGTGTGGCCAGGACCCCTGCCAGGGCTGGGAGCAGATGCATCTCTGCAGTGAGGCTTCACCAGCTGGGAAGTGAGTGACATCCACAGCCTGCACGGGAGGATCCTCTGCTCCCCTCTCACTTTGAGGACCCCCAGCCGACCTCTCACTTCCTCCAGCTCTTCTCTGGACGTAGCTGGGAAGGGACTTTTATAGCCCATTCTAGGGTGGGGGAGGGCAGCTCTGGGCCCTAGAAACCCAGCCTCTTGGGTGGAGTTCTGAAACTTCTCTCTGGTTTTCATGGGAGTTTTGAGACTGAAACCCCCCACCCCACCCCCTACCAGCCTGGGGACATTCTTCCTGCCTACCCTTCACTCCGTCCCTACCCTCTACTACCAAGCCCACTGATGCACTTCTCCCAGGGCCCAGAGCAGCACCTGGGACACAGGTGTCGCTCAATGGATATTTGTTGGCCGACAGGAGCGGTGCACCTCAGTCGCCACTGCCTGGCTGCATGGCCTTGGGCAAGCCACTTTCCCTCTCCAAGCCTCAGTTTTCACATCCCTAGAATGAGAGTTGGGCCAGATGATTGGAAGGGTGCCTCTCCTCCTGCAACAGGGCAGAAACTGAATCTGCCTTACTGTTATACACACCCCCCATACCCAGCTCAAAGCCCAGCATTTAGTATGTGCTTAGCAGGTGTTTGTTGAGTGAATGAATGATCTGTGATGAATGATTTGGCCCCTCTCCTTATCCCCTAGCCCTACTCACTCCCTCCAAGGTGCCAGGGAGAGTGTGAGGCTGTGACTGAGGCAGGGCCTGGCAGTGAAATCCCTCATGGGGCCATTTTGGGGACATGGCGAGATGTCACAGGTAAAACACCCAGCCCAGTGAGCTGCTGCAGAGCCTAAAAGTAAGCGCCCGCCATGGGCTTTATTCTCTTGGAGTTTCTTAGGTGCCAATCAGTAGTAGGTTTACTCTGAGAAGTAGATTTCAATTATGAGTTCCTATTGGGCTTGGTGAGAAGTAGCTTCTTTAGAGGCAGTGTGCTGCACCAGGGTCTGATTGGCCCGGATTGAATCCAGCCCTGTCACTAGCTTCGTGACCTTGGGTGAGCCTCCATTTCCACCTTAAGTGCAGAATGCATCCCAGTCGGCCTTCCGCCAGGGCCCACCCTCTCTGCACCTAAGCCTTCCTCCTGTAGTTCCCTGCCCTGGATGAGCCAGGTTCATCCTTTGCCTCTGACCTCATCCCGGCTGCCTGGAGAGCACATGCTCATCCCTGAGACGGTTCCAGAGTCACCACCACTGTGGCCAGCAGCCTGCGTGTCCTCGCCCCTTCTTCAGGAGGACACCTCCATTCCTTCCTCAGTGTGGACCCCATGCCTGCTCCAGACTCCCAGGGAGGCTGTTCCAAGTGTCCTTTCTCCTCCCCCACCCCCACACCCTACCGAAACCCTGCCCAGTGCCCTCCACAGCCTCCTCCTCCCACAGCAATGTTACCGGCCCAACCGTTGCTCTTGAAACAACCACCTCTCTTCGGCAACCCCTTTCACAAGCTCCAGTTGATGGCCTGAGCCCTCCTAATCTTATCTCCTTATCTTTAGCGGAGGCCCCTCTCCTGTGACGGGGGGCCTGGGTAGAAGTCACTGTGTAGGAGCTGAAAGCACACTGGGTTCCTTGATGCTGACCCACTGAGTGACTGGGTAAATCACACCCCTCCATGGACCTGTTTCCAAACCTGTGAGATGGGGACAGGGAACCTCATGGAGGAGACAGATTACATAAATCACACAGCACTCCTCAGCTGTGTGTCACCTCCCGGCCCTCAGGGAGCCAGGTGCTCCCCGGGTGGAGCCAGGTGGAATGCATGTACCCCAGGTTGGAGCTGGATGGGGTGTATGTACCACAGCTTGGAGCCAGGGTGGGGTGCATGTAACCCAGGTTGGAGTTGGAGTAGGGTGTATGCACCCTAGGTTGGAGCCAGGCTGGGGTGTATGTAACCCAGCTTGGAGTTGGGGTGGGCTGTATGTACCCTAGGTTGGGGGCAGGGTGGGGTGCATGTACCCCAGGTTGGAGTTGGGGTGGGGTGTATGTAACCCAGGATAGAATTGGAGTGGGATGTATGTACCCCAGGTTGGAGTTGGAGTGGGGTGTATATACCCCAGGTAGGAGTCGGGGTGGGGCGTATGTACCCCTGGTTGGAGTTGGGGTGGGATGTATGTACTCCAGGTTGGAGCTGGGGTATGGTGTATGTAACCCAGGATAGAATTGGAGTGGGATGTATGTATCCCAGGTTGGAGTTGGAGTTGGAATGGGGTGTATATACCCCAGGTTGGAGACGGGGTGGGGCGTATGTACCCCAGGTTGGAGTTGGGATGAGGTGTATGTACCCCAGGTTGGATCCAGGGTTGCGTATATGTAACCCAGGTTGGAGCTGGGGTATGGTGTTTGTAACCCAGGATAGAATTGGAGTGGGATGTATGTACCGCAGGTTGGAGCTGGGATGGGATGCATATACTCCAGGTCGGAGTTGGGGTGGGGTGTATGTAACCCAGGTTGGAGCCAGGATGGGGTGCATGTATCCTGGATTGCTGTACTTCCAGGGTCCCCAGCACTCAGAGTGAGCTCTGCTCTCCCTGCAGAGGGGACTCTAGTTCTTCAACAATAGTGAGCAGTGCAAGGGTTTCTCCACAGCCATGGGCTGCCGTGGGTTATTGGGACAAGCCTGAGACATAAACCTAGGCCCTAAGCCCAGCCCTGCCATGGTGGCTGATCTCTTGGGGATTTGGGCCTATTTGTTGCTCAGGGTGATGATGAGAGCCTGCTGCCTGGATCTCCTGGACTCTGGCTCTGGATGTCTCCCTAGCCTACTTTCTGCCACGTTTCCCCCACAGGACCCTGCCCCTAGGCTCCAATCATCCTAACCTTCCACATATAACCCCCACCTTTTCTCTCCTTCCAAGCAGCTCCTAATTCTGCTGGAAGCTTCCTCTTCCTAGCAGGTCCCTCTGGGAAGCCATTTCTGAGTCACCCCACAAGCTGGGCTTGGTGCCTAAGCCACAGCACTTAGCAGGCGGGAGCTCCTTGAGAGCAGTACAGGGAGGTGGCTACAAGCTGACCTTGGTCCCCATTCTAGCACCGTCATCCACTTGGGCAGGCTCCTCAACCTCTGAGCCCACCTCCTCACTGTCAGATGGAGGTCATTCCTAGTCTACCTCGCAGACATCATTCCTGACACATAGCAGGCGCTCAACAGTGTTGTTGAACATACCTTGTTTTTCTGCCCTATTATTGCTTCCTTTATTGAGGTCCCTTGAGGCTGTCTGTCAAAGGCAGCAATTGCCATTGGCCTGAAGGGTGGAGGCAGTGAGTGCAAGGGATTTGCAGACCCTTCAGGGCTGGGCGCCCGGAAGGGAGGCCTCCAAGTTTAGGGCTGTTCAGATCGAGGCTCTCCAAGCACTCCTCCTCATGTCAGAGTGGGCGTGCCAGATACGGGGCCACTGGAGACGGAGTGAAAGGACGTGATGAAGTGACGGAGACCTCTCTAGCCCCTCTCCAGGGGCTTTCCAGCCTGGACCCCACCCACCCTCTCCAGCTGTGGCCCCCACTAGGGGGCAGGTGACATGCAGGGTGCTCGCCATGTCTCACAGTGGTCCACGTCGACATCTGCTTTTTCCTCCCTCTGGTCAGGGCCAACCACATGCAGGGACAAGAAGAGGAGTGTAGGCAAGGGCCCCCTGCCCTCTGTGTCCCCCTCGTGGGCTTTTCATCGTGCCCACTGGGATTTCATTGGCAAGATTTTCCTTAGCATTAAGTGTTGTGCAGTAGCAACCTGGAGTATCTGACACTGGAAATATATATATATATATACACACACACACACACATACACACACACATACACACACACACACACACACACACACACATATATATATATAGAGAGAGAGAGAGAGAGTCTCGCTGTGTCACACAGGCTGAGTGCAGTGGCGCAATCTTGGCTCACTGCAATCTCTGCCTCCTGGGTTGAAGTGGTTCTCCTGCCTCAGCCTCCCAAGTAGCTAGGACTACAGGCACCCCCCACCATGCCCAGCTAATTTTTGTATTTTTAGTAGAGATGGGTTTTCGCCATGTTGGCCAGGCTGGTCTCAAACTCCTGACCTCAGGCAATCTGCCTGCCTCGGCCTCCCAAAGTGCTGGGGTAACAGGTGTGAACCACTGCACCTGGCCTGGGAACAGATTATTTTTTGATACCCCCTCCTCTACACAACAAAATAATTTTTAGTAATACTCGTTAAATGAAGCAAGTCATAATAATGGCCAGCAAAGAAATATGTAAAAGTTCTCTTTTAGTGAATTTTATGTATAATCATGCCAGTAGAGACATAACAAAATAAACAAATAAATAATATACAAAAGAAAAGTATAATGAATTAATACTTTTAAATTACATGAATGCATTTTAAATAAAGGGGAAATCTACATACATATTTGTAGTTTTAATATTTAATATGTCATTACATTTTCTGTCTTCTTGATCCATTCATTAGTTTTAAAATGAACAATTACAAACTTAGAAGAATAAATTAGATCTTAAAGTAATTATTCAAATTCAGTACAATATTTCATGCATGAAGTAAAATTTGCACTTAAAAATCAAGTTCTGTCTCCTCATCTTTACAATCACTGTGCTATCATTGTTTATATCGAACGAGCTGTTTAAATGCAAGAATCTACAGTGCTAACAGGGGCAGGAGGTGCACGTTGCACCAAAGCCCACTCAGAGGAATCTGAGCCATCAACCCATCCTCAGAGGGAACACACTCAGCAAAGCGAGCCACTGTATGACTGGGAATTCTCCCAACCAACTTCCACATGGAAGACAGTGCTTCTTAAAGGATAAGCAATAAAAGTGCATTAACTTGGAGCTTCCACATATTACTAAAGCCCAATGGTAATCACAGCAATGGTTTAGAATCTAGACCAACACAAGATTTCTTTGGGGAGCAGGATTTCAGCTCTGAAATTATGTAAACTTGCCCCTGCATGGTGATCATCGTAAGCAGCCTGACCTTTTATCTGTGTTCTTATTTCTTGTAAACTTCCTATAGATGACGAACCCCTTATTTTCTGCCCTGGGACAGGTGGCTTCCTCTGCCCTGTCCTTGGTACTGGCATTTGTCCCGTCTAATTACCTTTGCTAAGTGACAAGTTGGGAGGCTTTCATGTCCTTCCATACACTCGCCCCACCCCGCCTTCAACACACTCTGGTTTCCCAGGGAGAGGGAAGAGGAGAGCACTGGAGGTAGAGAAGGAATTGCTCGTGGGTGTCCTGGGATGAGCCCCGCCCGTCCAGGGTCCTAGTGGGCAGGGTCACAGTCTATGGGGTCTATTCATGATATTCCTTCAGCAGCAGTCCGGGGAACTCCAAATCCTTCCATGGCTTCCTAGGCCCTGGAGGACTTCTCCAGCCTCTGCCCTCACCTCTTCCACCACCCTTCCTCCACACTCCAGCTTCATCCCCCTGAAGGTTTCTGATGCACCGTGTTCCCCTCTCCCCTGGGTCCTTGCACGTGTTCCCTTTGCCTGATTAACTGCTACTCATCTTCCCAACTGAGCCGCGTCATTACTTTCTCCAGGCAGCCTTCTCTCATCCCTTTCCTTTTCACTCCCCAGATATGATCTGAATTAGACACCCCGTTCTTGTCTGTGGGGCACCTGATGCTGATACTTCCCTCAACACATACTGTGCTGTACTGAAGGCATGCTGTCACCGTGTCCGCCTCCTGGACTGGCCACTGATCCCCAGTCCTGGTCTCATTTACAGCTGCATACCTAGTACCCACCACAGGGTTGGGCCCAGGGCCAGTGCTCAGAAATGTTTGTGGAACATGAGTGAACCACGTCACAGACTAACTCTGTGAGTCCACACACCCTTTTTCACCCTGGAAAGGAAGACAGGTCCCCTTCCCTCCCCACATCCCAAATCTCCTTCCTTCTCCAGATGGCAGTTCAGCCACTCCCAGGGTTTTGACCTTGATAAGCCAGGTGGGTGGGGTGGGGCAGGGGTGGGGGTGCCACCACGAGGTGATGTAGAGAACGAAGAGCCTTAGGGTGGGCACCAGGTGGGTCCTGAGGCCATCTCCATTGCAAGGCTGGCCAGGTGGGTGGTTAGAGCAGGTGCTGTCCAAGGGAGGTGAGGATGGACAACCCACTGGACATGGAGGCCACCTGCTGGGGACATCACTTGGGACACCTCCCAGGGCTGGGCATGGGGGAAGCCCGGCTCCCTTCAAGGCCTGTGTGAGCTCTTCCGTCAATAAGTGGAGTCCAGAACCCGCTGCTGGGCCTGGGCCAGGCTCCCTACAAGCCTGGGACCTGGTTGGACTTCAGAGGCTTGGGAGTTGTGTGGGAGAGCTCTTCTCCAGAAAGGGAAATGGGCAAAAGAAATGTCCAAGACCAAGCTACACAGGAGGAAATGTTTGTAATGAGACCCACCAGAAAGACTGCTCTTGGGGTGACAGGAGAAAACAAGGCTGCTTGGAGACTGGGAATGAAAGGGACAGAGAAGGTAGAGGTGTTTTTGGGGAAGAGGGCCCTGACCAGCCAGCCCTCTGGTTGCTGCTGTCCCTCCCTCCCTGGTGGCTGTGGGAGTATGAGGCCTTGGGAGATTTGGCACCACTGGTCCTGTAAACATCCAGTCGCCTCTGCTGCAGTTGCTCCTAAGGAAAGGGAACCCGCAGGGATTTGCACAGTCTGGCACCTGCCACTTTGCTCTCCAGTGTCCCATCCCCTCACCCTCTATTCCTCTGCCCTCTGAACCCACTGGCTTACAGTCCCCAAAACAGGCCTATTTCCTTCCTGCTTTGGGTCATAACCATGAAGCCTCCTTCGTCTGTTTGCCTGGCCAACTCCCATTCATCCTCTGGGTCTTATCCACAGAGAGCTTTTCTGTCCCACCTCCACAGTCTGGTCCTTCCCATTCCTTACTTTTGTAGCTCCCTTCCTAGAGAGTAACATCATTAAACACATATCTCTAGGGTTGGATTTGACTAAGCTCCAGTCCCTGCAGGTCTGTGAGTGTCACAGAAAACAGGTATGTGCCTGTTTTGATGCTCACTGTAACCTCATTACCTAACACAATACCTGGCAGAGGCTGAATATGTATTTGTGGAATGAATGCATTTGCTCTCACCTTGCTTTTCATGGCTGGCTCTTGAGTCAGGGAATGGATTGTGCCTGTACATCCGTCAGGATTCAGTGCCTTTTGTCAGGGGCATTGTTCTTTCGGGGCCAGGCCAGCCCTGGGTCAGTGGTTGCTGTGGCAGGCCTGGCCCTGCCTGGTCAGTATCCAGCCCCTAGACCATGAGGGAGCTTTCCTTCCTGGGCATCTTTCAGCTGCAATACCCAATATCCTCCACACCTGCCTACCCTCCCCTGGCCAGCTCAAAACCTCAAGCTTCTGCTTTCACAAGAACCGTCCATGGTGGAGCTGCTGGCCACAGGCCTGATTAGATCTCTTTATCTGCTCAGCTCCAACGGCCCCAACCGAGACAGCAGGGACTGGCCAAAGTGCGGGGCCTGAAGGGCCTGCTTCTGCTCCCAGGGCTTCCTGAGAATGAGGTCCTTGGCCCTATTTTCATGAGAACACTGAGGGTGTGCAGGGAGGAGGGTTCTGGCTCAAACTGCAGTGGCCCCACACTGTACCAGAGGCTGAGGCAGGCCAGGAGTTTGTGCACATGTGTGCATGTGTATATGTACACATGTGTGCATGTGTATATGTACACATGTGTGCATGTGTATATGTACACATGTGTGCATGTGTATATGTACACATGTGTTCATGTGTATATGTACACATGTGTACATGTGTGGTCCAGAGATGAGGACTCTCCTGACCAAGGAAGCTGTCAGTCCTCTGCCTTTAGCAAGGCTGAAGAAAACTCAGTTCGGGGACTTGGAGAGCTGGCCTGGGAGTCTGGCACCACTTCTGACTGTGTGACGTTGAGCAAGGGCTTGGCCTCTCTGATCTGCTAGTAAAGTCACTAAAGGGCAAGAAGAAGATCGCAGGGGCAGGAGGGCTCTCTGGTGAGCACTTGGGAGGTGCACAAGTCCACACTAGAGGGCCAGCTGAGGGCAAGCACCTGTCCCCTCTCTCCTCCCTCCTGCCTTGGCCTGATGTGACAGTTTGTACCTCACCTCCTCCATCAGACTAGGAGCTCCCAAGGGCAGGGCCTGGGGCATGGAAGAGGGTTTGTGGGCTTGCAGAAGAGACAGACCTTGCTTTAGATCAATGAAGTAACGAGTAGGAAGGCTAGTGGGGCATGTGACCCATGGGGCACTGCCGGTGTGACTGGAGCCCTGGTAGTGCTGGACTCTAGCAGGAGGGGGTACAGCTGACCGGGGTAATTCCTTGCCCCTCGCCTCTTGCTGTATGCCAGCCCAGCGCCCTGTGCTTTACTGCTCTTGCCTGAGTCCTTATAACAACCCTCTGAGGCGGGAGCTGCTGACTGGGACTTGTTCGATGGTTGAAGCAGGGAGAAAAAAGAATGTGTCATGATCTTGGAGCCAGGAAGGGGATCCCAACCTGAGACTAATTCTAAACCAAGTTCCCAGATGTGACCCAATGGAAGGAAGTCACCTCCCACAGGTTGGGAGGATGCCTCAGGCCTGAGCAGGCCAAGGCGGGCCTGGTTTCCCCCACAGAGTCTGACAGGCCGCACTGGCTGCACCAATTGTACTGACTCTGCAGCTGGCCAAGAGGTGTTTCCTGGGGCCCCCTCCTGGGTGAGCCACGTGGACTAGTTGCCTCTGTCCTGAGGAGGATAGAAGCTACTCAGAAGCAGGGGAAGCAGGAAAGGGGAAGGAACACAAAAAAGGTAGGGGCTGGCAGACGCCTGGGAGAGAGGGCTGCACCCTCCCCCAACCTCCCTTGACCCGCACATTTTTTTTTTTAATTTTTGTTTTTTTTTTGGAGAAGGAGTCTCACTCTGTCACCCAGGCTGGAGTACAGTGGCAAGATCTCAGTTCACTGCAACCTCTGCCTCCCAGGTTCAAGCCATTCTCCTGCCTCAGCCTCCCGAGTAGCTGGGATTACAGGTGTGCACCACCACGCCTGGCTAATTTGTATATTTTTAGTGGAGATAGAGTTTCACCATGTTGGCCAGGCTGGTCTCGAACTCTGGCCTCAAGTGATCTGCCCTCTTCAGCCTCCCAAAGTGCTGGGATTATAGGCGTGAGCCACCGGGCCCGGCCTGACACATTTTAAATACAAACCCAACACAGTCTCTCCACGAGAACAGGCCCATGCTGCTGCATTTTTGCCTCTTAGCATCTCAATACACCTAGAAAGAATGAAGGCCTGAAGGTTATAGGAATCTAGACACCCTGTTGAATGAAACAGTCTCTTGCCTGGGCACTCAGAAGGCTCAAAAATGCAAAACAGCAATTTAAAAAATTATGCAGTGCCCCACCCCCAAGTCCCCAGCCACAGCTTCCTCAGTGTCTCTCTGACAGTGGTGGTGAGCATGGGGGTGGTGATCTTGGCAGTCCCAACCCCTCGGCAGCCCTGGAGATGGCTGAAGTCAGTGCCCAATGTCAAGGGCAGGAATTCCACTAGCTGGGGCTCTTCGTGCTATGGGAGGGCTGCTCTCTCTCTCCACTCCTCCTCCTACGGTGTCATCTTCTGGTAGGTGTCATGGGATCATGGGAAAAGGAGAGGCTCCTCTTGCCCCTTCTCACTGTCCCTGGAGAGTACGTTAGCCATGAATGTGCCACTTGATGTTGCCTATAGTCCCCAGAGCAGGCTCTCCTGGGTCTGCCACCCATGCTAGGCTCTGGGCAAGAGCCGGCCTTACTTTTCTTTGTGTCTATCTGGGCAGTGGTGATGGTTCTGAATGAAATCAGACCTCATGGACTTGAATTTAAGATGGGGCATGGAATTATTTCAGAAGAGATGGAGCCCAGAGCCTCCCCAATGTTCCTCCCGGAACCCAATTCCTCAAAGCTTGTTGGGTTGGTGGGTACACTCCAGACCTGGAAGATCAGAGAAGTTTGACCTGAAGGACTAACACAGGGTTTCCAATATTATATGTTTGTTTACTCTTTCAACAAATATTTATGGAAAGCCTCCTTATGCCACAGCCCATGCTGGGTACTAGGTACATGGTGGTGAGCAAAAACAGGCACCTGATGGAGGAGGACATGAAACAAACACTTTCCTGCAGGTCTTAGGTAAATCCTCATATAAATGCAACCCGGGTGCGGTGGCTCACGCCTGTAATCCTAGCACTTTGGGAGGCCGAGGCGGGTGAATCACAAGGTCAGGAGATCGAGACCATCCTGGCTAACACGGTGAAACCCTGTCTGTACTAAAAAATACAAAAAATTAGCCAGGTGTGGTGGCAGGCGCCTGTAGTCCCAGCTACCTGGGGCTGAGGCAGGAGAATGGCGTGAACCGGGGAGGCGGAGCTTGCAGTGAGCCGAGATAGTGCCACTGCACTCCAGCCTGGGCAACAGACTGAGACTCCATCTCAAAAATAAATTTAAAAAAAAAAATAATAAATAAATAAAATAAATAATAAATGCAAGAGAGTACCCCTACACCCTCCCGTGTTAGAAGACTTTCCCAGTGTAACATAGCTAGCTAGTGCAGAAATTTGAACTTGAATCAGGTCTCCTTCTCCAAGTCAGATTCTTACCCTGCTTCATTAGGCTTGACCTCTATAACCCAAGCTCTGCCTAGCAGCCAACATGACCTTTGTAGGGCATACATTAGATTATGCCAACACTTGCCACCCCAAACCCTTCAATGACTTTCCATTGCACATAGAACAAAATTCAAGATTTTAAAAATGACCTGGCTCCTGTCTTCATTGATGGTAATTTAAAAATATTTCCACAAATTCTTTGACATGTCTCACTTAAAGTGTGAGCTGTGACTCCCCTCCCTTGAATGTGGGCTGGAGTTGGCAACACACTTCTTTCTAATAGAATGTAGTACAAGTGAGGCTATGTGACTTCTGTGGCTGGGCAGTGGAAAGGATACAGTTGCCACCTGGCTCCTATCTCAGGATACTTGTGCTTGGGACACAGCTACCATGCAGTGAGGAATCCCAAGCCACAAGGAGAGACCAGTTGACAGCCACATCTAGGCACCCAGCCGACATCAACATCAACAGCCAGATTGAATGACCACGTGAAACTGCAAATGATTTTATCCCTGGCCTTTGAATCTTCTGGCTGAGGCCCAGGAAAGACATCCTGAACCAGAAATAAGCTGTCTGCTGTGCCATTGGAATTCCTGGTCCATGGCATCTATGAACGATAGCAAATGATTACTTTGTTTTGAGCTCCTAGGTTTTGGGTTGATTTTTTTTCTGCAGTGGCAGATAAATAATGCAATATTAGACCTCACCTCCTCCCAAGATCCTCTTTGTTCATTACACACCAGTTACAGCAGCCTCTTTTCTTTTTCCTTTAACACCAAGCTCATTCTCACCTCAGGACCATTGCACTTGCTGTTTCCCCTGTCCGGAATGCTTGTTCTTCATTCAGATCTTTTCCTGACAGGCTTCTTCTCATTGCCCAGGTCTTTGCTCAAACACCCCCTCCTCAGAGATTCCTTCCCTGACCACCTTTCATGATGCTGCCCACCCTACCAGTCGCATGACTCCATGCATCTGCTCCACAGTTCTTGTTAGAGGAAATTATTTATCCATTTGTTACTTTGTCAGTCTCCCCCATAGACCATATACTTTATGAAGGCTGAGCCCTTGTCTGCTCAGTTCAATGCTGTATCCTCGGTATTTAGAGCTGTGCTTGGCACCTAGAAATCATGCAAATATTGTGGGTAGAATTAACACGGTGGTGTGTGGCATCAAGCCAGCAGGAGCTGTTACAACTGAGGCCGTCCCAGGAGATGCTGGCCATGGAACTCACTATACAAATGGGAAGCAAGATCCTGACGTAGGAAATGTGGCTATGGGAGAAAGCAGAGTTGTGTCCATCTAGACGCTAAGACAGAGTTAGAAGCGGGCAATGTCCATAAGAGAAAGAGCAGAGAGGGCAGGCATAGGCAGGGGACGCCTTCAGACTGCAGCACAAGCCCAGCTCCGGTGAACAGGAGGGAAAAGGAGTGAGGAGGGGGCAGGAGGAGTCACAGACCATGCTGGGGCTCTGAGAAAGCTCCAGCCAGACTAGTGAGGAGCCCTGACAAAAAGACAGCCAGAAATGGGGAGCCCTTCACCCACTGCCACACTCAGTCATCAACTGGGGCTGCCTGGGAAGTGTGTGGCCTTAGCTCAAAAGCTGGGTGGTCCCTCGTGTCACCCTGTCAGCTGATCCTGTCAGCTAACTGCCTTCCTTGTGGGGACATTGGAGTGGCACCCCTCCACGCCTGCCACAGGGTGCAGGGAGGGAAGGGGGCTCTCCCTTCTCTGGCTGGTGACTTGCAAATCCAAACCAGAAGGGCACTTCTCTTTAGCACCCTGGGCCTGCAAGTGCCTTGTATGTACACAGGTACAGCTACACATACTAGGCCACTGCTGTATGCCGGGAACTGTATAAAACATGTTATTTACATCAGCCCCATTGGCTTTATGAAGACTCCGTGACAAAGGGTCATCATTCTCATTTCACGCATGAGACTTGAGGAAAGATTTAACTAACCGAGGGCTAGTAAGAAGCAGAACTGGAGTTTCAACCTGGGCTGCCTTGTTCTAGAAACTTGTGTTGTTTCTACTATGCCTTCTTCTTTCCCACGGGGACACAATGAAGGGATCTGCACACAGTAGGACCTCCATAAGCTTTGTTGAATGAAAGAATGAATGAATGAATGAATGAAAAATCTTTTCCTTCAGGAGAAACCAGGACTTTGGACTAAGCTTATACGAAGGCAGACAGAGAAGGCAGGGGAACGTTTGTCAAGCTTACAGATGTCTGAAAGGTATGAAATAAAAAACTACCTTTCTACATTCCAGCCATGTTGATCTTTTTCTGTGCTGGTTTGAACATATTGTTTCTGCAAATTAAGCCCCACCCCAACGAACTTGACTGAGAGCAGGTGTGGGGGCTGAAAGCCAGCCTACACTATGCTCTCCACGCTGTGTCCAGGTGTTGGGTTAAATCAGCCTGGTGAAAGGGGTGCCTTTTTCTAATTCCCATAAAGGCACTAAGTGTGCCATCCATAGCCCTGCCACCATGTTTGGTGACAGAATCAAACTCAAAAAAAGAATTCTCCTTCTGCTTCGGAGGAAGAAAGTCACAAGGAACATGCACAGCTCCTAACAGAAGAATAAGTAAACACAGGGTAATCTACACAACATAAACATTTTATAAACCTATTAGAGAGATGAGGTCACAAGGCAGCCAAATGAGCTGAATTCTAAAGGGTCACCAGCCCCTCTTAGAGGAACAAGATACAGGAACTGCTTCGCTCTGTGTATCAGTCAGGCTTCTCTAGAGGGACAGGACTAATAGGATAGATGTATATATGAAGGGGAGTTTATTAAGGAGTATTGACTCACATGATCACAAAGTGAAGTCCCACAACAGGCCATCTGCAAGCTAAGGAGCAAGGAAGCCAGTCTGAGTCCCAAAACCTCAAAAGTAGGGAAGCCACCAGTGCAGCTTTCAGTCTGTGGCTGAAGGCCCAAGAACCCCTGGCAAACCAATGGTGTAGGCCCAGGAGTCCAAAAGTTGAAGAACTTGGAGTCTGGTGTTGGAGGTCAGGAAGCATCCAGCACAGGAGAAAGATGGAGGCCAGAAGATTAGCCAGTGTATTTCTTCCACCTGCTTTTATCCTAGCAGTGCTGGCAGCTGATTAGATGGTGCCCACTCAGATTGAGAGTGGGTCTGCATTTCCCAGTCCACTGACTCAAATGTTAATCTCCTTTGGCAACACCCTCACAGACACACCCAGGAACAGTACTTTGTATCCTTCAATCCAATCAAGTTGACACTCAATATTAACCATCACTCCGGCAGAGCAGGGGAGGACAACCTGGCTGGGTGTTGGCAGGGCCTCAGCAGGACAGACCTGTCCCTGAGGTGGGCATCCTGAAGCCTGCATTCAGAACAGGAGAGGGAACTTTGGTGGCCACCTTCCAGGATGACCCATCCCTCCTGCAGCCTCAGAGCTCTCTAATTCTTCTCCAGCTGAAGTCACATAGGGTTGGCCTTGAGAAGGGAAAAAATATCCTGGGGGGTGGGGGTAATGGAGTGAATTCAGATCTTGGGACTGAGGATGGGATAAAAGAATGCTGGGAGTTATGAAACAGTGTTTAACTTGCATAAAATCACCCACACCCTTTCAGAGACAATCTGGGGGCCAAAGTACCATTAACACAACCAATCATACCACTTCAGAGGAGCCTAGGATGAAGGACTATGATCTGGAAGGAGAGGCCCTTAATAAGGATAACATTGGTCTGTAGATAGTGCTTGATCTCACAGTCCCTTTAACGTGTTCAACTAAGCATAGAAAAATCCAAATAACCAATTCTGTGTGTGTGTGTGTGTGTTTTAAACAAGTACAGTCACACAATTTCAGTGTCCAGGTTTGTAATTGGGTTTACAATACAGCTGGCCTCAAATAATCCTGCCTATTTATTTATTTTGAGATAGAGTCTTGCTCTGTCACCCAGGCTGGAGTGCAGTGGCATGATCTCGGCTCACTGCAGCCTCCACCCCCAGGTTCAAGCGATTCTCTGGCCTCAGCCTCCCAAGTAGCTGGGATTACAGGTGCCTGTCACCATGCCCAGCTATTTTTTGTATTTGTAATAGAGACGGGGTTTCACCATGTTGCCCAGGGTGGTCTTGAATTCCTGGCCTCAAGTGGTCCACCCACCTTGGCCTCCCAAAGTGTTGGGATTACAGGCATGAGCCACTGCACCCAGCCTAGTCCTGCCTCTTTAAAAAATGCTACACATAATGCTTTGCTGCCTTCAGCACTGTTTGAAGGAAGGATCAAATGCAAAACGAAGTGGTGGGGAAACTGAGTCAAAACACAAGACACGTGGCAGAATGAAAATGTCACATTCAAAAACATTCCCAGATCAGTAGTATAAATCTGTTGCTAGTGAATTTTTTTTTTTTTTTTTGAGACGGAGTTTCGCTTTTGTTGCCCAGGCTGAAGTGCAATGGTGCCATCTTGGCTCACTGCAACCTCCACCTCCCGGGTTCAAGCGATTCTCCTGCCTCAGCCTCCCGAGTAGCTGGGATTACAGGCATGCGCCACCAAGCCCAGCTAATTTTTGTATTTTTATTAGAGATGGGGTTTCTCCATATTGATCAAGCTGGTCTCAAACTCCCGACCTAGGTGATCCACCCACCTCGGCCTCCCAAAGTGCTGAGATTACAGGCATGAGCCACCGCGCCTGGCCTGAATTGTATTTTTTGTGTACATTTATTTGCTTTCATGGTCCCAGAAGTGAGAAGAATGAGAAACTTTTACATAGATTTGTGTTTGAACATACATACCATCACAAAAAGATTTTAAGTCAGCAGTAGAAGTCCTCAATATGTTTTTTATTTCTTTATCTTTCCCCATATTACTCAGGTTTAAGAAACACGATGTAATCCATGTAACAAGGTGTTGCTACTCACTGAGGAACAAACAAAAAATTCTTGTTTTCTCAAGACTGCTCCCAACGGTGACTTGTCACCCCTCTTTCCTGCTGGGTGACTCTCTCCCTTCACAGCAGCTCAGTCCAGTCCTATACACTTTTCATCACTTTTGTTTATTTCAACAGTCACCAGTTTCATTCCAGTTTTTAAGACTGTCCTATTTAGTGAAAATGCCCTTCTTACATTCGACTCCAAGTCCACCTTGTCCCTCAACTTGGGAGGCTGTGGCCCAGGCCTCCGAGGGTGGAGCGTGGTTGGTGGTGCAGGACTCTGCTCTCTAACACTTCTTCCTTCTTTCCAGCACCTCTTGCCTGGTGTTGGTGTGGGGAGGAGGAAAAGAGAAAGCGATGTCTCCTTCCCTCTGAGCTCTCACTGCAAAGCAGCCAGGCTCCAGGTCTTCATGGCTTTTCTGTCAGCTGTGGGGCCAGGCCTAACAGCCCATGGGCCCCATTTCCGAGTTCCTGGAGGGCTGTCCAGGGGCTCCCCCTGTATACTCCCTGTCATCAGAGTCTGGGCTCCAGCTCAAACTCCTCCTCCCCCTCAGCCTTCACCTCAGTGATCACTCGCAGTCTCGCTGCTTGATTGACACCTGTTCAGTCAGAGGGCATGGAGCCCCTCTCCCCACTCCTCATGCTCCCCTCTCTCAGGAGGCCTCTGGGCTTCACCCATCCAATTCTGATTCTTTCCTTGCTTAGTCAGATCCCCTCTGCAGCACACACACACAGCTCGTGAACGGCAGGGCGGTGGGAGCAAATCCACAAGGCAAGGAGGAGTATTTTATCTCTAACATTGCTCAAGCATGGTGATCATAAAAATCCATTCTTAATAATTGTTGTTTTTAAATTCACAGAAAAAGAAACCCCTATTGGCTGCACAGAATTTTACAGATGGTGCTGTAAAAATGGTTATGGATTAGAAATCGCCCCTGGGGTCTGGTTGGTAGAATAAAAAAAAAGTTTAGAGGATTTAAGTTTCCAATATAATATACAAACATTTCCCCACCTATTACATTGCCCAAGTTGAAAAATTTTTTTTTAAAGAAATCAAACAAGTTGTCTCTGGTGCTGTGTGAGAGAGCTGTCCGTTGTGCTGAAGAACACAGCACAACGAAACTTGAAGTCAGCAGTCTCAAACTGTGGCCCCCAGATAAGCAATATCAGCATCACCCAACAACGTGCTGGAAATGCATATTCTCGGGCTCTACCCAAGACCTATTAAATCAGAAACTCTGCATTGGGTTTCCAAGTTTTAGCAAGCCCTCTCGGTTGATTCTGATGTATGCTCACACACGTGAACCAGTGTTCACTGCAATAGGTCCTTCCAAAATTTGTTTCTTGTGAGGATACTTTTGTCCTTTCTGATCTTGACCTGCTTATCCTACATTTCATAGATCTCTGTGATTTTCAATGTCCTTGGCAGACCTTTCTAATGGTAAGTGTTTTTGAGAGTCTTAGAAACTTCTTAACAAAGTTAAAATAATTAGTTGGGCATGGTGGTGTGCACCTGTAGCCCCAGCTATTCGAGAGGCTAAGGTGGGAGGATTACTTGAGTCCAGGAGGTCAAGGCTGCAGTAAGTCATGATTGCACCACTGTACTGCAGCCTGAGTGACAGAGTAAGATCCTGTTTCAAAAAAAAAAAAAAAAAAAAAGTAAAGTTTGAAAACTCTTCCCATATATAGAGGTTCAAATCAGCATTTTATTGCCTTACTCTTAAATGTAGCTAACCAAAGATCACTCAGAGTTTAAGAAAGGTCTCCAGTACAAAATAATAAATAAATAAGAAGAAAACAGAAGTGACACAGAAAGCAAAAGAAAACTTAAAAAAACTTCAGCTTATGAAATTAGTATCATTTGAGAGAAGAAAGAAAATATAATATCCACAAAATAAGAATAGAATGGCATAAAAAGGAGAACATGCAAGAGTTCTTGAAAACTAAAATTTGATTTAAAAAATAAAAACTTTAATAAAAATATTGGAAATCAGAGTTGGAGAAATCTCCTCTTAATGTAGAACAAAAACAGTGTGAATAAGGTGTCCATAGGATGTGGCTCAGCATGGGTTGTCAGAGCCTGGGTGTCTACTCCTGTGAGCTGCCCATTGTGGGTGTTAAAGCAAGGTGAAGAGGGTATCCCAGCAAGGGCTGACTCACTATGGGGAGTCAGAGCATGGGAGGGCTAAGAAATGCATCCACACAGAGGTGCAGTTGGACATCAGGTGTTGGAGCTCAAGCAAAATGAGGAGGAGCATGGAAAGTGTCCTGATGTGGGATGTTGGAGCATGTGTGGGGTAAGAAAAGTGGCTGGGAAGGGCGCTGGCCTGAAGCAGGATATCAGAGCCCAAGCGGAGTGAGGAAAGTATCTGGTGAAGGAATGGAAACAGATATGGAGTGACTAGGAAAGACTGGTTGCATAGATAAGTGAATTAAATAAATTATTATCTTAAATATGATGATGTCATAAAAATAGCAGTCTGGGAATCTGAGGGCTCATCTCTCCATATAAATGAAAAAAAAAAAAAAAAAAAGCAGAAGTGATCAGAATCAACCTTGCTGGAATTCTGGAAAATTGTCAAAGAAAATAGTCAAATAGCAACTAAATGAACTTTGTTTCAAAAGGTGACTGAAACACAGCAGGAAAACTTTGAACTTATTGTTGTTACACACTCCTCCCAGCTTGGTGGTCTTGAAGATGGCAATGTATGTTCCTGGTGTGAGTCCCTGGTTCCAGAAGGAGCAGAATGAACCTTGTTCCCTAGGATTGTATTGTCTGTTTTGAAATGTCTGGGGGTTCCTGAAGGACTGATGTGAGGAGCTTGCCTTTGTTTTACCTAACTCAGAATTCACTATGGGCAGAAAAGTGGCTACATAAAAAGTATTCCTCAAAAACACTGAAAATCAAATGAGCACGCCTCTGCCACCTGGGGCAATCAAACACACACCAAAAGCTTGAGAGGAAAAGTTAGGAACAGAGATACTTTGGTGAATAAGAACTTTGGAAAGTTCCTGTATATACTATGAAATCTAGAATGCCACATTCTGCATATAAGGGCAGGATGAAAACACAGACTTGGGACAGTCCTAAGATATAAGTTCTGGCTAATCTTTAGGCCCAATGCAAGCAGAAAGTGAAGGCTAAGGCAGAGCTGTAAACATCCTTGTTAAGTGTTGAGGGAGTATCCAAACACAGAGCCAATCTGGAAAGACTGGGAGAGTATATTTTCTTTCTTTTTCATTTCTTTGTTGTATTAGTTCATTCTCATATTGCTATAAAGAAATATCTGAGACTAAGACTCATAATTTATAAAGGAAAGAGGTTTAATTGGCTCATGATTGTGCAGGCTGTACAGGAAGCATAATGCTGGCATCTGTTTGGCTTCTGGGGAGGCCTCAGGAAACTTACAATAATGGTGGGAGGTGAAGTGGGAGCAGGCACTTCACATGGCTGGAGCAGGAGGAAGAGAGAGTGAGAGGGAGGTACCACACACTTTTAAATGACCAGATCTCATGAGAACTCACACACTATTGCAAGGTCAGTACCAAGGGAGGGATGGTGCTAAACTATTCGTAAGAAATTCATCCCCATGATCTAATCACCTCCCACCAGGCATCACCTCCAACACTGGGGATTATAATTCGACATGAGATTTCATGGGACACAGGTCCAAACCATATCATTTGTCTACAGGCATTTAACAAAGTTACTGTAAAGCCATTAGATGACTATGAACTAAGGAAACAGATTTCAGAGGCCATATTTGACAAAAAAAAGTTTTAAAAGTCACTAAACAAACAACTGCAACTCACATCAAGAAAAAACAACAAATAATAGGGAGGAGGAAGAAAATTATTTCCACTCCTACCACATTATAATATTTAAAATGTGCGGTTTTCACAAAATATTATGAGACATGCAAACAAACAAGAGAGTATGGCCCTTTCAAGGGAAGAAAAGAAATTAGCAGAAACTTCCTGAGAAAAAACAGACATTTGACTTAACTAGACAAAGACTTTAAAGCAACTTTCTTGAACATAGAGTAAACTATGGGTAAAGAATTAAAGGGAAGAAGAATGTTTTACATAGAAAATATAAAAGAGAGAGAAATTGATTTAAAATAAGAAATAGTCTGAAGCTGAAAAGTACAATAAAAGTAACTGAAATGAAAAGTTCACAGGACGGTTTCAATAGCAGCTTTCGAGTAGGTAGAAGAAAGAATCAGCTGGGCCTGGTGGCTTACACCTGTAATTCCAGCACCTTGGGAGGCCGAGGCGGGTTGATCATGAGGTCAGGAATTCAAGACCAGCCTGGCCAACATGGTGAAACCCCGTCTCTACTAAATATACAAAAATTAGCCAGGTGTGGTGACACGCGCCTGTAGCCCCAGCTACTCAGGAGGCTGAGGCAGGAGAATTGCTTGAAACTGGAAGGCGGAGGTTGCAGTGAGCCCAGATCACACCGTTGCACTCCAGTCTGGGCAACAGAGTGAGATTCTGTCTTAAAAAATAAAAATAAAATCAATGAACCTGAAGATAGGTTAGTTGAGTTCCAAGATTTCTGTTTGACATTTTGGAATCATTTCAGTCTCTTTGTTAAATTTCTAAATTGCTTTTCTGTGTTTTCTTGGAGATCAGTGAGTTTCCTTGAAACTCCTATTTTGAATTCTTGGTCAGAGAGCTCACTAATCACCATCTTGTTAGGATCAGTGACTGGATTTTTGCTTTTTCCTTTTGAGGAAGTCATAGTTCCCTGTTTGCTGTTGTTTCTTGTGGGTATGTATCCATCTTTCCAGTTTTCTCTGTACAGCTTGTTTTGGTTTTTATTGAATACATTTGCTTATTGAATCTTCACTGCTAGGTCACTGCCTCTATTCGACTCTAGGTGGTGCCTTAAACCCAGGTTCACCTCACGACTAGTAAATGGTTGAAGCACTTCCTGTCTCAAATCAAGGAGATCCCAAAGAGATTATCCTGGCAGTGTGGGAAGTCTGGCTAGGGGTTTGTGCCCAGGGGACCTGGGGAACATGCCTCCTACAGCATGGTGCTGCTGGACAGCAACTCTGAGTTGGTGTCTCCTTTGGCTGAGTTACAGAGCAGAATTTCTCCGCCTTTCTTCGGGGACATTTCTTCTTTCAGGCAGTCATGATGCTATCTGTGGATTAAGACAAGAACAGTTCTCCTGCCAGGGAACCCAAGAAGGTAAGGAAGCTGGTGGGCCACCTCAATTTCAGTTTTTCCAGTGTAGAAACTGTAGTTGGGAGGAGATTTTTTGGCACTTGGTGCTGGACAGAATGGGGATGAGGGGTGTCCCAGATGTGGAAGTCTGATTCTCCTATCAGCTGCTTGGACTTTTTTCATCCCTCTGTGGCCCCAAGAACTGTCTCACTCTCATACTTGAGCTCTGGGTTGTTTCTGGTGTAGATCTCAGTGCTATATATTTGTTTTTGGTTCTGTGGAAGTAGGGGAGTGAATCCAATTTTCCTCTATGATGGCATTTCGGAATCAGAGGTCTGGAGATATTATAGGTCAATTGAAATCATCCAGTCTAAGGAGCAAAAAGAAGAATAAACGAAAATGAACATAGGCTCAGAAGCCTGTGAGACACCATCAAGGATACCAAGACACACACATAATGAGAATCCTGGAAGAAGAGGAGAGAAAGGCGCAGTAAAAATAGTTTAGGCAATAATGGTCACAACTCCAACATGGAGAAACCCCATCTCTACTGAAAATGCAAAACTTAGCTGGGTGTGGTGATGAGTGCACTCCGGCCTCGGCGGCAGAGTGAAACTTCGTCTCAAAAAAAGCACTCTCCAATAGCCAAAACCTGGAAACAACCCAAATAAACTTATTTTCACAGTGGAATATTCTACAGCAGAGCAAATGAACGAATTAGAGCCAAACATTAACATGTTATGTTAGAAACATAACATGGAGTGAAAAAAGCAAATCCCAGAATATTATGTACAGTACAATATCTTTATAAAACTCCAAAGTAGCAAAACAATATACTGTTTATGTAAAAAAAGTGATGAAACTATTTTATACAAGCAATGAAGTGATAAACATGAAATTCAACAGAGTGATTTCTTCTGGATAGGAATCAAGGTGAACACAATGGAGAGGACAATACAGGTGAAGGCAAGTTATTGGTAACTTCTGGTTCTTGAATCGAGTAGTGTATACATGAGCATTTATACATAATGACATAAGTTTCATAATGTGCATGCATTGCCCATGATCTTTTATTCACAATTTGTATATTATATTAAAATGTAAATATAGAGAGAAAAAGCTTGAATACTCATAATAATTTCATATTTGAAAATAAAATACAATCATTTTTAAAAGCTTGGAAGATAACATATAGTTATATGATTTACTTGTTGTTTTATCACAAAATTTTTTGATTTGAATCTCATAACAAACCTAGAATATTTTAGGGGCACATACTAATTTAAGCAAATTGGTGAGGGAGAAATCATGAGGCCAAGAAAAGCTGGGTGGCTTATTCGAAGTCATCAGTTTGGTCAATGATGGGTCAGGGCCTCTAATTTAGAGCTTAAGACTCCAAATTCTGTGCTGTTCCCAACAACCCAGACTCACACCAAAAGGAAATATTGGGAAGAGAGCTCAAAGTACGGAAAATAGAAATGTTCGCACAGGGGAAATGCTGTCAACAGGAAACTGTCCACCAAGAAGGGGAAAAGGAAGGTGTGGTTTTCAGGGGCCATGTGAGCAATTCTCATTGTTGCGGGTGTGTTAAAACTCTTTATCACAAACCTTAACCACCAAAGAGGATACTTTCTTTTTTCCTAAAACACGAAGTTGCTTAGTTTCAAAATTCATTCCCTGCTATGATGAACCTCAACACACTATGAAGAGAGCAAAGGTAGTAGCTCCCTCTCCACTTCACAAAGGGAAAACAAAGCCAAAGAGAAGAAACCTACCATTGTCACTCTCAAACCAGCCGGTGTCTCCCTAATCTTCTCACTGCTGCCTGCATGTCCTGGTTCCTCAGGGTATAGATCATGGGGTTGAGCATGGGGGTCATGACTGTGTGGCCGATGGACACAAGCTTGTCCATAGGGAATGGAGTGAAGGGCCGGGCATAGAGGTAAATGCTTGGAACGAAGATCATGGAAACCACGATGATGTGGGTGGTGCAGGTGGAAGCTGCCTTCCTTCTTGCCTCCCCTGGATGTGACCTCAGCATCACCAGGATGAATAAGTAGGAGATCAGGAGGAGGAAGAACCAGATGACATCCAGCAGCCCACTGTTGGAGATCATGAGGAACTCCAGCAGTGAGGTGTCAGTGCAGGCAAGTCTCAGTACTTGGGGAACATCACAGTAGAAGTTATCCAAAACGTTGGGGCCACAGAAGGGCAGTGGGAGCATCAGAGCCAGCTGGACAATAGAGTGGACAAAGCCTCCCACCCAGGTGGCCACGACCAGCCCCACCCAGAGCTAAGTGTTCATGACGGTGACATAGCGGAGGGGCCGGGAGATGGCAATGAGGCGGTCAAAGGCCATCACTGAGAGGAGGAAGACCATGGCACCTCCCAAAAAGTGGAAGAAGAAGATCTGGCCCATGCAGCCCTGGTAAGAGATGGTTTTCTTCTCAGAGAGGAGGTCCACTAGCATTTTGGGCGCAGTGACTGAAGAGAAACAGAGGTCTAGGACAGCCAGGTTTCGGAGCAGAAAGTACATGGGTGTGTGGAGCTGGGAATCAGAGGTCACTGTGATGATGATAAGGATGTTTCCCATAACAGTGGTGATGTAGACAAATAGGAACATTAGAAACAGGAAACGCTGGAGCTCCCGAGTCTGCGAGAGCCCCAGGAAGACAAAGTCTGATACCCACGTGAGGTTCCCTGTTTCCATGGTGTTTTCTCCATGCACCTGAAGAAAATGAACCACAGACACACATACATGAAGTCACTACTTTCCCTTTCAGGGCTCAGGGGCTCAGAACCAAGGTTTTAGGCCCATATGATGAGCATCCTTATGTGTAGACCATTATACTAGGTGCTGTCTTGTCTCTGGATCGTTTACAAGTGGGTGCTGGAATATACATTCCTGAAATCTTAACGCCATCCAGAAGTATATACAACCTGCCTTTCAAAGATTCATATAGTGGTGGGAAGACACTTGGAGTCAGATACATCTGAAGTCAAATTTCAGGTCTTTCATTTCATTGTGATTTGACCATGAGTAACTTACTTAATCTTTCTGGGCCTCAGTTTTCACGGGAATTTGTAAGGTAGAAATAAAAATACCTGCTTTGTAGAATTTTCTGAGGACTTAAGTAGAACGATAGATACAAAGTTCCTAAAACAGTGTATGGAATAATCAATGGCAATTACTCACCTGTGTGAATTCTCTTAATCTAAAGATATCCTCTCTTCCACTCTGTAATAAGATTCTTTGCCAATTATTTTTCACATGACATTTAATACATCATCGTGTTAATGGATTTTCCTTGTCTATATTTTCCCTCCACAATTCAACTATTAAGTCCAAAGGCTATATCTGGATCTCACAATTTATTTGTGCCCTGCAGTACCCATTCTTAATGACAGTCAACTTAAAAAGCTCTTGGTGTTGACTGCTGCATGGGTGAATAGCTATCAGGTGCACAAGTTCAGCACAAGGAAGACACTGGATGCAGCTGGATGCCTGAGACATCCAGTAGTTCCCCTGCCCTCCACTGTGGGCGGCCCCTTATGAGTGAGGCATATGTGGTGGTGCTGAGACAAGAGGGAGAAAAGGGAGGGAGAGTCATTGGATTGAGAAATAGATGATGAATATTGTATGAAGGGGACTCAGAGAGCTTCTGAATGAAACAGGAATTTTACAAGATGTTAGTGAATCCAAGGGTGGGAGACAAAGGAAGTTGTTGAAAGAAAACAAATAGAAATAGACAAAGGAATAAAGGGAGATGAAGGAATAGAGCAAGTGAAGGTAAGGGAAGTGGAAAAGTGCTGGGGAGGTGGAGAAAACGGGACTAAAGGGACAGAAGAAGATGGAGGAGCCGGGAGAGGTGGCTCACGCCTGTAGTCCCAGAAATTTGGGAGGCGGAGGCGGGTGGATCACTTGAAGTCAGAAGTTTGAGACCAGCCTGGCCAACATGGTGAAACTCCGGATCTGTACTAAAAATACAAAAAAATTAGCCGGGCGTGGTGGCACACACCTGTAATCCCAGCTACTTGGGAGGCTGAGGCAGGAGAATCACTTGAAGCTGGTTGGAGGCTTCAGTGAGTGGAGGTCATGCCACTGCACTCCAGCCTGGGTGACAGAGCGAGACTCTGTCTCAAAAAATCAAAAAAAAAAAAAAAGAAGAAGAAGAAGAAGAAGAAGAAGAAGATGGAGGGTGACAGGGGAGGGGGTCAGTGGTCTCCCCCCTCCCCCTGCCCTGTCTCAATCTCTCCTACCCTCTCTTACCTGGCCTATTGCAATCTATTATCTACAATATTATAGGTCATTCTAATCTTATTCTGCTCCTTCAGTTTACTTCCACTCCAGGACACCTTCTTTTTTTTTTTTTTTTTTTTTTTTGAGACGGAGTCTCGCTGTCGCCCAGGCTGGAGTGGCGGCGCGATCTCGGCTCACTCACTGCAAGCTCCGCCTCCCGGGTTCACGCCATTCTTTTACCTCAGCCTCCCGCGTAGCTGGAACTACAGGCGCCCACCACCTCGCCCGGCTAATTTTTTTTGTAACACGGTTTCACTGTGTTAGCCAGGATGGTCTCGATCTCCTGACCTCGTGATCCGCCCGCTTCCGCCTCCCAAAGTGCTGGGATTACAGGCATGAGCCACCACGCCTGGCCTCACTCCAGGACACCTTCTACACAACTGTCCATGAGACCCCTCTGACTCAGATGTGATCATATTCCTCATTGTTATAATATTTGATTTGCTCACAGCTTAAAACTCAAACTCTCAGAAGCCACCTAAAATGCTTTGTGGATAAACTCAGGGTGGAAAACCATACCTACATATGTGCATGCAACTCTCTCAGCATTTCATACAAGACTATAAAAAATAGCCTCCCTATACCTTTTTAATCAGTATCACTGTCACCTGGGAACTGATTGCTGTTCAAAGAACTCATAGCTTCCATGTAGGCAGTATATTTCATTATTTTCATATCTTTGGTAATAAATCCTGTTTCCTGAAATGCCTTTTGCTACCTTCTCAACCTAGAGGCAGTAAGAGAAATATCACTTTCCCTTTGACTCCTCCCCCCATTTCTCTCATGCAGAATTAATTCCTCATTTCTCTGTGTTCCAATAGCATTTGATAAATACCTCCATTATAGCATTTATCATTTTTTCTATTGCTTCTCTTAACTAGATTGTAAATTCAATAGCTTAGTAAGCCCAGAGTCTATGACAGCATCTCTGATTTAGCACTTGCTCAGAAATGTTTGCCAACTTAATATATTAGCAGGTAAATGTGACTTTGTTTTATGTGACAATGTCGAGAATCTTGTGATTTTCCTCACCCTTGATGTCCTTTGCTGTGAGCATCCTCCCTCTAAGTCTCATAGGGCAAATTCTGTGCTTTGTTGTTTTCCTATGTAATTGGAGGCATCCGTTTTCAACATCACATTCCCCTTGCAGTTTTTCTTGAGTCTCTGCTCATCCTTTAGACTTACTATCGTCAGGTCTATGTCACTTGTTTATTACTCCCACCCTCTAGCAGGTGTTGCAAGATCTTTCTTACAGCTGATCTCTGTGCAGCTGAGGAAACACTGGTCTCTCACCTCCCTTTAGCCCAGAATGGGGCTTCAGTGTACATCTTCTTGGAGATCCTTTGCTTCAGCCTCACAGTTTCTTGGCTCCTGCCCTTACTTCATGAATAATATCATGGGTGAGACCCCAGGGGAAGGCGGAATATCCTTTGGGAGAAACTATTGGACAGGGCTCAGGAAGCTGAGCTGGGCTGATTATCACTGGGGCCAAGGGAGCAATGGGAGTTGTTAAAAAGTTTCTAAATGTCTCAAAAGCACACACTCTTTGAGAGGTCTTCCTTGGGGGGCCCAATGTACCAAGCACATTGAAAATTTTAGAGATTTGAGGAATGGGTAATATTCAGGCCAAGATCCAAAAGGACAAGAGGGTCTTCAAAAAAAAGGAGACTCTGAGAGTTTTAGGAGAATTTCTTTCTTAGACCAGTGACACCTACCCCTGAGAGAATTACCTGAAGGCCTTGTTAAAAGGCAGACTTGTGTTCCCAGCCCAGAATTTCTCATTCAGTACATCAATGGTAAGACCAAGAATTTGCATTTGTAGCAAGTTCTCAGATAATGCTGATGCACCTGTTCCAGGGACCAGACATTGAGAACCAACGACTTGCTCATCAGCACAATGGACAGTTCTCTTTCATGGTGTTGTCAAGGTAACTGGTTTGATTTCTTCTCCTTTTAAACTGAATTGATCTTTACATAGGCAACGTCATGGATGGGAAAATGTCTGTATACTAAAATGAAAACTTAATTACCCCATAAATCTTGTTCTTCATCTTGTCAACCAATACCCCCACAGTTGATTCACTACCCATATCAATTATACTCACACCATCTACAAAGTGCTAGCATTATTTACATGTCAATTATTACTCCCTTTAATACAAGGATTGGCACAAGAAGCCCATATATTTTCTAATTATGAGGAACTGATTAAAAATTGGAATTAACCAACACTGTAAGCTTCATGTGCTCTAAAATCTGTGTGATTTCTCACAGCTCTCTGATCCACGTGAGGTTCTCAGGTTGGTCTGAGTTCTTTCATTGCAAATGTTTATACTTGGCAAAATAAAGACTCTGCCTCTGGGGATAAGAACACGAAGTGAAGTTCTTTCACATACAAGAGATGTCAATTAAAAAAAAAACACAAATTCTTCCCATTATTTGAAGCTTTAGTCTACTTTAAAATTGAGCCACTCAGGAAAGTAGTCTAGATTGATGGTGGGGATGGGCACGGGCCTTGTTAATGTTATTGACTCTCAGATGGGTGATTTTGAATTACCTGGATTAATTCTTTATGATTCCGATTTAGCTTTCAGTAATAGAGACCTGGTAGGTTCCAGTTTATATATTTCCCCTGTCAAAGTACAGGTAGGTCGTAAAATGTCCATCAAAGCTCATCTTTACTGCAACCACTAGCCAATATAATGTTTGCCAGTGTATGAATGGCCTGGATGGAGTAATTATGCTAAAGACTCAGTCATGGAAAATTGAGCTGAGAAAATTATTTCCATATGTATCACATTTCTAAGAAAATAAATGTTTGTCAGACTTAGCTACTATTATAATGTCAAGCCGTTAAATGGATACAGGACACGTGTAGAGGAAATATCATGTAAATTCTTATGCAGGAAGCCCAGCATCATTGATAATTAATCATTCTCCCTTTGTGATGGTCTGTGTTATGTGTCAACTTGACTAGGCTATAGTTTCCAGTTATTCAATCAAACTCTAATCTAGGTGTTGCTGTGAAGGTATTTTGTAGATAAAATTGATGTCTATAATCAGTTGACTTTAAGTAAAGGAGGTTATCCTAGATCATCTGGGTGTGCCTGATTCAATCAGTTGAAAGAACTAAAGAGAAGAACTGAGGTTTCCCTGAAGGAGGAAAATTCTGCATGTAGACAGCAACTTCAGCTGATGGCCTGCCCTGCAGATTACATACTTGCCTAGCCAGCTTCACAATCATGTAAGCCAAGTCCTTGCAATAAATACCTTTATCTCTCTCTCTCTCCTCTCTCTTTCTCTCAGAGAACATAGCCTCAGTAAGAGATGTCTTAAAGGCATAAATTCTCATAAATATAGCCATATTCATTTTAATGGGGGCATATTCAACAAATTCAATTAAGCACCTGGTGTTGTGGATTAACCATGTGTAAGATAAATCTGGAAGAAATGTTACTTATATTCCTTCCCTTTGTGTCAGTGTTGTAGATTATAAGCAGCTTTTCTGTGCTGTATATTACCTTTAGAACTGATATTCTGAATCATATAAAAGTAAGATTTTTATAAACTAAAAAGTGGCCCAAGACAACTTTTAAAAAATTAAATGAATAAATGACTTCTGGTTATAAGAAAACAAAGGTTTTTATTTTTCTCTTCCTCACTGGCAACAGAAATTCCACTTTCAATAAAATTAAGACATGTTTACAACTCAGATGACAACAAAACCCAAAATGAACCATGAAGGACTATCAAGTACTGTGAAGAGAGAGAGGCTTCTGCCCACAACAACTCCTGGACAATGCTGGCAGAGTTGGCTCCTAAGTAGGTGGTATATAATGAAGATAAAACAACCACCTTTGTGTGGATGGACCAGATCCGGGCACACAGGCTGGCTGCAAGAGCTTCCTTAAGTGATATTAAACACCAAAAAGGGATTGAGAGGCTGGGCTTATGCCACATTTATAACTGCACTATCCAGTAAGATAGAGAAACTGTGGGCTATGGGCATCCCTGCAGCTGCTGATCTTTACCAGCTGAAGAGATAGACTAAATTTACACGCACGTGCGCGCACACACACACACACACACACACACAAACACACAAATGCCTCTATCATTCAGTGTTCAGTGCTGCACTGTGAGCCCAGGACAATTAACCCAGAGCACTCCCTGGCCTGTCTTCACTACCATCACCACCACTTTTTATTTTAACACATAACTAGTTAAACAAATTGCTTCTTTAAGAATGTGTAATAATTAAAAAGCAACTTGCAGAGTCTATAAAAAATAGGTCAAAAAGGAGGAAAGAAGGCAGGTGAAGAGCACAGAACAGAATAGACAAGAAAATTTTTATTGAAAAGTTTTTCAAGAATGTAGATAACTCAGAAAAAAATGAATCAAACTTCTATCTATTAAGAACTCAGAGCAGAATAATTAAATCTTAAGAATTGAATGATAATATGAAAACAGAGATGGAAAACGTAACTGGCAGAGATCAGGAAAAAAGAATAGGATGAAAATAAAATCATCACAAAAATATGGAAACAGTGAAAATGAGAATAGTCACTGCTTAAAATACAGTAAGATATCTGAAAGGCAGGCTTAAGAGAACTAAACACAATGAAATGGAAAAGAGCAAAAGTTTAAAAGGATGAGTAAGAAGTGTGTGTGTATGTTTGTACATGAAATATAGACAAAGAATATCAGTTTAATTAATACTTGGATGTCCTTGAAGAAGACATATAAATAATTGGAGCAAAAAATATCCAAAGATGTAATTCAAGAAAATGTTCCTGAAAATGAAATAAATGGAATCAGTAGATTGAAAAGGCAGATTGTGTGCCAGGAAATGTGATAAATGTCAACAGATGCTACAACAGAACTGAATAAAGTTACAGAATTCCAAAGATAAAGAAAGAATCCTAAAAGCTGCCATGGAAAAAGATGAATCCATCTATAAGAAGAAGGCTGGCTTCAAACTTCTCAGTAGCCCTAGAAAACGGAAGAACATCTACAAAGACCTAAGAAAAATGAAAAGTATTATCCAAAGATGCTTATTCAGTGAAATTGTCATTTATATATAAAAACAACAGATAAATTGTTTCAAATATTTAATTCAGAAAATATAGTTCTCATAAATCTTTCTTGAAAAACCTACCTGGGGACAAATGCCAGTCAATCAAGATATTAATAGAAATGCAAATGGCCTCTCTATGTGGCTACCTGGGTTTTTTCCTAGCATAGTAGCTTCCTTCCAAGAGTGGGCATTCCACAGAGAACTAATTGGAGTCTGTATTGCTTTCTATGACCTATCCTCAGAGGTTACATGGTGACACTTCCACCAAGATCACAAGCCCTTCCAGATTCAAGGGTAGGAAACAAAGATCCCACTTTGTGAAATTCATATTGTAATGAAGAGCATGTGAAATGGAAGATATTGATGTGGTCATCTTAGAAAAATACAGTATACCAAAACATATCTTTAATTTCCAAGAATTTGTTTCTCATCCTCTTATTGTACCCTTCTAAAATAGCATCCTAATCTTGTTTTATGAATACAGTGACTTATCTTTTGTGGATATTAATGGTAGGATTTTAAAAAGTTTCCTGTTCTATGTCTCGACTGTATCAATGTTAATATCCTTGTGATATCATACTATAGTTTTGCAAGCTATTTCTGCCTTAGCCTGTTTGCACTGCTATAACAGCACACCATAGACTGGGTGGCTTATACACAACAGAAATTTATTTCTCAGTTTTGAAGACTTGGAAGTCCAAGACAAGATGCTGGCAGATTCGGTGTCTCATCAAGGTCCACTTTCTAGTTTATGGACAGCTGTCTTCTCACTGTCCTCACATGGCAAAGGAGCAAGGCAGCTCTCCAGGGACTCTTTTATAAGGGCACTAATCCCATTCATAAGGCCCCTGCCTCATGACCTAATCGTCTACCAAAGGCCCCACCTCCAAATACCATTCCACTGGGGATTAGGTTTCAACACATGAATTTTGGGGAGACATAAACATTTAGCATACGGCAGTTACCATTGAAAGAATCTGGGTAAAGTGTACATGAGATCTCTATTATTTCTTACAACTTCAAGTAAATCTGCAGTTACCTCAAAATATAAAGTTAAATTTATAAAAACTTAGAAAGTTTTCTTCTATTACTTGAATTGCTTCTGTTTACTTGGACTTCTCTTATTTTCCGTTTTGTTTTGTTTTTGTGTCTGCCTTCTATATTGGAAATTTTCTTCATCTGCCTAGTGGTCTCCAGCTAACCACTGGTATTTAAAATCAAACCACTAAGATGCTGATTGGAAGCACTATGTGCATGAGTAGGGCTTGAGAACTCGAAGGCCTCTCTTAGGATTATCATGTCAGCTGTTTTGTTAACTGGAGAAAATAGCCTGGGACTATTTATTTGGGGCTGTTTTGTATCTCTAAGTAAAATCCTTCCGATTTTTTTGTACGGACTTAAGTACTGGAATTCTGCATTAGGGTCGAAGAGAAGACTTGAAGTAGGATTTCCTCTTTTATCTGGATGAGCACCTCCAGTTCCCCTTAGTGTTCACTGGGCCCACTTAACTTATTGTCAGCTTCTCTAGGCGTTTGATTTTATAATCACTGCCCATGATAGAGTTTTCTTATCAACAAGATTTTTCACTCAATCCAATTGTCTGTCTTCTTGCTGCCCGGGGCTTACACATACGTGGCAGACACTGTTGGTTGCCATTCCCAGTACTCTTTTTCCTGGCTGAAGAAACCAGACATTCACCCTTCCATTCTTTTTTGCAGACTGGGGTGACCATATGATGCAGTTCTGGTCAACTGGGTCATACGATAATTCTGCTGGTGTGGTTCTTTTCTCCCCTGGTAAAAAGAAAAAAAAAAGCACACAGATGCATTTTCTTATGCTTCTTGCTGAATCATTTGAAATAAAGGTGTGATGCCTGGAGCTTTGACAGCCATATGGCTACCATGAGAGGAAAGACAAGGAATTGCAGAGCAGCCAACCCAGAGCCCTAAAATGTTTAAATTACTGAATTAACCAACTCTGGAATTGCTTATCCTTTAGTCTTCTATTTAAATGAGATAATACTTTCTTCTTTATTTAAGCCACTGTCACTTGATTATTCTGCTACTTGCAGCTAAAAGCATTGTTATGGACATATATTTCAGAGGAGAAAATCATTTTTTCTCAAAGAAATTACAGCCCAGTGCAGCAGTGTCACATGGTGAGCATCACACCTTAAGAGGGATGTTGCCATATAAGAGTAAATACAGAAGAGATGCCCAGGGTGGTGGAATCAGCAAACCTGTCACAAGAGGAACAACTATAGGAAGGCAGATGTTGCACGTGGAGAAGAGACAAATTGGAGGATGTGAAAAGCATCGTTTGATATTTACAGGATTTTAATGTGAAAGAGGAAAATGCTGTTCTAAGGGGCCACAGAGATCAAATAAGACAGAGAGTCCATTTTACCCTTCCTCATTTCCAAAGGTTGAGTGTAAATATGGAGAAATGTGTGAAACGGAAACAAGGGGGAAGAAGTGGAGAAAGGATAAGTTCAGAGTTGCCATGATGGCTTCAAGAGAAACCAGGAAGAGCCTCTGACTTCCATTTCTTTTTTTTTTTTTCTTTCTTCATCTTCTTTTTTTTTTTGAGGCGGAGTTTCACTCTTGTTGCCCAGGCTGGAGTGCAGTGGCACAATCTCGGCTCACTGCAACCTCCGCTTCCTGGGTTCAAGCGATTCTCCTGCCTCAGCCTCCCGAGTAGCTGGGATTACAGGCATCCACCACCACGCCTGGCTAATGTTTTGTGTTTTTAGTAGAGATGGGGTTTCACCATGTTGGTCAGGCTGGTCCCAAACTCCTGACCTCAAATGATCCGCCCACCTCGGCCTCCCAAAGTGCTGGGATTACAGGCGTGAGCCACTGTGCCTGGTGTCTGACTTTCATTTCTTGGATGGGATGGTTGCTGGGAGAGAAGGGGGAACAAAAAGCTTCTGCATCATCTTCTTAACTTTGGGTCCATATTATACATTGCCTGAGACTTTTACAAAATGATGCATACCCCAAGGAAGATGGAAGAAATAAATATACAGAAATTGACAGAGGGAAACTATAGGAAGCTGTAAAAATGTTAAAAAAGGATAAAAGTAAAAATGCTTCCTCTCTCTGTCAGGCACTGTTCAGGTGCTGGGAGGATTTAAAAATGAATAATGCATGGCACCTGCCCTCAAGAAGCTCTCATTCCAGTTAAAGAGAAAAGCAGAAACACACATGAAGTAGTAGCCTTGGAAATGAATTCACTACCCTAGATTTGGAACACTGGTAGGCATGGCCCTGGCCTCTCTGGCCTTGGTTCCTCAATTATGTTATGCCAGCCTCCTCTCAGCCATACTATACAAATGAGGGAAAGATTGTGTTGGGTAATGTCTTAGTCTGTTTGTATGGTTATAGCGAAACACCACAGACTGCATGATTTGTAAAGAACAGAAATTTATTCTTTTGCAGTTCTGGAGGCTGGACAGTCCAAGATTAAGGTTCCAACAGGTTTGGTTGTCTGGTGAGGGCTGTTCTCTGCTTCCAAGATGGCACCTTGTTGCTGCATCCTCCAGAGGGGAGGAATGCTGTGTCCTCATATGGCAGAAGACCAAAGGGCTAGCGAGCCTAATGCTGCATGAAGTCTCTTTTATAAAGGCCTTAATCCCATTAATAAGGGAGGAATCCTCATGGCCTAATCACCTCTTAAAGGCTTCGCCTCTTAACACCATCACATTGAACATTAAATTTCAATACCTGAGTTTTGAAGGGGCCATATTTAAGCCATTTCAGCTAAGTAGCACAATGTGAAGATTATCCAAAGAGTATTTAGTAAAGATGGAACAAAAACAAAGGGTAAATGCCTTTTGAGGAACTATTTAGACAATGCTAAAAGTGAGATAACTTTCTCTTCTTTTTTTTGCAATAAAACAAATGTTTAATTTAATTCAGAATAAGATATAATAACTCTTCAATAAAATATATACAATTGTACAAGGCACCCTTTCAAAGGGGTAAAGGCATACTGGAGGAATGGGAGAGATGGAGAGGAAGGTGAAATACCAGGGAGCTTAATGGGCTGTTTGGCAACTCCATTTTCACCAAGTCAAAACATGGCTTTATCTTCTGCCCTCGACATGTTAAAAAGTATATACAATTTTCTAATAAGTTTAGCATATACAGCAGGTACACACACAGAGAAAGCATAATTTTTTTTTCTTTCTGGATCTACCAATTGTTCAAGAATATTTAGTATACAGGTAATGGCTACAAGGTACTCATTTTTTAAGCAGAAAATTACTGTACCCCCCACCCAAATAATCTTTGCAATCTGTGAGGATGAATGTACCTAGTATTTCTCAGAAACCATCAACTCCTCCCAACAGGCTTTAACTTTTTACTCTCCAATTATCTGAAATGAAGTAAAGCAACAGCCTTGAGAAGAATTAGGAAGTATTTCTAATTTTCTACCTCACCTCCAGGCATTCTCAGGATTCTTCTCATCCCGGTTATTGGTCTTACAAAAAAAAAATTCTTCAAAAAGGTAAAACTGTAAAAATGTGTGTGTGTGGGGGGGTGGGCGTGGGGAGAGATAGGAACAAATATGGTAGTATATAAAAAGGTTTCTTTTAATGCAAGTAAAATGCAGAAATGTGATGTGTCCCCTTCACTTTGAAAAACCTCTCCATATCTAATACTTTCTATGTGCATTGTGTCCAATTCTAATATTTGTTTTCCATAAGCAGAAGTCAATAATCCCATCAAAATCATTGACTTTAGCAAGTTTTGCAAATAATTTGTCTCCCTCTTTAAGAAAACACAACAAATGGACTTACACAGTCTCTTTAAGAAGGTGACATATAGGAAAAAAGCACATATGTTTATAAATTTTGCCTTTTAAAATAATTTGAATTTTTACATCTACTGTATACAAATGTATTATATTTTATTATATATATATATTTATACATAAAAACCATCAGAGCCAATCTTTGTGAAAGGAGAAGGGGGCACCTGGAAGATTACACCAAGAAAACAAGGCTTGGTGCCTCCGCCTAAAGAACAAATTTCAGCTATGTCGTGTGGCCCTGCCGGCCTAGCCGCTTAGGGTGGTGCACTCAGGGTTTGCAGAACAGGAGTATTGGCTGGTCCTGCCTTCTTGGAGAGGGAGAGGAAACCCTTTGAAACAAACATCCATCATGGAGTCTATTGATCTGGTCTTCCTTAGGACAGGTGGTACATGCCATATCCCACTGGCGTGGCATAGAGTCCCACGGGCGGGATGGGAAGCACAGGTCTATGGAACGGGTAGGATGCTGCGTATATGGACGCTGCCTGCAGGGGCGAGCTGATGGGGAAAGGGAGACTGAAGCTGGAGGGTAGTATAGGTTTTGCAGCCATTTTCAGCTTTTCCAGTTCTGACTCCTGCCGTCTTTTCGTCTTGGCCCTTCGGTTCTGGAACCAGATTTTGACCTGAGTCTCCATGAGGTTCGGAGAGCTGGAGAAGTCCGCACCCTCTGCAATGGAGAGGTACTGTTTCTGGAGCAACTTGAGCTCCAGAGCGAGGAGCTGGGACGTGGTAAAGGCTGTGCGCGGCTTCGGATTGGTCTTGTGTTTTCTCAGGGTGCAGGTGGTAGGGCTCATGTGTCTTGGCGGCCGCGAATTATCAGCAGGGTTCCTGCATCCACGCCGCTCCGTCTTAGGGAGTTTTCCCACTTGACCCAGGCGGTCTCGAAGGGCTTGATCAGCGGCCCGGGGCTGTGCGCTTCCCGAGCGCCGTGCCCCGGCAGCAGCAGTAGCCGCAGGGTGGCCCCGGCCGAGGCGCTTTTGGCCGGCACTGGGGATGCCTCCTTGGGCGGCTTCTTGTCCGACACGAGCGCATCCACACTGTAGGGCAGGCTGGAGACCTTGACGCGGCGCTCCTCCGCGGCCGCCTCGGCGTCCCCAGGCCCCGGACCTGGCCCGACCGCCACCGCTGGCCCCTCCTCATCGGACGAAAACAGAAGCCATGCCTTCCCTGCCCTACGTAGCTCGCGGCGCGCGACTCCGCTAGCAACCCGCAGCGGCGACTCAAACTTTTTCTGTGGGGGAGACGGGAGGGCGAGATAACTTTCTAAATTCCACAGTGGGGAATGAGGCAGGGAGGTGGGGAGCAGAAAAGAATGTAACTGTCCCAGAGTTAAGATGAAGCAGTTGACCATTCATCAGAGATACTTCTCTATAGACGAAGACCTCTCTAGGTTTTCTCTTGTGGTCGCAGGAAACTCTTGAGTTTCAAATCCCATTCTTATTTCTTGCCTCTAAACTTGGAGTCAAGAAGAACCAGGTTCCAGGGCAAGCTCTGCCACTCACTTACTGTTCACCTTTGAGCAAGTCACTTCTCTCTGCGTTTTCTCATTTGTAAAACTGTTTAATAACAATAATAATATATCTACTGTCGGTTTCATGAAAAGTAATGAGATAAAACTGTGGAAGTGTTAGGCCGGGCGCTGTGGCTCACGCCTGTAATCCCAGCACTTTGGGAGGCCAAGGCGGGTGGATCACCTAGGTCAGGAGTTCGAGACCAGCCTGGTCATTGTGGTGAAACCCCGTCTCTACTAAGAATACAAAAATTAGCCGGGCGTGGTGGCGGGTGCCTGTAATCCCAGCTGCGCGGGAGGCTGAGGCAGGAGAATCATTGAACCCGGGAGGTGGAGGTTGCAGTGAACCTAGACTGCACCACTGCACTCCAGCCTGGGTGACAGAGCAAGACTCCATCTAAAAAAAGAAAAAAGAAAAAAAGCGTGGAAGTGCTTAACACAGTACTTGACACAGCACTAGGTCCTCAAGAAATATAAGTGTAATCTGATTTGTTATGCTTTATAAAGACTTTCCTCCATTTTTCATGTGGGAAAATAAAAATCCAGATAAATTTGTCATTTAAAGTCAACTTACTTAAAGTTTACTCCCTGCAAATTACTAGGCACTTGCCTAATCTCCTCATGGCTGCTTTCATGTCCTGGTTTCTCAGGGTGTAGATCATGGGGTTGAGCATGGGGGTCATGACTGTGTAGCTGATGGACACAGCCTTGTCCATGAGGAATGGGGTGAAGGGCCAGGTGTAGATATAGATACAGGGAATGAAGATCATGGACACCACGATGATGTGGGTGGTGCAGGTGGAAGCTGCCTTCCTCCTTGCCTTTCCTGAGTGGGACCTCAGCATCACCAGGATGACAGTATAAGAGATCAGAAGGAGGAGGAACCAGATGATAACTAGCAGCCCACTGTTGGAGATCATGAGGAACTCCAGGAGGGAGGTATCAGTGCAGGCAAGTCTCAGTACTTGGGGAACATCACAGTAGAAGTTATCTAGGATATTGGGGCCACAGAAGGGCAGTGGAAGTATCAGAGCCAGTTGGACAATGGAGTGGACAAAGCCCCCCACCCAGGCGGCTACTACCAGGCCCACACACAATTGAGTGTTCATGATGGTGACATAGTGGAGGGGCTGGGAGATGGCTATGTAGCGGTCATAGGCCATGACTGAGAGAAAAAAGACAGTCCCACCTCCCAAAAGGTGGAAGAAGAAGATCTGGGCCATGCAGCCCTGGTAGGAGATTGTCTTGGTCTCATGGAGGAAGTCCACCAGCATCTTTGGAGAGGTGACTGTGGAATAGCAGAGGTCTATGAGAGCTAGATTTCGGAGCAGAAAATACATGGGTGTGTGGAGCTGGCAGTCAAAAGTCACTGTGACCATGATAAGGAGGTTTCCCACAATGGTGGTGACATAGACTAACAGGAACAGAAGGAACAGGAATTTCTGGAGCTCTTGGGTCTGTGAAAACCCTAAGAGGACAAACATTGATACCTGTGTGGTGTTCTGTGGTTCCATAGGATCTTCCCCCACGTTCCTACAGAGAAACCATTGAAACAAACAAACAAACAAAATGAAAATTCAATCATTTTCCTTGGACAGTCAGGATTGAGTTGATTAAGTTGAGTTGTTGAGTGTCAATCCGAGATGTAGCTTAGGAAAGCCCTCCACGGGGAGGAAGTTCCATATGTTTTCAAGGGTTCCGGAGACTTATTTCCCTGACCACGCCCTACAGTATATTACAAGAATCTGGGTCTTTTTTCCCTTCGGCCATGCTGTCCTCAACCACAGGTTTCATGTCTGATTCTTTTTCATACCTGCTATGCCCAACATAGTGCCTTGTGAACCATAGGTTCCATAAAGCTAGTTGAATCAATCAGTGAATAAATAAATATATCAGCAAGTACCTGTGACCACAAACACCATCAACCTATGTGCACAAATCTTGATAGGATATACAGTTGAGAATAATGATTTTAGATAAACAAACAGATGCTTCTTTATGGTGAGAATTTGAGAGGATGTTTATTGCTGGAGAAAGAGAGGTGTGCATTAGAAGAAAATTGTTATGTAAAAAATCAGAGGTAAATGTGAAGAAAAATAAGCAGATAATCTTGGTTGTAGTGAAGCTGGGATGATTAGTGTTTCTCAAATGTTTCCCCGTAAGTACTTCTGTAGTAGCATTTGTTGCCATGGGCCATCTGTGGGGGCAATTCAAAGAAGCCCAGGACAAATGCACTATCTCCTTGAACTCTCATGTTTTAACTTCTAAAATTTATGCGAATTTTCTATTATACACATATCCCTCGACAATCTTTGGGAGAGCTTTTAAAATGTAACTATTATGGTCTTAAAACTTTGACAAGACCAAAGTGTTGTTTAAAAAAAAAAAAAAAAAAGAGGGTTGGCTGGATGCAGTGGCTCATGCCTATAATCCCACTACTTTGGGAAGCCAAGGCAAGAGGATCACTTGAGGCCAGGAGTTTGAGACCAGCCTGGGCAACATAGCTAGACCCCTAGCTCTATAAAAAAAATTTAAAAATTACCCAGGTGTGATGGCATGCAGCTGTAATCCCCAGCCATTTGGGAGGCTGAGGTGGGAGGATCATTTGAGGCCAGGAGTTTGAGACAAGCCTGGGCAACATAGTGAGATCCCATCTCTACAAAAATTTTAAAAGTTACCTGGGCATGGTAGTGCATACCTGTAGTCTCAATTATTCAGGAGGCTGAGGTGGAAGGATTGCTTGAGCCCAGGAGATCAAGGCTGCAGTGAGCTATTATGGCCACTGCACTCCAGCTGATCTTATCTCTAAAAAGAAAAAGAAAATTAGAGCATGAAGGGAGACATGATTCTTTAGTAAGTGAAAGTTTTAGAAGACATTAGCTTGAAAAATAAACTGAGTTCTTGGTGTTAAAACCCATTCTTTTGGATTATACCTTTCCACAAGTATTTTCTCTAATTGTTCAGAAAAATTTGTCCCAAGGCCCCATCCTGTACAGACAATAGAACATAAAAAGGTCTATTTTCCCTGATTCCCACCTGGCACATGGGTAGGGTAGCAGCAATGACACTGATGCTGTTACGTGGGAATTGAATGAATATATTTGGAAAGATCTCTATAAACCTCTATGGACAAATGTAACAGGATTATCTCAAAACTTATGAGGGATTTCAATACTCAAAATATTGTCATATTATTCTTCACATAAAATTCACATTTATCCTCAGATATTTGTGCAAAAATGATATTCCAGGAAGATGTGCTGTGTTTGTTCTGTGGCTTCACCAACTCCCAGCCTAGGACTGTTTGAAAAATGTCCCCATAGGCAACTGAGAACCCCAGCAAGCTCTTCAGCAGGAAATGATGTGGTAAAACAGGGTTAGAATGGGCTTATCCCAGTGCACCAGGGCAGGAAGCTGAGACAGGCAAGGGTAGTACACACCCTTCCTGGAGCATTGTCGCAGCAACCACAACAGAGGGTAACACATTTTGGTCTCTGATTTTATGTCCTTTCTCCACCACATGGTGTCAAGGTTAGACTGGGTGGGCAGCCATTTAAATGGCATGGTTTGGCCTCTCTGGGAAAGCCCCTGACCCTAATCCTTCATCGCCAACTCCAACTCTCACACCTGATTACTGATTCCTGAAATGTTAACAGCATACTTCATTATTTTATCTTAAGATCTTTATCCCTATTAAGATTACAACCACCATACTTTTTCTTTTTTTCAGACAGGGTCTCGCTGTGTCCCCAAGGCTGGCCTGCAGTGGTGCAATCTCAGTTCACTACAACCTCCAGGAGCCAGTCTCAAGCAATCCTCCCACCTCAGCCCCCTAAGTAGCTGGGACCACAAGCACACTTCACCATGCCTGGCTATCTTTTTGTATTTTTAGTAGAGACAGGGTCTGTCATGTTGCCCCGGCTGGTTTCAAACTCCTGAGCTCAAGCAATCCACCTGCTTCTGCCTCCCAAAGTGCTGGGATTACAGGTGTGAGCCACTGCACCCAGCCTACCACCCCCATACATTTTTATATGCTTTTATCAGTCAGAGATGAACACTGAAGTTTTTATGGATGTAAAGAAAAGATGTCTTGGTCTTGCCTTAAAATACTTTATTAAAGGTGGGAGGAGTATGTGAAGCAAGACTGGCAAACTGTTGGTAATAGTGGTAATTCTGAAAATGGTGATTCTCTCTACTTTGTAAATATATACAAATTTCCATGATAAAACATAAGATGAAAAGCCTCAGAGATACTCTAGTTTTGATCCTGATGTCTTTGTATTATTTGGGTATTTTTACTTTGAATGAACTATGTATAAATCATGATGGAAGGAAGGGATTTTAAAATAAAATAACATGGCTGTGTGCAGTGGCTCATGCGTTAATCCCGGCACTTTGAGAGGCCGAGGCGGCCAGATCACCTGAGGTCAGGAGTTCGAGAGCAGCCTGGCCAACGTGGTGAAACCCCATCTCTACTGAAAATACAAAAAATAACAGGTGCTCGCGTGGTGGCGAGCACCTGTAATAATATAATAATAATTCAAATGTATCTAGAATTCACTAATTATCCAAAAAGTTAAAGATAAAATATAATAAGGAACAATTTTTAAAAATTATGTTAACATTGATCTTTTAAAAACTTGTAATACTCAGCATTATTGAGAATTTAGAGCAATAGATAAATCACTGGTGGTACAATCTTTCTAGAAGACAATTTGAAAATATGTGCCAAATCCATAAATTATTTATACTCCCTGACCCAGTAATTTCTGTCTTAGGGATTTGTTTTAAAGAAACAATGAAAACTAATTTTTAAAAATGTGTGTTTAAGGATATTCATCACATTATTATAATATTGATAAACTAGAAACAACATAAATGCATGACTATAAGATATTGGTTAAATAAAATATGGTTCCTCCATGTGATGAAATACTAGTTAAGAATAAATATATCCTAAAAGGATGTTTAACTCTATGGGATTTGATTTTACCATGGGAGGGGCAGCAGTGATTGCACTGATGCTCTTATAAGGGAATTGAATGGATATATGTGAAAAGATAGCTCTATTGATCATGTCCTTTGCGGGGACCTGGTTGGAGCTGGAAGCCATTATCCTCAGCAAACTAACGCAGGAACAGAAAACCAAACACAGAGTGTTCTCACTTACAAGTGGGAGCTGAACGATAAGAACACACGGACACGTGAGGGGAAAAAACACACAGTGGGGCCTGTCAGGGGGGAGGCGAGGGGAGGGAGAGCATCAGGAGGAATAGCTAATGGATGCTGGGCTTAATACTTAGGTGATGGGATGACCTGTGCAGCAAACCACCACGGCACATGTTTACCTGTGTAACAAACCTGCACATCCTGCACATGTACCCCTGAACTTAAAATAAAAGTTGAAGAAAAAAAAGATCTCCATCAACCTTTACAGACAAATATAGACAGGATTATCTCTAAAATTATCCATGAGGGGTTTTAAGACTCAAAGTATTGTTGTTTTAAAGAGAGAATTACAAAATATTTTGATAAAATATAGTATAAATATAAAGGGAAAAAATGGACATGAAAAATCAAAATGTTACCAGTGTGAATAGTGGTTATCTCTGGTTGATGGGATTGATGGAACATATATTTTTTCTTCTTTACAAAATTTTTTTTATTTCTTGTAATTTATAAATTGTCATAAAATTTTAATCAAAAAAAGCAAAAGAAGTATTATAATGAGACCAAGAAAAAGAAAAGGTAAAAGCTGAAAAACTTCTTAGCATGAGCACTGTCGGGGCGAAAGACAACCCCAGGTGTGCAAGGGGAAGGGTTCGGGGAAGGAGAAACCTCAGAACACTGAGGAAAAGGGAGAGAGAGAAAAAGAGGAGGAGACGCAGTGTGGGAAAAGGGAAAGCTCTTCTGTAAAAGAGAGGAGAGAAGGAGACCGTGATTCCCAGGACTGTTGCAGAACCACTGGATTCCTCCCCTCCTCATAACCAGTTCTTCAGTTTGAGTGTCACTGTAATGGCTAAATCCAGTCAGTAACCGTGGGTTCTTTCAGCTCCATCTGGCACTGTGAGCTGCCTGTCATTATTATGAAATCATTCTTGCTACTTCTTTACTCTAAACCCAAATACCTCTCTGGCTCTCCTATTTCTGTCTGTTATCCCCTCACCCAGCTAGATTTCTCCCTTGCACTCCACATGTATTATCACCAAGGCATATTCGTTCTTCCTTTGAAATTACTGCCAAATTATTTTTCCTATCTGGCTTATTGCTGTGGGCCTCCAAGTGGGTTCTTGCCTCCAGGTTTTGCTCCATTTTAATCCACGCTGTGCAACATAGTACATACATAAACTTCTTCAACAACATCTTCCCCCTCTATTTCAAAAGGTTTTCAAAAATTTTCCATGGCTCTTTATCGTCTACAGGAAGGAATTTGTACTTAGTTAGGATTTCAGGGGCTTCCACACAAACAGGCTCCTACCTTTCTTTCCAGGTCCATCTGCCACTTAATAGTAGTAGTAGTAAGCATTTATTGTAATTGTAGTAATGGTAATAACTGTGGTAGTAAGCATTTATTGTTGTAATAGCAGAAATTGTCATCGTAGTAAACATTTTTTGAATGCTTACTATGTGATAGACACTATACTAAATATTTTGCTGGCATTATCTTTTTTAATTCTCATATATTATTCCCATGTTTATAAGTATAGTAAGTACTATAAATTATCTCCACTTTACAGATAAGTAAACTGTGGCTTGAATAGGTTAACTAATTTCTCCCAGATCACATGGAGAAGAAGAAGCAGAGCTGGGATTCTGAGCCAGGTCTGATTGACCCAGAATTTGCACTCCTAATGACTATTCTCCTCTTACCTGCTCTCCTCTAAGAAGATTCAGCTTCAGCCAAACTTATCTCTTCCTCGGTCCCTCAGGTCTCAGTGCCTTCATCCAGTCAGTGCCGCATCTGAATTGCTTTTCTGTCCTGTTCACCTGTCTGAATTCTACCCTTCCTTCAAGGTTCACGAGTAATTAGCTCTTCCATAATGTTGCTATGCCTTGGTATTTTTTCATGAGGATGGCTCTGTTCCTCACATGTGTTGTAATTTCAGTGCAAATCCAGTATGTTAAGTATTACACAGTACGTGGTACACACAGACCCTTTCTCATAGTTGGTTCCCAAAAGAATGTGTGATTGCTTAATGGAGGACAGGGTGCTGGGATGGGCCAGACTGCCGTGAGAGCTGGGAAGAAAGAGAGAGTAGCCACTGGATAGAATGCAGTTTATAGGACCTCAAAGAGAATCCAAGAATCCTAATTCCCAGCATCACCAGATTTACAATCCTAGAAGCATCATCTTAGCATGGCCCGATTCTTTCCACAAACCCATCAGAATCTTTGCAAATGCTTCCTCCCCCTACATGCATAGAAAATAGATTTAGAGGGATTCTAGACAAGAAAGAAAATAGACATAGGGAGGGACATGGATCTGTATGGGGAAAGGGGAGGATTCTAGACCTCTTCTGTTGTTACTCAATCTTCTCTCCCATCTGTCTTTGCTCTTAGAAAATCAGCCCACACAGGACTAGGAGAGACGAGGGGAGAAGGAATAAGTGGGTTCCCAAAATGGGGGAGAATCTAGTCTGTTGTCATCCAGGGAGCATTAACAGGTATTGTTAAACACAAGATTTAAGAAAAGAGAGGATAAGATGGAGGGACAGCAATAGAGAAGGGAAGAAAATCTGGAGTGAGTGAGAGAAGCAGGCAGGAGAAGGGGGAAGATGGAGGAAGATGAGACTTAAAAAGGAACAGTAGAGGGTGGAAAGTGTCAGAGCAAGACCTGTTTGTGTTTTCTCCTAGGTGTGGGAAGAAGCTGTAGTATGTATGTGGGAGGTGGGGGAGATAACAGTGTATGTCTATATTCCGCTCTCCCTCCCACCCTCTGTTCTAAATTCCACCCAGCACATAAGCCAATACAGACAAAAGTCTTAATGTTAGATAAAATCAATGTTTCCCAAATCCCATTCCCCTTGCATTAATGACTGATGACTTCCCCCATGCCTTCCCTCCACCCCATGCTTGTCTCACGATAGGCTTTGTCGTGCTGACTTGTCCATGGGAAGGACAATGAGGCCATCACCTTCCTCCAGCCCACAGTGGCCAAGAGGACTTAGAGCCTCCCATCTCCCAGGTCACTCTTCTCCTGTAGCTCCATTCTTCCCCTGGCCTCTCTCAGACCAGGAACACATATGGGATTGGCCTTAAGGAAAGGGAAATTCCCTGGGGAGTAAAACTTAGGCTTAATTCATAAGATAAAGCCTGGCTCAGGCTGCTAAGGGCAAATGAGCAATGGGAGTTATTAAAAAGTATGTGAGATGTTGCATCAGATACACATAATTATTGGGAGACTGTCTTGGGGCCAACATTTCAGAGTTACTGATCAAAGGACCAAGATGAAGAAGGATAAGAACCCTAAAGAGACGTGAATTCCCAGGGAGGTTTACAAGAACCAAATCCCTCAGCACCATGGGCAGTGCAAGGCCTCCACCCTCTCCTATCACCACTGTAGTTGGAAAAGTGAGTTATGTCCTAGGACACAGTCCAGGTCACCCCCTCTATAAACTCCAAAGCCTTTTTCATATGTACAGTCATTAAGGTACCATCTCTTATCCCAATCTCTGATCTGCTCTTCTCTCCGCCAAAGTGAACTCTCAATGTAAATTGGCTAAGTTCATCCTCAAGATATAATTCAACTACCATAAGCTTCACAATTATTAAATGATTTTAACCATTCAGTGGTTTTTAGTATATTCACAAACTTGTGTAACCATCACCACTACCTAATTCCAGAATATTTTCTTCGTTCTGAAAAGAAATCTCATATCCTTTAGCAGTCACTGCCCATTCTGTTCTCTCCTCAGTCTCTGGAAACCACTAATCTACTTTTTGTCTCTGGATTTGCCTGTTCTGGACATTTCCTAAAAATTGAATCATATAACACACGTATGATGATATATGGCTTTTGTGTCCTGCTTCTTTCACTTATGTTTTTAAGTTTCATCTGTACTGTAGCATGTACCAGTACTAGTCATGTACCAGTCATTCCTTTTTATGACTGGATAATATTACATCGTATGGATATACCACTTTTGTAAATCAGTCAGCTCTCGGACATTTGAGTTCTTTCCACTTTTTAGCTATTATGAATAAAGCTGCTAGGAATACTCATGTATAGGATTTTGTGTGGATGTATTCTTTCATTTTTCTTTGGTATATAGCTAGATGTGGAATTGCTGGATTTTATAGCAACTGTGCCTAATCTTTTGAGGAATAACCATTTACTTAGAATAGTGAGAGTGAAGTGGCATCTCATGATTTTCACATTCGTATTTATAAAGAATATGGTCTGTAGTTCTTTTCTTGTATCTTTGTCTGGCTTTGGTATCAAGATAATGCTGGCCTCATAGAATGTGTTAAAAAGTGTTCCCTTTGCTTCTGTTTTTTTTTTTTTTTACAAGAACTTGCATAGTATTGGTGTTAATACTCCTTTAAATGTTTGGCAGAATTTACCACTAAAGCCATCTGGTACTGGACTTTTCTTGGTTGGGAGGTTTTTTAAACACTGATTCAACATTTACTTGTTATAGGTCTGTTGAGACTTTCTATTTCTTTTGAAATCAGTTTTGGTAATTTGTGTTTCCAGGAATTTTTCCATTTAATCTAAATTAGCCAATTTGTTGGCATATAGTGCTCATAGTACTCTCTTATAGTCCTATTAATTTTTGTAAGGTTGGTAGTAATGTTTCTGATTTTATTTATGTGCCTCTTCTCTTTTTTTCTTAGTTTAGCCAAACATTTATAAATTTTGTTTGTCTTTTCAAGAAATAACTTTGGTTACATTGATTGTATCTATTGTTTTTCTATTCTCTACTTCATTTATCTCTGCTCTAATCTGTATTGTTTCTTTCCTTCTGTTGGCTTTGGTTTTAGTTTGCTCTTCTTTTTTTAGTTCCTTAAAGTGTAAAGTTAGATAATTGATTTGAGATGTTTTTCCTTTTTTATGTAGGATTTTACAGCTATAAAATTCTAAGTATTGCTTTCACTGCACCCTGCGTATGTTGTGTTTTTGTTTGCATTCACTTCAAAGTATTTTCTGATTTCACTGCTGATTTATTCTTTGGCCCATTTGTTGTTGGAGAGTATGTTGTTTAACCTCCACATATTTGCAAAATTTCAAGTTTTTCCTTTGTTGTAGATTCCTTCATTCCATTGTAGTCAGAGAAGATACTTTGTGTAATTTAAATCTTTGAATATTTATTGAAATTTTTTTATGGCCTAATGTATAGTCAGTCCTGAAGATTGTTTCATGTGCACTTGAGAATGATGTACATTCTATTGTCTTTGGGTGTTCTGTAAATCTCTTTTAAGTCTAGTCAGTTTATAATATTTTTCAAGTCCCGTATTTTCTTATTGATCCCACTCCAGTTTTCTTTTGGCTACTATTTGCACAGAATATCTCTTTCCATCCTTTTATTTTAAACCTATTTTTGTCTTTGGAGCCAAAATAAGTCTCTTGTAAGCAGCATATAATTGGATTGTGTTGTTTTTAATACAGTCTTTCAATCTCTGTCTTTTGACAAGCTTAATCCATTTGTATTTCAAGTGATTACTGATAATAAAGGACTTACTTCTGCCATTGTGCTATGCTATTTGCTTCCTATATGTCTTACATTTTTCCTCCTCAATTCTGCAATATTGCCTTTATTTAAGGCAAAACTTCCATTCAGGTGTTTTGGCTTTCTTTATTCAAGTGTAGTATTTTGATTTTCTCTTTTTTCCTTCTCTGTATTTGTTTAAGTTATTTTCTTAGTGGTTACCATGGGGACTACAGTTAACACCTTAAATTTATGACAATCTACTTTGAAGCTAATCTGAATCTAGTATGATAACAACTTAGCTTCAATAACATACATTAACACTGCCTATATTTCATTCCTTCCCTCCACCTTTATGTTGTTACTCTCATAAATTCCTTTTTATATATGTGTGCATTTTAACATAAACTTATAATTATTATTTTATGCATTTGTCTTTTAAACCACATAGGAAACAAAAAGAGGACTTATATACCAAAATACAATACTACTAGCATTTATATTTACCTGTATAAATAAAAGACTTATATTTACATAACTCAAAGACACACAAAGATATAAAGATCACTGGTGTGATCACTTTGTGTGGCTTTGAATTACCATCTATTATCCTTTTGTTTCAGCCTGTAAGGCTCCCTTTAGCACTTCTCCTAGGGCAGGTCTATTAGCAATTAACTTCTCTTGCTTTTGTCTGTCTCAGAATATGTTTATTACTTTTTCATTTTTGAAAGATAGAATTCTTGGTTGACAGTTTTTTTTTTTCTTTCAGCACTTTAAATATATCATCCCACTGCATTTTGGCTTCCATGATTTCTCATGAGAAACTGGATGTTAATTCTATTGAGAATCCCTTGAATGTGATGAGTCACTTCTCTCTGGCTCCTTTCAAGATTCTCCCTTTGTCTTTTGAGAATTTGATTATAGTGATCCTAGTGTGGATCTCTGAGTTTATGCTATTTGGAATTCATTAATCTTGGATGTGTAGATTCATGTCTTTTATCAAATTTGGGAAGTTTTTGGCCACTATTTCTTCAAAAAAATTTTTTGCCCCTTTTTTCTCTTCTTCTTCTGGGACTCTCAGAATGTGTATGTTAGTGTGCCTGGTGACTCTCCATAGGTCTCTGGGCTTTGTTCATTTTTCTTCATTTTTTCCCCTCCTCAGACTGGGTAATATCATTTGTCCTATCTTCGAGTTCACTAATTCTTTCTTCTGCCTGATCAAATCTCCTATTGAACCTCTGTAATACATATTTAATTTCAGCTATTATGTTTTTCAGCTCCAGATTTTCTATTTTGTTCCTTTTTTTTTGTGAGACAGGGTCTCACTCTGTTACCCAAGCAGGAGTACAGTGGTGCAATCATAGCTCACTCTAACCTATAACCTCAAACTCCTGGGTTCAAGTGATCTTTTCATCTCTTCCCTCAATAGCAAGAACTATAGGTGTGTGCCATCATGCCTGGCTAAATTTTAAATTTTTGTAAAGAGGGGGTCTTGCTATGTTGCCCAGGCTGGTCTCAAATCCTGGCCTCAAGCAATCCTCCCGCCTCAACCTTCCAAAGTTCTGGGATTACAAGCATGAGCCACTGTGCCTGGCTGGCTCATTTTGCATATTTCTGCCTCTTTATTGGTATTACCTACTTGTTCATATTTGTTCCTCTGATTTCACGTAGTTCATTTCCGTGGTTTCCTTCTGCTTATTTGAGCATGTTTAAGACAATTGATTTGAAGTCTTTGTCTAGAAAACTCAATGTCTGGGCTCCCTCAAGGATGATTTCTGTCGATTTCTGTTTTTCCCCTCTAAATGAGCCATATTTTCCTATTTTCTTGTATGCTTTGTAAATTTTTGTTGATAACTGGACATTTTGAATATTGTATGTGGTAATGCTGGAAATCCATTTGCAGAGATTGCTGTTGTTACTTGATGAAGGCCACAGTCATCCATTTCTTTGGTAATTTTTCCAAACTATCTTGCAAAGACCATATTCCTTGTCTTGTGCTGTGCCTGGCTGGTTCATTTTTATTATTTTTGCCTCTTTATTGGTCACTGAAGTCTCTGTCCCATTATTTCCATAGTCAACCAGTGACCTTACAGAGATTTCCTTAAATGCCTGGATCCAATAAGATAAGAAAAGGAGAAAAAAAAAAACAACAGTGTCTGTCTTTTTCCATTCCCTCCAACCAGTGTCACTAGAGAAGCGACTTCAGCCCATGGGGATTAAAACAATGGCCAGCCTTTGTTCTGTCCCCTCAGTGATAAAAAACAGCAATCAAAATGTACAACCCCAAGTTCTGGAGAGCAATGTTTTTATTACCCACCCTGACAAAAGCAAGTCACACCAACAGTGCAGGCTGCCATCCCCATAGCTGCCTGCCATCAGGGTAGGGATGGTGAGGGTAGCCATTCATTAAAAACCAAAAAATTTACTAAAATTTATCTCTTTTTTTTTGACTATTTAATTTTATTTTTAATTGTTTTATTTTATTTATTTATTTTTTATTGATCATTCTTGGGTGTTTCTCACAGAGGGGGATTTGGCAGGGTCATAGGACAATAGTGGAGGGAAGGTCAGCAGATAAACAAGTGAACAAAGGTCTCTGGTTTTCCTAGGCAGAGGACCCTGCAGCCTTCCACAGTGTTTGTGTCCCTGGGTACTTGAGATTAGGGAGTGGTGATGACTCTTAAGGAGCATGCTGCCTTCAAGCATCTGTTTAACAAAGCACATCTTGCACCACCCTTAAACCATTTAACCCTGAGTGGACACAGCACATGTTTCAGAGAGCACAGGGTTGGGGGTAAGGTCACAGATCAACAGGATCCCAAGGCAGAAGAATTTTTCTTAGTACAGAACAAAATGAAAAGTCTCCCATGTCTACTTCTTTCTACACAGATACGGCAACCATCCGATTTCTCAATCTTTTCCCCACCTTTCCCCCCTTTCTATTCCACAAAACCGCCATTGTCATCATGGCCCGTTCTCAATGAGCTGTTGGGTACACCTCCCAGACAGGGTGGTGGCCGGGCAGAGGGGCTCCTCACTTCCCAGCAGGGGCGGCCGGGCAGAGGCGCCCCTCACCTCCCGGACGCGGCGGCTGGCCGGGCGGGGGGCTGACCCCCCCACCTCCCTCCCAGACGGGGCGGCTGGCCAGGCAGAGGGGCTCCTCACTTCCCAGTAGGGGCGGCCGGGCAGAGGCGTCCCTCACCTCCCGGACGGGGCTGCCGGCCGGGCAGGGGGCTGACTCCCCACCTCCCCCCCGGACGGGGCTGCCGGCCGGGCAGGGGGCTGACCCCCACCTCCCTCCTGGACGGGGTGGCTGCTGGGCGGAGACGCTCCTCACTTCCCAGACGGGGTGGCTGCCAGGCGGAGGGGCTCCTCACTTCCCAGACGGGGCGGCTGCCGGGCAGAGGGGCTCCTCACTTCTCAGACGGGGCAGTTGCCGGGCAGAGGGTATCCTCACTTCTCAGACGGGGCGGCCGGGCAGAGACGCTCCTCACCTCCCAGATGGGGTCGCGGCCGGACAGAGACGCTCCTCACTTCCCAGACGGGGTCATGGCCGGGCAGAGGCACTCCCCACATCTCAGACAATGGGCGGCTGGGCAGAGATGCTCCTCACTTCCTAGATGGGATGGCGTCCAGGCAGAGACGCTCCTCACTTTCCAGACTGGGCAGCCAGGCAGAGGGGCTCCTCACATCCCAGACGATGGGCGGCCAGGCAGAGACGCTCCTCACTTCCCAGACGGGGTGGCGGCCGGGCAGAGGCTGCAATCTCGGCACTTTGGGAGGCCAAGGCAGGCAGCTGGGAGGTGGAGGTTGTAGCGAGCCGAGATCACGCCACTGCACTCCAGCCTGGGCACCATTGAGCACTGAGTGAACGAGACTCCGTCTGCAATCCTGGCACCTCGGGAGGCCGAGGCTGGCGGATGGCTGGCGGATCACTCGCGGTTAGGAGCTGGAGACCAGCCCAGCCAACACAGCGAAACCCCGTCTCCACCAAAAAAACACGAAAACCAGTTAGGCGTGGCGGCGCGCGCCTGCAATCGCAGGCACTCGGCAGGCTGAGGCAGGAGAATCAGGCAGGGAGGTTGCAGTGAGCCGAGATGGCAGCAGTACAGTCCAGCTTCGGCTCGGCATCAGAGGGAGACCGTGGAAAGAGAGGGAGAGGGAGACGGTGGGGAGAGGGAGAGGGAAAGGAAGGGGGAGGGGGAGGGAGACCGTGGAAAGAGAGGGAGAGGGAGACCGTGGGAGAGGGAGAGGGAGAGGGACTAACTCTTTTTTTTTAATAAAGCACTTTCCAGAATTCTGCAACTGTTTGACTAGACTTCAGAGTTCTAAAATAGTTGCTTCAGTTATCTTCCATGTTGTCATCCCACTAGCTATCTTTATGTTATAGATTTCTAATTAATTCCACTGTGGTCAAAGGACACACTTGGTATGATTTCAGTTTTTGAATTTGTTGAAATTTGATTTCTGGCCCGTCTATTTTGGTAAATGTATCTTGTGCATTTGAAAATGATTTTGATGTCTGGATGCAGTGTTCTATAAATGCTAATTAGGTCAAATTTGTTAATTGTATTGCTCAAATCTTTCATATCCTTCTTGTTTGTTTATTTCTCTCATCCTATCAGTAGCTGAGAGAGACCTCTTTTAATTTCCTACCATGATTGTAGATTTGTCTATTTTTCTCTTATAACTGGTTTTACTTCTATCATCTTATTTAATGAAAATTCTCTAGTTTTAACGATTCTTTTGCATTTTATTTTTACAAAAAATCTTTCTTTTTATGTTTTCTTATCTACTTATAAGCATATATATGTATTATCAACTGAGACAGTATCTATTGACTATCCATATTAAAATATTAAAAAATTAGAATGTTCCCTTTCTCAGCTCCCTTCCCTCTCCTCTGTTTTATTCCCTAACTTCAGTTGTTTGTACTTTTGTTAGTTGGTCTAGTGGTACTATTAATTATTTATAAAATGTAAGTTAAACTCATACCTCCATTACTTGATTCATTAGCTTTAAACAATGCAAAAGGAAGAAATTAGTATGCTTAGATTACTTCTCATTTTCTTTTCTACCTTCCAACTTTTACTAATTCTACCTCTTTCTGGTTTGTAACATTTACATTATATTTGGAACCCCAAATTTCTTCACGTGTTTGACTTTAAATCTACTTTAAATAGGTTTAATGCTCAGCATCAATACTTTTGGCATAGTCTCTTATTTATCTTTTGATAGACTGAAGTTTGTTCCCTGTATTTTCTTCAAAGGAGTTGACTGGGAATATATTCTCTACGTCCTTGCATATTTTAAAATACCTGTTTCCTTTATTTTTGAATGGTAGTTTGCCTGGATGTAAGCATAGTATAACACCCTCTTTTTCTGAGGACAATAAAGACATTGTCTCATTGTCTTATAATATTAATGGTTGGCCAGGCATAGTGGCCCAGTCATGTAATCCCTACACTTTGGGAGGCAGAGGTGGGAAGGATCGCTTGAGGCCAGGAGTTCAAGACCAGCCTGGGCAACATAGTGAGACCCCCCCCCACCCCCGCCACTGCCATCTCTACAAAATAAAAAATCTTAGCCAGTGGTGCTGGAGTGCTTCTTTAGTTCCAGCTACTCAGGAGGCTGAAGAGGGAGGGTCACTTGAGCCCAAGAGTTCAAGGCTGCAGTGAACTATGATTGCATGACTGCACTCCAGCCTGGGTGACAGAGCAAGACCTTTTCGCAAAAAAAAAAAAAAAAAATTAAATGTTATTGTTGGAGGCATAAATCCAGTCTTGTTTTTGTCCTTAAAGGTGGTTTGATTCTTCTGCATGTCCTAAAAGCCTGTCGTTATCTTTGGAGTTCTCAGCCTTTACTGGGATTCATTTTATTGTTTATCCTTCTGCATCAAATTTCCCTGGGATTATTTTAGGGACATAATAGTGGTGGCATCAGTATAGTCTCTTATTATCCCAGAATTCCCATGTTAAAATAGCAAAGCAGCAATATTCTGGGTGTAATCTTACACTACAATTTAATAAAATATCACGGCTATGGTTTTAACATGTTCCCCTAATTTCATGTGTTAGAAACTTAATCCCCAATGTGGCAGTATTAAAAGGTTGGGCCTTTAAAAGGTGATTGGATCATGAGAATTATGCCCCCATGAATGGATTAATCCATTCAAGGATTAATAGGTGAATGGATTAATGGGTTATCATGGGAAGAGAACTGGTGGCTTTAAAAAAAGAAGAAGAGAGACCTGACCTAGCAGGTTAGCATACTCAGTCCCCTTACCATGTGATACCCTGTGCCACCTCAGGACTCCTCAGAGTCCCCAACAGCAAGAAGGCTCTCACCAGATATGGCCTCTCAACCTTAGACTTCTCAAGTTTTCCTATCTGTAAGAAAATCCTTTTCTTTATGAATTATCGAGTTTTGGGTATTCTGTCATAAGCAACGGAAAATGAACTAAGATAGTTACCATTTGAGAAAATTAGGCAAAGTATACAAGAAGTCTCTATTATGTCTTACAACAGCAGGTCAATCTATAATTATTTCAATAAAAATTTCAATTAACAACAGCAACAACAATAACAACAACAACAACAAACACTGGACCAGGATTCAGAAGGTATGTATGCAAGTATCAGCTCTACTACAAATAAACAGTATGACTGGCTGGGTGCGGTTGTTCACGTTTGTAATCCTAGCACTTTGGGAGGCTGAGGCAGGCAGATTGCCTGAGCTCAGGAGTTCGAGACCAGCCTGGGCACTATGGTGAAATCCCGTTTCTCCTAAAAATACAGAAAATTAGTCGGGCATGGTGGCAGGCGCCTGTAGTCCCAGCTACTTGGGAGGCTGAGGCACGAGAATTGCTTGAACCCAGGAGGTGGAGGTTGCAGTGAGCCAAGATCACACCACTGCACTCCAGCCTGGGAGACAGGGCAGGAGTCTGTCTCAAAACAAAACAAAAACAAAAACAAAAACAAAAAACTGTATAACCTTTAGAAAACCACTTAAGCTTTCTCAACGTCAATTCCACAATCTCTAGGACTAAAGAATTAAAATAGGAAAAACCAGCAGAGGAGTAAATAGCAAAATTAAAATATATGGGCAGCATTTACAATAAAACTAAGTAACAAGGTAACCCCATGGGCCCCAACAAGAAAGTGGAGAAGATCCATGCACAAAATCTTACTCGGTGGTACCAACATCTGTGAAAGAAGCAGAGGGAAGCAACAGGGTGCCTGACGCATCCAAAAAGAAGAAAATAAAAAATAGCCAACAGGTATCCTCTGAAACGCATGGCAGGCCAATTCAAAAATGGTAGCTGAAACAGGGACTGGTTCTTCCAAATTCAGTGGAGGATGAGTAGCCAGGTGTTGAAACTGAAGGACTGGAGGAGTCTAAGTCACAGAAATTCTCAAAACTGATAAGCCAGAGCCTCCTTTCAGCACAAACTCCGCACTGAAGAGGGAGGATTAAAATTGATTCAGAGACGGACTATCAAGACAAAGAAGGTACAAATAGAAGGTATACATAAAAAATGGTGAGGCGGATAGAGCTAGAAAAATATCAGAAAGCAAGTCACCATACTTTTTTGTTTTGTTTGAGATGGGGTCTTGCTGTATGTTGCCCAGGCTAGTCTCAAACTCCTGGGTTCAAGCAATCCTCCTGTCTAAGCCTTCCCAGTAGCTAGGACTACGGGCACATGGGACAGCACCCAGCCATATTTTTGAATATTACATAAAAACAACTGAAGAGGGAAATGTGTGAGTCATGTCCCCTTCTAAAAGTTTAGTAAAACTACTTTCACATGAAAATGAGCCACAAAAAAATATGGAGGGAAAATTTTGTACAAAGTTGTTACAAGGACTAAAAGACTAAAGAGCAGAATAATTTCTGAAGATACTGTGGTCTGAATGTTTGTGTTCCCCCTAAATTCATATGTCGAAACCTAATCACAAAGTTGATGGTGTTAGAAGGTGGGGCTTTTGGAATGTGATTAGGTCATCAGCGATCCACCTCCATGAGTGAAATTAATACCTCTCTTAATTCATTTTATGCTGCTATAACAGAATACCTGAGATAGGATAGTTTATTTTAAAAACACAGAAATTTAATTCTCACAGTTCTGGAGGCTGAGAAGTCCCAGATCAAGGCACCAGCATCTGGTGAGAGCCTTCTTACTGTGTCCTCTCATGATGGAAGGCAGAAGGTAAGAAAGAAATCAATTTCCCCTATCAAGCCCCTTTATAAGGACACCTGAGCCCATTCACGAAGGAGGCGCTCTCATGGCCTAACCACCTCTTAAAGGTCCTATCTTTTTATACTGTCACATTGGCAACACCTGAATTTTGGAGGGGACGCATTCAAACCATAGCAATGCCCTTATAAAAGAGGCCCCAGAGAGCTGTCTTACCCTTTCACTGTGTCTCTTACCTTTCATTTTCTTTCAGAGAGTCTCTGTTTCCCAGCCTCCAGAACCATGGCCAATAAATTTATGTCGTTTTAAATTACCCAATCTAAGGTGTTTTGTTATAGCAGCCCAAATGGACTAAGACACAAGGACAACGAGATCACACCAGAAAGGTATAACCACCAAACAAATCAATGCTGTAACCTAGGGGTTCTAAGATTCCACCCAATTTCTCCCACCTGTCGTAAATAAAAACTAAAGAACTCTGGAAAGTAACAGCAGTTTGAGGAAGGAAGTCAACACTTTAATGTAACCAATATGGTGGTGAGTTCTCTGATTTTTGTTTTTCCTTCCATAGCTACTTGCTGAGACCCTGTGGGGGGTGGGGGAAGTCCATAATATATTTTCTCTCTCTTTACTTTCACCAATTTGCCCTGAGACAGACCCAGTCATGAAAAGTTTGTGACAGTAAAGGGAAGCTAAAACCCCAGCTTTGTAGCCAGAGCACCAGAAAAAGCGGCCCCTAGGAGCCAGACTGTATGGAGTAAAGCATAGAAAGCAGGCAGCCATAGAAAGGGGTCCTTAAATCCGTGCATGGGTAGAAATGACTTGAAGCAACATCACGAAGGCTTTGGGAACTGAAATATGGTGTAAACCACCACCTGGGTCCCAGACTGGCCCCTAGGTGGCACACGCATGATGGAGACCCGAGCGGCACTGCAAAGGCTTCAGAAAGTGTGGACGTCGGAACCACACACCTCACTCAAGGCAGGTCAGGATTTAACAGGGTTAACTGACAGCTAAAACAAACAAAATCAGCACTCCAGAGGACACTGACAGGATTCAAAGTCTCACAATATAATATTCCAAGACACAATCCAAAATTATGCAACATTAAAAAAGAAAAACAGGAAAACTCCAACAAATTGTAAGAGAAAAGACAATCAAAAAAACCTGACATAATGCTGATTTTAAAATTACCAATGCCTTAGTAGTAGCTATTACAACCATGCTGGATGAGGCAGAACTAAACACCCTTGAAACATTGAAAGATAGCAGCTCTCAGCAAAGAAATGAAAGCTGCAAAAATAAACCAGGTAGAGATTTTAGAACTGAAAAATACAATAATGGAAATTAAAAATTTGCTGAAGAGGTTTAATAGCAAAATGGGGATGACAGAGGAAGAGTCAGTGAACTCGAAGACAGATCAGCAGAACTGGGCCAGGAGCAGTGGCTTACACCTGTAATCTCATCACGTTGGAAGGCAGAGGCAGAAGGGTAGCTTAAGCCCAGAACTTTGAGACCAGCCTGAGCAACATGTTAAGACCCCATCTCCTCAAAAAATTAAAAAATTAACCAGTGTGGTGGTGAGCACCTGTAGCCTCAGCTATTCAGGCGGCTGAGGTGGGAAGATCGCTTGAGGCCAGGAGTTTGAGGCTGTAGTAAGCTATGATCATGCCACTGCCTCTCACCTGGGAGATGATGCTTCTGGGCCTCCTGGTGATATGAACTCAACATCTCCTCATCTCTCCAGGTCTCCCCTCTGTGAGTGTGTGCTTGCATGCACGTGTGTGTGTGTGTTCCCTTCCCTTTCCTACTTTGTCACCCTCTTCTTGCTGGCGTAAGTGGGAGTTAACAGGATCTCAAGAGCTCTGTGGTCTCTCAGCTTCCCTGGGTAATTGTTCCAGATTACTTTTCCTTATTCAAAGGCTCAGCTGATTCCAACTTTAACCTTGAGGCTATTTAACAGGTTCTCAAAGCTCTTGTATCTGCCTTTGGTTAGGTGCCTCTCCTGTCTCCTTCCCATACATTCTCTTCCAGAGACATCTCTGCTTATGGAATCAGACTTACTTTTATCTCACTTTTTTTAGACAGTATCACTCTTGTTGCCCAGGCAGGAATGCAGTGGCATGATCATGGCTTATTGCAGCCTCAACCTCCTTAAGCAATCTTCCTGCTTCATTTTTATTTATTCGTGTGTGTGTGTGTGTGTGTGTGTGTGTAAGGACAGGTCTCACTATGTTACCAAGGCTGGTCTCTAACTCCTGGGCTCGAGCAGTCTTCCTGCCTCAGTCTCCCAAAATGCTGGGATTATAGGCATGAGCCATTATGCCCAGCCTTATCTCACCTTTTAAAAAGCTGCCTTCTGTCAAGGTGAATATGTGGCATGGTTTGGATATGTGTCCCCTCCAAATCTCATGTTGAAATGTGATTCCCAATGTTGGAGACGATTGGATCATGGCAGAAGGGGATTGGAACAAGGGGGCGAATCCCTCATGAGCAGTTTGGCACCATCCCCTTGGTAATAAGTGAGTTCTCACTCAGTTGACAGGAGATCTGGTTGTTTAAAAATCTGGGACCTCCCCTCCTCTCTCTCTCTCTTGCTCCTGCTCTTCCCTTGTGAGATGCTGGCTCCCACTTCACCTTCCACTATGATTGCAAGCTCTCTGAGGCCCTTAGCAGAAGCCGAGCAGATGCTACTACCATGCTTCCAGTACAGCCTGCAGAACTGTGAGCTAATTAAATCTCTTTTCTTTATAAATTTCCCAGCCTCTGGTATGTTGTATAGCAATTCAAGAATGGACTAATACAATACGAGACCAAGTTTTATTCCCTCCTCATCAAAAATGCTCTTAAAAGTGACTTGGTGGCTGGGCGCAGTGGCTCACGCCTGTAATCGCAGCACTTTTGGAGGCTGAGGCGGGCAGATCACCTGAGGTCAGGATTTGAGACCAGTCAAGCCAACATGGTGAAACCCTGTCTCTACTAAAACTATAATAATTAGCCAGGCATGGTGGCACATGCCTATAATCCTAGCTACTCAGGCTCAGGAGGCTAAGGCAGAAGAATCGCTTGAATCTGGGAGGTGGAGGTTGCAATGAGCCAAGATCACACCACTGCACTCCAGCCTGGGCAACAGAGCAAGACTCTGTCTCAAAAAAAAAAAAAAAGTGACCTGGTCACTTTCCCCAAGATCATCACTTATGCCCTGGATCATTCTTCCTTATGACCCAGATTTAAGTGCAAAATGTTTCAACCATGTTTGTTTGTTTTCATCTACCCTCTCCTCCCACCCAGCTCCCTTCTTATTCTACCTCTTTAGCAAAGTCTTTCTATTCCAACAATGAACAGAGAGAAAGAGGTAGAGGTCATGGCATGCACTCATTCTGCTGAAAAGAGTTCTCATGGAGGAACTCACAGATTATTTGCCGAGTGATGGAATAAAACCTCGATTCTTGCCATGGTTCTGCCACAAACAAGCCAAGTAACCTTGAGCAGGCATAAAATCTTAGATGTTTGAAACTCTATGGAGCCTAAAGAGGTCATCTAATCCAGCTCTCTACTTTCACATATGCAGAAACTGGTGCCTGGAGACATGATATAACTTGTTCCCAGTCATGAGATTGGTTAATGGCATAGTTGGGTCTTACACACAGGACTATCATAATAATGCTCTTTCCACCAACCCTTGCCAAGTCTCTCCATTTCATCCACAAAATGGACGCAGTAAGAATTATAGATGAGATCAAATGTACTAATGCTGATGTTGGAGTTTGGAAAATAGAAAATATTCAAATGAGAGGTTATTTACTTTGCTGACAATCCCCACTGGAAACTGACTCACTGCTGTGCCCCAGTGGAAGGTCAAGTCCCAAGGGAGGTCTAGGCTGGCTCGTCCACCTCTCTTGGGGCCTGCAAACTTTTAATGGCAACACAGTAGACAGCCATGGCTGCTGAAGCTAATGAGGCTCATAGGAACCACTTTAAAAGTTGTTCTGCTCAAATATACTGGCAGTAAATACCCAGATCTCAACAACAAATTTGTTAAGGGATGTGGGATGAAGATGGGTTGTCTTCTTTCTCTATTTTACAAGTTGATTACAATGTTATTTATTATTTTTGGTGTATCATACCTGGCCCATTGTGGATATTATGCAAATTTTTGTTAAAGATGGAATCAATACTTTAAAACTTAATTTCTTGAAGAGTAGGAGAGCAGCAAGAGGCATGACCAGATATATCTCTATGCTCAATGCTGGGGATTCAAAAACAAGACATCCATTCTACTCTCAGAGAACTCACGGTTTGGTTGGAGAGAGAGACCCAGAAACACATAAACGCACTAAAGATAGAAATACCTCAACTAGAAGAATGCTCAAAGGCTAAAGGGCTGAGCAAATAGCCATGCTCGGGAGACAGGGGAAGCCTTCCTAGATACGGTGTCATTTGAAGAAAGGAGAAGTTCAAGTGTGTTAGGCAGACAAAGGAGGGAGAAGTGTGTTTCTGGCAGGAAGAACAGAGGCTCAGAGATGAAATGGCCCAGCATACACTTTATATTTTATTTTATTTTTAATTATACTTTAAGTTTTAGGGTACATGTGCACAACGTGCAGGTTCGTTACATACGTATACATGTGCCATGTTGGTGTGCTGCATCCATTAACTCATCATTTAACATTAGGTATATCTCCTAATGTTATCTCTCCCCCCTCCCCCCACCCCACAACAGGCCCCGGTGTGTTATGTTCCCCTTCCTGTGTCCATATGTTCTCATTGTTCAATTTCCACCTATGAGTGAGAACATGCGCTGTTTGGTTTTTTGTCCTTGCGATAGTTTGCTGAGAATGATGGTTTCCAGCTTCATCCATGTCCCTACAAAGGACATGAACTCATCATTTTTTATGGCTGCATAGTATTCCATGGTGTATATGTGCCACATTTTCTTAATCCAGTCTATCATTGTTGGACATTTGGATTGGTTCCAAGTTTTTGCTATTGTGAATAGTGCCGAAATAAACATACGTGTGCATGTGTCTTTATAGAAGCATGTTTTATAATCCTTTGGGTATATACCCACTAATGGGATGGCTGGGTCAAATGATATTTCTACTTCTAGATCCCTGAGGAATTGCCGCACTGACTTCCACAATGGTTGAACTAGTTTACACTCCCACCAACAGTGTAAAAGTGTTCCTATTTCTCCACATCCTCTCCAGCACCTGTTGTTTCCTGACTTTTTAATGATCACCATTCTAACTGGTGTGAGATGGTATCTCATTGTGGTTTTGATTTGCATTTCTCTGATGGCCAGTGATGATGAGCATTTCTTTCATGTGTCTTTTGGCTGCATAAATGTCTTCTTTTGAGAAGTGTCTGTTCATATCCTTCGTCCACTTTTTGATGGGGTTGTTTTTTTCTTGTAAATTTGTTTGAGTTCATTGTAGATTCTGGTTATTAGCCCTTTGTCAGATGAGTAGATTGCAAAAATTTTCTCCCATTCTGTAGGTTGCCTGTTCACTCTGATGGTAGTTTCTTTTGCTGTGCAGAAGCTCTTTAGTTTAATTAGATCCCATTTGTCAATTTTGGCTTTTGTTGCCATTGCTTTTGGTGTTTTAGACATGAAGTTCTTGCCCATGCCTATGTCCTGAATAGTATTGCCTAGGTTTTCTTCTAGGGTTTTTATGGTTTTAGGTCTAACATTTAAGTCTTCAATCCATCTTGAATTAATTTTTGTATAAGGTGTAAGGAAGAGATCCAGTTTCAGCTTTCTACATATGGCTAGCCAGTTTTCCCAGCACCATTTATTAAATAGGGAATCATTTCCCCATTGCTTCTTTTTGTCAGGTTTGTCAAAGGTCAGATGGTTGTAGATATGTGGCATTATTTCTGAGGGCTCTGTTCTGTTCCATTGGCCTATATCTCTGTTTTGGTACCAGTACCATGCTGTTTTGGTTACTGTAGCCTTGTAGTATAGTTTGAAGTCAGGTAGCGTGATGCCTCCAGCTTTGTTCTTTTGGCTTAGGATTGACTTGGCAATGCGGGCTCTTTTTTGGTTCCATATGAACTTTAAAGTAGTTTTTTCCAATTCTGTGAAGAAAGTCATTTGTAGCTTGATGGGGATGGCACTGAATGTATAAATTACCTTGGGCAGTATGGCCATTTTCACGATATTGATTCTTTCTACCCATGAGCATGGAATGTTCTTCCATTTGTTTGTATCCTCTTTTATTTCATTGAGCAGTGGTTTGTACTTCTCCTTGAAGAGGTCCTTCATGTCCCTTGTAAGTTGGATTCCTAGGTATTTTATTCTCTTTGAAGCAATTGTGAATGGGAGTTCACTCATGATTTGGCTCTCTGTTTGTCTGTTATTGGTGTATAAGAATGCTTGTGATTTTTGCACATTGATTTTGTATCCTGAGACTTTGCTGAAGTTGCCTATCAGCTTAAGGAGATTTGGGGCTGAGACGATGGGGTTTTCTAGATATACAATCATGTCATCTGCAAATATGGACAATTTGACTTCCTCTTTTCCTAATTGAATACCCTTTATTTCCTTCTCCTGCCTGATTGCCCTGGCCAGCACTTACAACACTACGTTGAATAGGAGTGGTGAGAGAGGGCATCCCTGTCTTGTGCCAGTTTTCAAAGGGAATGCTTCCAGTTTTTGCCCATTCAGTATGATTTTGGCTGTGGGTTTGTCATAGATAGCTCTTATTATTTTGAGATACATCCCATCAATACCTAATTTATTGAGAGTTTTTAGCACGAAGTTTGTTGAATTTTTTCAAAGGCCTTTTCTGCATCTATTGAGATAATCATGTAGTTTTTGTCATTGGTTCTGTTTATATGCTGGATTATGTTTATTGATTTGTGTATGTTGAACCAGCCTTGCATCCCAGGGATGAAGCCCACTTGATCATGGTGGATAAGCTTTTTGATGTGCTGCTGGATTCAGTTTGCCAGTATTTTATTGAGGATTTTTGCATCGATGTTCATCAGGGATATTGGTCTAAAATTCTCTTTTTTTGTTGTGTCTCTGCCAGGCTTTGGTATCAGGATGATGCTGGCCTCATAAAATGAGTTAGGGAGGATTCCCTCTTTTTCTATTGATTTGAATAGTTTCAGAAGGAATGGTACCAGCTCCTCCTTGTACCTCTGAGCATACACTTTATAATCCAGGAACCTGGAGAGCCTCTGTAAGGCTGGAGCACAGGGGAGCTGGTGGGAGCTGAGGGTACAGAGCAGGCAGGGAGAAGATTATGCAGAGCTTTGAGGAACTAGGTTAATAAATACAGATTTTATCTTATAAGACATGAGGAACCAGGGGAGGACATTATGCAGGTGAGGGTTAGAAATCGAGGCTTTCTGACCCCTTCTCCAGTGTTTATCCCATCACTCTACAAATAATCTGTGAGTTCCTCCATGAGAACTCTTTTCAGCAGAATGAGTTGATGTCATTCTGATGAATGTGATCCGCCTACCTCGGCCTCCCAAAGTGCTGGGATTACAGGCGTGAGCTACTGCGCCCAGCCACCAAGTCACTTTTAAGAGCATTTTTGGTGGGGAGGGAATAAAACTTGGTCCCATGTTGTATTAGTCAGATGAAGGCCTCTATGGCAGCAAAGAAGAAGAAAGATGACAGACATCTCATCTGGACATCTCTATTGGACATAGGGGGAGCAGCCCATTTGCTTATTCATATCTCATCTTGTTTCAGAAAAGACCTAATGAGAACAGGTAAGGGCCTATAACTTTGCCTGTGTTTCCATCCAAGCTTCAGACTCTTTAAAGATCTGAAAGGATGAGAGAAGACAAGGGGAGAAATAGAAAACAAGACAGAATATTTAACTAAAAAGAAGAAGGAAGATTAAAAAAATAATTAGTTAAATTCAGAGGATCAAAGCCAATGAGCCAGCTGTGACCCAGTGACTTGATGAGATCAAAATACCAGTTCAGTGAATCTGTGATGCTCTTGTTTTTTTTCCCTCATGGTCCAAGATGGTTTCCGTGGCTTCAATCATCACATATGTCCTCATGCAATTTCATTAAATACTAGAAGTGAGGAAAGGAGTGTGGGCAGTGTCTTCCTGCATCTCTTGCCTTTAATCATGGAGAATAAATCTTCCCCCCAAACTCCCCAGTGGACGCCCCTATGTCTTACTGGTAATTACTGGATTTATCACATGACTACTACTAGCTGCTAAATAGTCTGGGAACACGAATACTTAGCTTTTTCAGGTAATTTAGCAGGAATCAGGCAAGGAAGAAGGAATTAGGCATGACTGCTGAGTAGACAACTTGCAATGTCCACCATGTTATGGTAAAGTACCTGACAACAGGAATGAATGTGATACGCCAAAAGCAGGAGACCCTTGAGAATGCTGCAAGTCTGTCTTGTACAGAAAAGTTTTTGTAATATCGGGGTCACAGACTCAAGTGTAGGTAATGTAAATGATAGAAGGACATAGGTGGGAACTTCCCTGACTAAAAGAAAACTGAATTTCATCTTCTTTCTTAATCCAGTGCAAAACTCTAGCATCTAACTTAAAGACAGGAAACCAATACTTTTCCCCCTCTGGAGAAACAGCAACCCCAGAAAAATAGGCCTCAATATATTGGCACTTTGGGGTCCTCCAGTGAATTGCCAATTTTCCACCTGCTCCCCTAAAGTGAAGTCCATCAGCATAAGAGCTCTGCCTATATATAGAAGTTCTAATCTAATTTTAGTGCCTTCCTCCTAAATGGATAAAGGCAACCAAAGATTACCAGGCATTTAAGAAAGGCTTTCAACATTAAAAAGCAAAAACAAAATAAATAGAAAAATGAATGAGAAGAAAACAAAAATGATACAGAGAATGTAAGAAACCTTTACAAAAAACCCTTTAGTTCATGTAATTAGTATCTTTAGAGAGAAGCAAGAAGATATAATACCTATAAATTAAGAATGGAATTATATTTAAAAACTAGAGAACAAAAAAAGAGCTTTTGGGAATTCAAATATGTTTACAGAAATTAAAACTTCAACAGAGGGATTGGAAAATCAAGTTGAGGAAATCTCCTCTGAATGTAGAATAAAAAATTAGGTAAACAACTGAAGAAAATACATAAGAGGCTTAGAAATTATTTCAGTAGGAATTCCCAAAAGAATGGCAAATATAAAGGTGAAAAAATTATCAAAAAATAAAAGTCTCTCAGACTGAAAAACAAACAAACATCATCAGAAGAAATTTAATCCACGCTAAGCACTTTTTCATAAAATTTCAAAACACTAAGAATAGAAACGAGGTCCTTAAAGTCTCCAGAGATAAGGAATAGGTCACCCACAAAATAACAAGAAGCATAACAGCTTCAGATTAATCAAGAACAAACTGGATGCTAAAGGAAAATTAAGAAATACCTTCAGCCAGGCCTGGTGGTGTATGCCTGTAGTCCCAGCTGCTGGGGAGGCTAGGGTGGAAGGATCACTTAAGCCCATGAGTTTGAGGCTGCAGTGATCTATGATCACACCACTGCACTTCAGCCTGCATAACAGAGTGAGACCCTATCTAGAGAGAGAGAGAGAGAGAGAGAGAGAGAGAAAGAAAGAAAGAAAAGAAATAAAGAAAGAGAAAGGAAGGAAGGAAGGAAAGAAAGGAAAAGAAAGAAGAAAGAAAGAGAGAGAGAAAGAAAGAAAGAAAGAGAAAAAGAGAAAAATAAAAGAGTGAGGGAATAATATAACGACTCCCATTGACCTGTTTTTCAGATGGTTTCCTCAAATATCTAAAGATCCCTGGATAAACATTCATGTGTAAGATGCTGTGAGGATTGAAAAAAGCAAGGATGGTTACTCTCATTACTCCTATTCAACAACATACTGGAATTCTCAGCCAGTTAATTAAGGTAATAAAAAGAAATAAAAGGTGTATTAGTCCATTTTCATATTGCTGTGAAGAAATACCCAAGACTGGGTAATTTATAAAGAAAACGAGGTTTAAAAGTCCAGGCATAGTGGCTCATGCCTGTAATTGCGACATTTTGGGAGGCTGAGATGGGTGGATTATTTGAAGTCAGGAGTTCAAGACCAGCCGCGCCACCATGGTGAAACCCCGTCTCTACTAAAATTACAACAATTAGCCAGGTGTGGTGGCATACACCTGTAATCCCAGCTACTCGGGAGGCTGAGGCAGGAGAATCTCTTGAACCCAGGAGGCAGAGGTTGCAGTGAACTGAGATCGTGCCACTGCACTCCCGCCTGGGTGACAGAGTGATACTCCGTCTCAAATAAATAAATAAGCAAGTAAAAATTAAACTAAATAAATAAAAGTTTGGCCGGGCACGGTGGCTCACACCTATAATCCCAGCACTTTGGGAGGCCAAGGCGGGCAGATCACTTGAGGCCAGGAGTTCAAGACCAGTTCATAATGACAAGACTCTACTATAAGTACAAAAATTAGCTGAATGTGATGGCACACACCTGTACCTGTAATTCCAGCTACATGGGAGACTGAGGCAGGAGAATTGCTTGAACTCGGGGGGCGGAAATGCAGTGAGCCGAGATCGCGCCACTGCACTCCAGCCTGGGTGACACAGTGAGACTATGTCCCAAAAAACAAACAAACAAACAAACAAACACCCACACACACACATACTTAAAAATATTAAAATACTGACAATACCAAGTGCTTACTAGGATGAGAAGCAACTAGAACTCTGACATTGCTGGTGGGATTACAAAATGATATTGCCACTCTGGAAAACAGTTTGGCAGTCTTATAAAGTTAAATACACTTTATAATATGACAACAATTCTTAGGTATTTACCCTAGAAAACTTAAAAGCTTATATTCACACCAAAACCTGTAAATAAATAGTTGTAATGGCTCCATTTATAATTTCCAAAACAACAACAATAAACAACTGGAAACAACCCCATGTCCTTCAGTGGTGAATAGATAAACGTAACATTCCTCAGTGAGAAAAAGCAATGAACTGTTGATACATGCAACCACTTAGATGAATCTCAAAGGCATTATTGAATGAAAGAAGTTAGTCCTAAAATATTACATACTGTATGATTCCATTGATATGACATTCTCACAAAGACAAGCCTATACTGATAGAGAACAGATGTGTGGTTGCCAAGACTTAGGGATGGGAAGGACAGTGTGATTACAAAGGGGTAGCATGAGGGAGTTTTCGGAGGTAATGAAACTCTTCTGTATCTTGTGGTGCTTACCTAAATCAACGTGTGTTAAAATTCATAAAACTGTGACCAGTCACGGTAGCTTACACCTGTAATCCTAGCACTTTGGGAGGCCAAGGCAGGAGGATTGCTGGAGTCCAGGAGTTTGAGACCAGCCTGGACAACATACTGAGACTCTGTCTCTACCAAAATTTAAAAAACTGTTTTCATTAGCCAGGTGTGGTGGCAGCCTCCCAGTGACTTGGGAGGCTGAGGTGGGATGATCGCTTGAGCCTGGGAGGTCAAGGCTGCAGTGAGCTGTGATCATTCTACTGCACTCCAGTGACAGAGCAAGACCTCATCTCAAAAAAAAAAAAATTATAAAATTGTCTACAAAGTCAACTTTACTGAATGTTAATTCAAAATTAAAATGAAAACATAAAGCTGTAAAGGCAAAGATATTTTCAGATATGCCAGGTTTTAAAAATTTACCTCCCACACACCCTTTCTCCAAAAGCTACTGAAAGATGTGCTTTTGTGACGGCATGATGAAGAGAATAAAGAAGAAGGAAAACACGGGATCCAGACGTGAGAATCAACACAAAAGGAAAATGATGGAAACTTCTTAGGCAATGGTGAAGAGAAGTGCCAGGAAGACAACTGCTTCCAGGAAGACAGTGTGTTTAAGAAGTAACCTGTCCAGTTTGTGGTAGGATGATGTACTGCTCCCAGAGGACTGATATCAAGAGAAAAGCAGAATTGATAGATCATTTGGGGTGTCTGAACAAAAATTCAAAGAAGATTTTCAGTTCTGGTGGAAAATTTCAGAATGAACTAGTGTATAGAAAACAACACAAACAAAAAAAGAGGCAATTATTAACTTCAGGAAGTAAAAAAGTTGGAATGTAATTATAGTACAGTTTATGACTCACCTGTCAATATTAATTGCATTACCTTGATAATATAAACACCGAACCAATGGCATACCGAAGATGAATGGTGAGAGCAGTCTGCCTCAAGTGCTGGCAATAAGAAGTGCATTACTGAGGGTAACTTTAAAACTATCACAAAACTAGAAGTCAGTGTGGTTTTCATTGTCACTGTGCACTAGCAATTCTAAATAGTGTCAATTATAAAATTCTTCTTTCCCCCCACTGAAAATTTTTTGTTTGTCTAATTTATAATTTATAAATAATTTCTGAAGTTACTGTTGAGCTTTAACATTATATTTGCAAGCTTCAAATGAACACATTCTTATTATTTATCCTTTAATAAACATTTTATGTTTTACATGAAAGCTAATTGAGCAACTCCCAGTTGTACATTCCATCTTCAACACACACAGATTCAGCTATAGGCAATTGTTTGAGAGTAAACTTATAATAGTTCAGAATCATTGTTCAGGTTCATTTCTAGTGCAGTTTATGTCTCTACCCCTGTGGTACCACACATTCCTGCTTTTAAACAGTAGATTAAAAATAATGCAAGCACAGTATTGTAACGACAAAGAAACAGAACTTGAGTTACTTCATCTTGTCATTCTGTGCAAATCACTTGCAGTTTAAAAATAATGAAACAGTGCAAACAAAAAGGTACAATATAATATTTTTGGTTGGTAAATGCCAGTTTTTGTTCATATATGATATGCTTTACTTAATTTAAATAATTAAAAAAAAATTTTTTTTGAGACGGAGTTTCGCTCTTGTTGCCCAGGCTGGAGTGCAATGGTGCCATCTCAGCTCACTGCAACCTCTGCCTCCCGGGTTCAAGCAACTCTCCTGCTTCGGCCTCCTGAGTAGCTGGAACCCGCTACCACAGGCACCCGCTACCACACCCAGCTGATTTTTGTATTTTTAGTAGAGACAGGATTTCGCCATGTTGGTCAGGCTGGTCTCGAACCCCTGACCTCAGGTGATCCACCTGCCTCGGCCTCCTAAAGTGCTGGGATTATAGGGGTGAGCCACTGCGCCTGGCCTAAAATTTATTCTTTTTTTTAATTACTAGGTTTTTTTGTTTGTTTTTTTTTTGTTTGTTTTGAGACGGAGTCTCGCTCTGTCGCCCAGGCTGAGTGTAGTGGTGGGATCTCGGCTCACTGCAACCTCCGCCTCCCCGGTTCACGCCATTCTCCTGCCTCAGCCTCCTGAGTAGCTGGGACTACAGGCGCCTGCCACCACGCCCAGCTAATTTTTTAATATTTTTAGTAGAGATGGGGTTTTACCACGTTAGCCAGGGTGATCTCTATCTCCTGACCTCATGATCCACCCGCCTCGGCCTCCCAAAGTGCTGAGATTACAAGCGTGAGCCACCGCGCCCGGCCATTAATTATTAGTTTTTAAAACTAAAGAATGAATCCAGAAAAATGTAATGTATAATTAGTGTTATTATTAGTAATTTCCTAAATGGTACCCTTTGGAGACATTTGTTTTATTTTTAAAGATCACTTAATAGTTATTGAACAATTACTTACCTAAAATATTAATATATCAGATTGTAACTAAAGACAAAAATTCTGTTACATAGATATAAGAATTCTTTGATAAATAGTTGTGCTTTTTGTCCTGCAGGAGCTTGGAAGAACTTGCGGTCATTTGTAATATTGTTGTGAAACCAGCAACTGATTCAGTTTGTAATTACTCTGAATTTTATAAAGAAACTTGAAGTGAGGTACCCATACTAACATGAAACAATATTAATCCAGTGGACTTCAGTAAGGAAAAAATGTAAAAAAGCAATGTATGGCTCTATTTTGAAATGTATAATACCTTCAACGTTACATAAAGTTACTGAAAAAGCTAAAAAATTACAAGCTGGTGCATCCAAGGCACCTACACTAAAAAAGATGCAATATTAGGATGATTGCTTTTCCTTTTTTAGTACTGCAATATTCATTTTTTATTTTTTACTGTTATTAGTTATATGAAGTTCAATAAAAAAGGTTCACTGTTTCTTTTCCTTACTATTACATATTTGTTTTATTTCATGATTATTATATTTTCATCACCTCCTAGGTGATAAAAAATGATCCAGTACAGGTGTCACGTATGTTGGCAGGCCTCTGCACTGGATCTTGATTTAATGAAAAGTGGTGATAATTATATGTGGAGGATGAGAGGATGCTGAGTATATGTATATGTGTGTTAGGAGAGGTCTAGTAAATCATCGAAAAGCTCAGCTGCCATAGCAAGAAGTCACTGTTTGGGGGCTGTGAACATGACAACAAAGGAGATCGTTGTAAGAGGTAGGGATTACTCCCTCAGAGCTGTGAGGTTTGGATAAGTGAAAATAGGGAGCAGAGAAATGCAATTTTTCATTTAGGGCCAAGTGGTAAAACTTGACTTTTTAAACTATGTGCATGTCTTACTTTGAAAAGATGTCATTACAAAGCCAAAAGGGCTTAAAAATGAAGAAGAGCCAGATGCGGTGGCTCACGCCTGTAATTCCAGCACTTTGGGAGGCCGAGGCGGGTGAATCACCTGAGGCCAGGAGTTCGAGACCAGCCTGACCAACATGTAGAAACCCCATCTCTACTAAAAAAAACACAAAATTAGCCAGGCTTGGTGATGCATGTCTGTAATCCCAGCTACTTGGGAGGCTGAGGCAGGAGAATCGCTTGAACCTGGGAGATGGAGGTTGCGGTGAGCTGAGATTGCGCCATTGCACTCCAGCCTGGACAACAAGAGCGAAACTCTGTCTCAAAAAAAAAAAAAAAAAAAAAAAAATGAAGACAGTGCAAAAAGATTGGGAAGTCAGCTTTACACACTAATTATAAATGCTAGGAATTACAATTACAAAACAGAATATAAATAATATAAATCCCAACAAGAGAAAAATCAACATAAGCAACAAAATTGGGAGATTGGCAAAGGGAGGAGGGAGGAAGTGTAACTGTGCTAACCATCTCACCTTTTATAGCGGGGGATCAATCAATACTGTCTGGAATCGAAATGTGTGAGGTTTGAAAAATCAATGACTCCAGCCTCTTTATGATTTTATGGTTTTTATAACCACTTGTCCTTACCCTTATAAGAATCCTTTCAGTAATTAATATCTCCTGGGGTGGAAACATTATTTAAATTATAGCCATTCCTTCAGATCTACTTCAATTTATTTTTCTTCTGTTGAATTTCATTAAAATTTCAGAAGCTTAATTTGCATTTTTGATAAAATGTAGTGATTAATTTTTACAAAATCATTTTTGTCTAACCTTATGTAAAACTTTCTCTTTCTATCCATTTATTCTTCTTGTTGTTTATAAGCACAGAAAGATATTTGAAATAATGTTTACCAGTTACTGTCTTCACCCATTCTAAAATACTGATTTTTTTTTTTTCACATATAAACAACTCTGAAATCTAGTGACCACACAATGGCTGACAGCCAGGTGGCAGCCATGAAGTAGTTGTCATTGCTGACATCTTCTGGTAAGATCAAGCAAGTTCCAGCATCAAAACTTCAAGCAGTGCCTTGGAAATAAAGTCCAGAGACAATAGCTGAGCACTCGTTTTGTTTTTGTTTTTGTTTTTGTTTTGAAACGGAGTTTCGCTCTTGTTGCCCAGGCTGGAATGCAGTGGTGTGATCTCGGCTCACTGCAACCTCTGCCTCCCGGGTTCAAGCGATTCTCCTGCCTCAGCCTCCCGAGTAGCTGGGATTACAGGCTCCCGCCACCACACCTGGGTAATTTGTTGTATTTTTAGTAGAGACAGGGTTTCACAGTGTTAGCCAGGATGGTATTGATCTCCTGACCTCATGATCCGCCCGCCTTGGCCTCCCAAGGCCTGGGATTACAGGCGTGAAGCTGAGCACTCTTTTAAGAAATGCTGCATCATTGATACGCTTGATGCACAAAGGATATTGTATACACACACACACACACACACACACACACACACAACGACTGAGCCAAAAGTTGATTCAGAAGAGTTGAACGCTAAATGCGAAGGTGTTTTAGAAATATATTGGACCAATTTATTCTTATATTTTTTGTTTATGTTTGTATATGAGTAACATGCTATAAAATATATATTTATACAAGTTTAAAACAGTTCTTTTAATAAAAACTCTAGATTATGTAAAGCATTTTGTTATGGTTTAATTGGTAGGTTTTTTTTAGTGATACAAAAAATGATTTGAAGTGTAATCAAAACCTAGATTTGATGAACTATCATATTTTTTTTTGAGGTGGAATCTCGCTCTGTTGCCCAGGTTAGAGTGCAGTGGCACGATCTCAGCTCACTGCAACCTCCGCCTCCTGGGTTCAAGAGGTTCTCCTGCCTCAGCCTCCTGAGTAGCTGGGATTACAGGCGTGCGCCGCCACGCCCAGCTAATTTTTGTATTTTTAGTAAAGACAGAGTTTCTCCATGTTGGTCAGGCTGGTCTCGAAATCCTGACCTTGTGATCCGCCTGCCTCAGCCTCCCAAAATGCTGGGATTACAGGCGTGAGCCACCACGCCCGGCCTGAACTATCATATTTCGGAGTGACAGAACTGGGTGGTTTGTTTCTTCTTTAAACTTTTCCATATGGCTTAATTTTATAATGAATATGTTATGAGGAATATTACATATAGTGTATATTATCATTACATATAAAATATATACAATGTATTATATATGACATAAAATATGTAATTTATATATTATACATATTATATAATGAGTATGTAATAAATATGTAAAATTCTCCATATGGCTTAATTTTATTATGAACTCTTTGATGTAATAACTAGTATTTCACTTGAGCCATCTTGATATTGCCGTCCCAATATTGTTCATAGTCACCTTTGCTTAGCCTCATGCAGAAATTTCTCCCTATTCTTCAGCTTTACAGTGTCTTGGCCGTGTTCTAGGTCTAGGGTGGTTTCCTTCATGGTGGAAGTGAATACATATTAATATTTCAAAGCCGAAGAACTCCCTGACACTCTCTTGGGGCTGTGCCTTTCTAAGAGCCTCTGTGTATTCTCTTCCCACCCGCATATCCTATATTCCTCTACCTTCTTCTTCCTTACCTATTTCAGGACTTTTGAAAGATGCTGGACACAAGTCACCAACGTTCTTGTGCTAGAAGAAGAATTCGTGTCCTAAAGAGCAATGGTGGTGTTTCAGGACCATGGACAGTAGCACATGGCTAAAGACACCTAAAAAAGCTCCCAACGCTCACCTCACCCTGCAAGTTCCTCCAGAAGGGCCCGTCAAGGCTGGCAGTGGACACCTTGCAGGTTAAATCCATGGTCTTCCTCCAAGTCGGGCTTAGAAAACTCCTCCCCACAAAATATCACATAGTAGGCACTGAATAAATTTTTGTTCAATTAATTAACAAATTTATTACAGCAAAGGGTTGCACTTATGTGCTCAATTCACCCAACAAATATTTATTTAAGCCCCTATTGTGTGACATGCATGAACCTTTCAGACAGGATGTTTTGTGACTGAGGTCCCTGTTTCATGGTGCGTAGCTGGTGTCTTATGAGTATGACAGTAGGCGCTACATAGGGCTGCTTCCTGCCTGCATCTCTGGTAGAAAGTGAAGTCTAATACAATTTTTCCTGTTTTCTTCTGTTAAA